>NC_053149.1:53202273-53846807 GCF_016808335.1 Panicum virgatum
TGGAACATGGGGGTAGCTTCCCTACTGTAAGTTCGTTTACACAGAGTCGGTTGACATGTTTGCAAGGTTTACATTGCTTTAGGGCTTCTTGATGCACTCAGCGGCTGATTAACTGCAGAGAAATTGTTCAATTGGTAGGAATGATGCTGTATTCGAATAATCAGCAAAATAAGATGTCTGAGCTGTGCACACTGTAGAATGTTGATGCATAGCAGGACGTGTTTCCATCCTCTTCTTGTGGATCAATTTTGTCGGCATGTATATGTAGTGCTCCACCAGACCCTTGCAAAAACACATGTAAAAATAGAATTCACAAGCTGATGGCAACCCAGTATATCATTGGGCATTTAGACACTCCCTGTCGATGTGCTAGGATACAGTGGAGTTGAATCCAGATAATTCAGATTTCTCTGTCTGTCTCCCATTTTTGTATTAGTAATTCCTCCTTTCCCTTTGGAAAACATACTTCAGGTATGCTACTGGATTCAGTTTTCCCTGAATTAGGTGCGCCATAAAACTGAATCGCCTTTTTCTGTGATGATTTTGCTGCTTTTCGCCGGTAAAATGTCTTTAGTTTACACATGGCAGGGCTTGCAGCATGTGGCGACATAGATTAAAAAAAGCATCTTCTGCGAATATGCTTTTTTTGTTTTCAGATTTTTGCTATCCTAGCGTTCGCTTGATTGGGAGGGGGGGGGGGGGGTTAAAAGTTCCAATAATGCCGACCCATTGTGTGCATCAGCTTTACCCTTGCAAAGCCTATGAATCGTATCTATCAAGACATCAAATTTTCATCCCAGCGCTGAGTTAGTGTTTTTTAGAAGGTTTTTGTGCTTTATACAATCACCTCCTAACAAACAGCAGGTTTCTTTTTCTTAAAGAATGGAGCCAAATCGTTTTCACGGCATCGTCCACGCCATGTTTTGAGCTGTTAGCAGTTCTTTTTTTTTTACTTTCACTGTAAGCAGTAGTTTATTCTTCAGATGCGAACGTAGCAATCGTATTTCATTTCAACTCTGTTCACACTTGCATCTAGCAGTGTTATCTGTTCATCCTAGAAGACAGTTTAGGCTCTTGAAACACGTCATATACCCACCATAAACTTGCAGCTCCAAGGACCTTCTGGCTCGATAAGAAAACAGAACCCACCACAAAATGGCAGGACTTTTTTTGAAAACCAAAATGATAGGACCTTCCAAAGCAGAAAAGGAGTCTGTTACAAAGGGGGGTAAACAGAATCACGTGATGTGCGCTCGCCTCATCTAGAGGATTGGAGGCATAACTCCAAGCCTCTAGCAGAGTGAAGCATGCGCTTCGCCAAGTAGCCCATCCTTAGACCGACTCCAACGGTTCGCGGCTGCGGATCGGCATTCGCCCGGGACGCGGAGCGTGGGGCCCGCCCTTTGGGAAAGAAGAACCGCGGCCTCCTTCCAGCGGCTTGCGGAACGGCCGTCGCATCCCCGTCCACTCCGCCGCCGGCCGTTGGTTCCCGCGTGAACCTTGAAGGCGACGAGGGGTTCCGGTGGACGACGGCGTCGCGCCGGCGCGTACAGCCCCTAGCCGGAATCAAGATCCTGCCGGCGCTGCAGCACTCCCGATGGCGCCCTCGGGTCGTCGTCCCCAAATCGGTCTGACAGCTCCTTCCCGGCGGCGCTCTCCCCCCACCCCCAAAATCGTTCCTTCTCTATTCCAACTCCACCACGGAGGTATGCATCGATGCTCCCCAAAAATCGCTCCTCCTCAAAAAAACGTACCAGCGGGAGATGAGATCGAGAGGGGCGAGTCGAGGAGCACCTGCTGCAGATGGTGCCGGAGCAGTGGAAGATCCAGCGCTGGGGGTGAAGAAGACCTCGTGCGCCGCCGGCTCTTGCAGCTGCTTCTCCGTCCGCCGGAGAAGCGGTGGGGGTGGTCCATCCGCGCCGGATCTCCGTCCGCGCCAGTGGTGGTGGTGGCGGTGCTCCGTCCGCCCGAGATGCACCAGAGAGGGAGAAGGGGAGGACGGGAGCGACAGTTGGGATGGGAGGCCGGGGGGGGGGCTCGCGCGGATCTGCGGGACGGGAGGGAGGTACCCCGTTTTTCCGAGACGCAATGGGCAATCCGTTGGGCGCGTGAACAGTGCGCCCAGCGTCCCATTTACCGCGGCGGGGACGGGATGGGAAGCCCGCTGGAGTCGGTCTTATGTGCAAAAGGTGGCCGGGTTGCCCAGACGAGATTCGTCACAGCCGGATTGGAAGTTTTTGCACCAGCAACACAGACACAAAAGTGTTCCACCAAAACAACAGCCACAAAGGAGAAGAAAATGAAGTTCAAAACACCACTTAAAGAACAAACCATGGTGAAGAAACACAGAGCTCGCTAGCTCACTGCAACTGCAAGAGAGCACGGCCTCAACCGTACACGCGAAAGAACACAAGAGATACGAGGGAAAAAATCCAATTCCCAGCTACTACTCTCTACCAAGAACGGCGCACTGGAGGTGTAGCTGAAACTCTGAGCTCGTCTTGCCTTTTATAGGGAGGCTGCCCTGCCCATCTCCTCTTTGGGGAAATGGTTTGCTCTTCAGGATTGGTTCGCTAGGGTTTCGGGCGGGCAGCCCGGGCAGCGGGCAGTGCGCCAATTGGCAATAAATTATGAGAGGCCGTGTTTAGTTCCCTGCGTTGTAAACGCAAAAAAATTTTTGCGACAGAATCTTGCTAGCCATCTGCCCCTTCTGGCGCCTTGTAGACTCCAGGGTGTCGCTGACAGTGCAGACGTGTCGTAATCCTGTACATCAACCAGTAGGTACTTGCTAGCCATGCCCATGTACGCTAACCTGACAGTACTAGTGGCAGAAGATCACAATAAAATGTTACTAGGTGTGTTGCCTTAAGCGACTGTCAGATTTTATTTATCTCCTCTCTTTTTCCTTCGGAGGAAACTGTCAAGGGTTAAACTCATTCTTGATTTGAGACCAATTTTAGTGAGAATGTTATTTATGAGCATTAAATATGTTGATATGATATAAGAGAGAAAGGAAAGTATTATAGAATGTGCATGACACTCCTCTAACTCGGTTAATAATTTTAGTAACCGTGACACTGGTCCAACTGGTACTCGGAGATTCAGAATATAGTGGCATCATTTGGTTTTCCTTGAGTAATGATAATAAATCTGTAAGGGCCAGTAGTGGATGTGGATGAACTGGAAGACCTCGACATTCGGCCCATACAGATCACGGTGTTCGTTGGTTGTTTCGTTCGCAGTCTCCCGCTCCCGCGGAAACATCGACACACGCTTTGTCCGTCCGGCGTCGCAGTCCGTGCGATTGGCTCCGAGAACCTTGATATTGATGTACTATTGAAGAAAGAATTGTAGTAGTACAATACTAGAATATCCACGCCTTGATTGACTGATGTTTAGGTTTCCACGGTACGGGACCCTGGAACTCGTGAAAATTCAACCGATCTAGACCCAGACGAAGTCGTGCAAGTTGCAAAATGCTTTCGGAAATCACGAACAGCGCTGCTTAATGGTTGTAGACCGGTGACCTTGTTACTAGTAATTCTACATATAAATCCCTCCATCTACATATAAATGGCTTAAACTTTGACAAAAATTATATAGACATGTAATAATATTCACGATACAAAAATCCAAGTCCATTCGAAAATTTCTTAGAAGTTACATAAAATTGATCATGGACCAATAGAGATTTTCTTTTAGCTCATGGTTTTTTTCTAACAATGTTTAAGTCATGGCAAAGGAGCAAATTATTACTCCCCGCAGTGATGATAAAACGATGACGTTTTAGTTTGTCTGCACTGCAATTGAGTTTCACACAAACAAATTAAATAGTGTACACAAACAAATTAAATAGTGTGACGTGTTAGGTTGCGGGTAGACCAAGATTGGACATCATAGTCTGGCAAAAAAAAAAGAATAGAGATTGGACATCATAGTATGAGTTGATTTGTCGAGACCAGTTTCTTAATCGGAGTTGCGTTTAAAACCGTGTCAAATTCACCCGTTTGTGACAAAGTGATAGTAGGTCTCGAGTTTTGGAGGAATCCGTTTGCCTTTATTCTCGAATTCTTGGGGCGCTGCACGTATAGCTTCTAACAATTTTCGGCAGCTGCATTTTGTGTTCAATAAATTACCAGCTGCATTCTCGCGGGCTAATAAAAACTCTCACTTCTCAGCACTGAACTTCCAAGTCAAAAAGAAGACAAGGACATGCTGGAATCTCGCGATCAAATTGGCGGTTACAAAAGATGGTAACTGGATTATGGTCATCTTTTTCTTGTCCGGCTTTGGGCGTGTTACAAAAGATGCGTTGGAATCTTGTTAATTTGAAGTACTAAATGAAGTCTATTTACAAAACTTTTTGGGTTGTAAATCGCGAGACGAATCTAATGATGAAAATTAATCCATAATTATCGGATGGTTACTGTAGCATCACTGTTGCAAATCATGGATTAATTAGTCTCATTAGATTCGTCTCGCGATTTATAGCCCATCCATGCAAACAGTTTTGTAAATAGACTTCATTTAGTACTCCATATATGTGTCTAAATATTCGATGTGATATTTTTTTTTTGCGTTTACAAAGTTTACGGGTTGTGATCTAAACAGGGCCTTTGTTTGCAAGTTTGCAAATCAGGGATTGATTGATCTGATTCGATTTGATTCGGTGCGCGGCCGTGCGTCAGTGTGGGCCCCTCGCCCCAACGGCGAGCGCCAGCTCATCGAGCCCCACCGGCGAGCACGCGAGGATGGCGCGGCCCAGCGGCTCGGCCTGCCCGGCGGGCGCGCACGGCACCCACTCCCACCGCGCCACGGCGGTGGCCTTCCCTCCCTCCCTCCCGAAGCTCGTAGAGCACCGCGCCGCGCGACGGCTCGGCCGCATTGTACACGTACCCACCCGTGGCGTTGCCGCAAACCCCGATGGACAACGGCTCGGGGTCGATGTCGTCGGGATCCTCTTCGTCGTCGACGTCGTCCTCGCGAGGGAACAGCCTGTCCGACAGCTCCGGCGGCATTGCATCGCTCGACACGGAAGGGATCGGCTCCAGAGTGTCGCCGTCCACCTCCCACGCCTGGATCACGGCCGTGCACTCTGCTTCCTTGTCTGCCCGCTTCGCCCCGAACAGAAGGAGCCGCTCGTCGGCGCCGGCGCTGGCGCGGCCGGGCGCGACGCCCCACGCGGTGACGGCGGGGTCGGGCCCGAGGCGACGGGTGGGGCCCCACAGCCGCTTCGCCGGGTCGAACCAGCTCGCCCACCCGGTGGCCCTCTCCACCAGGTACACCCGCTGGTCCGTGGCCGCCGCCGAGAGCCACGTCGCGGAGGCCGAGTCCCTGAGCGCGTCGGGCATGGGCTCGCAGGGCGCCCACCCGCCGCCCTCGTGGACCTCCACCACCGCGTCGTCCTCGCCCTCCGCCAGCGCGAGCCGGCACGCGCCGCCCAGCGCGACGACGCGGCCGCCCACGGCCGCGAGCACCGGATCGACGCGCCACACGCGGGGCGCCCCCATGGCGACGCACGCGGCCGCCCCGAGCGGATCCCCCGCGACGGCGAGGCCCGAGAGCGAGAGCGCGCAGACGCGGTCCCCGCGCGCGCCGCGCACGAGGCGGACGTGCGACGGCGCGGCGTGGCGCGGCGCCGGAACGGCGAGCCAGGCACCCGCGCACGGGTCGTAGGCCGCGGCGCAGCGGCGGCCCCCGCGTGCCTGGACGTGGACCACGAGCCAGGGCAGGCGGCGCGGGCGGCGGCGCAGCGCGGCGCGCACCGCGCGGAGCCACTCCCGCGAGACCCGCGCCGCGGCGGCGAGGTCCGGCGCGGGCACCCGCTCCACCACCGACTCGAGCACGTCGCCGTAGAGGTACGCCGCCGCGAGCTGCGGCGCGGCGCCGGCCTCGCGCGCGCCCTGGTGGCGCCGGTGCTTGTTGAGGTCGTGAGCTCGGACGCCGACGCCCATTGCCTTCCGCCCGCGAGGCTTGGGCTTCGCTAGCACGCAGCTCAGCAGTGATCGCAGCAAGTTTCGCTTCTTCTTGCTCTTAAGCGGGGTGCCACTGTGCCAGGGCCAGGCTCTTAAGCGGAGCGTGTCTTTGGGTGGAAAAACCACGAGCGGACGAGCGGCGCCGTGGGGGTCAAATGAAGTGGGGGATAAGGGCATGGGCCCCGGGGGATGGGCCTTGCTTGGATAACTGCTAGTACAGCATGAAAACGACGTTAAGACTTATCGTTTTGACAGAGAGAATTCAGAAATCGGAAAACGTTAGCATCGTTGTGATCGATCGTGCTCGTAGTGTAAATTAATTAGTATTTCACTAATAATATGCAGTGGTTGGACTTAGAGTATCTCCAACAGATTACTTATCTTTATACCCTATATATTTTGAGTGAATTTCACGGTAGGTCTTTTAACTATTAGCGAGATCCTATCTAGGTCCATCAACTTCTAAAATAGTCATTTAGGTCCATGATCTAGTTAAGGGTCCAAGTGGAGGTCCCCACGCTACCACGGATGCTAGATTTGCCTAGGTGGCTTGTCCCGTGGAGTGGCGGGAGTTTTGGCGCCATTGGTAGGCTCCCCAACAGAACTCCTTCCGTGTAATCGAAAAAAAATTCAGAACGCCTTCCCCTCTCTATCTCTCCCCATCTGCTCGAATGAATGATGGCCTGAATGAATGCAAGTACTAGCTGATCATTTGAAATTAAGTCACAATTTTGCCACAAACATCTGGTATTGTTGCATATTCATCAGTTTGAGCTGAATGTAACAAAAGAGGCACCATTTCCATATACAAAAGACAATTATCATCCACTAAAGATGTTTGCAGGTGTATATAACTGCACAAAAGACAACTATCATCCACGAAAAGTTGGCCAGCCTTCATCTTGGACCTGGATCATTTATGTCCTGGTCTAGCCTTGTATTTCTTGGCTGATGGTGCTGTACCCTTCTTTTTCGTTGGTGGTTCTGTAGCCTTCTTCTTAGCTGATGGCCTTGACACCCTTCCAGATTTGGTTGCTGTAGTAAGTGGAGCTAGCCTTGCTGATGGAATGTTGGAGAGGATGTAAGCACTATCAGGTAATGGGACAGGTATATTGTCCGGCCTTCTGCATTGTGTGGCCTAAAAAAACATAAATAATTAGGTTGTATGACAAACTAACAATAATCTGAAAAATACTGCAATTGCATAGCTCTTGTTGCATTTGAGACACCATGGGAATTGTATGCTGTGACAATATTTCTTGACTTGTTGGGTCAGGTTGATGAGCCTCCTATAAGTTGTTCAGACTTGGTTAAAATGAAGAAAATTGATTTAACAAATTGACTTGCAGAACATGTTAGAAAACTACCTGGGTAATGACTTGTTCTTCAATAGTTTCAGACCATCCAGGATCAGCACATGGAGTTGGGTTCTTTTTATTCTTATGTACTGGTGGGAATCCAGCCTTCTTTTTTTCACAAGTGGCTATGTTGTGCCCAGTATCCAGACAATGGCTGCAGTGGATTATGATACCATGTTTTGACAATTTATTTCCATTGCTGCCATGTACCTCATGTGGTGTCTTCCTTCTTTCTTTTGGTGGCCTCCCAACCCTTTTCTCATATACTGGTGGTAGAATTTCTAGACCTCACACTTTCACCCACTTTCTCTTGTCATTGCATGGCCATATGTTGGATCCGTATGCCTGTATGAATGCTTGGATGGTGTAGCAGTGAGGGAGCAGTGGCGGACCCAGCAGGGTAGCACGGTAGTCCTAGGACTACCCTAAATTTTGTGATTTCATTTAGTACTTATTAATAATTTAACAAATTTTTATGTAAAATATAGGAAATATTAACACATGTACTTGTTTGGACTACCCAAGATTAAAATCTTGGTTCCGCCACTGTGAGGGAGTACTGATTCCTAGGGGGTTCTTTCATGCCTCAAGCAAGAAATTGCATGGCTGCAAGGTATTCCTGCAGTTGGAGTAGTCGTAGTTGTCGCCTTGCTGTTTCTGCTGGCTGTTGGCGAGACGCTGACGCCTGAAAGCCCTCTTCTGGCTAAGCAGGCGATGACGCTCGTAAAGATCTTCAGCTAGGTGCCGCTCTTCCAATTGCATAGTGACCGTCACTGCTGTAGGAGGTGCAGGAGGATCTTGCTTGGTAGTAGCTTGGGCTTCTGTGATCGTGTGGGGAGTAGTTTCGATGTTGTCGGAAAGATACTCATCGAAATTATCAGAATTGTAGTCGTCAAGATTGAGACGCTCCGTGGAGTCATCCTTAGGTTCCTGGACCTCGGAGATGCGAACCATGAGGATTTCACGGCAAAGGTCTTGAATCTCTTGGTTTTGCTTGCTTGAGGACGGGTCTAGTGGAGTGCTCTGCTGGAAGGGTAGATCTGTTGGCCAAGAGCCGGAAGCGTTAGGATCTTGTGTCTCCTTCAAGCACACTATCCGTCCTTGTGGTGTTGCATATATGACCAAGTTTGGGAGGGAGTCTTGATCAGACTTAGAATTCTTAGTCGAGTTGGACTCGACTTGTTTGCTATACTAGATTAGGTCATCCAGCTCGTGCTCTGAGTTGGAAGAGTACTCGGAGTCGGAATCGGTTAGTCCACCGATTTTAGAATATGTGTGCTTTGGGTGAGCAAGAAGCGGGATGCCCATCTCTACGCGGAGGGCGTTCTCGTTCATCCAATGTAGCCATGATTGCGTGGGAGTCAGTTCCTCAGACTTCTTAATCTAGGGTTTGTCGAAAATTGACTTGTTGGATTGTTCTGCAGCTTTGGCTTTTCTTTTTTTGATTTTGGCCAGTTCACAAAGGGCGTCAGCATGCTGGGGTGGATTGGCCATAGTATCCATGAACAAGTTGACTCTATCTGATCAGTCTTCGAGATCGTCGAATGGTTCAAAGTTGTCGAGGCCGTTCATGAACTGATCAAAGTCCTGATCGAAAGAGGACTCAACTGGTTCAGGAATCCGAATGTGAGCAGGTTTCGGTGAAGAGTTCTGAGGTTTCCTGGAGAAAGACGGTCCCATCCGAACAAGCCGGGGGTTTGTCTTTCCAGATCCCCCGCGGATTCCTCCTCCCGATTTCTGCTTCGTATTTTGCAGAGTGCCTTCGACCATCTTAATGCAGTCGGCGAGCTTTGAATCTACTCGATCGATCCCTGAGAGTATATCACCCGACCGT
Source organism: Panicum virgatum (assembly GCF_016808335.1). Taxonomy (NCBI): domain Eukaryota; kingdom Viridiplantae; phylum Streptophyta; class Magnoliopsida; order Poales; family Poaceae; genus Panicum; species Panicum virgatum. The sequence continues at coordinate 53,211,441 of NC_053149.1, forward strand.
TCCTGTGGTGGGTTCAATGCTTCTGGGTACTGCTGTACTTTAGATGGGCCAAGGGTGGATTCTGCAAGTTTGATGCATCCCTCTATTGATCGCGAAACTCGATCTACTCCGTCGAGTAGTTCTGAGTTGTTGATCTTTGGGCGTTTGATCAATTTGAGATAAGTCACGTATTTTCTGAGGGTTTCGGAAAAGTGAGGTTTTTCGGAATCAGAGTTTGCACCGAACTCCGCTGACCCGAGAGTTCGAGTCGGAGGTGACATGTTTTCTGCGTTGTCCGAACTGAGTTCGAGTAGAACTCCGTTTTCGTCGAGATCCACAGTTTCGCGGATTTCGTCGAGTTGGGAAGTGGTTTTCGTTTTAGGCAAGTTGGGCGTGACAAGGTGGCTGGAGAAGCCGCCCGATCCGTCAGCCGTGCATGCCCAGGAACCGAAAACAAGGGTTGTGCCCTCGGGCATGCTGTTGGCGTCGCTTGATCCGGCCATCGAATTCGCCGATGAACTTGCCGAATCCCCTACCTGGCGCGCCAGGTGTCGGTGTTTACCGCCAAGCCTGCTCAGGGATACCCTTAGCAGTAAGGTTTGTAGGTAGGGATCGACTGCTCTGGAACTCGATGGTGCAAGGAACACAAAGATTTAGATAGGTTCGGGCCGCGAGTTGCGTAATATCCTACGTCCTGTGTGGTTGTTTGTATTGTCTTAGGTGTTAATGGTGTTTTGAGGAGGTCCCTGCCCACCCTTATATATCCGGGGGACAGGGTTACATGGAAAGTCCTAGCCGAGTATATTTGGAGTCATACTACAACTCAATCGGGTAGTTTTATTTGTACTGCGGTTAGTTCTACGCCTATTCGGGTAGTTACAAGAAAGATAAGGCACATCCATGAGCTATCCCTTACTCTAGAACATTCTATGCCTATAAACAATCCCGCTGCTCCGGATCTGACACGCATCCCCTACCAACCGATTGTCGCCGTCTTGGCAAACCCGTCCTGCCTCGCCTCTCCCTTCTCACCCTAACTGATAATGCTCGAGTTGAGGATGGGAGATTAAAAAATAGAGTTTGCTCGAGGGGCTGCCTTCATTTTTCTGCTTACAGAGCCTTCACAAGTGCACCTCATATGGCCTTATGTCCACGCTGGACAAGCCACCTAGGCAAATCTAGCCTCCGTGGTGGTGTTGGGATCTCCACTTGGACCCCTTAACTAGATCGTGGATCTAAACGACCATTTTAGAAGTTGATGGACCTACATAGGACCTCGCTAATAGTTAAAGGATCTACAGTGAAATTCACTCATATATTTTCTCTATCTCCACCAATAATATTTTTACGTTTTCAGTAGCAAGTACTGCAGCAGATTACTCAAAGGATAGTTGGAGGGAGGAATCCCCTGCATTTGAGTAGGAGGGAGTTGTATTTTGATGATCACTAAAATATTTTGCTATTAGAAATGAAATTGTAGTGTGCTGGAGCACATCCTATTACTAAATTGATGAGAGGGATAGGTGATATGCTAGAGATGCTCTTAGCTCGTCTCGCTACTAGTGAATAACCAGACGCTGCTAAACAACGTAGCAGCCGTGTGAGTGTGACTCGATCAGGATGTACTATATGGATGCAGATACGATCACCATCGCGATGGCTAGACACGCACCAGCAGGTTTTGCGATCGCCGGTGGGTGGTGTCCCCTACTGAATGATGAGAACGATAAGATATTTATGGGTGCAGACGTGCAGTGACGATCGTAGATGTTAGACGACTTGAAGACCCAAGCGGGCCTGAAACACGCTAGGCTAGTGATAACAATATCAAATCTTGAAAGGCTGCTGGATTGAGATCCAAATATCAAAATCTCTCCCTGGCGAGCTAATAGTTCTGGTGAGACATCATCAGCATGATCCCCCACCAGCGCGCACATTTTCCTTCTTATTTCTCTCCTTTTTTTTCCCTTTAGTTTTGCCAAGCTATGGCGCCACAATTCCCGCGATAACAGCATGCATGCGTTCCGTAATGCAGATAAGTATCCGCACTTATCCAACGGATAAACAAGTCATTCTAATAAATTTCAAAATTTGTTCAAAAGACAAATCATTTTACCTTATCTAGGAAGTACATATGTATGCAAGAAGTAATTAGTGTCAAATATGGATAATGAATAGAAACAAATATGATTATTTACTTTCTTATTAATTTGTCCTACACTTTTTAGAAGGACTTGTTTTGGGGACGGAGGAAAGGTATGCCACACATGGAATGCCAGTTTAGAACTAGTTGAGCGGCTGACCATGTGTTTTTAATTTTTTTCTTTTGAACTAAAAACAATGTGATTTTTATCTAAAGAAAAGACCATATGTTTTCGAGGCGACTGCGTCCATGGTCTGCTGCGGCAGCAGCGCTGGTTGTTGAAGCCGCCAAAGCTTTTGTCCATGTGCATCGAGCAAAAGTCAGCTTTGTAGTTGCTGGTCTGGTGACTGTTTGCGTTGGTCAGGCCGGCCGAAAACCAACTCAGATCGATCATCGATGCGAAAGCCGAAAGCAACGACACTCGATCGCTGCAGCTCTTCTTCGTCCATCGACCATCGGGTCGGGTGTCCGCGCCACAGTACCATGATAACCATTTTGTCAATCCATCATGTGATGTTTCTATACGTTAGGCCAATACCAATATGAGTGTTTAGTTTTATTAAAATTAGTAAAGTGACCCGCACATTTGCATGGTTAGTATTGATATTCTAAATATATCTTGCATTTTTATTTAATTATTATTCATAAATGTAAATTTTTGTCTTCACATGCTACTTGTTTCAGTAATCAAAAGTGCTTCTCTGCTGTTAGTATAGTGGTGCCTTTTTTTGCCTATATCTTTTTTTGTCAGTGATGTGGCCGCATGGCAAACGCACAGCTCTAATTCTGTCACTGCATATCTCCTCGATTTTATACTGTCATTCGCTAGTAAAAGTAGTAACATGTTCCTTATCTACCAGTCCTTGCAGTAATATTGCCCACTGTTCAGTTCAACTAATGCAGTTTTTCTTTTGCTAGCTTACATACTTTATGATTCTCTTGGTCGTATGTTGCTATTACGTTTAATTCTGTCATCTGTTGCATGGCGTCATGCCTCCATGGCCTAGTTTCTGTTGGGGAACAATCGATCTAAATTTCTTGCTTTTTGGAAGCCAACAAATCTCCATAGTGCAGCGCACAAGATTCTGTTCAGAATTTCAGCAACCTATATTCATGTTCAAGTTTGATGAGCTTACTATACCAATCAAAGGCCTAATCAATATTGTCCTGATTCCTAATCTTCTTGTGGTGTTAATTTTTTTTTTGAGCTTGTGGTGTTAATTGTGAGGTGCGGTAGTATCTTGTAGCAATGTCGGCAATAATTTTTTTGGAGTAATGTCAAGGACCCTCCCTCGAAAAGGACAGAGATATAGGAGGATTGCGAAAAAGAATTAAGTTGGACGTGCAGTGGCCTTATTCTTGCATTGGACCTGCGGACATGCACGCTCATACATCACAAGTAGGCAGTAGGTGATAGACATTCTCCAGACTCCACAGAGGATGAAAAAACTTGCAGCGCGGCGCTTACCCTTCCTCGTAGCCTCCAACTCTGTGATCCGCATCACTGGCCCAACTTTGGCAACCCTCTCATCATGATCACTACAGGTCAGGTGTTAGTCTAATATAGTGCAACGCCTAAAATTATCTTATTTATTTTGACTAATAATAATATAATTGTGATGATGCATTTAGAATTTTTTAATATAATAAGATACACATGTGGCAAACATGTTAATTGTTTGTATAGCTAGTATTCTATAGTATGCACGATATGTAGCTTGATATTCAAAATGATGGATATATTTTATATTTATAAATAAAAATATATTTTAATGGTATTGGCGTGTAATTTTTAAACATGTATAGATATTTTAGACTATTTTTTTAATGGCAGTGGTGGATAATTTTAATTTCTTTTATTTTCTACGATTAACGTGGAAATTTCTAAACCTTGAGAGCGAATGTGGAGGCTTTGTTTGTTGGCCAAATAATAAGATAATAGATTCGAGATATTTTGATGACTTGGCCAAAGATAATAAAAAAGAAAAGAAATTATTTCAAGTATATGGTTCAATTATCGTCTCAATCAGAGAAGTTGCCTTAGTGCAGTTGGCTAGTGTCTTTGGAAGAGCTAGCGAACCAGAGTTCAAATCTTGATTCCTTATATTTGTTTAGGTGGGGTATTAAGGGGTTGTTTGGTTGTCCACCACACTTTGTTACACTTAAGGTTAGGCAAGTGTGATAAGTGTGGCAAAAAATTTGGCCACCACACATTTCTTGCCTAAGGGAATCTTGCCACATTTTTTCTTGTCTATGATATGTAGAGCCCAAAAAAATCTTACCTAAACTTAGTTACCAACCAAATACCTACTAACTTGGTCAAATTTGCCTAAGGTTAGGTGTGGCAAAGTGTGGCTAGCAACCAAACACCCCCTTAATATATACCTCGTCTCAATCTGTAATTGTTCTGAATCAAAACTTATGATATTCAATATAGCATTTGGTTAACTACACCAAGCATTAGAAACACGTGAGACGTTGGATTAGTTTGGGGAATGGCTGAGATAAAAATCATTCCGCCACCTTAAACCGCCTTTGTGCCTGCTCTTTCTTGTTTTTTTAAAATAGAGTAGAATAATATATTGAAAGAACTATTATTTCATGTCTTTTGCAAATGTAACATGCACTTTTAGGGGCTGCTTGGTTCGCAGCCATCATTTGCCCAACCACACGCGCCACAGTGTAACGTCCCGCCTCCCCGAGGCCGGGCCCGCTTACATCTGGCTGCTTTCTAGACATAGATTGTCCTCACATATCAACACCAGTCTTTTCTGCACACTTTGTCCTCACTCGTGCGCACCCGGAAAGAACTTCCCGGTTGGTCACCCATCCCCAAATTTCTCCGGGCCAAGCACGCTTAACCTCGGAGTTTTTTGGAAACCGGCTTCCGAAAAAGAAGTTGCAACTTGTTGGTATGAATATCCTATTAAGTTCTGGGCCGGGGTGTCACACACAGCCACCCACTATGGCTCGCCATGCATCTTGTGGCGGCCAAAATCACTGCTACACGCCACACTCCGCCACACTGCAAAACAATAAGTAGGAGAAGAAAAACGACAGGAGTGTGAATTTGTGGCAGCCGCAGCCAAAAGATGAACCAAACAGTTGCCATGGCTCTGTGGCTTCCCGAACCTTACGCAGGCAAAGTGTGGTCGCAAACCAAGCAGCCCCTTAGAAACATCAATGTAGAATTACCATTAGGATTGGCCTAGATTGTGGAGTTCCTTGGCCGCGCAAGAGTACGGCCACTATTGGGGAGTAATTAACATTACTGTGAAAATTACAATTTGTGAATCAATCATGGCGTAATCAATCAATCCGGCCGGCGGCGCCTTGTCGCTTCCAGAAAACATAAGCTTCCAATAATCGAATAATAACTAGAAAGGCTGGCGCGGCAAAGCCGTGCCCGTCGTGGAGGTGGCCAGTTGCCTAGGCCGATACGTTTGTAAATTTAATGCACCAATCTGAGACTATATGGGCTCTTGATTTTGATTTTGATGGACTAAAACACAAAATCTCTTGATGATGAATCAGCAAGATCAAATTCATATGCTGCAAGCAGCAATTAATTGGACAAGAGAAGGAATATAGAGAAATCATTTAGAGAAGTTTGAAAAAGGAAAGGCCCATTAAAATAAATATAGAGGTAGCATATAATGTGTTTTTCATTAATTAATAAAAATGACTATCAAGCAGTGACCGACATACCTCAAAGCTGGAAAGATAGTAGAGTATAACCAATTTTGAAGTGTCAGAATAGCAATTTGTCACTAAAGAGCAGTCCTTGAAATTGTTCCTACTTCCATCATTTCGAAAAGCCAACGAAACTGAATCTTTAAATATTTATAAACCATTCAATAAGCCTAAGCCAAGTTAAATCGGTTACTCAATTATACTTTATCTAATAAACTTGAAATTTTTACCACACCACCTCATGCACTGAGTAGCCTACCATAAAATGAAAATTACAAAAGGAGCACAGGAACTGAGGAACTACAGATATGAATTAAACCTTAAAAACCATAGATGCACATATACAGCAAAACCTTTCTAGAAAACATCAGATATTTAGTAGCTATTGCATAGATCAAATCATAAGGAATCTAACAAAATTGTCTATGAATTAGTACCGGTATTCAAAGTTTCAGCTGATTATATACATTGGTTATCTGCACCATCCCAGTTCAACTACCTTCCTGGTAGCTTATCCTATCGAGATACAGCTTGGGGCTAAGGTTTGATGCATGCTAACACATGGTACTGCATGTACAAGCTTGTATTATTAAACGAATTTTTTTTTGCATGTAGGCAAAATGAATGGATAACTCTCTATGCAGATTTTTTAAGAAACAATTAGGTCTTTTTAAGTTGCAGTAGTTTGACAAATAATCATAGAGAAAGTTGTAATGCAAAATAAAAAAAATCAATTGAGCATTTTAGCACCATTATGTACTCATGATACATGAATATCATGACCTGAAATGTTCTGAAAATACAATAAGCATGCACTAAGAAAATGATATCAGGACTGATATGGATTTTTTGTGAATATCAGTTGGTTGCGATTGTGTGTACAGCACATTTAGCATGAAAGTCAACACTCAAAGGAAACATCTTCACTATAAGAGGACATCAGAATCCGATGTAAATGAAAGAGAATCTAGGTGAAAGATGACTCTGATGTATGTAGAAGAGGAAATTAGAAAGATGTTTTAGTGTTGAAAATTCTTAACATTCTCAGCAAACTTGCATGATGTTCTCTGAATCAGAGCACAATAGCACATGTATATTTTAAATTTGCTTTACAAATACTACTTGTCTACTACTCCGAAAAATTCTTCCTTTGTATTGAGCACCTTACCTTGTAGGCATTTCGTCAAGCAGCTGGTAGGCATCATATATGCCAGCCGCTTCTATTGCCAGGGGCGCTGGACGCCTGGACCAAACGCTTTAGTTGCCAGAGGAAGCAGGGGTTTCGAGGAGCTGCATGGCGTTGTGTGTCCCGAGCAGGGGCGGCATAGCGTTGGCAGTTCACACTGGCATTAGAACCGTTGTTGGAGCTCGCAGGCTGGCGCCGTGGCGGGCTATAAGCACGGCGAAGGGAAGGCCAGCAACATCGTGCTGCAAGAGTTCGAGGTAGTGACGGTGGTGGCGAATTCGGCGAGCGGCGGTACCTGCTCATGTAGCAGTGGGGGCGTGCGCACCTCGCGCGGCCTGAGCGGTGGCGTCCACACCCGTCGTGGTTGCTCACCAGCGCGGGCGTGGCCGGCTCTCCGGTGTGGGATACGGCCGACGGTGATGTGCAACTTCATATGCTCAGGCAGGGGCGAGGGGGCAGAGAAGATGCGGACCGCGAAGGTTCGTGATGGATCGGTTATTTTTTATCGGGTGGGAGATCCAAACCGACCCGTATTGGACGGACCAGATCGCATGAGCGCTCGATCTAACGGCTAGAGAGTTAACAGGCGACGTGGCCCTATCGGACGCCCGCGATTTGGTGCAGGAATCGTATTTAGAGATTACTTCCGAGTAAGTATCTGCCGAAACCTCAAAATGAGTAAGTATCTGCCGATAATGGATCGGAGCCGCAGCTCCGGCCCGCTACTTGCGCTTGTTCTTGGAGGCGAAGCGGAGGACGAGGTAGAAGAGGACGCGGTAGAAGACGGCCCAGCCGAGGAGGTAGAGCACCATCCACCACTTGCGGTCCTCGACGGTGCTGATGCCCAGCTGCCGGAGGATGTCGTCGCCGGTGAGCCTGATGGGGTCCGTGGCGAACACCCGGTCCCCGTCGAACTCGTTCATCAGCAGGCCCTCGTACGGGTACTTCATCGTCGAGATGGTGTTCATCCACTTCCACGCCAGCGGGATGCTGTGGCTGCTCAGGAAGTAGCCGCAGAAGAGGAAGAAGAGCGCCGTGAACGCGATCACCGCCGCGTACCTGCATCACCATTCACGATGGCCCGCTCTGTCAGACTGTGTCACACATGCTAGCTTAGCTGGGCCGTTGTTTGGTATCTATGGGCTTTGTTAAATGCTTCTACAGTCCGGCCCACTTAATGAGTTCAGCTGATTATGGTGGATTGGGCAAGAAAGATTGTGAAATTAAAATCGAAACCGGCCGGAAATGTTGTTACCCGAGGATGAAGTTGGGCACGACGGAGCTGATGAAGACGACGAAGGAGTTGGTGGAGAGCAGGGACGCGTAGAGCATGACGAGGAAGTAGAGGAACTGGCCGTGGAGCTTGAGCGCGAACCAGACGATGGCGGCGTAGGTGGCGGACTGGAGCAGGAGGAACGGGAGGTAGGTGATGAGCCCGGCGACGACGTAGGCGGAGGCGCGGTACGCGTTGTGCGACGTCTCCCTGATGAAGATGAAGCGCTCCTGGATGAAGGCCGGCACGGCGTCGTTGGAGGAGAAGAAGAAGACGCAGACGGTGAAGATGAAGAAGCTCAGGCGGTTGGTGATGCCCTGCGGGGTGTCCTTGGGCTTGGTGAACATGGTGGCCATCAGGAACCCCATCACCGTCAGCACCATCAGCCGGGACAGGAACAGCTCCGGCGTGCGCCAGATGTTGGTGAAGTTGCGCCGCATCAGCACCCACACCTCCCCGACGTACGAGTTGGCGAACTTGCCGCGGTGGCCCAGCGTGTTGATGCCCACGCCGGGGGCGCCCGTCGCGTTCGCGCCCGCGCGGTGCGCCGGCGTCAGGTAGTCGTCCTCGTTCACCGTGCACGCGCTGCTCAGCGGCGTCGGCGTGCCCATCACGATCTCCGGCGTGTACCTGTGGTTGTGGCTGTGGTGGGCACCCGATGACAGGCCTGCCGGGTTGTGCTGCGACCTCCCGTGCTGGTCCTTGTGCTTGGGGCGCCGGGACGGCGTCAGCTGCACGCCGCTCCACGGAGACCTGGAGTGCTGGCTCCTCATGCTGTGGTCGAAGTCCTCGCCGCCGGCGCCGAGGCCCATGGTCGGCGTCTGGGCGATGCTGGACACGGTGGAGAGCCCCCCCTCGGCCCCGTAGGTGGCGGTGAGCTTGGGCGGCTTGAGGCCGGTGAGGCAGAACTCGGCGAGCGCCTTGACGCCGAACTCCGACTGCTCGTACTCCTGGATGACGTCGAGGAGGTGCTCGATGGAGTTCTCCCCCCTGGGCACCTTGCGCCCCATGCGGGCGAGGTGCGCGGTCACCTCCTTGGGCCCGCCGCTGTACATGAGCTGCCCGCGCGCCAGGATGACGAGGTGGTCCAGCAGGAGCAGGATGCGCGACGACGGCTGGTGGATGGTCAGCACCACGGTGCTCCCGGCGCACGCGATGTCGTGCACCTTCTCGATCACGCTGTGCGCGCTCGTCGAGTCCAGCCCCGACGTCGGCTCGTCCAGGAACAGCAGCGCCGGCCCGTGGATGATGTCCACGCCGATCGAGACACGCCGGCGCTCGCCGCCGGACACCCCCCTCGTGCCCTCATCGCCGATGTACGTGTTCCTCGACGACTGCAGCAGCGTGCCATTGATGTCGTCAGGAATTCATCCAATTCATGCGTGCTCTGTTTTGAAGGCGGAGTGGCCTGGTAACTACTCACGGTGAGGCCCAGCTGCTCGATGAGGTTCTCGACGCGGAGCTTCTTGTCGGAGGCGGAGACGGAGGAGCCGAGGCGGAAGTCGGCGGCGAACATGAGCGTCTCGTAGACGGTGAGCATCGGGAAGAGGCGGTCGTCCTGCATGACGTAGGCCGACGAGCGCTTGATGAGGCTGGGGCTCATCTCGACGCCGTCGAGCGCGACGCGGCCGTCGAGGCTGGCGATGCGCCCCGCCAGCGCGTCCAGGAAGGTGGACTTGCCGGCGCCGCTGGGGCCCATGACGGCCGTGACGCAGCCCTTGGGCGCGTACCCGGTGATCTGGTGCAGCAGGTCCACGTCCTTCTTCTCCCACTCCCCGCCGGCGCCGCGCTGCTTCTTGACGACCGTGTACGTGAGGCTGGTGAACTCCAGCCCGCCCGTGAAGCCGAACCGCCCCGCCTTCTCCGGCTGCTGCCGCGCCATGTCGATCACCGTCTCCAGGCGGTGGCCGCCGGCGTGCCGGCCATTGTGCTGCTGCTGGTGCGCCATGCCGTGCCGTGCACCGGTCTGGTCGCCTATGAATTTTGTTGCCATGCAGCCCGTACGCATATAAAAGCGCTAGCTTCTCGCCTGCGTGTCACTTCCAGCTTCGGTAATTTGTCCGGTTGGTAGGTACCCGGCGCCGGGCGACAGAAATGAGGGTGCGCGATGCAGCGTGTCATCGGAGTGAACGTTTGTGGCGGTCAGTTTGTTTGGACCGTCGATGGTGACTGGGGGCAGCTTGTCATCGACAGTATCATGGCGAGGTCAAGACAAAACACGGGTGTGGCAAGGCTTCTAGAAATGGTACGGTGAGCTCTGTCTTTGGGTTGTGCGATTATATTCTGCGAGCAAGAGAGCTGGTTCCATGCTATCTATGTTCTGTTCAGAAGTTACAGTCCAGAGCACTTCTGATTAAAGTGGAATGACTGCCGCGGGAAAACAAAAAACATCATGAAGTGTTGCTTTTGCCTGTCACTGAACAGAGAGATCTAAAAAAAAAAAACTGAACACAGAGGTGTGCCCCTTCAGCCCTCAAGGTTGTCAACTTGTCATACTGAATTCAAAAACACATTTGATCTTACTCCCTCCCTAAAATATAATGCACTTTGGTTTGTCCTTCAGCATTTTCTTCTTTGAGAATCCTAATCCCTCTGCAGAACGGTCAAAGTCCAAACGCAATGCAGCCTAGCATTACCAAGGCCCAGCCCAATTCGGCACCGTGCGGTAGGGGAGAAGAGGAGAGGAGGCCGAGGATAACGGACACGTCGCGGATTCACGGCCACCGCAGAAACCGAGCGAGGAAAAAAAACCCGGCTCCCTCCGTCCAGAAAGGTCAGAACTCGGAGGCGCTCGCTCGCTCTGCCTGCCGCACGGCACGCCGTTTCTTCTCAAATCACGAGATGAGATAGCCGGCGAACGATCAGAACCCCCAATGGCGCCATCCGCTGCCACCACCACCAGCTCCTCCGCGCGCCTCCTCCTCGCCTCGCCCCAGTCCCGGCCCGCTCTCCTCGGGCTCCGCGGCTGCGGCCGCCGCAGCACCGTGGGGCTGGCGCGCCGAGGCGGCGGGTGCGCGCGCCGCCTGCGGGTCGTTCGGCGCGGCGCCGTGGACGAGGAGGCCGGGGCCAACACGCGGGGGCAGCAGCAGGAGGCGGCGGAGGCGGAGGCAATCGAGGACCCGGCGCCCGGCCGCGACCTCGTAACGCTCGCCGCCTGCCTCGTCGGCCTCCTCACTGGCGTCTCCGTCGTGCTCTTCAACCTCTCGGTACGGTACCCACCTCGCGAGGTCAACCATGGTTTGATCGGTTGGTTTGGTACCCAGACAGTCAGACCTGCGTGGATAAGGTAGTTTGACATTTTGAAGTATGGAATTGAATTGGTTCGAGGCAAGGCAACTGAACAGCTATTTGATCATGTATAACGTGCTTCGGAATTCTGATCCCTAGAGTTGCTGAATCACTTCGCCATGCTATTCAGTTACTTACATTTTGTTCTGGCAAGTCCTCAGACTTCAAAAGTATTAGTTTCCCTTTGATCACTGACTTGAACATGTTGGGTGCATTTTAGTACTGAAGAATTAGTTTTCAATTCTCGTGCTGTCCATTTAAGTTCCTCAAGCTACATCCTGTAGGCTGTAGTCCTGCGATTTAAGATGAAGCCTTTTTGTTTGTGCTATAGGTTCATGAAATACGTGACATTTTCTGGGATGGTATTCCTTCACGAGGCGCTTCATGGCTGAGGGAAGAACCGATCGGTGAAGTCTGGCAGAGAGTGATATTTGTTCCAGTCAGCGGAGGTGTTATAGTAGGAGGATTGAACGCATTAAGAAGTTCTGTCAAGACTAACTCAAATGGCCCTATGTCCAAGGTAAAGGGTGCAATTAGGCCACTCTTGAAAGCTGTGGCAGCATCTTTCACACTTGGAACTGGCAATTCTTTGGGTCCTGAGGGTCCCAGTGTGGAGATTGGTTCTTCAATAGCCAAAGGATTTGGAAATTTGTTTGACTGGGAGGGTGGGAAAAAGCTATCTCTTGTGGCAGCTGGATCAGCAGCTGGAATTTCATCAGGTAACTCTTACTACCTGGAGCATGAGCACTGTATGTTGTAGACATTTGTGCCGCATGCATAATAAATTTAAAATGCAGTGAATGTTTTCTCTATTTCTTCTTGTCCATGGCAAATGATTGTCACCAACCTAACATCTCAGCATCAATCCTTTTTCTTTAGCAACACCACATCAATATTTCATGTCCTTGACCTATTGTAGATTATTTCCCCTAAATTTTCTCATTGTGATGCTGGTGTATGATAATTTTGAACCACTAATTATGAATAGATTAGTATGCTGATAGCTATACATGATGTATTGGTTCATTGGTTGCATAATGTATGCGACATTTACTCTGTAGATTGCATTAGATTCACCTTCCATGGATACTTAAAATGCTCCACAACTCAACATGTCGATGCAGTTTTCTGTCTTCTTTCTGATTTCATTTTACTTATATTTCAGGTGATTGCCTTGTATTTTAGGTTTTAATGCTGCTGTTGCTGGGTGCTTTTTTGCGGTGGAATCTGTTTTGTGGCCTTCTTCTACGGATTCCTCATCCCTTGCCAACTCAACACCGATGGTGATACTCAGTTCAGTGATAGCATCTGTTGTTTCAGAAATTGGTCTAGGTTCCGATCCCGCCTTCACTGTTCCAGATTATGATTTTCGCTCCCCAACAGGTACTTCGTTATAATTGAGATTTTAGCACTGTTGATAACTGCGTTTTATGAAACTTCTAATGGTGAAGATGTTTTAACCATTTGCTGTTTCATACCTCTCTCTAAATAACTTTAGATGTCAAATAAAGTAGGTATGTGCAACTGTTGATGTCAAAAGTTACTAAAACATGACACAAAATGTAATATTGCTGTAATCTAGCTGATTTTTGGATTACTATGTTAATTTGTTTCGAACTGCATATGCTCTTGTCTTCCTGATAATTGAGTTGGGGAATCAGGGAATGGTGTACATTATCTCTGAGAGCACACAAACTCCTTTATCCATCCAAGTTTGCCAAAACGTCCCTTACAGTTATAGAATTCCTTTACAGTCCTGATGGTAGGTTAGTTATGGTGTCTATTTTATGATATCCTCTTTTTACATTTTGTTTTTCGTGCTCCAGAGATTGAAAGTATGAGGATATTTACATGACTTCATAAATGTCAGAACTTCCTCTATATCTTTTGCTGGGTGTCTTCTGTGGATTGGTGTCAATCACATTATCAAGATGTACATCACTTACTATGGAAGCAGTTGAGAGATTACAAAGGGCAACAGGATTACCAAAGGCTGCATCGCCTGCATTAGGTGGCCTTATTGTTGGTCTCCTAGCACTCATGTACCCTGAAGTATTGTATTGGGGCTTTGAAAATGTTGATATCTTGCTGGAATCACGACCATTTACAAGCGGCCTCTCTGCGACTATACTGGTCCAGCTCATTGGAGTGAAAATATTAGCAACATCTTTGTGCAGAGCTTTTGGATTGGTTGGTGGTTACTATGCACCATCTCTTTTTATTGGTGCAGCCACAGGGATGGCATATGGCAAGTTCATGAGGTTTACATTCACTGGTCCTGAAGCACTCTTGCATATCCCTTTCCTAGATGTGGCATCACCTCAAGCATATGGCCTGGTAACATGCCTACCAATTCAGCTCTTTCATCTGCATTTTTCTTCTTCTTCTCAAATATGTTAATAACTATCTTTTTACAGTGTTATATTATTATTTTCTGTATTCCAAATATTAAACTAGTTTTCTACTCCTTGTCTCAATTTACGCATTATAACCTTGGATGACAATATTAAACTAGTTTTCTACTCCTTGTCTCAATTTACGCATTATAACCTTTGATGAAAATATTAAGCAAAGAATATTATAATTTCTTGTGTTTTCTTCCTTTTTGTTTAATCTTCACAGGTGGGTATGGCAGCTACCCTTGCTGGTGTATGCAAGGTGCCTCTGACATCGGCGCTCCTACTTTTTGAGCTTACACATGACTATCGTATAGTTCTACCTTTGCTTGGGGCTGTTGGGTTATCATCTTGGATTGCTTCTCCTCAAAGGTTCTCTAAAAGCATTAGGAGTAAGCTGGATTCTCTGGAGGAGAAATCAAGTCTTGCTCAACAGGAAAACAGCTTGCCCACTCAAAACAAACAAGTCAGATACATGGATACGGCTGATTCATCTCAAGAATTATGTAAAATTGAAAGCTCCCTTTGTGTCTATGATGCCAATGATGAGAATATGTTCGAGAATCTTTCTGTTGCAGAGGTCATGAAAACTAACTATTTTTCAGTCTCAATGACAACTCCATTAGTTGAGGCACTAGATCTTATGCTTGCAGAGAAGCAGCCCTTTGTTATGGTCACTGAGAATAACCGGTCTGTAATAGGCTTGCTAGCACTAAAAAATATCCAAGATTTCTGCCGAGCTGCAAATGATACAAGGGCACAAGATGAGGTGAGATGTGATTTGGAATTCTGCAGAGTACATAGGTTAGGGAAGCTAAAGGTCAAGTTCTTTTTTAGGATCTATAGATATTTTGTCGTCTCAACACAGTGATCATGCATTATTGTCTTACCTATGAACTTTCACCAGTTTTGTTAGATATAACCAACTTACAGGGTAATTGCATCCATGCCAACTCTGGATTGTAGCTAGCATCTAGTAGGGAGTTGAGCATTCTAAGCCATACTACAACCCAGATACACCAAACAAATAGCTTTTTAATAAATTATACCTGATACGATAAGTTTAATATTCACAATGTGTCAAACAAAAATTGTCAAGTTTGTTTAGTTCTTGTGAACACGACAATCTTTGTATCTCCAAGTTTCTCTGGTTTATGCATACTTCCAAGTTTTTCTTTAAGAAATAAAATGAATTTCTTGTTTGTTCGGTGAGATCGAATAGTAATTTATAGGATGTCTAATTTTAGGTAACATTTATTGCCAGATGGTCATATTTGTTAACTGATTGGGAGTTTGCTCAATCTTGGTGCAGGTAAAGGAATTCCTGGTATCTCATGTTTACCAAGCAGGCAAGTGTAAATCATGCTCTGTGACTCCTCAGATGCCACTTACTACTGCAGAGAAGATTATGGATTCTTATGGTGTGGATCACCTTCCTGTGGTCTCTGAACCTGCTAATCTTCAGGACAGCGGACTTTTGATAGGTTTTGTAGATAGAGAATGCATCACCATCGCTCGAAGGTAATTGTAGAATTCTTCTAAAATTGAATGTAGTATTGCTTGTATTTCAGTTGCCAATTTATACTAATGGTGTTCTTATGACTTCCATATGCTGTTCTCATTCAGAGCCATGGCAATGAAAGAATTTTTCAGATCTACATATGAGATTGGAAAGGATGAGAGATCTAGCACGGAAGGGAGGAGATATGATGATACATGAGCACTTGCTACTTCGCAAGCTGTATGATATTTTACAGCTTGGATAATTGCAGGTGCAGCCTGCAAACCTGGCCTGGTTTCATGTGGCATCTGTTCTATAACTGGTCAAGGCTAAGGCTTCAATCACGTTGGTTTGCTAACTTCAGAATCTGATCCAGATGTGCGGTTAAGGAGGGCCTCTATTTTTTTTCCTGATGAAAGTATCTCCCTTACCACCACCCATGTATGCATAGTTTTGTCGCACTTGTGCGTTGCAATTTCCCGATCATTGTAATTGATAAGCTGAACAATTAGCTTCTGGGAACTGAACAAGGTCGGTTTTTGTTACGTTTCTATTCTTGTTTCCACGTTTTGAGTAACCAAATAAAATCGAAATACAGAAGAGGTTGAAAAAGCATTCATGAGCTTGATTTGCTATCAGTGTCCTGTGACCGTGCCCCGTGCGCCAGGGCCGGCATTCTGTACTTGTCCAATTACATGAGTTAAAATGGGGACTACAAAATTCGGCGCTGGTCAAGATTAGTACACTGACCGACCTACTATATAATTGATTCTCTAAGTTTTTGCAAATCAAAATTAGAATATTCTAAGGGCACGAAATTGCTGCTTCAATGTATGACCAGTGATTGGTCTCAAAATCAACTCAGAGATGTAGGCTTTCTAAAGAGACATTTCAATTACATTTATTTTTTCATGGCAAGTTGAGGGCAGGGCATTCTGCTGCCGTACGAATGGGAGAATTTTATTTTCTTCTGCATAGTTGGATAAGAACTGCAAAGAACTGTCAGGGGGTCGATGTCCAGTCCAACCTTGTTACAATTATTAACTCTGGAAAAATGTAGCTAATCATGTTTCGGTCATGGATTAAACAGGAGCTTATTTGTATCTATACGCACGAATAAGAATAAGGAGGCAACATGAAAGGGACATGATTATACATGCAGTTAATACCCCTATCAAGATTACAATTTTCCAACATAGGGATTAACAGGGCTGCAGGACATACTTTTTTTTTTGAGGGGTCGCAGGACATACTTGTCGTCAAGTTGTGATTTGTAGCTAGTACTACGGGCGATTCTAAAGATACGAGAACAAAACAAAGATACAAGTTAGAATGTTCAGAATCATTCAGCAAAAAGTGTCGACTGCTAGCACGTCGCCCAAACGTTTCAAGTACATGGGTGACTAGGCGATTGATGCTTTCCTATGATGGAATCCGAACATAAAACCACTGCGAGTTAGGAGAATTGTGAAGAACAGCGCACGAACCGATCCATTACTTTTCTGTATTCCGTGGTCTCTGATGATCATGCATGTAGATATCCTCTAACTTGCTATCACGAGTTCACGACGAGACCGATCGAAGCTATAGCTACTAACAGCAAGAAGCTTACAGGATTAAGTATAGCATAGCATGTAGCATCATAACCAGAGCTTACACGCCGGCCCGCCTTGCCGTCGCCGAACTCGATCGTCAGCGTCGTCGCCGGGCCTTGCCACCGGCGCCGCGGGCCGCCGGCGGCTGCTTGTCCTTGCCGAAGATGCCGCAGAAGCCGCAGGCCGCGACGCGCGGGGACGGCGGGTCCAGCGCCGGCTGCACGTGGCCAGCCCTGTACCCGCCGTGGCCGCCGGATCCGCTCCTCCGCTGCTGCCGCGTCGCCCCGGCCGGCGGCTTGGCGGGCTCGCCCGACGCCGGCCGGTGCTTGTCCTCCCACACCGTCCCCGACGACCCGGACCGCCGGAACGTCTCGCTCGATCGCTGCAGCCCCGCCATGCCGTCCGCTGAGCTCTCGCTCGCTACCTCTTCCGCCTCTTGCCGCCGCCCGCGCGCGGCCGGCGCAGCGCCTATATACACACGGCTGCAGCTGGCGTGGACCGGAGCTGGGTGATCGGAGTCAAATCAAAATCATGTGGTAAGGAGAAGCAAGGGCGGATCAAAGTTTCTTCTTCGCCTGTGCGGGCTGCGGCTGACCGACCTGCGATGGATCAAAGTCCGGACTGACTGAACAGGTGGAGACGCGTTCAGGTGATGGGTGACCCGCTCGCTGCTCTCGCTCGCTTGGGTTGCTTATTAGCCTCGTCGATCACCCGACGTTGAATGGTTTTTTTTAATCGTCTTCAGGAGCCGGTCGTGACGCCGGTTTCTGTTTATTCAAACCGCGCAAGTACGACATGGGATCTCATTCTATTACAGTTTATTTTTTTAAGGGAAAACAATGTTTACATGGTGACTGAAGTTGTGGTGTGGAATGATTGGTACGTGTAAAGATGGACGGACGCGCCACGGGAGTAGGAAGGAGCGCGAAGTGACAGCGTGATACTGATGGATAGCATGCTGGGACAAATGGGCCGACGTTGGGGATGAAGAGCAGGAGAGTGAGAACGGAATCATGCTTACACAACGATGCTAATCAGTAGAAGTACTCGATCTGTTCCCGTCATGATCGCCGCAGGCCGTAGCTACAAATACAACACGCTGACGAAATGCGGTTTTTTCTTTTTTATATTTAAAAAAAATTAAAATTTCAAAAATATATGTCGGTTTTGGAAAATTTCAAAAATATACCCCGGTGGCCCTATGGGGGGCGACAGGGCTCAAATGTAATTTTTTTTTCTTCAAATTTGCAACGAAGTCCCTGGAGAAAAAAAAAGAGGGGGGCCTGTCGCCCATTGGGGGGGCGACAGGCCCCTGTCGCCCACCCAGGGGCGACAGGCCAGTGGGCCGCCAGGGGGGCCGGTCGCCCCTCCTGCGGGCGACAGGGGGGGCCTGTCGCCCCCCCCCCCCCCCACGGGCGACCGGGTCAGCCTCCCATATAAGGCCCCCTCATTCCCTCCCCTCGTTCCCTCCTCTCATTTGACCTCAAAAAATCCAAAAAAATCCAGAAAAAAGAGAGGGGTGAGAAGAAGGGAAGCGGCGAAGCTCTGCCGAATTCCGCACTTGTGATCTACCGGTAACTTTCGTATAAATTCGTTGATATTGTATAACAATTTAATTTAATTAGCAGATTAGCTGAATTAGATTTGGTGCTTTAGAACACTGGTTTAGTATTACAATTTGAGTACTATTACAGACTTTTTCAAATAAAATAATTATATATTAGAATAGAATTATGATAGTACCTTATTGATATTGCAGTATAAGACAATAGAATTATAACAGTACCTATATTTTCACGCATCGATTTGGTATACGATATGTGCATTGCTTAAATTATGGTTTGTTATTTGGCGCACCACACTATAGCGCCAATGTCTTCGTCAGGATCAACCTACATTCCGTGGAGCAAGTGTAAAGCCACCGTACCCAAAGGAATTAATGTGCCAATGTGCTTCTGCGGTTCGTTATGCAAGTTCATGCAATCTGAGGTTTTAGGAGATGACTACGGCATGAGGTTCTTTATGTGTGAGAACTACGAATATGATCCACCTAAGCGATATGGCAAAGACCGGGCCAAGGTAGCAGGATAACATACGCTATTTTTCTATATGACCTAACATTGAATTATGATTCTAACTTGTGTTGGACAAAGTCTCCTCCGCCTCTTTGTGATTTTATGCAGTGGTTCGACACCGTGCAGTCGCAGCAGGCAAAGGACATTGTGGAACAAAAAGCAAGATGGGCCGCAGAACGTTGGCGCCGAATGAAGCACGAGGAACAGCAAGAGGAGAAGCGCAACAAAGAGCAAGAAGAGATCCGCAAGAGGATGGAGGAGGTGGATCGTAAGGCGGCGGCCGAACGTGAAGCTGACAGGGATAGAAAGCGAGAGAGGGCACGCCGTGCGAAGGAAGCCGGGCCCGAAGCAATTAGGAAGGGCAAATATCCTAGGTGCACTCAGTAGAGTAGTACCATGTAATCCCGGCATTTTACATTCCATAAGGCATGGTACGTTTAGATGCAACAAGAAATTATCTTGTCGCGTGCACATGCCACTGCAATTAGTTGTTTATGTTTTAAGTTAAGAGCTTAACTCTGTGTGTTGTAGCCTTTACCATTAATTTGCAGTTGTAGCCGGGAGTCTATGAAATCTTTGAACTTTTCCTTAATATTTTCGGAGCTTTTCATGTCACTAGAATACTAAAAAACACACATTAATATAACGATAAGAATTAAGAACTAAGAAATACATCAGGGTCTGCTGCTAAAAAGCTCAGCACGGCGATCACAGGTTTCCCAAATGTCGCATTATTTGCCTAGACATACGTGACAAAAGACGACAACCTAATAGCAGTGCTCTTCCAACATTTCAAAAAGATGTGACAACACGGCAACCACACCAGCTCACCTTCAAAGCATTCTCTCTGGCGAGGACGACGGACCTGTCATTCTACAGCGAAGGTCTGTGGCGTGTAGTGGGGAAGGCGGCATCTAGGCGCGATCGACCGAGCGGTAGTAATGCAGTGCTGTGAGTCTGCATGCACAGAGATGCATCGAGTAGTGAAATTATGACGATTAGGCCGGTGCCCTGCAGTGTTCCGGGCGATGGGATATGTCGGGGCAGTGCAATAATCACGAGTGAGGGCTGTAGAGCGTGCAAGTGCTGAAGTCATGAGCAGTGAGACGTCGTGTCGTTGTTTAAAGTGGGAGGAGTGAGCGGTGTTGAGCGTGCGAGGGTACAAATCAAGAGCAACGAGAGGTCGTGTCCGTGTTTAAAGTGGTACGAGTGAGCGCTGTGGAGCGTGCGAATACTATAGGCTTTTCATGTTCATTTACACTCCACACTCCGGTTATCAGACCTTTGTGCGCCTATAAATACTCACCAGTTTGTGAACTCCCAGCACCACTCAAACACCAAAGCTTATTGTATACCCAATGTCTGGAGGTGGGTCTAGCGGGAAGAATTACTATGGTTTTGGGAAAGGAAAAGGGGGAAGAAAGGGAGACCCCATAATATGGGAGGGGCCTCTTGGACCTGATTCCTTTCCGGAACCAGTGTTTGAGTTTCCGCCACAGCACAAGAGTGAATTTACCAATGAAACTCCTCTTCGACAATACGATAACCGTAGAGAACCGTGGCCAAAATGCAGACATGGTGAGGACTGCTTAGTGCAGATGTGCACCGACGGGATGGATGGCGGTCGGCGTTTCTTTAAATGTTCACACGCATGGGTAATACTTGGTTGTTTCATTTCTTTATCTTCAAGGAGACACCTTACCTGGAATTTGTTTTGCAGTCTTCCGATGCTCCAGAAAACTGTGGTTTTACTAGGTGGGTAGATCCTGCACCAATTGATTCTGTTCAGGAGTTCATCGAGTACCTCCAGATAAAGATCTTTGATCTGGAATGTAAGGTGAACCATTATGAGGAAGTGAGCGAGGCTAACAAAGACGACGAAGTTGATGATACCAGCAATGCAGCCGGTTCACAGGATGAACCATGCACTATTCCTTACTGCAACTGCCCTTGTCACAAGAAGAAGGGCCATGCGCCTCCGGCACCACCGCCTGCACCACCTGCAATGGGTGGATACTGCGGAGAAGGCTCAACACAGTTTGCTACGTGGGGGTACGGCTACTAGGACTACCCTAGTGCTAGTGACATGCTGCATCATTATGTTTATTCTGTTTTTTTTTAAATTACCTAAGGCATGTTAGGTTAGTCCGGAATCTGTTTACCGTAGTTTGCAACGGGTTCTGACGTGCCACTGCATGTGTGATGTGTGTTTCATTATCGTTGTATTATGATGTAAAATTTGGTGGTTCACATTATTACTTCTCGTCACCCCTCTCTTTTTTTCTGAATTTTTAGTCTCAAATGACAAAGGGAATGGCGGCGAATGGTGGCCAGGGTTTAAGCAATAACGGAAGCAGCAGCAATTAGTGGATTCATGTTGAGTTCCTCGTGTCAAAAAAAAAAGAAATGGTTAAGGATAAAATCAACCAAGAAATTATTACTTCGAACTTCTAAGCTCTATTGGTAGAAGTAACTAATAAGTACAAATAAATGATAATCGAAATCGTCCGAATTGCTTCGAGATCTCGTTTTTAGTTTCTAATCATTATAGGTTTGTGAAATCTGCATCTACCAGACATCCGCGCTGACAAAAAAGTTTATAGTTCGAAATCACATGAAAAGTAGTTTCTCTAGTGTCATCCTTTAGAGGCCGCATCGCTCACCAAAATTGACATCCGACACCTTCCGTAAATTTCATGATAATTCGAACTCGATTTCCAAATCCTTCTGCAAATATATCACAATAAATCTTCGGACGCTGGAGGAATTTTATGAAATTCAATAGGCTTTGTTGGCCACACAGGACCCTGTCGCCCCTGGGGTGGGCGACAGGGGCCTGTCGCCCCCCCAACGGGCGACAGGCCCCCCTCTTTTTTTTTTCTCCAGGGACTTCGTTGCAAATTTGAAAAAAAAATTACATTTGAGCCCTATCGCCCCCCATAGGGCGACCGGGGTATATTTTTGAAATTTTCCAAAATCGACATATATTTTTGAAATTTTATTTTTTTTTAAATATAAAAAAGAAAAAACCGCTGACGAAATTAACGCGGTGACGGGATGGGGATGGGGATGAGGAAGAAATTGCACGTTGTTGGACTCGGAGGCCGTAGTAAGGCCCATTTCCATGTTGTGCTTCGGTGGATCTGGACTGTTGTGAGTGCATGGCAACGCAACGGGCCCTCTTTTGAGTCCAAATGAGGCCCAATCTTCGACTAGGTGCTCACGAACCACTCGTTTCGTCTTGTCGACCAGGTGCTCACGAAATTGCAAATAATCCCCGTACTGCGGGGCCGGCCGGACTCAAACCCGTTCAACTCTCCTGCGAATCCAAATGGAAACGACCCAGCGAAATGGCAGATACCCACCAACGCCAAAACCATCAGGACGAGCAACAAGACCAATAATGAATGAATGATCCGGCCGGAGAACAATCCCAAGAGCTGTTAGTAGGGTACGGTGCTCACCAGCATCCCTGCACGCGCTTTACGACCAAGTAGCCATGCCGGCCGCCGCCTGCACTCCCGGCGGGCATCGGCATCCACATCAACTCCACCCGTGCCACCACTTCCCCTGCTGCTTGCTATATATACGCTGCACGGCCTGCGATCCCCAGCAACAACGACAACCAAGACAAGGACCCAAGAGAGCAGTTTGCGATCACCCATCGATCTGATGGCCTCCGCTACTCGCTCCTCCCTCGTGCTCCGCGCGCTGCTGCTGCTCGCGGCGGCCGTCGCCGGCGCGCTCTCGGACCCGACGCCGCTCCAGGACTTCTGCGTGGCGGACCCGCAGGCCGCGGCGCCGCTGGCGTGCAAGCCGGCGTCCGCCGTGGTGGACGACGACTTCTTCTCCGGCGCCATCGCGTCCGCGGCCAGCACCGCGAACCCGTTCGGCGTCAACTCCACGCGCGCCACCGTGTCCACGTTCCCGGGGCTCAACACGCTGGGCGTCTCCATCACGCGCGTCGACCTCGCGCCGGGCGGCCTCAACCCGCCGCACTCGCACCCGCGCGCCTCCGAGCTCGTCATGGTGCTCAGGGGCGAGGTCATGGTCGGCTTCACGTCGTCGGCCAACCGCCTCTACTCCAAGGTGGTCAGGGAGAACGAGCTCTTCGTCGTGCCCCGCGGCCTGCAGCACTTCCAGCTCAACACCGGCGCCGGCGACGCCGTCTTCGTGGCCATGTTCGACAGCCAGTCGCCCGGCGTGGTCACGCCCACGTTCGCCATGTTCGCCACCAAGCCGGCCATGCCCACGGAGGTGCTCACCAAGACGTTCCTCATGGAAGAGGACGAGGTCAGCGCCATGAAATCCAGGTTCGCCGGCTTCTGACATTAAATATCACCAATCCAACAGCAGTTTCTGCTGCTAATTTATCGCATTCAGTCACGTCAGTGTGCGGGCATTCATTTGTTTTTTTATTAAAAGATAATTCTCTGTTTCTGAAATCTCTTTTTATACACATTTGTGCTTCCGCCAAATTGTAAACTACATATAATGCTCTCAAAATGTAACCTGAATGTAAATGTACGTGTCAATATAATATATATGCATTGAGAGACGAACTCACGACTTCATATAGTATTATAGTGTAGTGATATAGACCAACTGATCCAGACCTTCTAGGCTTCAGCAACTGAGAAATCATTCTGTTTCGTCTTGAACATTTGAAATACACAATTCTCTTGCGTATTTGATAAAAAAAAGACGTGCCCAGTCTCACGTACATATCATTTCAGCCAGCAGTTAGAGTAATCTTTACACGCTATGATCCGGAGACCATGCGCGTTGACGTCCATCGCCGGCAGGCCGACTGGGGTCGATAATAATCTGTTGCGTGGCCACCATGCACCTTGTGACGAGAGAGCTCGACTGGCACGGCCCAGAGCAAGCCTAGGACTAGGAGACTTTGATCGTGTTGTCTGTGAGGCACGGATGGCAAGTCGAGACTCGAGAGACGCCCATCGTCGCGCGCGCCGGGGCTCAACATCCAGTCTAGGGGCAGGAAGACGTCCTCGAGCTGCTCCTGCTCAAGCAATCCTCTGATCGAGGAGCCGAGCGGCTCTCTCCGTCTCCGCTGCATCTCCTAGCTTCCCTGCGCGACCGGGTAATTGAAGAGGCGCTTCCGTAAAATACCACCAGCCAATTCCTGCTGACCTACGTTCCTGGCCGCGGATGTGCGATCCAACGGTTCAAAATCGGAGTTTGGATGGCGATCCAAACTCGGGAGCCGGCTGAACGAAATCTTAAATATTAGGATCCGTTTTGCAAAATATATAGCTGTTGTCATTTTGCCTCGGCTCATTCAATTCCGTGCGGCCGTGTGGGCACTTCGCAACTTTATGATTTTCAAGGAACTTAACAAATTTTGGATAGGGGATACTGTCCAAGTTCCTATGACCCAATTGACCTTGTTACATCTACCCCAAATAAATACTTCACCATCACCTGAAAATGTTGAGTCAACTTTAAGCTTGATTTCGAGATATAGAGTAAAATTGTAATGTGAATCAAAGAAATAACACATGGATAATTTCTTCGGGAACTTATGGAAAGTTCAACTTGAACGTCTGATGAGTTTAACTCAACTGATGTAATCATTCAACTGCTCAACGCTCCACCAGGAGCCCTATGCCAGCGGGTCGCCCGAGGGTTGAAGCTTTATATTAGCGAGCCAACGGCAAAGCATCCACCATCCCCCCCACCAAGCGAGGCCAGATCCGGCGGACTGTGTCCGGTGACGCCTCACGCCTATGTCGCCGCAGCACTTCCCCGGCCGCGTCTTCGCGCCTCACGGCTGCCGTCGTTGCCGCTCTCCACCGGACCGCCACCACGCCGCCCGGCTGCAGCAAACCGCACAAGCTTCCCGCACGGTCGAATCGCTGCAGCACGGCCGCGGCCCGCCCAACGGTGAGGCCGAGAACGGCATGGGGTTAATTAAATTAATTTTTAGACAATTTTATTTTCTCGTTGCACTTCAAGCATGATTTCATTCTGCACTTTGACCTCATACTTGTAACGATCGCATCTAGTGGCTAGTGCCTAATCGATGAACATCATTTCCATAAGGTTCTGCCTATTGCTGCGGGAACAAGATTTTAGATGTCCAGGTGTAGTCTCACATATTAACATTGTTTCGTGCGAAGTGTTTCAAGATTGGAGTGAAAAACTCTGGCCACATAAGACAATAAAATGTACCATATGTTACACTTATTAATGGATAACGCGTTGCATGCTCATATATAGTTAGTCTTGATACCCCTCACCAATGAATTAATGTCTGGTGTTTAGTAAGTACTTTATTGGTCCCTTCTTATAAAAAAATATTATACAAAGGAATAATACTTCCAAAATTGCGTGGTAGTCTAGCCAATGCAGAGCTAAAATGTCGTACCTCCCTGATCCTCGTTTGTCACACACATGCCCCATTGTTTTTGCAGCAATGCTCAAGCAAGGTAATATAAATGACACTTGGTTGTAAAACTAAGATATTTATTAGGGTCAATAACATCATCTTCTCAAGCAAGTAATATAGATGATACTTGTGATCGTAACATTAAGATGATCAGGTAAATCAAAAATTACGCACATGTGAATTCGTTACCACTCAGATGTAAGGCTGGACGAAAAATTCGTAACTCGCTAGCTCGCTCGACTGGCTCATTAATGGCTCGACTTGAGCTCAAGCTCGTTTTATAATGAGCCAGCTTGATTTATATCAAGCCAGCTCGAGCTGGCTCGCGAGCTGCTCACGAACCATAACGAGCCAAATTAATTCTCAAGTCAGCAACTGAAATTGGCTCGGCTCATATGGCCATACATGGCTCGCGAGCTGCTCACGAGCCATAACGAGCCAAATTAATTCTCAAGTCAGCAACTGAAATTGGCTTGGCTCATATGGCCATACATCCCTCATCAGCTCGGCCCAGCCTAATTGTGAAACCATAACCTTATACACACACCACCAGGCAGTCCACACCACTTATTTTGCTTAGTTCTTAAGTTCTGTATGGATGAATGGGTGATGTTTAAACTGTATCATTATGACTATCGTGGACTCATCGTCATGGTTGTGGTGGGCTGGCTGGACAAAAACTTGGTGGAGTTGTGGATCAATTGATGGATGGATTATATTCTCCATTGTTAAAATTATATGTATTTTGTGTTTTTGCTTTTTATAATCTCCCTGTACTATGGTTTTATGATTTGGATCACAAGACAAATGAGCTAGCTTGAGCTTTTTAGCCAGCCGAGCCGAGCCGAGCCGAGCTAGTCTGCTGCCTCATTTGTATAACAAGCCAAGCCAGTGTGTTAACGAGACGAGCTGTAATGAGCCGAGCTGGCTCGATATGCAGGCCTACTCAGATGCGTGGAGCAAACTGGATGTGCTATATGCTACTCCCTCCGCTTCAAATTGCAAGTCATTCCAATTTTTTTTGGAGAGTCGAACTATTTTTATGTTTGACCAAAATTATAGAAAAAATTATAAAGATTTATAGCACCAGATAGATATGCTATGAAAGTATATTTAATGAAAATTTAATGATACTTATTTGGTATTATAAATATTAGTACTTTATTGTATAAATATGGTTAAACTTGAAAATTCTTTGCTCTCCAAGAAAATTGAAATGACCTACAATTTAAAACGACGGAGGGAGTAGGTAATGTAGCCCTGCTTGGACGTGCTAATAATGTCAACTGCTAAAGTTTAGCACCAATTAGCTCATTTTGCCTATCTAATATTTTGTCCTTGCGTTTTTACTTGTCTAAACTTTTTGAAAGTGTTAATGCTAAAATTTAGCACTTTTGTGTATAAGCACTAGGATTCAAATAGGATATAGTCTCCAAGATCATATAGACCGTCCATGCATATTTCTTATAGCGCATTGCTCATGACTAGAAAATTAACTAACACATATGAAAGTACTTTGAAGTAAAAGTCTATATATAAAAACTCTAGACTAATCTATTATATTAATAAGGGAGTGTTAGAAGAAGCTAAAAGAAGCCATCACGTTCGCCGAGAGGGTCTAGAAATTCCCACGTTAATCTAAAAAAAAGAAAAAAATTTGCACCGTCGGATTTTATGAAGATCTAACGGTCTTAAATAGCTCAAGAGTTTATATCAAATAACTAGCTAATTTTGGAATTAAGTAACTAATTTTGGGGTTTAAAAATTAAGAAAAATGGGACATGATCAAAGAGTTCGTGTTGAATACGATCAGCAAATAGCTCAAAAAGACAATATCGAATACGATTAGTAAATAGCTAGATTCAAAATTAAAAGAGCCTTGTATTGGCCGGCCCCAGAGAAAAACACACGCATGAACAGTCCATGTGCGTGACGTTGGGTGCGTGTACTCGGATGAGGTCCGATCCTATCCCAACAGGCGGTAGATAAATAGGTGTAGTGCCCGATATCGATTGCCTTTCCGTGTGCCACACAGAAGTGTGTGCTCGAAAGGACTCTGCGTTGGAGCATAGATTCATGTGGATTGATTCGTGGAACATACAGGAGGAAAATTGATAGTACTCCTACATGAGTGCCATCATTTGCTACAAAAGTTTGACCAAAAATTCCATATTGAATATGAGCAATAAATAGATAAGTTTAAAAATAGAAAAGTATAAAGAAATAGTCAATTTGTATGGCGATTAAGAAGAAAAATAGCTAACTAAATAGTAAAAGACAAATACAAATAATAAATAACAAAATTTGAGATAAAAAGAAATTACAAGTTCATAAATATTTCATGTCAAATATGATTAATAAAGGTAAATCTAGAGTTAAAATTAATAAAATCAGTAGTTAATATGTGTATGAATTTTGAAAAAAATAGCTAAATAAAATTAAGTTTCAAATATAATTAATCTATTTGTCCAAAATATAGGTCGTTTTTATTTTTATGGGTTTACTGATTTTGCTATGCATCTAGGCATACATTATATCTAGGTACATAGAAAATACTATGATTCTAAAAAAGCTAAAACGACCTACATTTTAGAATGATGGAGGATACCAATAAAGGAGTGTTAAAATAATCCATCATGTTCAACAAGAGTGTCGAGAATTCCCACATTAATCTAATTTAGAAAAGAGAAGAATTTACAACGTTGTAATTTATGAAGATCTAAAGATCTAACTAATTAGAAAATTTTAGAATTTAAAGAATAAGGAAAATCAGGATATATATATATATATATATATATATATATATATATATATATATATATATGACCATAATGTTCATGCTAGACCTGACCATGGGCCACCCGACTTGACTAACCCAATCTGACCGATGTATAGGTTGGGCTCAAGTCAAAATTTTCAACCTGCTACATTGGGCATGAGCCAAATATTTTGAGTCGAAGCTCCCGAAAAAATATGACCAAATCTAACCCAATCTGAAAATTATACATGAAAATAAGGTTGTACCCCGACTGACCCGACCGACTTGACCATGTGCGGGTTGATCTCGAGCCGACTAATCCGGTCTGGTGGTCGGGTCGAGCTCAGGCAGAAGGAAGAAAACAACGATTTTTTTTACCTGAGCTAAAATTGATAAATTAAATATTTATCAACATAAATATTCAATACCTATACATAAACATGGCAACTTCAAAATTGATGATTGATATGAATACCTATACATGGAAAGCTGCAGGTACTACTCTAGGAGAGTGAACCAAAGATAAATAAAATGATGAATACATCTCTTTGGCAAACTAAAAAATATTGTTAAAAAATACTAGCTACCCGCGCTATTAGCACGGGCCACCTTGCTAGTTTTAACTAATCGAAGGTTAAAACGTTCAAAATTCAAACAGCTAGCACAATGTTCCAGAGTTCCACTATCGAGTCGAATTCGAATGCCACAAAATCATGTACAGAAACAGCTGGCCGCAAGCATTATCACACTCTGACCCTGGCTTGCCAAACGGCGGCCGGGCGTGGCCAGGGCATCAGATTGCAGCCGACCGCGACCATCGACCATCGATGCACTGTACGTACGCACGCAGGCATGCTTCCCGCGCGCATCACCCTGCGTCTGTACCCGTGCCCACCGCTGCGCGCGCGTGCAGCCGTGAGCCGTCTCGCGCTTGCATTGGGCACGCGCCGGCCGGCACGGCGCGAGTTCCGTTGCCATGCCCAACGGCTAGACATCGTCGTCTCCGCCAGGAACGCCATCTCCGGCGCGGCGGTGCGCTCCGCGGCTCCGGAGAAAGATCACGTGTGTGGTTGCTGCGGGGCTCAAAAAAAGATTCGGCCGTTCAAACCTGTTTCCTGGCGAGCCTGCAAAAGCTGAGCGTTTTTTCTCATCTGATCTTCTGAAAAAGTAAAGTGCAGAGAGCTCGTTGCTGTCGGCCCAAAGGGTAGGCGCATGGTGGCGCCGGCTGGCCGCAATCACGCAAGCCGCTCGGGATCGGTGGTGCCCGAGGCTGATTCGCTGGGCCGGGACACGCGGCGATCCCCGTACGTGATGCACCAGCAACCTGCCGCCGAAGACGCAGGCACCAGGCAGAGGCAGCCACCGTGTCTGTGCATGCGCAGGCCAATGGGTAGAGCACGCATTTTGCACATCATCTCGCCACCTCGATTGGCCATCTCCAGGAAGTTGTTTTTTTTTTGAACGGCATCGGGGGGTGAGAAACCCCACCTACTATTCATTGATTTGTAAGGTTTGTTACAAGCTTAACCTCGGCATTCCGAGGGGTGAGACGTACATGAGAGAGTTAGAGAGAAGCAAAGAGAGAAACTAGGTAAGACAGCCCGCCATCCACTCACGCCAAGCACGAACTTCAGATCGAAGCTTCCTAAACCGGCAGCTCCAAGCATCAACATCATGCAGCACTTTCCTGAGAAGAGCAATCGGAGAGATGGCACTCTGGTCGAAAATCAGTGCATTACGCGCCTTCCAAACGTGCCAGAGAATTAGGAGAAGCATATCAACCTGCACTGCTTTCGGAAGATCATGAGACAAGACAAGTTCCCAAGGCCTTCTGAAGACATCACCATGGAAACATATCTGCAGCAGGTCCCAGACCCCCCTAGCAGCACTGCAGTCCCAAAAGATGTGTGCATCTGTTTCCAGCACCCCAGGACATTGCTCACACCAGGAGTCATCCAAGGTTCTGATATTCCGGTGGTAGAGATGAGCACGGGTGTTGAGACGGCCATGGAAGAGGAGCCACGCAAAGAACTTAATCTTGGTTGGCAGTTTGATATCCCAAATCCGCGAAACATCCGCCGGAATAGTTGGGCCCTGAAGTACCAAGTAAGCGTCACTGGTGGTAAAGGGGCTCCTATTAAGTGTCATGAGAGTGCGAACATCAGGCTTGCCCTGGAGAGTGATCTGTGCAAGACAGTCAGAGAGGATCAGAAATTCATCCTCGGCTGCACGCGTGAGGCGGGGGTGCAGAGAGGATCGGAGGCCTGAAGTCACGACTGTCCGAACGGCGACCTCTTTCTGAATGCAGTGGGAGAACAGAATGGGAAAGGTTTCAGAGAGTGGTGAGTTCAGGATCCAATTGTCGAGCCAAAATGATGTGCGAGCGCCATCACCAAGCAGGACAGAGGTGAGGCCGCGGTACCGAGGGAGTTCCTCCTTCACAATAGAGCAGAGATAAGAACCGGGAGTGCCCGTGAGACATGGCCCGGCGTGGGACAGAAACCACGACTTCCAAGGAAGCTCATCTGGCACATGTAACTTGTGGACGAACTTCATAAGCATGCAGTGATTCATGTTAGCCAAACTTTTGATGCCAAGACCACCACATTCGCGCGGCCGACAAACACGGTCCCAAGCGACAAGACAGTTAGCACCGGAGCACGCGTCCTCACCAGTCCAGAGGAACGCACGGCGTTTGGCGTCAAGAATCTCACACACACCTTTTGGTAGGAGGATGGAGGACATGTAGTATATGGGGAGGCTACCAAGGACGGCATTTACCAGCACGATCCGGCCACCATAACTAAGCAGTCGCGCCTTCCACCCAGCTAAGAATCTATCGAAGGAGTCAAGAAGAGGTTGGTAGTCAGCAGGACGAAGTTTTTTGGGTGAAAGAGGGAGACCAAGATAGGTTTGAGGGAAGGATGACAGTGTGCAACCAAGGACATTTGCCATGGCGGAAGCAACATCTGGAGGCACATTCATCGGGATAAAAGTGGATTTGTGAAAGTTTATGGTGAGACCGGTTGCCAGAGAAAAGTTCTCCAAGATTTGTTTCAAAGTTTGCATAGAGCCAACGTCTCCCCTAGTGAGAATAAGAGTGTCGTCCGCATATTGGAGAACGGGACAAGGGAGGGAGGGATCAACAGGATGACACAAGTCGCCAGCCCGGGAGGCTTTAGAAATGAGCTTTTGCAGCACGTCTGCAACTATGATGAACAAGTAGGGAGAGAGGGGGTCACCTTGACGGAGACCACGGCGACAGGTGATCCAGCGACCCGGAACGCCATTCAGTAACACAGAAGTTTTGCCACTGGAAAGAATGTTTGACACCCACAGCCTCCATCTTTCGTCGAATCCACGCGCACCGAGGATCTTGTCCAAGCTGGACCATTCGACAGAATCAAAGGCTTTCTTGAAATCTAACTTCAGAACTGCAGTGGGCACTTTCCTCTTTGAACAGCAGCTCAGCAGGTCAGCGGCATACACAAAATTCTCTGCGATGCTTCTCCCATGAACAAAACCGGTTTGGTCAGCGTCCACAATGAGAGGGATAAAGGGTTTTAGCCGGTTGACCATCACCTTGGAGAAGAGCTTCATGGGACAATTTTGCAGAGAGATGGGGCGAAAGCCGTCAGCGGAACGAACTCCTTCCTTTTTTGGGATGAGGACCAATAGAGCTCGATTCAGACCATCCATGTTCAAAGACCCATCAAAGAAACTATTAAATAGCTGCTGCACTTCAAGACAAAGTGAAGGCCAAAACTTTCTGTAAAAGGAAGGACCAAATCCATCAGGCCCAGGGCTTGAACGAGTGTCCATAGCAAAAAGGGCGTGAGTGATTTCAGTCAGCGTGAAGGGTTCAGAAAGGGGAGCCGAGGAGAGGTCCAAATTGGGGTAGAGATCCTGGAGGTCGAAATGCCACATTGTGGTGCATGAACTCCCCAACAAATTCAGGTAGAAGTCATGCAGAATGGAGCTCTTAGCATTATGTGAAGTAGCAGCAAGGCCATCGACCTCAAGACAGGCAATGGTGTTGTGCCGACGCCGTCCAGAAGCTGCAGCGTGAAAGAAACGGGAGTTCTCATCCCAATCCAAAGCTAACCGAGTGTTGAAACGTTGACGCCAAAACTCAAGTTTTTCAGAGTGGATAGCTTGCAAGCTCCGCACAGCAAGGCAACGGAGAGCAGCTTCAGAGGCATGCAGCGGTCGTTCTTCTTCAAGAAGGTCAAGGGCGTCGATGAGAATCTTAGTGTCACCCTCGCGTTGCACCAAAGGACGCTGGCGTCGGGACCAAGAGCGGCAAGCGGTACGGCAACGTTTCAACCTAAGCACAAAAGTTTTTGCGGGGCAACCGTGGAGAGGTTGGTCGAGCACCGATTGCACCACCATGGGAAACTGACTGTTGAGGAGCCAAGAATTTTCGAAACGAAAGCAAACACTTCGAGGCACACGCGTGCAAGCACAGGCTAGGAGTGGAACATGATCCGAAGCAAAGCGGGTCAGGGAAGAAAGAGTAGTGTTTGGGAAACAAGCGTCCCAATCAAGATTTACGAAGCATCTGTCCAAGCGCACTAGAGTAGGATTGACCCGACGGTTGCTCCATGTGTATGCCCGATCCACCAGGGGGATCTCGACCAGGGCGATGGAGCTGATGAGATCATTGAAGCGAGTAGCATCAGACCAGTTGAAGGAACCAGTGTTTTTTGTCAGCAGGACTCCGAGTGAGGTTGTGGAAACTTCATTTCCATGCATGGGCAGATGGGCTTCATGCTACTCGATCGATCGGTTGACCGAGCTCAAAATTCAAATATGGTATTTGTACTCTAGTCGCATGCAACTCGTTACAACTTGGTGTGACTTTGGTCGGACAAGGCCACTCCATGCATGCCATCAAATAGAGAATATAATAATAAAACAAAAGAATGCACATTAATGTTCTTCTGCTCATCCTCTCTGCCTTTTCCTCCCACACCTTGATCAAGTAGGCCCAGCAGGCAGCAGGGAGCATACAATGCAACTGGAATACCACTGTACCGAGTCAGGGAGAAGAGTAAACTTCAGATTCAGACAACTCTTCTCGCTCATAAACCTTCAGGGAGATGCTTTTTTTTTTTTAAAAAAATTGAAACTCGGCCACACTTTCGAAGAACGCTGCAAGGCTTCTTTCCCCCCTTTGTTTGTCGTTGCACCGAACGGAATCAAAGCGGTTGGGCTTTGGGGGCTGGCTTGTCCCCTGGTGCGTGGGCCCGGCCTGCTGACAGTACTGTCCATCACCTGCACATAATTAGCTTGGCGCCCAAGCAAAAGTAGAGTCACCGTGTGCGTGAACCATGCTTGGCGCCCAAGCAAAAGTAGGAGCCTGATCCGGAGGGTCCGAGGGGGTGCCAGGTGGCACACTGATGAGATTACTCCAAGCGCAAAGCCTCTGATTAATTACTACTTCGATGGACGAGCTAAGAAAATTTCATCAGATGGAGAGAAATTAAAACACCAGAAAGAAATCATATAGGGGATATTATTGTCTCTTCTACTCTCTCTCGCTCCCTTCCTCCAAACCTTGATTAAGTATGCCCACCAACTTGATTGTCGAAACATTGTTAATACAAAATGCCCTAAAAAAATGTAGGGATCGGAGAATACCACTGCGATCCATGAGTGAGCTGAGAAAAATAACTTTTACTTCAAGCAGATTAATTAAGAAGGAAGAAACAAGTGTTCTTCTCCCTTCATTCAAACGTTAAAATTTCAGGCGCAAAGGATCCCCTTTGCAAAAAAGACTCGAGGTTGTTTGGCTTATCTAGGTTTGGTTTGTTTCGGCTTGTTTCCTCTCACAGAACACTATTCATTCTACCAGTCCTATACTATTCATGTGGTCAGCCGAACAGGACCGAAACACCGGGAACTCAGTTCGAACGAGCGTGACGATGCGAGGCTCAGGCTTTGGCTCCAGGATCCTTTTCCATTCTTTGTCGTGGCTTCGAACGGAATCAGAGCCGTTGGCCGAGGGGGCTCCTCCTGCCTGCCCCTGCAGGAGCCTCTCCTTTCTGCTTGTTGATCTCGTGCACGCACGTCCAGTCCAACGCGTACTTGGGGAGCCGGCAGCCGCCCCGGCGGACGGGCTAGCTCTACGCCGCTCGCCGGCCGGGCGCGCACGGCGGCCGGCGTCCGTGCACCCACGCCGATCCACGCACCGCGTGCGCTAGCAAAATGTTCCAGAGTTCCACGATGGGATCGGACGCCACAATATCGTGCACAGAAACAGCTGGCCGCAAGCAACATCCCATCCCGGTGGCAGGGCGCCTGCGCAGTCTGCCAGTGCCAGCCATCCTGTGGCAGCAAAGTACAGGAGGGAGAGAGGGTGTGTTTAGGAAAATAGCCATCTACTTGCTCATAAACAAGGGACTGCGGTGGAAAACTCGAACGAAGGAGGGACTTTTCTGATACAAAGCCATCCCCTGGCTATATAACCACCCCCTTGCCGGGCAGGCACACCACCCACTTCTTCTTCCTCTCGCCTCGCCTCTGCCTGCGCTCCCAACAAACCAGCAGCGCACCCATGGCGTCCTTGGTCGCTCGCTCCGCCGCCGCCGCCGCCGCCTCCCTTCCGTCCGGCCGCGCTGGCCTCCTCGGCTCCGGGAGGCTGGCTCTGGTGCCGGCTCTCCCCGGCCACGGCCCACGGCGCGCCGCTCGTGCTCGCCGGCCGGAGGGTCGGGGCGGGCCACGGCGGGGTGCTCACGGTGCAGTTCGTGGTTAGTCCCTTGGTTTTTTGCGGTGTTTTCTGGGACGGGTAGGTCAGTCGGTGTGTGCGGCTGGGTTCTATGCGCTTGCTCTTGCATGCATCTCCTTCCTTCTTCGATCGTGTTCCTCTTCCTGTCGATTGAGGTCGCGCTTGTATGTGCGTGCCGCTGCCGCCTCATGGCAGGGTAGTACTAGCAACTAGCAAGAGGTGCGCAGCAGCGCAGGGATGTTGTGCCTTTCCTGTTCTTTCGTTCTTGGTTTCTAGATCCCGTCACCTGCCTTTTCTTTTTCTGTCAAGGCTCTCTCAGCACTCAGCGCTTCGTTACGGAGACTAAAGCGATTCCTGCTTATCTTTCTTTTTTCTTGATGGAAGAAATTGCATGAACTCTCTTCCCTTTCTGCTTGATTTTTCTCGGTTTTTCTCCGAAAGAAGGGTGACGCTCGCGTGCACGACGCACCGTATAGTACCCACCTCGATCAGTACTGTATTGTTGCAAAGATTTTCTGGGGGTTTATTTCTGTTTCAGTGTACTTTCCGCTTCTCTCTCTCTCCTCCAACTTGTTCTTAATGAAAACTGTGTAAATAATTTCTATTATAATCTTCTCTGAAACTTATGCTGATCTCTGTTCATTTTCCTTTTTGCCAATTCAGTCGATCTCCTCCATATGATAGGGTGGGAGCCTTTTGGTCTGCCTCTGATGATTCTTTCTCACCAGGTTGCTCTTCTTTTCCCCCCTCGTTTTGCTTTGCAAGGACCCGGACCTGGCCTGAGATGTGCTCCTATCGCGTGCATCTCCTGTTTGTTCTTCTTCGTGTTTCTCTTCCATTCGTTCGAGATCGTGCTTGTATGTGTATGCCGCCTCATGGCAGAGGAGCTTGGTAGCAACTAGCTTGGCAGATGTGTTTTTCCTGTTGTTTCGTTCTTGATTTCTAGATCCCGTTTTCCCATGCCTTCTCTTTATCTGTTAAGGGACTTAAGGCTCTATCAGCGATCAGCCCTTCGTTACGGGAACTAAAGCGATTCCTGCTTCTCTTCTTTTTTTTTCTTGATGGAAGAAACGGCATGAACTCTTCCCTTTCTGCTTGATTTTTTATCAGTAGTATATTGTTGCAAAGATTTTCTGTTTTTTTAATTTCTGTTTCAATGTGTTCTCCGCTTCTTCTCTCTTTTCAATCTTGTTCTTAGTGAAAACTATATAAAGAATTTTTACTTTCTTCTCTGGCCTCTGTTCATTTGTCCTTCCAATCTTTCTGACCATGC
The DNA here is from genome assembly GCF_016808335.1 of Panicum virgatum. Classification (NCBI taxonomy): domain Eukaryota; kingdom Viridiplantae; phylum Streptophyta; class Magnoliopsida; order Poales; family Poaceae; genus Panicum; species Panicum virgatum. The sequence continues at coordinate 53,247,743 of NC_053149.1, forward strand.
TGTTCTTTTTCTCTTTTTTTTTTGTTTGTAAGGCCCCGGCCAGAGATGTCAAGGTTGCCTGTGCTAATCCGGGCACGGATCCTGACAGCATGGGAGACTTCTCCGGTGTAAGTTCAAACGCGTATCTTCCTTTCCGTTTGAACCTTTTGTGGCGTTTGAATATCTATGTTTGATTGAACTCTGTTTTCTCAGGAGGAACTGGTGAAGAATCTCGAGGAGTCGAGGAGCAAGATGTTTACGACTCCCCGCGTCTACCACTCCCCGCTGACCGATGACGAGGCCTGGGTGCGGGAAGCCCTGGAGGACGTCGCAGACCAAGGATACGCGCTCCTCCTACAAGTGGCTGATTGCCTCAGGCCTGCGCCCAAGACTCGCCTGTACGAGGTAAAAATCGATCGCCCCCTCACCCCTGACTGATCCTTGGTTGCGTCTCCCCTGTCCGCCCCTTCCTCTGATGGTTTAGTGTCCAACGTGTGTGTGCAGCTTCTCTTTACAGTTGGTGATAGGCTTAACTTCGTGAGCCGAGGGGGTGCTGCTTATTCGTTGGGCCTCTCCTTCTTCGTGATCAGGAGTTTGGATGAGCTGCGCAGAATTGTGTCGTCAGCGTGCGGCAAGTCCCTCCCTCTCACTGCGACTCTAGTCCGTTTGGAGAACACCCCTTTGGAGAACACCGTCGAGAACGAGGTAAATTTTGAATTCTAACTGTCATTAAATCCACCAATACTTCGCGTGCATGCAACTAATGAGGCTTGGTTTGGATGCAGATGGTCTCGTTGGTGCAGCACTTCTACGAGACCGTCGAGTATGATGTGAGGGCAATGCTAACCATCGAGTGATCCACCGTCAAGAGCGGCATCGACAACATGATGGCTTGTGTTTGTCGTTGCTGTCGGTGTTGATCGGCCTGAATTCTATCTCGGTTTCTACTCTACTTTGGTGCGTTCTAGTAGCTGTTAGATTAGAAGTAGTGCTTTGCAATGTGTCTCGTCTGCTGTCGTTAGTCTATCCAGGCCGTGTGTTGTTGGTCCATGGGCTCATCTATCAGTCCTACTAGCTACTAGCGAATTCGGCCCTTGTTGGTCAAGCAGACTGCTTATGTTTGTTTCATGCCGTACTCTGTTGTCCACTACTGGATTATGAATCATATTATAATGGAAAAAGTCCATATTTCAACCTCGAACTGTCTTGAGCGTCCGAGTTTCAACCCCATATTACGAAACCGGGTATCCTCCACCCCTGAACTTTGAATACCGGACAAAAAACCCCCCTGGGCCAAAACCGGGTGGTTTCTATCCTAGTCAGCCGCACACGTCATCCGCAATGGAGATATGTCTTGCTGAAGAGAGATCAAAGCTGGATAAATCTCTTGCAGAGCTGGACATGCAGAGCCGTAGTTTTTTTAGTTGCTGTTGTTGTAGGATGTTGTAGGATTGATGTTTAGCAACTGAGAAGTTGTTTAGTCGAAGCTAATGGAAATTCCAAACCACTATCCTTTTGTTGTAATGTAAGCGAACCCTAATGTGCAATGGATGGCATTTTCTTCTGGACATGATAATTGCTTTTGTGCATCAAAAGGGCAAAGCAACTCTTAACAAACAGGTAGTGCATAGCAAACAAGTTGTTGGGACGAATTAGTTCTCACACACAACCACACAGCATGTTGTTGGACACAACCACACAAACAAGCATGTTCTTGGACACAACGACACAACATGTTCTTGGACACAACCACACGACAGTACATGGTCTTAGGCCCTATTACACTTTTTTGTTTGAACCTGCAACATAACTGCTAGGAGGAAGCATAAGATACTCTTGAAACTTGGCAGGTGTTGTTTTCTTCCTTTTCACTGGTTCCGTGGCTTCCACCTTTGCATGTGCCTTTCCTGAAGAGACCTGAACTGTGACACTTGAGCTTGTCTGTGATAGGGGAACTTGGGCATGAAGCTTAATTGTAGCAGTTCCTCCTCTTTGAGTTTCCACTGTAGCCATGGCTGAGGTCTTTGTCACATTCGACTTCTTGCTTTTAGAGCTCTGAAACGCAAATGTTAATGCTACTGTCATTTAATATAATTGAATTCTTAATCGAAATTGCATGTGTTATTAGAATAGAAAAATCAATGAAATTACCTGAGAACTATCTGTTGGTACACTAGTATCTGATTGCCTCTGTCTTTTGCTGCTAACAACTTGACCACTGGCTGCACTGTTCTGTGCACTTGAGACCACTATCATTGCATTTGGTGCTGCTGCAGAAGCAGTTGTGGCAGGAGTAGGCGCTGGAGTAGATCCTGGATTAGAAGAAGCTGTCTTTTTGTTGCAAGTGGTCCTATTGTGGCCAACACCTTTACATATCTTGCACCTAATAGCAGTTCCAACCCTACACATCCTGGTTGGCTTAGGTTTTTCAGTTGATTCCCTCCTCCTTTCCTTCTTCGGCCGTCCAAGCATCCTCACATATGGGGGGCTTCAGGCTTTTCTCTTTCTGACACATGCCAACTATGCATGCCCTCAACTGGAATGAGGTAGTGGTTATATGTTTTCTTGAACTCAGCAACTCTGAAACATGGTGCTATGTACTCATCTAATGTATGTGTCTTGAAATAAATGCAACTGATTGCATGAGGACATGGTAGCCCTGAGAGTTGCCAAGACCTACAGGAACATGTCTTCTCCACTAGATCTACTGCCCATCTGTGGTCCCAGTGTACTACCTCATACTTGTCATTTCCATTGCACACTGCATGGCAGAAACCAGAGCTGCTGATATAAGAGTTGATATTCTTCAGGATGTTAGGACAGATATCAGTGTTCCATCTGTCAAGCTTGGTGATGTTTTCTTGGATCCTAATCATGACCTTCCTCCTAATCATCTCCAGCATGGTAATGATTGGATAGAACCTTGCCTCGACGATCCACTTGTTGAAGGACTCACACAGATTATTGTCTACCGAGTCACAGTTAGAACCTAATTTGAACCAAGCTCGACTCCAGTGAATAGGGTCAGTGTTCATGACAGCTGCTGCTCCCTCTCTAGTATGTTGTGCAAGCTTTGCCCTAGCTAGGTTGAACAGCATTGGACAAGAAGCTTTGGCACACCTCCACCACTTCTTCTGCCACTCCTTCTTCTTATATTTCTTTCTCCAGTTTGCATAAATGTGCCTTGCACAGTTCCTATGCTCTGCCATTGGGGCCCAGTGATGTACTGCATTGATAATTCCCTGAAAAAGGTAAAGAAAGTATACACATATAAGAATGAACATGGTAAAGAAAGTATGTACTGATGATATGTATTGATAATTCTCTGCCTCAAAGTCACTCTCGTAGGCAATTGAATCTTGTGTACTTGAGGCATCTACATAAATATCAGCAACACAACCATCGTCTGTGGCATTGCTCACATCCATACATGCATTGTCATCCACCAGAGCTCGAAGTCCATTGCTCAATTCCTTTCCAGGCATTAACCAGTGCATCATCATGCCATCAGCTACATCACAGTGATCCTTTAGATGTCCAAAAAATTCTGGCAGTGAAACCTTGTCTCTGTCAATGTATGTCATTCCCTCTGTCCCCCCACAGTAAAATAGCTGCTTCCAATTCTGAATGAACTCCCCATAAAAATGAAACCTAACTTGCAATGTCCCAAGCACATCCATATTGTTTCTGCGGGCACAAAACCAAGGACAAACTCAAGATCCTGAGCAATGCTTTTCTTAATCCCAAACCCTACATTCCTCTAGATAACCTAGGAGATCTTGTGGAAGAACGGAATTGCTATAAGAACCGGATAGGAACTCACCGAGATGTGCGCACCCTTCAAGACCTGAAGCACGGTCGCCGGCGCAGGGTGCCAGGCTTCCTGCCGCCGCCGCCAACGGCTTCGACGACACGGCTCCGCCGCCAACCGCGCCGCGCTCCGCCGCCGCCGCCAAAGGTTAGGGTTTGGGATTTGGGAGAGGACAGTGTCGAGCGGCGGGATGGCTCAGGGGGGCGACGGGGTTATATGCGCCCGTTCTTTGTGCTGACTCAGCCGCCCAGGATGACTTGTGCGGCTGACTAGGACAGAAACCACCCGGTTTTGGCCCAGGGGGGTTTTTTGTCCGGTATTCAGAGTTCAGGGGTGGAGGATACCCGGTTTCGTAATATGGGGTTGAAACTCAGGCGCTTAAGACAGTTCGAGGTTGAAATATGGACTTTTTCCTATTATAATTTCTGCAATTCTGCAACCAGTGCTATTGGTTTTCTGCAATGCCTGTCTATTTGGCTGGGATGGTTTCCTCTTGTGCTTGCAAGTTGCAATTGTTAAAGGTCAACCCGCGGATCTGCATTCTGTTAGTGAATTTTAGTACATCCCAGTATGCTCTGGAATCAGCATTCAGTCATACCGTTTCTGAAAATCAGTGTCATCGTATCCTTCAGTTTTTGTTTTCTGGAATGCCTGTATATTCGTCTGAGATGGTCTTTTCCTTGCGCACTTGTTAAAGGTGAACCCGCGAGTGATTGTGATTGTGATTGTTATGGTCTTTTTCTGGGATGGTCTTTAATTATCTGAGATGCTTTATGCATTGTGATTGTGTCTCTGAATCGTTGTTCCCAGACCCCTGCATGCTCTGCGCCGCCTGCTGTCAGTCCCTGCTCATGATACTTGACACTTTTAATAGATGGTTAGGAGGTACACACCTATCTTCCTGAACGTAGCAAAGGATGCATATAATAAAGATAATCAAGATAGACACTCTTCTCTGGTTTCTAGATGCTCCAAGAGGCTTGGGTGCAGTCTGCCATATCTTGGTTCAAGATACAATTGGTATCCTCATAGATAGCCGTCTGAAGAACAGTATGAACAGTAACTGTTGCCCATTCCAACAAGTTCGACAAGAGGTTGAACTGCTTGAATGAAGAACTAACGGTGTCTGCAGAAGACACGGGAATCAAACACATGGTACATGTACATCTTGGTTTGCTATAATGCCGCTGTTAATTATTTTCCTTCCTAATGATATGCTGCTCGACCTGCGTCCCTTTGCCCATGCTCTAACTGTACTACCTCCCTTCAGCAGTTTTGTTTGTGTCAAGCGAACATTCAGTTTTGCCACTTTATTAATTAGATCATGATATATATATATATATATATATATATATATATATATAGCACCAACAAGCAGAGAAAACTAACAGAATCGGAGACGGGGAAACAATGAGGAGGTTGGTAGGTGGTAGCACCAACATGCAAAGCAGCACAGGAGTATCGCTGTTCTCTCCGTTCATCACGGCCGGCGTCTTTTGCTCTCCACGGCCGTGTTCATCACCCAGCCTGCATAGCCGAATTGAATCAATACACTTCAGAACGCACGCAACCATGCAGCAGTTTTACTTCAAACGATTACGGCGAATCGTTAGCGTGTGCTCTGTCACCTGCAGCGGGATCGTGCTCTGTCCTCCTCCTTGTACCAAGACGAGACCTGTTTGCCCCTCATCGTGCTATGTTCCAAACTGGATCGTGCCGAGGTACCTGGCGCGACCACAGCAGACGGTGCACGTACGCATCACGCTACTCTACGGTTTTACTTGCGGCCACGTGCGCGCCGGCCGGCACGGCGAGCTGCATGCCAGGCGACCACGGCGAGACATCGCCTCCGCCGGGAACGTACGCCATCTCCGGGCGCCGAGTTGCCAGTGCTGTCCGGAGAAGATCACGGGGTCGCCGGAGGGCCCAACAGAATCGGCCGTTCAAACCTGCTGCCTGGCGAGCCTGCAAAGCCGAGCGCTATTTCTGATCTGATCTTCTCAAAAAGTAAAGTGCAGTGTGTGTCGCTGTAGTCCCAAAGGCGCGGCGGCCAGAGGGTCCGGACCTTTGCAAACTTTGCAGCTGCTTGCCTTCTCCGATCGAGACAAACTGGGAAGATCCCGTGCACGAAGATAGGAGAGGGCCTCAATCATGCCGGCCGCTCGGGATCGGGACACTTCTCCGATCTACCGGTGGTGCCCGAGGCTGATACCGTCGGACACGTGGCAATCCCGATGCATCAGCAGCAACCAGCCAAGCGCCCAAGTCCCCGGACAGGATTTGGCATGGTAGAGTGGAGGCGGATGGGCCGGCCGGCCGTGTCGCCGCTGCCACGCTGGTGAGTCCACCCGAATATCAGTCCGCTGTGCTTACATGAACACCAGTAGAAAACAAACCAAAGGTCCACCCTAAAAGTACCGGTATCGATTCATCTTCATACCGGTATTTTTGGGGTTGATAGAATCTATGGATGAGCCTTACGTACCGGTTGGTGTTACCAATCGGTACCTAAGGCTCACCATAGGTACCGGATGATAACTTTTACATTAGTACCTACCAACCGGTACCTTAAGAGCCCATCCAAGGGTTACTTCAAAAAGAAAATATTTCTCTTCTCATCACAAGTGATGTGTAGGTGAGATGGTAAAAAAGATGTACGTGATGCAAGAGGTCCCAAGTTCGAATCCCTGCCACGTCCCCAAACTTTTAAAGTGCAAGTCCTCGAACTTACTAATATAATTGGTGCTATATAGATCCAAATCTTCATCACTTACATTAAACTGTCCGAGTGGTATGCTAACTGAATGATGTCAGGATCTGACATATGGGACCTGCTTGTCACCAGGGTCAATGGCCCCACCTACCATAGGGACAGATGCATAGCAGTGCTTTGATCGTCGAGCGCTCGTCGCGGATTCCGGCGATAGGAGCACCACCATCAGTCTCCTCTCGATCTCTTGCATATAACCATGGAATTTGGGGGGCGGGGGGGGGGGGGGGGGGGGCGGTGTCCAAACACAGCCCAGAGCTTGTGCATCGGCGAAGCGGGGCGTACGACGGCGCTAGCGGCTGGGCAGCGGCCCGTTCGGCACTGTCGATGAAGACGAGGCAGGGGGACTATAGGTGTCTGCGTATACCTGGGCTCGGGTTTTGGGGCACGGAAAGGGAGGCAAGGGGAGCGGGCTTGGGCGCAATGACGACGCGGCGGCCGGCAGGTTGCGAGCCGAGCGGGTCCACGGCCAGAGTGACCATGCGAAGCCGCGGCTCACTGAGGCGCGGCTCAGGGACAAACAGAGGTGACCTGCGACGGGTGCATAACGGCCAGAGGTGGGGGTTTGACGGTGAGCAGAAACTTCGGATGGCTCCAATGGCAGCCGCCATCACCGGAATCGATTTCTGTTGGGGTGGAGCTCGGCCAGGGTTTGAGGAAGGTGGAGGATGTGGTGGGGGAGGTTTGGGCGCGAGGAATCGAAGAGAGATGATATGTGGCCGGCGGATTTGGCCCCTCCCCTCACAGGCCGCAGCCGCCGCGCATCGCCCGTGGCCGCCGCCAGTACAGGCTAGTGCAGCACATGTTGCGCAGGCCGCTGCCGCGCCTCTCTCGTAGCCACCGCCGCGCGAGGTAGAGAGAGATTGGAGTGCCTACTTCCCTGCACAGGCCACCACCACCGTGCCACGCCCATGGCCGCCGCTTAGAGAGAGGAGGGGGAGGGAGGGAGATAGAGGAAGAGCTGACAAGCAGGTTCCACATGTCAGGTCCATGTCAATGCCCAGTCAGCATGTCACTCTGACTGTTTAATGTAAATTATGAAGATATGGACCTATATGATACAGTTAGCAAGTTTTAGACTTGAAAATACAGTTTAGAAGTTTGAGGACCTAGATAACATAGCCCGACAAGTTGATGTACCGCCCATGTATTTTACTCCACAGAACAAATTGCACGCGATCACCAAGATTCTTTCACTTGTTTATAGCACTCTCCTGGATTGGAAACTCGCAAGCAGGATGGAAATCCACTGCCGGTGAATCCTAGTTTATTGAAGGTTGGCCAATATACCGTATACCGCTCAAAATAAATTCAAATTTTAATTTGTTAGGAAATCTGTTCTAAAATTCACTTTTTGGTTGAAAATTTCATTTCGGGCAGATCACGCCTTTTGCACATCATCTCGTCCATGCATCTCCAGTGTGGAAACCTTTTATTTCCATCGATCATGGGCTTCATGTTACTTCGTTGACTGAGTTCAAATCCAAATGTGGTATTTGTACTCTCTTGCTGCAACTCGCAACTCGCAACAGCATGTTGACTTGGCGCATATTAATTGTAAAGTAACAAAAAGGATACCTTTAGTTTGTATGGTCATAGAAAAACATGCCAAAAATTAACTTACTCAGTTCTTGTTTGCTAGCATCAAACTCTGGGAACTTTTATTTTTCGAATCATCCAAAGTATTATTTTTTGAATGGTCACGGGGAAGCATCACCACCTGAATTGCATTGATAAGGTGTGGCGTAACCACAATATCAACGACCTCATTTTTAGGAAAAATGAGGCAAAATCCTACAACACACGATCACCTAGCTTGACTAGATCTCAACCAATACCACGTCCCAGCACAAGGATGAATATAATTTGGCATACATCGTTTTGCTAACTGGGCTAACTCATGGGCTACCTTGTTGCACTCTCTTCTAATTTTACACACTTTTACCTCTGCTATTGCAGACATAGCAGACTTTATTACTTTCACAATGTTGGAGAAACTCGTTTTGCACAAGGATGGATATAATTTGTTGTATAACCACGAAAACAGCACCATAACCCAGCACAAGGGTGAAATTGTGGCTTAACCATTGATAACAACCCCAAATCCTATGGGTGGTAACGTGAATGGTTATGGTGGCCTCTTCATAATTTAACTTAGTACTTATAAATTTTTAGTTTAAAATTATATAAAATTAGAGTCTGATCTTTAAATTATTTAAGCAAAATTTTAAGACCCTTTACCACCTAGTACTCAGATCAGTTCGATTCAGAGTAACTGATGTGGGACCCTACATTCCATGTCATCGATCGATGTGGGAGATACTGCATTGACCGAAATATGCATTGCTTGTTTGCGGAAATCGTAACAGCCATTAGCTAGCATACAAGTATAAGTTGATATGGGCCTATTTGGATCCAGGTGCTAAAAATTAGCCCTCCTCCTTTGCCTCTTTTAGCCCCAATGGATCCAAACAAGTGGAGGCTATTTGGGGCTAAAGTGAATTAGCCCCTCCAAAAGATGCTTATTAGAGCTAAATTGGCTTTTCTCCTCACCTCCCATGCATGGAAGGTAAAGCCAATAATTGGAATGTGTACTTTAGTCCTTAAATTAGTCCATGGATGCAAACAATTCTAGGGGCTAAACTTTAGAGAGGTAATTAAATGACTAATCTTTAGTTCTCAATTTAGCCCAAGGGCTAAAGAATCAAACAGAGCCCAAGACAATTGACACTGATCGATTAGCTGTTAATCTGATGGTAATTAGTTCATTAATCTTGTCCCACTAATTCCTCGCAAAAAAATCTTGTCCGACTAATGAGCAATTGTCGGTAGGTTTCGAGTGTGGTCAATCTATCTATAAGACCAGTCTCAGTGGAAGTGTCATAATAGTATCATGAGCAATAGTGGTGGAGCCAGACCAAAGAATTAGAGGGGGCCAGCCTTTGATAATTGAGGTGCTAAATCAATGAACAGTGCCAAAATTATTGTTCATCTAATGGTACTTTTGCATGCCAAGAGAGGGCCATGGCCCACTTTGGCCGACACCTAGCTCCGCCAGTGTTGAGCATTAAATTGACTGACATGACAAAGTTTTTATAAAGAGAGAGGATGGAGGGTGTGATGGAATGTGATAGGAGTGTCATCATCATAACACTCATTCGGCTCGATTAACTAGTTTAGGGTTTTGATAATTGTGTCTATGACAATCACTGAAATTGGCCTAATTCGCTGTGTGCTTAACTATTTCCTCCGTTAACAAACATGGACTCTTTCCGTAGGCGTTGGTCAGCCAGCCTCCAGCAGTCCGGCATATATACGACGATCGACATAGGGACTAGCCTCCAGCAGTCCGGCATAAAATTAATATAAGAATAAAATCAATAATTATAATTACGTATCTCACGCTCTTTTTCATCAATTAAATATTCGAACACATGCTCCAAAATATATATTTATTATTATTTAGTTGCAATAGATTTCATTTTGCATCCCACCTCCACATTATTTAATACATATATATTTAGTTGAACTATTTGTTTGTAAATTAGTAGTCTTATCTCTTCCATCATACATAAATACATGGTGACACATTGTGGGTAATATTTTTTATATAAACAATAATATTAGTAATGATAAAAATTATAATTAAGATTTTTATATTGATATAGTAATATTTTATTATAATTATATAATTCAAATTCAGATTTAGGAGTAATTTAACTTCTGATAATGATATAATTGGATTATTTATATGCAAATTTAGGGGGCTATTTTCATTATAATGGCATAGGTGGGTAATTTACACGAAGATTAGGGGTTACTTTAGATTTCTTTATAATAGCATAAGTGGGTAATTTAGATACATGTTTAGGGGGTTACATTAGTCTATTTTTATAATAGAAGAGGTGGGTAATTTATAAGGAAAGATAACAGATCCAATAGCTATTATAATTAGAGTTGTTAGATTGATGGCTAGATATTTCTGATTTTGTGAGAATTTATAGAATTTCTCTATCTTTTTAGATTGTCCACCTAGGATCCTAGGTGGCTTCATGTGGAGACTTCAAAGGAGCCTCTAATTAGTACATGGCGACACACCCTGGGTAGTATTTTTATATAAACAATAATATTAGTAATGAGAGAAATTGTAATTAAGACTTTATATTAATATTTTAATATTTTATTATAATTATATAATCTAAATTCAGATTTAGGAGTAATTTAACTTCTAATAATGATATAATTGGATTATTTATATGCAAATTTAGGGGGCTATTTGTATTATAATAGCGTAGGTGGGTAATTTATACGAAGATTAGGGGTTACTTTAGATTTTTTTTATAATGACATAGTTGGGTAATTTAGATATATGTTTAGGGGGTTATTTAGTCTATTTTTATAATGGCAGAGGTGAGTGATTTATAAGAAAAGATAACAAATCCAATGGTTATTATAATTAGAGTTGTTAGATTGATGGCTAGATGTTTCTGATTTTTGTGAAAATTTATAGGCTCTCTCTATTTTTTAGAGTATTCACCTAGGATTCTAGATGACTTTATGTGAAGACTTCAAAGGAGACTCCAATTAGTAATAGTAAGATTAGAGAAGAAGAAGAGCTGGGCACCGCCACGCCACGTATATGCAATGCAATGCATGCTTCGCGAAAGATGTCCACTGCCAACCAATCCGGTCCAAACTGCATACATATATTTGGCTAATACTTCGTTCGTTCCCAGGCGATCTGAAACCGCACAAGTCGACGATACGCTAGCTACTATACCCCGGCCGTCGCCAGGCAACATGGCCGCCGCGCTCCCGCTCCGCGCCTCCTGCTGGTCGCCACTGCCAGCCATCGCCCCGGCGCGCCGTATTCGTAGCGCGCCACCGATTCGCGGGGTCATGCATGGGCGGGGGGCTCCGGTTAGGATGAAGGCCCGCCCGCGCCACATGTTCCTCCCCCATTGCCAGAAGCAGAAGCAGCAGGGTGCCGACGATCAGGACCCGGAGCCACAGGACGAGGGCGGCGAACCAGACGCTCCAGACGCGGTATGTATGACGTGCAGCAGCTCTCAATATTTTCAGCAAATTCACCATGCCATCATGCTGTACCTATCGGCCGGTCTTGTTGCTTCAGGTGGACGGGGGAAAGCTCTTACGCGAGGAGCTAAACAAGCGCCGCGCCGCGATTAGAGCATGGAGGGGCGAGGTGAGTTTTGATCGCAATGGTAGTCAGTCCCCCTTTTTTTTTCTAGCTATAATTGGTTGATTACTTTGTAGCATCTCGAAGAGTAATCGGGTTCAAATTAAAATCATCAAAAAATGCTTTGGTAGACAATACAGACAGGGTGGCTAGATGTGTGTATGCAAATCGTATAACTTCCCACACTTGGCAACAACAAAATAAAAAAAAACCCTCTAGACCTGGAGGGATGTACGCATTATTATCAGTAAACAAAGTCAAAGGAACATCAGTAAACCTCAACTAGCCCACCCAAATATTCATTTGAGCTTCCCGATTTGCTTAAAGATCTTTTATGGTGCGACTGGTGGCGTGGCGTTGGCGCTGCCGAAGCTATGGGCCGGCAATGGGAGAGCGCAGTAGTACTAGGCATCAATCATCAAGAAAGAAAGAGAACTATATGACGGCTGGTCAAGAAACCGCGAGAGCTTAGATGCAAGGAAGGAGAATTGGGATGTTTAAGGGCCACATGGATGAATAGAAATCAGGTGGGGGATTCTCTCCCCCTCCGTTGACCCCTAAAAAAAATCCCATCGAGTCCTTTTATCTAGGTACCCTTATGTTAAGTACCACTTACCTCCATACTCCTGAAAATGGAATTCGCACCTTTATACCCTCGCATTTAGTTTTGTTTACCTCTATGCCTTTCTGGACGGAATGAGTACTAACGGAGGCTAACGGAGTTGGGAAAAGACAATTTTGCTCTTATCTGAAGGAGGTGTTTCCCTCAAGTGTTTTTTTTAACCTGTATACCCTTTTATAAACTTGATTTTAACCTGTATACTCTTATGACTATTTAAACAGTTGGAGGTGCAGTCTGCCCGTGTAGCCTTTTTTGTTTTTAATTTCAAATATAATGAAAAGAAAAAAATTAGAAATTAAAAAACATACATCATTTTGAAATCCTGATGGGCCGCCGTTATTCACTTAACTACAGATCTGGTTTTGCTTTGTTGATTATCGGCTCTCCGATGATAACCCGGAGGTCAGATCCCATTATTTTGTTTATTCGTCTCAATTGGAGGTCATTAAAGTTTAACAATGTCACTAAAAATTCAGTTTGAATTATCAACTGGAAGTAGCAGGCTGGCGCAGCCTCCCCACGCGGCCAGCAGCAACCCCCCCCCCCCCCCCAGGCCACGCGGCCAGCAGCAGAAGCTAGGCGCGGCCCCCTAGGCCAAGCGGCCAGCAGGAGCGGCTGGCCGCTCGGTCAGCAGCAGGGCGCAGGCCCCCGGCGACCTCCGCGCGCGCTCCGCAGCAGGATGGCGCAGGCCCCGCGCGCGCTCCGCGGGTGGGCGAGGGCGACCCTGCGCGCACCTCCTGGCTGCCGGCGGCGGCGCCCTACGGCGGCCGGCAGGGCGGATCTGCTAGGGTTTGGGGGAGGTGGCGGGTGATGGCTTTCCTCTATCCTGTGCACATTCGAGAGAGAGAAAGAAGTAGCTAGTAATGGAAGGGTAAGGGTAAAGATAAAGATAAACAGACATATCTGGTGTAAATCACAACTTCGTAAAAATCCGTGCAAATCATAGCAAAAAAATCATCTAAATTCACCAAAAAATCACACATATATATGATATGATGATATATAATTTTGTAAAATATCTTATCTAAACTCGATTTGGTTTGTGAGATATAAAAATAACAAATTTCAAGCCAGAAAGTTGTCTAGATAATTTGTTAGAAATTTGTTATTTTTATATCTCACAAACGAAGTCGAGTTTTGACAAGATATTTTACAAGGTTGTGTATCATCATATCATCTACATGTGTGATTTTTTGGTGAATTTAGACGATTTTTTTGTCGTAGTTTGCATGAGTTTTCACGAAGTCTGTGGTTTGCACTAATATGTTCCCAAAGATAAAATAGTCATTTTACCTAGTAGGTCCTACCTGTCAGAGCTTCTCTATCGTTAAATTTTAACGGAACATAGACGGAAGGGTGCACAGGTAAACAAAACTAAACACGAGGATATAGAGGTGCGAATTCATTTTTAGGGGTATAGAAGTCAAAAGTACTTAACATAAGGGTATGTAGGTAAATGACTATTCCATTAAGCTCTCCCGACTGTGGTGGAATCATATGAAAGAGAAGCCCAGCTTAGCTATTATGTTATAATTTGGTTCTATTATTAATTTCTTGTTGCTTTCATAGCCGCCGGAGGCCCCTGATATGTTTATTAAGGAGAAGGACAAAATTTCTAATAAGTACGTGAGAGGAATGCCTTTTTTGGATGTCGAAACTCTGGTGAGTCTCTTTTTATGTTGGAAACCTGCTTGAAATGTTTTGTATACACAAACTATTCGATGCTAACACTAAACTTTCTGATAATTATGTATATTCAATTTATCATAAATTTAATTTGTTTCAAACAAAGCAAAATATTTAGGAGGATACAAGCCGTCTTAGTGTGTGTGGTGGGAGTACAGGTTTCTCCTACACCTACTAGGCTACCACCTGACTGAGATTTCTATACTACCTAATCCAGCCTTTCTACTGCAAATAAATATGTTCTAAAAGTTTTCTTTGCTCTAATCTTTTAGTTTTGCTATCTTTGTTTCTCATTGGTTGGTTTGTCCTCTCTACATGCAACTCAACTTATCTCTTCAGTTCATATATTAATATTGCAATTTCTTACTGCAAGGTTATGAAAAAAGAAATCCAATAGCTATTTTCTTTTATTTTCATCTTAACCTAATTGAATAGTAAATACGTACTATAATGGAGCGTTGAATCCAAAATAATCAAGTATCATTGCTGAACTTGCGCAACACTTTTCTCTGCATTATATAGTGGAGCTCACCCCTGAAATAATGTATCTTCAATGGTCCACTAGTTGAATATTATCCAACTTAGTTGAAACCACCACTAAACTAGAAGTAAAACATGGCTCCTAAACTAGTGAAATATCATAATAATCGAAAGCTGAACAGTATATGTTGATTGCTACAAACTTTTCTGATTGTTCCAAAACTATATTGCATTTATCCATACTAAATATTTAGCATTTATTTGATATTTTTTTTTGATGTTCCGATCCAGACTTAATTCCTACAGTATATATTGCGTTGTCCACATGTAACATATATTTTTTTACTTCCCTACATGATGTCATCTTACGTTGAAACTAATGCAATATTGGTTAGTTTAAGTAGAGCTGCGTTGTCATAATGAACTTTTCAAACGGATGGAAAAGATTTATCAGATATAAAAGATACTATCTCAATCTGATTTTCAAACATCATGTCAATATGCTTGAAAATCAGAAGTAGCTTCCCTTTCTTGTATCATGAGCAAGTTCAAATAATCAACAAGCTCACTTTTCTCTCGTTTGGCGATTCTAGAATGTAAACGCCACGATATTGGCACGAACAATCTTTTCAAGATCAAAAAAAGCTCTGGATTTAGCTTCCAAGGTCATGGTAAGTTGGCTGCAGCTACAATATTTTCCTCCTTTATTTATATGTAGATTTCATGTGTCATTTAATTAACTATGTTGAAATGATTCATCAGGACATTGCAGGCTCAAGCCTTCATGCTACAAAAATTTCTCAACAGACAACAAACCAGGTAAGTTTTACGTTACTATCAGGTCCATGGCACTTTTGAATTGAATGACAATGGTGCACATGTTGTTCATTTCTTCTTTAAATATAGATGGTCCGGGCATACACATCTCTCTTCTGTAATATTGCTGAGGACGCATACCATGGGAGAGTTAAGATGGAAGCAATCATCTCCTTTCTTGATGCTCTTAGAGGCTTAAGCGCAGTCTGTCATATTTTGGTAGAAGATATAGTGGCTGAGGTCGAAGATGGTTTTATAAAAAATACTATCACCTATTGTATGGATAAACATTCCCAAGAGTTTGATAACAAGGTGAATAACTTAAAAGATCAATTCACGTTGGCTACCAAAGTTCATCCACACAAGGTACACTTTTTTGCTCAATGGATTTGCTTGTGGCCACTTAATGCTAATTTTTCCTTAATAATATTATGATTATCATTTTGCTCGTATTTTAACATGTTATCATGCATGATTCCCTCCAGCAAATAGTGATACAGATACTCTACGGTGGGACAGCATGTGCAGCTTCATATGTTTACCAGATGACTGAATGTCACAAGGCTGCGTTACCTCACATTGGAGGTTAATTAAATTAATTTTCATACAATTTCATTTTCTCATTGCACGATTCAAGCGTGATTTCATTCTGCACTTTGACATCATACTTGTAATGATCGCATCTAGTGCCTAATTGATGCAGGAAGATCATATACATGAGGTTTTGCCTATTGCTGCGGGAACAAGATGTCCAGGAGTAGTCTCACTTTGCTTCGCGCGAAGTGTTTCAATATTAGAGAGAAAAACTTTGGCCACATAAGACAATAAAATGTACCATATGTTACACTTACTAATGGATAACGTTGCATGTTCATATATAGTTAGTTTTGATACTCCCACCCATTAATTAATATCTGGGGTTTAATTAGTAAGTACTTCATTGGTCCCTTCTTATCAAAATATTATAGAAAGGACCAATACTTCCAAAACTGTGTGGTAGCAGTCAATGCAGGACTAGAATGTTGTAGTAGTACCTCGCTGATCCTCGTTTGTCACACACACATGCCACATTGTTTTTGCGGCAATGCTCGAGCGTCGCACGGACGGACGCGGCGGGGACGATGCCCGAGCTGCAGCGTCCGAGCGTGATCCGGCCGGTTCCCTGTGGCCCACACACAAGCTCTAACGCAACGCGCGTCTCGATGCTCGCTCGCTAGAACGGTGGCGCTGCCGCGGTGCGGCGGTGCCGCCTCCGGGGAGTCCGGGCACCGACTCCCACGCGTTGGCATCGGCGTCCATGAGCGAGGGTGAGCGGGCCGCAGCGGTGCAGCGCCCCTGCCCTGTGACCGGCGTCTCGCAAGGCCTTGCAGCAATGCAGCCTTTCCTTTTTTTTTAAGAAAAAGAAAGGCTTGCAGCCTTGCTACTCCTTGCTATGCTAGTACGTTGTAATCTCTCTGTTCCCTCTTCCATGCCACTGTTCATCATCCCCCAATGGCCCAATCCCCCTCTCGGCTCTAGGCTCTCAGTCACACACACAGCTGCTGCCCCTGCATGAAAACAGAAAGCACTGGCAGAGAACTGTGCCAGATACTGTAGACAAGGCAAATTACAAACCAAACGGGCCAGTCCAGACCCGGCTGGCCGCCCACGCCCAGTCCAGCTCTGCCCACACCCACCCATGCCCACCACCAGCGACAGAGCTGCAAGCAAGAAGCATTCAAGAAATTAACGGACGGGTTTTCTTTCTCATCTCGTCTCGCTGCCGCGCCGAGGGCCGAGGCACATGCCGCATGCCCACTCACTGCCTGGTGCCTGCCTCCGCCGCCGTCGCCTCTCCCGTCCGTCTCCACGCCGGCCCGTTCTCGATCGCTGCCGCCGGTGGCACAGTGTCACGCGTCAAGAAATGACCAGAGCATATCGGTCGCCGCCGCCGGCATCCATGGCGATTGCATCTGTGTCTGTCCGCGTAACCTTGCCCCCAACTGGCGGTCTGCATCGCAATTGCACGGCATGGGGTCAAGGAAACTGCAGCAAGACAGCTTTCAAAAAAACTGCAGCAAGACGACTACGGTTCCATCTCCCAAAAGCATTTCTTGTTTTCTCGCCGAGAATTCTGCGTCTCCTGTTGCGATCCCCATAGTGGCGGGGGCATAGCTTCATCACTTTTGCAGGGAGGAGCTGCTGCTGCATCTGGATGCACGAAGAATTCGAGGATTGCATCTCCAAACGAGCACGATCGCGTGCAGCCATGCACCCGGTTCTGATGGGACGCGAGGGCAAGACCTGTGCCGCGTGGGCAGAAATCTTTTGCGTGGTCTCGCAGTCGCAGCCAGGGTGGACAGCTTTCCATTTTCGTGTCTAACTACTCGTTGTCGTTGCAAGACCTCGCTGGCCTAACCTTTTTGACCGGCTTGTAGGGTAAAAGTCAACCCCCTCCTCAGCTTTTGCATCGCATGGTGCCAAAGCCTTAATTAAGATGGTGCCAAAGCCTCTCATAATCATT
The DNA here is from genome assembly GCF_016808335.1 of Panicum virgatum. NCBI lineage: Eukaryota > Viridiplantae > Streptophyta > Magnoliopsida > Poales > Poaceae > Panicum > Panicum virgatum. Next base: position 53,265,610 of record NC_053149.1, read on the forward strand.
AGCACAGTTTTACAATTTTCTATACATGTTATGTATTTTCTTAGAGAAATGAAAATACATACTTTGTACAGCCGGCATCCTGTGTGCTGAGTGATTGCTTCAAGTATTATGATCAGTGATCACCCGTTCACAGTATAGGTATGTTGGTGCACCACATTCGCGCTACAAACAAATGTAATTATGTAAGGGAATATGTCTAGTGCAAACCACAACCTTGTGAAAACTTATGCAAACTACGGCAAAAAAGTCGTCTAAATTCGCCAAAAAAATCACACATGTAGATGATATGATGATACACAACCTTGTAAAATATTTTGTCCAAACTCGACTTCGTTTGTGAGATATAAAAACAACAATTTTCAAGTTAGAAAGCTGTTCAGATGATTTTTTTACAAATTTGTTATTTTTATATCTCACAAACGAAGTCTAGTTTGAACAAGATATTTTACAAGATTATGTATCATCATATCATCTACATGTGTGATTTTTTGTGTGAATTTAGATGATTTTTTTTGCCGTGGTTTGCACGGATTTTCACGAAGATTGCGGTTTGCACCAGATATGTTCCCATCATGTAACATATGAGGCGAACCACAAATGCCAATTTAATTAAAAGCTCACTGCTCTTCATTCGGTTTAATTGTCATAAATTACTAAAATGGTATCTGTAGACAATAATAATCTAAAATACATGGTAATTGAAACTGAAAAAGAGTAAATAAGGTTAAGAGAGCCATTGTGGGATATTGAAATACGGGCAAATTGACAGGTGCCATTGCGAATATCTGAGCTTGGACATATATATACTATGTGCTATTACAGTTCACCTAATTCCATTTGCCATTACAATTCCTTCATCTACCTTGTCCATCATTTTCTATATCTTTGATGTTGCTGGGCTGACCATAGATCAACATGCAGCTATAGTAATTTCATACGGACCAAAAATGCTTGCAAAAGCGCTTCCTCCACCTCTGTAACGTGCAGATCCCACATGTCATCTTTTTCATATTTTATTCCACGTGGCACTTCTCGCAGGATGAGCAAACCATGGTGGATTGGTGGTCTCGATCAGGGGCGCCGCTGCAGGGATCCATCGGTGTTATCGGAAATCGCAGAGGAAGACGTGTAGAGGCCTCGATCGGCTTCCTCATTCCCCGTCCTCGACCTCCTTGTGCCAATAGCCGACACCGCCCTTGCTGTTAGTGGCTTCACATCTGCATTGCGCCTTGTGCACTCGAGCATGCGTCGCCCGTAGGGTCGCGTGCTCCTCCACGGACGGCAGGGGGCCAGGACCATCAGCGTCGCCAAACAGGCCCTGAAGCCTTGTCCTTTTCTACACCGCTGCTGCCACGCGAGCTGATCTTGTTCATGGGCACACTCGAAACAGCCAACATGGTGCGGATGCAATGCGGGGTAGCTAGCCACCCGAGCTCCTCATGGCGGTGACGCGCACATTGGTGGTCTCGCCCCGCGGTACGGTGTGGGTGCCTGCTGCTCCCTGGTTGGGGAGGGAAGGATAGAGGTATGGGATGACGCATAGGACCCACACATTATTTAGTGGATACAGAAGAGCTGTATAGTATGGTATTTTTGCTCATACGAAAATATAAAAACCTGCGCACGGGCACAACGCACAACGGCCTCGAAGGCAGAGAAAGTGTGGCTTGTCCTCTATGGTGTGGGCCCTGCTGTCAGTGACCATGAGCAAGTTAGCTTGACGTCCAAGCAAAAAGAACCATGGCCCATGAGGGAGGGAGATATAGGATTCTGATCATTAGTGCCTCTTTAGTGCATGGACCCTGCTGACAATGTTCAGGAAAGGAGCTCTTTATGGAGTTAGTCTTAAACTCTTAATCCACTCCATCCGTTCTTAAATACGCCTTTACTGTTGATCTTAAAACGCAAAATGTTGAGCACATAGGGTGCCAAATTGGCAAATACTAGCATCAAGCAGAAGAAAACTGCTCGCCTTGCAGCGCGCGTGTGACGACGGTGCGATCGTGATTTCCCTCTTTGTTCGTTGCATCAAACTGAATCAAAGCGGCTAGGGGTCTCCTATCCCCCTTCTGGCCCTGCACATTTAAGGAGTGCAGCTTCTGTTTGGTAGCCGCTACTGCTACTCAGCATGTCGATCTCACGCCGCGCAATCCAGGGCCACCGTGTGGAGCCGGCAGCCCGCCCGCGCCCGGCCTCTACAGTCTACACTGCACGCGCCGGCGTGGCGTGCACTTGCTAGTACTAGTCGTGCAGCGATGGAATGGAACGCCACGACCAACAAGTCGTGTTCAGAACCGGCCGGCAGCATCGCGCCGGTGGCAGTCTGCCACCCCTGCTGCAGGAAGCACCAGGACTTTGCTGCAAACTGCCAAGCTGATAATGATATGCATAACCTCTACCTTTTTCTTTTTGGGACTAGAAGTGAAAAGAGAAGCCAGTAGCTTTGAACGCTCGCCGTTGCGGTCTCGTACAACAAACCGCAATATCTTAATTAGTTTCAAAATAAATAAGAGGGTTTCTTTTCAAAATTATAAAACGTAATTTTGCTTGACATAACCATAAAAAAAATTGCTTGACATCTGGATTTCAAACTTGCTTGAAACATGGGGTTTGGAGACAGGCATAACGATGGAATCATGATGATGAAGAAGCAGGTGAGATGGTTCGGCGGCTCGGCTTGGACCTGCAGGAGCTAGGAGGCAGAGGTACCTTCTTTCTGCTCTGTTGATCTCGTGCACGCACGCCAAGGCCAACGCGTACGTGGAGCCAGCAGCCTCCCCGGGCGCGCACGGCGGCTGGCGACCGGGCATCCACGCACGGCGTGCGGCCGTGCGCTAGCAAAATGTTCCAGGGTTCCACTACGTAATCGAACGCCACAAAATCGTGTACAGAAACAGCTGGCCGCAAGCATCATCCCATCCCGGTGGCAGGGCGCCTGTGCTCTCTGCTGGCCAGACCGGAACAAGTACAGAAAGGAGGGTGTCTTCCAGAAAATAGCAACATACTTGTTCACGGAGAAAGGACTGCAGTGGAAAACGGAGGGTTTGGTTTGTTCCTAAAAGATTGATTTTGACAGCTAATTAGAGTATTAAATAAAGTCAGTTTAGAGCAACTCTAACAGTTTGATTTTCTCTTTTCCCCTTTCCACCTTTTCTCAATATAAGAGATTGATGGTGAAAAAACTTGCTTCAACAGATTGATTTTTCATCTTCCTTTCCCCTTTATTTTTTCTCAATCCCCAATAATATTTCCCCAATCCCCAATAGAAAGGGGGAGACGGCCGCGTCTCTCTTTCCTCGTTGCTTCCTCGTCCCGCCGTCACCTCAGAGTGCCTAATTCACCCCCTCCCCCTTTTAGGCTAGAGCACCCGATCGCTTTCAGGAGGCCTGGTGGAGGTCGCAACCATCCACATCCGACAAGAATGGGTCGGGAATGGAATGGGGCAGGTGTCCCCCGTCCTTGCTCGGTGGGGCGGTGCGACGTGAGTGGATGAAGGCGTCCGATTTGTGGATGGGGCGCCGGATGTCTATCCCTAGCATCATCATCTATTATATTAATAAGGGAGTGTTAGAAAAAGTTAAAAGAAGCCACCACGTTTGCCGAGAGGGTCTAGAAATTCCCACGTTAATATAAAAAAAAGGATGTGCACCGTCGGATTTTATGAAGATCTAACGGTCCAGAATAACACCAAGAGTCCATATCAACTACTACTATATATATTAAAATTTTAAAATAAGGAAATTGATAGCTGATTTCTACGTGGGAAAGCAAATAATTAAATAATAGAGAGCCCATAGCAAATAACTGACCTATAAATCACTAACAAAAATCAGATAAGAAAGAGAAAAATTGTACACCATTGATATCTATGGATTTAAATTGTATCGATGGACAAAAGAAATATGTAGAGGAAATAGATTTCTTCTATAAATAATGCAGTCCTCGGTTTAAAGGCAAAAGAAGGAAACAGGGCTGGTGCCCATGTAAAACATTTTTTTCAAGAGACGGTACTTACATCCAAGGTCTAGAAACTCAGTTTCAGAAAAGACTACACATGGTCAGGGAGACTGCTGGTGCGTGTTATTTTGCTCCTAGATACAAAATTGAATGAAGCAGAAGCTATTAATGTTTAGGTCGATAGAAACAATTCAAATAGTATATTCAATATGGTTAATAAATAGCTAAACATTTTGTGCATATCAAATATTGTAAGAAAAAATTGGTTCGTATCCGATATGATAAAGCAAAATAGTGTCAATCTAATCTAAAATATCAATTAAAAAAGACAAATAATAATTGATCAAGATTGTAAACATAGGTACTGCCACAAACAAAAAAAAATGCTAAGAGCGGATTCTACGGATATTGGTTTCAAGAATTCTTATCGATGATGTCGGTGATGATACTGATACATGAAGTGGAGTGTAACCCGCGTTTGATGACTGAAAGCCGCACAGGATCAGATCAGCAGTGGAAATTGAGTAGGAAAAAAATCTACGTCGTATAACAATACATCTCATTTACAATAAAACACTCGTGGGTCTATCAACAACAATTATATTAGCTCAATGTCTCAGATGATTTATATTTTGAACCTCTCTGATGCATTAAGTCAAGCTAAGAGGCCAAACCATAGTCAGTCAGGCTAAATCTGCGTAAGAGTTTTTTTCAAGGGATGGTACTTACATCCAAAGTCTAGAAACTCAGTTTCAGAAAAAACCACGCATGGTCAGGGAGACTACTTATGCATGTTATTTTGCTCCTAGATACGAAACGGAATGACGCAGAAGGTATTAATGCTTAGGTCGATAAAAATAATTCAAATAGTATATCAAATATGATTAATAAATAGCTAAACATTTTGTACATATCAAATATTGTAAGAAAGAATTGGTTCTTATCCAATATGACAAGGAAAAAAAGTGTCAATCTAATCTAAATAAAGGAGACAAATAATAATTAATCAATATTGTAAACATACGTATTGCCACAAACAAAAGAAAATGCTAAGAGCAGATTCTACGGACATTGGTTTCAAGAATTCTCATCGATAATGTCGGTGATGATACCGATACATGAAGTAGAGTGTAACTTGCATCTGACGACTGACAGCCACAAGGGATCAGATCAGCGGTGGAAATTGAGTAGAAAAAAAAAGCTACATCGGATAACAATACATGTCACTTACAATAAAACACTCACAGGGCCTATCAACAGCAATTGTATTAGCTCAATGTCTCGGATGATTTCTATTTTGCACCTCTCCGGTGCATTAAGCCAAACTAAGAGGCCAAACCATAGTCAGTCAGGCTGATTCTGCGTAAGAGCATTTTTTTTCAAGGGTTGGTACTTACATCCAAGGTCTAGAAACTTAGTTTTAGAAAAGACTACGCATGGTCACGGAGAGTGCTGGTGTGTGTTATTTTGCTCCTAGATACAAAACTGAATGACGTAGAAGCTATTAATGCTTAGATCCATAAAAACAATTCAAATAGTATATTAAATATGGTTAATAAATAGCTAAACATTTTGTACTTGTAAGAAAAAATCGGTTCGTATCCAATATGACAAGGAAAAAAGTGTCAATCTAATCTAAATATCAATTAAAGGAGATAAATAATAATTGATCGAGATTGTAAACATACGTACTGCCACAAACAAAAAAGACGCTAAGAGCAGATTCTACGGACATTGGTTTCAAGAATTCTCATTGATGATGTCGGTGATGATACTGATACATGAAGTAGAGTGCAACTCACGTCTGACGACTGACAGCCACACGCCGGCCCACAGGATTAGATCACCAGTGAAAATTTAGTAGGAAAAAAAAACTATGTCGGATAACAATACATGTCACTTACAATAAAACACTCACAGGGCCTACCAACAACAATTATATTAGCTCAATGTCTCAGATGATTTCTATTTTAAACCTCTCCGATGCATTAAGCCAAGCTAAGAGGGCAAACTATAGTCAGTAGGCTGAATCTGCGTAAGAGCATTTTTTTCAAGGGATGGTACTTACATCCAAGGTCTAGAAACTCAGTTTCATAAAAGACTACACATGGTCGGGAGAGTGCTGGTGCGTGTTATTTTGCTCCTAGATACAAAATTGAATGACGCATAAGCTATTAATGCTTAGGTCGTAAAAATAATTCAAATAGTATGTTAAATATGGTTAAATAGCTAAACATTTTGTACATATAAAATACTGTGAGAAAAAATTGGTTCGTACCCAATATGATAAGGAAAAAAGTGTCCATCTAATCTAAATATCATCACGTTGTCATAGGTTTATGGGATTGAATTCTCGACTGAATACATAGGTACGAACCAATTTTTTATGTATACCAAATACATAAAAAATGATACATAAAAAATTGTTCGCTCGCGAACGAGAGGTACGGTAAATAAAATACCAAATACATATATTCTATTAAGTTAAAAGTATTAAAAAATAAATAAAATACTAGCTACCCGCGCTATTAGCGCGGGCCATCTTGCTAGTTATTTTATTATTTGGCCAACAAACGGAGCCTCCACGTTCGCTCTCAAGGTTTAGAAATTCTCACGTTAATCGGAGAAAAATAGAAAAATACAAATTACCCACTACTGCCATTACAATAAAAAATAGCCTAAAATACCCGTATGCCTAATTAAAAATTACCCACCCATGCCATTATGAAAAAATAAATATAAAATATCATTTAGCTATGTATCAGTTACAAATATATTATTAATAAAAACTAAAGCTAACAACAATCAATCAAAATAAAAATAAAATAAGAATAATTATATGCATAATATTGGTAAAGCTCAACAAATCAAATTGTTATTATAGTTAGATCATATTTGAATTGTTTTAGCCAAAAATAAAAAAATAATTTATGATAATTAACAGGGTGATGTATGGTAACAAATAGTATAATTTTTTAAAAATTATAAGGATACAACGACATGCAGATTTTTTATTTTTCAATACTAGCCGCGCAAATGCGCGGGCCATACGCCTAGTTGTTAAAATATAATATCGTTAAAAACTGTAGGAATGGAGAACACCACACACTGCCATTCGGGAGAAAAATATCTTTAACTTTAGGAAGATTAAGAAGGAAGAAACAGCTGTTCTTCTCTATTCCAAACGTTAAAGTTTCGAGCACATAGGATCCCGTTTGCAAAAAGAAACATCAACAACTCCTCGCGTTCGAACATGCCGTGCGTGGCGATGCGAGGCTCAGGCTTTGGCTGCAGGGTCCTTCTTTTCCATTCTTTGTCGTGGCATCGAACGGAATCAGTCAATTAGAGCCGTTGGCCGGGGAGCCCTCCGCCTGTCCTGCACCTGCAGCAGAGCCAGGAAGCAGCTTCTTTCTGCTGCGCACACATGCCAAGGCGGCAAGGCCACCGCGTTCGTGGTCCCGGCAACCGCCCCGGCCGGCCTCTACGCCGCACGCCGGGCGTGCACGGGCGGCGGCCAGCGCCCATCCACGCCCAGGGTGCACCAGTAGTAGCTAGTTCGAACGAACCACCAAGAAAAATGCTGCGACGTTGCCGCTGGTCATCCACGTCCGCGCGCCATGGAATCGAGCGTGCACGACTCGTGGTCGTGCTCGCACGCAGCAGCACCCAACCCGGGTGCAGCGAAGGGAACGCCATGAGATCGTGTATAGATCAGATCAAACGGCGGGGCAAGCCGCAAGTGTCACGCCAGTGGCATGGCCACCAGTGCAGCTTGCCTGGCACCCTCTGGCAGGAACCAGCAGGGTTTGTTTTTCTTTTTTGAAAAATTGACCAGCAGGGAGGGTGTCTTTTAGAAAATAGCCATGTACTTTCTCGTAAAGCAGGTACTGCTGTGGTGAATTTATAACATTGCAGGGACGTTTCTGGCATGAAGAGCCGTCCGGGCTATATAAGCATTCCTCCCCTACCACCGGCCGGGCAGGCACCACCAAGTTACTCTCTGCGGCTCTCCCAACAAACCAGCACCCATGGCATCCATGGTCGCTGGCGCTGCCACCACCGCCTCCCTTCCATCTGCCTGCGCTCGCCGCCTCGACTTCGGGGGCCTGCCTCTGGCGCGGGCTCTCCGCGGCCACGGCGCGCTCGTGCTCGCCGGCTAGAGGGTCGGGGCAGGCCACGGCGGGGTCCTCGAGGCGCAGTTCATGGTTAGTCCCTTGGTTGTTGTGGTGTTTTGTGGACCAAATCGGTGTGGCTGGGTTCTACTTCTATGGGCGAGACTTAATCGCCGCCTGGTGATCTCAGTTGTCGTTCCCGAAGTGCATCTACGCAAAACCTACGCCACCGTGGTCATGGCCGGTGGTCAGGGCGCTCGCCGTAGTGACCACGCTCATGGCCGTCGTCCGCGTGGGAGCGCTGGTGCGCCTAGAAGGGGCGCGATTTACTAGGCCGAGGCGCGGTCGACCTTGCTGCTGGAGGGTGCGGCAGCTATGGTCTGCAGGGCTCTGGAGGACGAGGCGCAAATCAACGCGGCTCGAGCACTGGCCATGGTGGCAAGCAGGCTGCCAGAAGTGAGGGCAAAAAAACCCATAATGCCCCCCAGTCCTTTCCTGGTCACGGTGGTCGTGGACAGGGCGGACGGTGTAGGGGCCGGGGGCTCGGGGTTGAAGAGGAAGGGCTGTTGGTGCAATTCAGAAGAATACCTCTGCCGATATTGCACCACAAGTTGATCGGCCACTACAGGGCAAGCAAAAGAGGAAACACAAGGAAGAGACTGCTATCAAGCTAGATTGTACTATCTGCTCTGAGGAACACTACACTAGTAAATGTCCTCAACTCAGTGGTCCTAAGCCGACGGTATCTTACTGTGGTGCAGCCACTGATGGTCTTGGTTTCTTCAGTATTCAAGCTGCGAGGCCGTTTCATATTGTTCAGACCGCAAGTGCAAATGTCTCTGCTTTGATCACAGTTGACGAGGGGGCAATTTCTGCTGATTTGCTTAGGTCTAAGCTTGCGAGGATTATTCCAATGCAGTGGGACTGGACAGTGCAGGAACACGGAGATAATTCCTACCTTGTTCCGTTTCCTTCGAAGGAAGAACTTGAGAGAATGGTTGCCATTCGTACTATCACCACCAAAAACAGGGAGGGAGTCCTGATTTTTTAGGAGTTTGATGTGGAAGTAAAGGCTATCAAGGTTTTGGACCAAGTGTGGCTCACTGTGACTAATGTTCCTACTCCCCTCCGGTCTTTCTTGCCTCTGTGGGCGGTGGGGTCGGTGGTGGTTGCTACTCAGAAGGTGGACATGCACCATCTTCATCTTACAGGGGAAGTTCGCATTCTGGCGGCAGTGTTGAATGTCAAGGATATCCCAAAGCAGGCAGATATCTGCGTCAATAGGAGCATTTATAGAGTGTACTTTAAAGCTGATGAAGTGGTACTCGATGAATCCTTTAACCCAGAGGATGATGATTTATTGGGTGACGATGCTGGTAATGGGATAAATGATGATTCTCACCATGATGCTGATGGCAGTGGTGACCACCAGATGGAGGATGCAACGAATGGTTCTACTCCAAAAGCTGTAGACTCACATGACCAACACTCAGGTAAATCTACTCAAGGTATGAATCCGCAACAGCAGGCTGTGTTAATTGATGAGACCCTTGACAAAGCCTGTGAGCAGCTAGTTAATGAAATTAGTTTCAAGGTCATTGTTGAATCTGATGGCGATGTTAGGCCTTTTTCCCCGACTAATGCAGAGGATTATGCAACATATTGTGCTTTGGTGGAATCTTCTAATGCAGATGCATCCAATGCTTCTGAAAGTGCATCTAGGCCCCTAATTGATTTCAGTGATTTTTGACAATCACAATTTGGAGATATGATGCGTTCAATAAAGTGTGTGCAGGAATAAAATGAGAAAATCAAGAATAAGATGAAAAGAAGGTCCCCAATTTCAAAATATGTATGGTGGATTCATCGGAGATTTAATTTTAATTTTCGGTTTGAATTTGAGTATATGATTCACCATACTATCAAGGGGGACACATTCGAATGAATTTTAGGTTATTTAAATGCTTCATATGAGACGACATTCTTGAGAGAAAACACTCACAAAACTCACCCAGCACATTGTTTCTGCACAAGGTCGGATGATCCGGCCTTGGGCCGGATGATCCGGCCACACAGTGCCCGGCAGTACTGCGTAAGTCCGGATGATCTGGCCTTGGGCCGGATGATCTGGACCTGGTGACTTTTGAGCGCCTGGAAGAAGGCCAGGCCGGATGATCCGGCCTTACACCGGATGATTCGGACCTGGGAAACTTGAGTGTGTTTTTGTCTATTCTGTCACAACCTCGGATGATCCGGGCACCACCAGAAAACACACAACGGACACTTTCAGGGGTGGGAGTATATATACCCCTTCACCCCCTTCATTTATTTCTCTCTCTCTCTCTCTCCGACCAACCTCACCTCCAAAACATTAAATCCTCCACTTCTCTTCATCCTAGAGCTTAATTCTTGCAAGGAAACACCTAGGGATTGAGAGGAAGTGTGATTTGAGGTGTGGTTTGAGAGCACTCCGTGAGCTAGCACTTGTTCATCTCAAGAAGCATTTGAAGCAACCTTGATTCGTCATTTCGTGTTCGTTACTCTTGGAGCTTGTGTCCTAGACGGTTAGAGGTGCCGGTGAGCTTCCATTCCTTTATGGTTGAGCCGCCGGAAGTTTGTATTACCCGTCCTTTGTGGACTTTTGCTAGTGAGCACCTCAATCCTCCTAAGTGGTTGATTGAGTGAGGGAAAGGATTAAAGGGCAACCCTGCTCTTTGTGAGCACCTCAACGGAGACGTAGCTCCTTTGTGGAGTGAACTTCGGGATAGATCTTGTTTCTATTTCATTTTTATTTTATTTATTGTTCTTGAGCTAATCTTCACTTGATCTACTTGTTAGTTGCTTTCCTCATGTGCTAAACTATTCCAAAGGCTTAGTTACTTTATTTGTCAACTTTATATTCAAAGGGAATCGTCAAAAGCTAAGTAAATTTCAAATCTCGTGCAAGATTTCTTTCACCTGTTGGATCATCCGACCCTACGCCGGATCATCCGGGCCTGACAAGGACCGGATCATCCGACCCTAGGCCTGACGTTTTTCTGCCAAGTTTTTCAGGAAATTTTTGAATAGGCCTATTCACCCCCCCTCTAGGCCTAGTGTCGATCCTTTCAATTGGTATCAGAGCCTAATCTCTTGATTAAGGCTTAACTGCTAAGGGAAAAACACTATGGCCGGTGAGATTTCCGCAAGTGGTGGCGGTGCTAACTCCGCATACGAAGTCAATGATAGTGACTTCGAAGTTAGCGATGTTGAAGGTGAAATGACTGAGCAAGAACTGGCAATCAAGCAAAAATAAAAGATCAAGAAGAAGATGAGTGAAAGGGTTGAAAAGAAGGCTCTAGCTCTTTTCAATGAAAAGATGAAGATGAAAAGTGAGAAGAAGGATCAACAAGGATTTCACTCAATGTCTCATACATATGAGAGTTCAAATTTCCAATCCTCCATCCTTTCATTCTCTACCGTTCCAATGGGCAAACTTCCTCACTTTGATGGAACGGACAACGCTCGTTGGAGCGATGACATGCAATTATATGGACTTAACCCACATCTTTGGACCAATGTGTGTGTGGGTGTGCCTCAACTCAGAGAAGGCGAAGTTGTTACTCCGGAACATGAGCATGACTTGTTTTGCAATGCCGAAGCCGTGAGAGTCATCAAGAGTTCTCTTTGTACAATGGAGTACAATAAAATAAGAGGAATGATAAGTGCAAAAGAGATTTGGGAAACTCTCTAAATGTCACATGAAGGCAATGATGAAGTCAAAGAAGGAAAGATGGATCTTCTTCAAGGAGAGTTGGAAGCATTTGTCATGAAAAAGGATGAAACCCTTCAACAAATGCATGATAGGCTCACTCTTCTAGTCACCGAGATTAAAACTCTTGGTAGCAAAGATTGGGATGATTTCAAGGTCACTAAGAAGATGCTTAGAGCATATGCACCAAAAAATCCAATGTTGGCAACCTTCATTAGAGGCAAAGAATCATATAGAAAGATGAAGTCAATCAACTTGTTGAATGAGTTGTGATTTCATGAGATGAATGATGTGGATGTTGCCAATTCAATTGGTCAAGATGAAGTCAAGACTATTGCTCTCAAGGCCAAACCTAGCAAGGCGGTTGAAACAAGTGAGAAGCCATCAAAGCAAAAGAAGAAAGTTGAGTCAAGTGATGGAGATAGCACCGATGAAGAAACGGCCATGATGGTGAGAAACTTAAAGAAATTTATGAAGAAAAGAAACTTCAAGAGAGGGACCAAACAAAGAATATGCTACAAGTGTGGTGAAAAGGATCACTTCATAGCGGATTGTCCTCAAAATGACAATGATGAAAATGAAGACAAGAAGCACAAGGGCAAGAGCAAGGACAAGAATTATGATAAGGAGAAAAAGTACAAAGAAAAGAGCAAAGAGTACAAGAAGAAGCATGGAAAGGCTCATGTTGGTGAAGAATGGGAGTCTAGCGATGACTCCGGCAATGAGGGCACGTCATCTCTTGTCTTGCTCTCTACTTCATCAACACCAAAGCTCTTCGACAACCTCTCCGATGATGAAGATGAAGGCCCTATGTGCCTCATGGCCAAAGGGACTAAGGTAACAAACTATGCCAACCCTCCATCTTCTCCTACCTCCACATCTAGTGAATTAGAAAATGATTTAGAGATAGAGGAGGCCCAACTCAAAGAAAATATGATAAAGAAATTTGGCAAACTAGGCTATAAATAAATTAAGAAACTTATGGAGAAATTAGAGAAAAAGAAAGAGATTCTTAGAGAATAAAAAGAATTGCTCATCCTTGAGAAGGAGAGAAACCTTGCTCTAGAAGAATCTTTAGTCAAGGAAAAGGATAAGGTTGAGAAATTGGCAATGGACTTGTCTCTTGTCAATGACTCAAACGTGAGGATGTCAAAAGATCATGCCTTGACAAATGATTCACTTACTAGCCTAAAGAATGCACATAGTGAGCTTCAAGAGAGGCATTCACGCCATGAAGATATTTACAAAAATCTTGAAGTAAACTATAGCACTCTTTGGGAGAAAACCAAGTCTAATTCCAAAGCTACTCTTGACTTTAATGCCTCCACTAGCAAAGAGTGCTTAAAATGTCATAATCATAATATAAATGCTTGTGTTACTAACCTTACAAAGCTAGAAGAAGCAATCAAGACCAAAGATGCTCAAATTCACAAGTTGAACATGCTAGTTGGAAAGGAAAACCTTAAGTCAAAGAGTGATTTTGAGTCACACCCGGCTTATAACATGGCTCAAAGGTTTTCAAGCATTTATGATGGACTTGGCTACACAAGAGGAAACAATACAAATGGTTCTAAGATTGTGAATGGCAAGTCCATCCCTCTTTAGAAGAAAGGAGCAAATCTTGGTGACTTGATGAACATGGCTCACCGTGGCACAAAGATGAGTGTTGACCAAGGTAAGAATAAGGTTGAGAACACAACGAAGGTCAACACAAGCAACAAGAATGTGTCATCTCCCATATTACACAACTACTCCATTGACTACACTGTGGTGATTCAAAATGGGAAGATGGTGGTCAAGTACATTGGTGCTCACACAAGGAAGTTGAGGAGTGTGTGGGTGCCCAAAATGGCTTATACTAACCTCCAAGGACCCAAACAAGTTTGGGTACCTAAACCTTGAGCTTACTTTGTTTTGTAGGCATACTCCTCCGGTGGAAGTGCATGGTTGATTGATAGTGGTTGTTCAAATCATATGACCAGGGAGAAGGACTTGTTCACTTCTTTGGAAACGGATGATATACCCAAAGAAACTATTGTCTTTGAAGACAATAGCAAAGGAGAAGTGATCGGTTTGGGTAAAATTGCTCTTGCTCAGAATAATTCAATTAATGATGTTTATTGGGTTGAAAAGTTGGGATACAATTTGTTGTTCGTCTAACAACTTTATTTGATGGGCTATAATTGTCTCTTTACTAACGAGGGTGTGACCGTCACTAGAAGGGAGGATTCCTCTATTGCTTTTACGGGTCTTTTAAAGGGCAAAGTTTATCTTGTTGATTTCTCTAAGGAGAAAATTGAGCCCAAGACTTGTTTAGTGGCAAAATCCGACTTGGGTTGGCTTTGGCATCGCCGTCTAGCCCATGTTGGCACGAGGAACTTGGCCAAACTTCAAAAGGGCGGGCACATCCTAGGACTAACCAATGTTGTATTTGAGAAAAACTGGTTGTGTAGTGCATGTCAAGCCGAGAAACAAGTTGGTGCTCCACATCCTCCCAAGAACATCTTGACATCATCAAGACCATTGAAGCTCCTACACATGGATCTATTCGGGCCAATCACCTACATTAGCATTGGCGGTAACAAATATGGTCTTATTATTGTTGATGATTTTTCTCGTTTCACTTGGGTATTCTTTGTGCATGACAAAAGCGAAGTACAAGGATTTGTCAAAAAAATTCATTAGAAGAGCTCAAAATGAATTTGAGTTGAAGATCAAGAATATTAGAAGTGACAATGGCTCGGAATTCCGAAACATAAATGTTGAGGAATATCTTGATGAAGAAGAAATCAAGCATGAATTCTCCACTCCATATACACCACAACAAAATGGCATTGTGGAGAGGAAGAATAGGACATTGATTGAAGCCGCAAGAACCATGCTTGATGAGTACAAGACTCCGGATATCTTTTGGGCCGAAGCAATCAACACGGCGTGTCATGCCATCAATCGTCTCTACATCCACAAGTACTTGGGCAAGACACCCTACGAAATAATCACCGGTAACAAGGCTAAGGTGCACTACTTTAGAGTTTTTGGTTGCAAGTGTTACATACTTAACAAGAAAGCCAAAAGCTCAAAGTTTGCACGAAAGGTTGATGAAGATTTTCTACTTGGTTATGGTACTAATGAACATGCCTATCATGTTTTCAACAAAACAACCGGTATTGTTGAGACCACGGCAGATGTGAAGTTTGATGAATCCAACGGCTCTCAAGTAGAGCAAGTTGATATGAACCTTGTAGATGATGAAGAACCTCCAAATCTATCAATCATGAGGATGGGATTAGGTGAAGTAAGGCCACGAGAAGAAAAGAGATATGCTACGGTTGAAGCAAGAAATGACAACCCATCATCATCCACTAGAATTGAGCCATCAAGCTCTCAAGTTCCTCAAGATCAAAGTCATGATCACGGTGACGATCATGATCATGGCATGGATCAAGGGGGAGCACAAGGTGAAGAAACTCAAGGAGAAGCACCTCAAGTTGAAAGAGATGATGATGGTGAACCTATTCAACCACAACGCCAAGTGTCTCATCCAAGAGTGAATCAAAGCGTACAACGGGATCATCCCGTTGACAATATTCTTGGGAGTATCCGAAGAGGGGTAACTACTCGTTCTCATTTAGAAAGTATTTGTGAACATTACTCATTTGTTTCCTCTTTGGAACCTCTTAAGGTAGATGAAGCACTTGGCAATCTGGATTGGGTAATGGCTATGCAAGAAGAGTTGAACAACTTCACAAGAAATGAAGTTTGGGAATTAGTGCCAAGACCCAAGCAAAATGTCATTGGAACCAAGTGGGCTTTTCGGAACAAGTAAGATGAACACGGCATCGTCATGAGAAACAAGGCTAGATTGGTTGCTCAAGCTTTCACTCAAATTGAAGGATTGTATTTTGGTGAAACCTATGCTCCGGTGGCTAGACTTGAATCAATTCGGATATTGGTTGCCTATGCCGCTCATCATGATTTCAAGTTATATCAAATGGATGTCAAGAGCGCCTTCTTGAATGGACCACTCTCCGAGCTAGTCTATGTAGAGCAACCACCGGGCTTTGAAGACCCCAAGCATCCCAACTACGTGTTCAAGCTCCATAAGGCGCTCTATGGGATTAAGCAAGCTCCTAGAGCATGGTATGAATGTCTTAGGTAATTTCTTCTCAAGAACGGCTTTGTAATGGGCAAAACCGATTCTACTCTCTTTACTCAAAAAGTAGATAAAGATCTTTTTGTATGTCAAATATATGTTGATGATATTATCTTTGGTTCTACTAATGAAAAGTTTTGTGAAGAATTTAATAGGATCATGACTAAGAGATTCGAGATGTCCATGATGGGTGAATTGAAGTTCTTCCTTGGTTTTCAAATCAAGCAAATGAAGGAAGGGACTTTCATATGTCAAACTAAGTATACACATGATATGCTCAAAAAGTTTGACATGGCTGATGCTAAACCTATCAAGACTCCCATGGCCGTGAATAGACATCTTGATCTAAATAAAGATGGAAAATCCGTGGATCAAAAGGTATATCGCTCCATGATTGGTTCTTTGCTTTATCTTTGTGCATCTAGGCCGAATATTATGCTTAGTGTGTACATGTGTGCAAGATTTCAAGCTAATCCTAAGGAATGCCATTTGGTAGCCATTAAAATAATCTTGAGATATTTCATTTTAACTCCAAACCTTGGCTTGTGCTATTTCAAGGGCTCCACTTTTGATTTACTTGGCTATTCCAATTCGGATTATGCCGGTTGCAAAGTTGATCGAAAGAGTACAACGGGGACTTGCCAATTTCTTGGTCGGTCCTTGGTGTCTTGGAGCTCTAAGAAACAAAATTCCGTTGCGCTATCCACCGCCGAGGCCAAATATGTTGCAGCCGGTGCTTGTTGTGCTCAACTACTTTGGATGAGGCAAACCTTGAGTGACTTTGGTTATGAGTACAAAAAGATACCTCTCTTGTGTGACAATGAGAGTGCCATCAAACTAGCCAACAACCCCATTCAATACTCAAGAACCAAGCACATTGACATAAAACATCACTTCCTAAGAGACCACGAAACCAAAGGAGATATCGCTTTAAGTCATGTGAGTACCGATAAGCAACTAGCCGATATCTTCACAAAGCCCCTCGATGAGCAAAGGTTTTGTTTTCTTAGGAGTGAGCTAAATATCTTGGATTCTCATAATTTGGCTTGAAATGTTGCACATATCTTGTATTGATGCCTAGACTAGAGAAAAACATGTTATTTGTGTGAGTTTTTCTAAAATTTTTGATATTGTGATCGTTGGATCACCCCTTGCCTCAAATGATCATTGTTATGTATTGTTGATTGTGCCTGATCATTTTGAGTTAAAGATCTTATATGTCCATACATTATTCTCTATCTCATTGGATCAAGAATTCTCTCATCAAATATATCTTTGCCAGCAAAACTTTCTGGGAAACCCCAGATGATCCGGACCAACGTCGGATCATCCGGCCAAAATTTTATGTGCAAATCCGGATGATCCGGCCCTACCTCGGATCATCCGGCCACCAGCACCCAGACCTCTCTGGTCATCTCCGGATGATCCGGTCCTTGCCCGGATCATCCGGCCTCCTGCGATGCAAACGTTCTGGTCAAGTTTGGATGATTCGGCCTAACCCCGGATCATCCGGCCCTGACAGTCGCCCTATATAAAGGGCCGGCGGCGGGGTAAACCCTAACCTCTTCATTTTCTCCCCGTCGCCCCCACTTTGCTCCTCATAACTGCGCTCAGCGATTTGGGATTTTGACCAAGGATTTGTCAAGCTACATTGTTCCATTGATTCCCCCCGCCTCGGAAGATTCGGAACCCTCTGGAACTCCTTCGATTCGCGCGGGAAATCACAAAGGTATTTGATTCAAAATCCTCTCGCCCCGATCTCTTAATGTAGGAAGTTCTAGGGGATTTTCTCAAGTGAATCATCTCATATATCTATCTAGAGGTCATGCCTAGAATTTCATAAGTTTTTGTTGGTCAAATCCTTAGATTCATGGATTTGGGGCTTATCCCGAGTCTAGCCCGGATGATCCGGCCTATGCCCGGATGATCCGGACCTGGTCAGGTCCGGATGATCCGGTGCATACCCGGATGATCCGACTATGCCCCGGTATGAACTACCTCTTCTTTGAATCTTTCAATTCCTACCCATCATATCCTAAATCTTGGTTACTTATCTTGTGTTCTAGATGGTGAAAACCAAAGTGAGCAAGAAGAAGGGTCCCGCCACGGACTCAGGCAGTGATGAATCTTATATGGAGAGCTCTGATGAGCAAGTTCAAGCCAGGCCACAAAGCACTAAGAAGGGTGCATCCAAGAGGAATGTCAGAGGTCGTGGCACAGGAAATCCACTAGGGCATGGCAGAGGTACTTCTAGAGGGCAATCTAGCTCTGCTCTAGCTGATCCGTTGCCTGATATTGATATTTCATATCTTGAGAATGTCATGGCTACGGTTCAACGCCCAACTCATCACCGTCGTGATCCACCTATGGTCAACTACAATAAAGGTGGGAATTCTGTTGAGCATCTGAGATACAGTGAAGATCCATCTGAGATTGAGCGTAGCTTTCTTGGAGATTCTCGCTTCTGGTTTCCCCATCAAGCCGATTGGTATGAGTCTGTTATCGTGACCATGAAGCGTGTCACCACAGAGATGAAGTGGATTGACTGGAAATATCTGAAGGGGTTAGCTTCACCTCTCAAGGAAGTTGTAGATGTTGTGTATGACCGCTGTCAGAAGATGGACTTGACTGAGATCATGAGCTTCACTTGTGATTGGAATGAGGAAGTGGTGGCCCAATTCTATGCCACAATTCATATTAGTGATGATGGAAGAATCTTTCAGTTTTTTATTGGAGGAAAGAGGTTCACATACACCATGGCTCAGTTTAGCCACTTATTTGGTCACGGTGGAGATCAAGTTGCCTATGGTGGCAGCTATATTGTGAATCGTGATGCGTCCAAGGTGGATTTACATGAAGGTAATGAACTTGATGCCTCCAAGATGCATTTCATGTATGATAGTGCCTATGGTGATATAGTGCTTGGGCAAGTGAAGGGCCTCACTCCGTTTTATAGATTGCTCAACACCTTGTTACATTTCACTCTCACTCCAAGAGGGGGTGACTCGGATAATATATCACATAGGGCCAAGAATTTGCTAGTACATATGGCTCCTGGGAAGCGCAAGTTTGCTGTTATGGAGTTCATTTGGAATGAGATCATCATTTGTACATCCAATCCTTCTAGTGCTTGTCATTATGCTCCCTACATATTCCACATGATCAAGAATGTGACTCATCTCAACATTGTGCCCAACACCTCCCATGTGTCATATCATAGCAGCAAGGGTAAGATTGAGCAGTCTCTTCACATTGGCAATCATAGCACTGGTATTGATCCTATTGGACTTTTTCCTGGTGCCTATTCATCTACATTTGCTCCTGGTGTATCATCTGCTGGAGCGGCTCCTCCACCTTCTAGAGGAGCTCCTACATCTTCTCGGGCAGCACCTGCAGGACCTTCCACCTCACGTGGGCGACGTGCTCCCAAGAGCAAGAAAGGCAAGTTAGATTTTATTGCTCAAGGGATATTTGCTTGCTTCAATATGTGTCGCCAGAACTCCCAGGAGATCCGTGAGTATAGGAGGTACATGGATGAAGAGCTCCTTAAGTTTGAGAGAAGGCAAAAAAAATCATGGCCAAAGTTGATCTTCCATACTCTCCTATTCGTGAGTCTAGGGACTTTCACACACCTCCTAGAGTCTACAACCCATGGGATGACTATGTGCCACAAGAGAATCTAGATGATGACATTGAGCTTGACTATGGCGGTCAAGAAATGCCTGGCACAGCTCATGATAAGGAAGAGGAATAGGGTGATGATGATGAGGAGACTGAGTCTGAGTGTCTGACGGTGATGGAGATGGCGATGGCGATGATGACGACGATGAGTAGCTTCCTTTTTGGCGCTTGATGCCAAAGGGGGAGTGAATTTGGCGCTTGGAGGCCCCTCATTCGCTTTCGCTTCACATCATTTCTTTTTTATCTATCTCATTTGTGTTATGGACATGTAAGAACTTAATTTGTGATGATGTTATGTGTAGTGTGTGCCACATGAACAATTTCTATTTGTAAGACTTAATTTGCTAGTGTGATGTTGAACCTGTTATTTATCTAATGTGTGATGCTTGGATGATGTATTGTTATTTCTCACTTTATTGTGGTGTTGATTTTGTCATATGCATCACGGATATTACATCACACAAAAGCACATATATGCATTATTGTAGGGGGAGCTCACTTAAATATGTGCATTGACATTTGAGGCCACTTTGAAATATTTATGCACATATTTAGGGAGAGCTCTCCTATCTCTTGATTGGAGTTCTGGAATTTTATTCCTCCTTTTTGAGCCCAAATTGGCATTGTCATCAATCACCAAAAAAGGGGAGATTGAAAGTGCCTCTAGGCCCCTAATTGATTTCGGTGATTTTTGGCAATCACAATTTGGGGATATGATGCGTTCAATAAAGTGTGTGCAGGAATAAAATAAGAAAATCAAGAAGAAGATGAAAAGAAGGTCCCCAATTTCAAAATAAGTATGGTGGATTCATTGGAGATTTAATTTTGAGTTTCGGTTTAAATTTGAGTATAGGATTCACCGTACTATCAAGGGGGACGCATTTGGATGAATTTTAGGTTATTTAAATGCTCCATATGAGATGACATTCTTGAGAGAAAACACTCACAAAACTCACCCAGCACATTGTTTCTGCATAAGGTCGGATGATCCGGCCACACAGTGCCCGGCAGTACTGCGTAAGTCCGGATGATCCGGCCTTGGGCCGGATGATCCGGACCTGGTGACTTTTGAGCGCCTGGAAGAAGGCCAGGCCGGATGATCCGGCCATACGCAGGATGATCCGGACCTAGGAAACTTGAGTGTGTTTTTGCCTATTCTGTCACAACCCCGGATGATCCGAGCACCACTAGAAAACACACAACGGTCACTTTCGGGGGTGGGAGTATATATACCCCTTCACCCCCTTCATTTACTTCTCTCTCTCTCCCCGACCAACCTCACCTCCAAAATATTAAATCCTCCACTTCTCTTCATCCTAGAGATTGATTCTTGCAAGGAAACACCTAGGGATTGAGAGGAAGTGTGATTTGAGGTGTGGTTTGAGAGCACTCCGTGAGCTAGCACTTGTTCATCTCAAGAAGCATTTGAAGCAACCTTGATTCATCGTTTCGCATTCGTTACTCTTGGAGCTTGGCTCCAAGACGGTTAGAGGTGCTTGTGAGCTTCCATTCCTTTGTGGTTGAGCCGCCAGAAGTTTGTATTACCCGTCCATTGTGGACTTTTGCTAGTGAGCACATCAATCCTCCTAAGTGGTTGATTGTGTGAGGGAAAGGATTAAAGGGCAACCCTGCTCTTTGTGAGCACCTCAATGGAGACGTAGCTCCTTTGTGGAGTGAACTTCGGGATAAATCTTGTGTCTATTTCATTTTTATTTTATTTATTGTTCTTGAGCTAATCTTCACTTGATCTACTTGTTAGTTGCTTTTCTCGTGTGCTAAACTATTCCACAGGCTTAGTTACTTTATTTGTCAAATTTGTATTCAAAGGGAATCGTCAAAAGCTAAGTAAATTTCAAATCTCGTGCAAGATTTCTTTCACCTGTCAGATCATCCGACCCTAGGCCGGATCATCCAGGCCTGACAAGGACCGGATCATACGACCCTAGCCCGGATCATCCGAGCCTGACGTTTTTCTACCAAGTTTTTCAGGAAATTTTTGAACATGCCTATTCACCCCCCCTCTAGGCCTTGTGTCGATCCTTTCATCTTCGAAGGTGATGGTCCCTGTGCTGGACTCATTTGTTTCACCGTGTGCAGCTGTAAGGGAGGCATCGATCACTGTGCCCCTTGCGGTTGCTGCACAGGAGATGCTCCCTCGTTGGTTCACGAGGGATGCCAAAGTCAGGCGGGGGCCCACAACACCTCTGCTACACCGAGGCAGGTGGCCTCCGTGCCTCCGGCCGACAGTCAGCAGGGGCCGGAGTGCCAGGCTGTCGAGACTGCACCATGCAGCCTCTTGCAGTGCTCGTTGGTGGTGAGCAGGACAAGCTTTCTGATGCTGCGCCCGGGGTGGGGGGCAATGATGTTTCTGTTTCTCAGGTCGATCCTCGGGTGGATGCAGTGGTTGTAGAGGTTGACATGAAGCTGTCCGCTGATATGCCAAAGGGCAAGGGCGTGACTATTTTGGGTGCTGACACGCTCAAACCCACCACTGTTCATAGAAGATTCAGATCTAAAGCCAAGGCAGATGAACATACTTTTCAAAAACTGAGCGGATGGCTGCTAAAAAGAACCATGAATCTTCAGGTACTTCTTTTACCAGCTTTTCAGATTCGCGTATTATTTCAAACCTTGGTAGGGTAGGCATCAACTTAGGCTCTAGTGATGATATTGTTAAAGCTTCTACTGTTTCTATCAAGAATCTTGAGATACATAAAATAGTGGTTCAGGCTAATAAAAAAGGGTAATTTAAAAACTGATAAATTACAAGTTGAGAGTGATGATGAGAGGGAAGCTAGACTTGATGCTATTCTCAGCCACGCCTGTGGTAATCTAAATGAGAACATGCAGGACGTGGAGAATGATCTGATTATTGACTTTTCTCCTGTCGATCGTAAGAAAAAAAAACAAGCACTGCCAAAAATCTTAAACATGGCAGACTCCCCCAAAAAGCCAAAAAGCCCTTCGAAAATTGTTCTCAAATGAAAGGGTATTCTGGAATAGCAGAGATCTTGCAGACTTTGCTAAACACAGATTTTTGGCTGATTTAGTTAAGGAAGAGCAAATTAATTTCATAGCTCTCTCTGAAACTGGCAGAGATGATTTTCCAAATCATACCTTAAAGAATCTATGTGTGGGCCGGGATTTCCTTTGGCATTGTATGGCACCACACGGTCGATCTGAAGGCATCCTCCTGGGAGTGGATCTGAATGTTTTTGATATTGGAGCCATTGCTGAGTGAGATTTCTTTGTGAAATTTACCTTAAGATGCAAATGTGATGGTTTCAAATTTGTGTTGTATACGGTCTATGGCCCGTCACAATATCAAAACAAACAAACTTTTTAGTGGAAATGGCAAACACTTGCTCCAAAGAATCGTTCCCTTATATAATTGGGGGTGATTTTAATATTATGACAAAACCGGAAGATAAGAGCTCCGGAGTGTTTGACGCTAAATGGCCAAATTTGTTCAATGCTATCATTGAATCTCTTGATCTCAAGGAGATTGTTATGTCCGGCCGTCAATATACTTGGGCGGGACCTAGAGACAATCTGACCTTTGAGAAGCATGATAGAGTTCTCGTTAGTACGGATTGGGAAGATAAGTTCCCTCTATCAACTGTAGAACCAAGAGATAGAGATATTTCTGACCACACTCCTCTAGTCCTTAATACAGGGGCGTCCACCCATTCAGCTAACCAACGTCCTTTCAAATTTGAAAGACAATGGTTGATTATGGATGGTTTCTATGATATGGTTGTAAATATTTGGCAGTCAGACGTTTAGACGTACACCTCTTGAGCATTGGCAGAATAAGATTCGAAGGCTCAGACAACATCTCAGAGGCTGGGCCAAGCATACAGCAGGTACTTATAGGAAAGAAAAGAAAAAACTCCTAACTCTTTTAGAAAATCTAGACGTCGGGCCCTAATGGTTTTCCAGTGGAATTTTATCAAGTCTTCTGGAATTTAATTAAGGATGATGTTATGGCTCTCTTTACGGATTTCCACAAAGAGGAATTAAACCTCTATAGCTTGAATTTTGGGATCATCGCACTAATTCCTAAAATTCAGGAAGCTACTAAAATTCAACAATATAGGCCAATCTGTGTCTTCAATGTCAGCTTTAAAATTTTTACCAAAGTTGGCACAAATAGGCTGAATAAAGTAGCTCAGATAGTGGTGAGTCCTATGCAGACTGCCTTTATGCCAGGCAGGAATATCATGGAGGGTGTCGTTATTCTACATGAGACTATCCATGAGCTGCATACCAAAAAGAGTGATGGGGTCATTTTCAAAATTAATTTTGAAAAGGCCTATGATAAGGTTAAGTGGTCATTCCTTCAACAAACTCTACGCATGAAAGGCTTCTCCCCTAAATGGTGTAGATGGGTTGAAAGAATGGTGACTGGCGGGAGTGTGGGAATCAAAGTTAATGACGAGATAGGTCCCTACTTCCAAACGAAGAGAGGGCTCTGTCAGGGAGATCCGATGTCACCTATATTATTTAAAATTATGGCTGCTATGTTGGCTCTCCTGATTAAAAGAGCAAAGGTCGATGGTCAAATAAGAGGTGTCATCCCTCATCTTGTAGATGATGGTTTGTCGATTTTGCAATATGCTGATGACACTATCATCTTTCTAGATCATGACTTGGAACAAGCAAAGAATCTCAAACTTTTGCTATGTGCCTTTGAACAGTTATCCGGTCTAAAGATCAATTTCCACAAGAGCGAGATCTTCTGTTATGGTGCAGCAAAAGAAATGGAGGATATCTATACCGACCTCTTTGGTTGCAATGCAGGGGAATACCCTTTCAGATATTTGGGGATTCCAATGCACCATAGACAACTCCTTAATTTGGAATGGAGTAAAGTTGAAGAATGCTTTGAGGAAAAGCTATCTTGTTGAAAAACGAAGTACCTGTCTTATGGTGGTCATCTAGTTTTACTAAACTCGGTACTTAGTAGCATTTCCATGTTTATGATGTCCTTTTTTGAGATCCCCAAAGGGGTGCTCAAGAATCTTGACCATTTTAGATCAAGATTTTTTTTTGGCAAGGATCTTCGGACAAGCATAAATATCGTCTTGCCAAATGGGACATCTTGTGCCGTCCTAAAGATCAAGGGGGACTTGGGATCTTAAATTTACATGTCTACTGGCAAAATGGTTAGTAAATTTGCTAAACACCAATGGTTTGTGGCAAAACTTACTATCAAATAAGTATCTAAGATCTAAGTCGCTCTGTCAGGTCAAAGCCAAACCTTATGACTCTCATTTCTGGAGAGGTCTTATGAAAATAAAAGACGAGGTGTTGGCGAAAGGCTCCTTTGAAATTAAAGATGGGAGCAATGCTAGATTCTGGGCGGATACTTGGGCAGGTGAGTTGCCATTCAAAGTTAAATATCCATCAATCTATAATATTATGTGTGATCCTCATGCAACAGTGGCCAAAGTATTGGCTACGAGACCCCTCAATTTATCTTTCGGGAGGGTGTTGGTGGATAACAAACTTGTGGAATGGCTTAACCTGGTAGCACAGATCGCTCATGTCGATTTGGTTGATGGGTTAGATAATTTAGAAGGAACTTGACCAAATCTGGGTTATTTACAGTTCGATCTTTTTATCCGTATCTTATTGATACACATCCGCCTTTTAGGCATAAGTTGATCTGGAAGTTGAAGGTTCCTCTAAAAATTAAGATTTTCCTCTGGTTTTTACGAAGGGGAGTTGTTCTAACTAAAGACAACCTCGCTAAGAAAAACTGGACATGAAGTCAAAGATATTGTGGATGTAATAGTAATGAGACTATCAAACACCTTTTCCTGGATTGCCATTATGAGAGAATGATTTGGTGGATTATCTTTTATGCTACAGGTTTGACGCCACCTAGATCGATTGGCCATAAGATTAGGGACTTGATTTGGGTTGGGGTTGCTGCTGTTTGTTGGGCCATTTGGAGATGTCAAAATGATATTATTTTTAACAAATGCAAAGTTAATTCGATTTTGCAGGTTATCTTCAGGGAAACGTACTGGTTACGGCACTGGGCGCAGCTGCAGCGTGACGAGCACGCTAAGAACGCACTCTCCGAGATGAGCAGAAATATAGAGATCATTGCTATGGAGTTAGTCAAGGGAGGGTGGAAGCAAAACTATCGTTTGCAGTAGTTCTTTGTCTGTTTTAGAGACCAGTTGTGATTTTTTTTCTTAAACTTTGTAATAAGTGGTTGTGTACGTTTACAGATGTAGAGATCGGATTGGTAATCCTTTTTCTAAAAAAATGTGCTCGCTCTTGCATGCATCTCCTCTTCGTTCTTCTTCGTGGTGTTCTTCCGATCCTTTCGATCCAGATCGTGCTTGTATGTGTATGCTGCCTCATGGCCAGGGGAGTAGCAAACTAGCACTAGTGCTAGCACTATCCAGATCGTGCTTGTTCTTCGTCGTGTTCTTCCTTTCATTCTTGATTTCTAGATCCCGTTTTCACCTGCCTTCTCTTTTTCTGTTAAGGCTTGATCAGCGCTCAGCCCTTCGTTACGGGAACTAAAGCGATTCCTGCTTCTCTTCTTTTTTCTTGATGGAAGAAATGGCATGAATAACGCTACCCATTCTGCTTGATTTTTCTCGGTTTTGCTCTGCAAGAAGGGTGAGCTCGCATGCATAATGCACCGTACCCATCTAGATCAGTAGTGTATTGTTGCAAAGATTTTCTGATGTTTTAATTTCTATTTCAGTGAACTCTTGTGTTTCTTTCTCTCTTCTCCCAACTTGTTCTTCTGTGGAACTTGTGCGCCGGTCTCCGGTCTCTGTTTCTTCTTTTTTTGCTGTTCGATCCAGCTGTCGTCCTCTTAATCTCTCTCACCATGGTGTCTTTTTCTCCTATTTGGTTTGCAAGGGCCCGGTCAGGGACATCGTCAAGGCTGCGGGTGCAAAGGTCTGCAGTGGCACTGTCGATCGCGACAGCAACGGGGACGCTGATGTAAGTTTAGGCGCATATAGTTTTGTTCCGTTGCGGTTCAGTTCGGTTCGATTTCTTTCTTCCATCCGGTAACAACTGTTCGTCTGTGTTCGGCTGGAATTGAAGAAGGCGGTGCAGGAGAAGCTCAGGAACATCACGGAGAGATGCGTCGCCCTCACTTACGACGTCATGCGCCGCCTGCCCCGCGCGGAACGCCGTCGGTTCGAAAATGTGAAGCTGCTTGTCCATCTGCTTCGTTCGTTCAGTTCTTGCCACACCTGCACCTAGTATCAATCTATCATCTGACTGGTTGTGCTTGTGCATCCGTGCAGATCTTCTGGAATGTCCATCATGCATTTGCGGTCGTCAGGTCGAGGGCGACCGAGGGGTGTTGCACCTTGCAGATGGTGTTGGTGATCGCCGAGAAGCTAGACGTCTTGCGCAAGTTGGTCTCCAGTGCCTGCGGCGTCCCTCTCCCCGTCGACATGGAGGATAGCAAGCTGATCATCCCGTTCAATGTCGCGGTGTTCCCCGAGGACGGAGTCGAGGCAAGTGCCCAACTGCCTTTCTCTTTTGTACCCGACGCAATGAATTTGGTGAAAGCTACGACGTAATTAACATACTGACGACGATCCATGTTATTCTTGCCTCTTGGATGCAACAGATGCTCGTCGTCTTCGCCATGATCGACAACCTCTTCGACACCATCAAGAGCGACATCGACCACATGATTTCTGCTATGCAGTAGAGTTCTCATGTGTCGTTCGTTGGGATGGATGCCGCTGCTCATCAGATTTCTACAATCTCATCAGTTTCTACTCAAGTTTAGGTGTCGTTCGAGTAGCATGAAGTTACCTAGTTAGTAGCAGTTCTTTGTAATGTGTCTCGTCCAATGTTAAAAATAGCGGGCTAAGGCATTTAGCGGTTGGTGTTTGTAGAGGCTAAGAAAGACTATAGCGGGCTATAACATAACTAACTCATTTAGCGATTCTGTAAATATCATGTGTTGAGAAATCGGAGCCCCTACCACCTTCATCTAGGCACTAATACGAGAGGCCAACTTTATATGGGAAATCAACTCTTTATTCACCATAACTTAGTACAACACAATACTCTTGCACTCTTTATATCGCTACCCTACCATGACACTACTACGCTACATGGCAACCTTACCATCTTCTACTTGAGACCTCTTATGCCATGGTATGGCAAGAGGGGGGAGCACCCCTATCTATAGAACTCTATGGTTCATATGGTTTTGTCATATGTCCATCTTCTACACAATGCTTTACAAAATAAATTTAGAATTTTTTCTCATGTTTATCTAATCATACAAATATCTAATTTTTAGAGTACTCCATATTTCACCACGAAACATGATAACCATAGTTCATGCATGCTCTCTAATCTTCTAGAAACTTCTGACAATTATGCATTTCTATTTCAATACCACACATAAATCTATGAGTAATTTTGCATATAAATATGAAATCGTGAAAATTTCATTGACTGAAGTACATCTTGGGCTACATTTCTCTCGTTACATCATTGATGAAATACTAAGTTTTGTAAATGATGAAGTTCATTACTAAATTAATAATAAATAAAGACTAATTATATGATTTAGCTGGCTAAATAATTCATAATTTAGTGGCTATAGCAGGATATAGCCGGCTATTAGCATTTGGACATTTAAAGCTAAGAGATGGATATCCTAGTTTTTTCCTCTCCCAAAAACTGTAACAGGAACCTTGGTCTCGTCTACTGTCGTTAGAGTCTATCCAGGCCGTGTGTGTGACTTGTTGTTGGTCCATCGGCTCATCTATCTGTCCTACTAGCTACTAGCGAATTCGGCCCTTGTTGGTTAAGCAGACTGCTTATGTTTGTTTCATGCCATACTCTGTTGTCCACTGCTGGATTATCAATCATATTATCATTTCTGCAACCAGTGCTATCATTTACTACATCTGGTTTTCTGCAATGCCTGTCTATTTTGCTGGGGTGGTTTCTTCTTGTGCTTGCAAGTTGCAATTGTTAAAGGTAAACCCGCCGATCTGCATTTAGTGAATTTTAGTACTTCCCAGTATGCTCTGGAATCAGCATTCAATCATACCGTTTCTGAAAATCAGTGTCATCGTATCCTTTAGTTTTTGTTTTCTGGAATGCCTGTCTATTTGTCTGAGATGGTCTTTTTCTTGCGCACTTGTCTGAGATTGTGATTGTGATGGTCTTTTTCTGAGATGGTCTTTAATTATCAGAGATGTGCGCATGCGCATGCTGTGCGCCGCCTGCAGTCCCTGCTCATTACACTTTTAAAAGCATATTGATCTGACACTTTTAATAGATGGTTAGGAGGTACACACGTATCTTTCTGAACGGTAGCCAAGGATGCATGTAATAAGAGAATCAAGATAGAGACTGCTCTGGTTTCTTGATGGTCTAAGCTAGAGGCTTGGGTGCAGTCTATCGTATCTTGGTTCAAGATACAATTGGTATCCTCATAGATAGTCGTCTGAAGAACAGTATGAACAGTAATACTGTTGCCCATTCCAACAAGTTCGACAAGATGTTGAACTGCTTGAATGAAGAACTAACGGTGTCCGCTGAAGCCACGGGAATCAAACACACGGTACATGTACATCTTGGTTTGTTATAATGCTGCTGTTAATTATTTGCCTTCATAATGATATGCTGTTCGACCTGTGTCCCTTTGCCCATGCTTAACTGTACTACTACCTCCCTTCAGCAGTTTTGTTTGTGTCAAGTGAACATTCAGTTTTGCCACTTTATTAATTAGATCATGATATATAGCTAGCACCAACAAGCAGAGCAAACTAATAGAATCGGAGACGGGAAACAATGAGGAGGTTGGTAGGTGGTAGCACCAACATGCAACGCAGCACAGGAGTATCGCTGTTCTCTCCGTTCATCACGGCCGGCGTCTTTTGCTCCCCACGGCCGTGTTCATCACCCAGCCTGCATAGCCGAACTATCAATACACTTCAGAACGCACGCAAACTAGCGTGTGCTCTGTCACCCGCAGCGGGATCGGAAGGCGCCGGTCTTGTCCTCCTCCTGCTTGTACTAGTACTAGCTGTCTAGCTCTATTATCCACACGGACCTGTTTGCCCCTCATCGTGCTATGTTCCGAACTGGATCGTGCCGAGGTACCTGGCGCGAGTCGCGACCACAGCACGCGGTGCACGTAGGCCTCACGCTACATTTTACTTGCGGCCACGCGCGCGCCGGCCGCCACGGCGAGCTGCATGCCGGGCGCCCACGGCGAGACATCGCCTCCGCCGGGAACGTACGCCATCTCCGGGCGCCGAGCTGCCAGTGCTGTCCGGAGAAGATCACGAGGTCGCCGGAGGGCCCAACAGATTCGGCCGTTCAAACCTGCTGCCTGGCGAGCCTGCAAAGCCGAGCGCTGTTTCTGATCTGATCTTCTGAAAAAGTAGAGTGCAGAGTGTGTCGCTATCGTCCCAAAGGCGCGGCGGCCAGAGGGTCCGGTCCTTTGCAAACTTTGCAGCCTCGCCTCGCCGCCTGCTTGCCTTCTCCGATCGAGACAAACTGGGAAAGATCCCGTGCACGAGGATAGGAGAGGACCTCAATCATGCCGGCCACTCGGGATCGGGACACTTCTCCGATCCACCGCAATCCCGATGCACCAGCAGCAACCAGCCAAGCGCCCAAGTCCCCGAACCCCTAGGAGGATTTGGCAGCGGAGGCGGACGGGGGCCGGCCTGCCGTGTCCCTGTTTGCCTAGTTATCCTGGAATTTTAGCATGGTATTTGCACAACGAGCACATGAATTAGTAAGAACAAAACGGGTGAATCTAATTTACAGGCAACCGTAGGGAGGCCGACCGTATCCCTCGGTCAACTTTCCGACCGTTTTTTATTTTCCTTTTCCAGTATCTTTTTATCATTTTTTGATATATTTTTTTTGAAAAAAAATAAGAAAAATATTTAGAGAGTAAAAAGGAAAAATTGATGAGAAAATATTTGAAAGAGAAAGTTTTAAGAGAGGAAAAAACTTTTGCATCCAAAACCAGAAAAAAGTTTGAGGAAAAATTTGTTGAAAAAACTTTTGGATCCAAAAAATCAACAGAAAAGGAAAAAAACGCAGCTACCCCGGGAGTTCGCCGTCGCCGGCTTCGAGGGCGAGCTCCCGGGGCGAGGTCCCCACCGCTACCGTCGGCGAGGCCCGGGGAGCAAGCCGCTGCATGCGCAGACCTTGACTCGGGAAGGTCGCTACTACGCTGCACCGCCTCCAAGCTCGACTCGGGAAGCTCGGCATTTCCGCCCAACCGCTTCGCTTTCACCTTGCTACCCCCCCCCCCCCCCCCCCCCACCCAGCCACGCCGCTCTGCCCAGCCTATCGCCCCCTCGCTAGATCTAGCGGAGAAAGAGAAAAAAGATAGTAGGAAAAGAAGGTAAAGTGAGGACAAAAATAGAAGCTAAAAGGGGCCGTAGATACCAGTAGATGCTAGTGCTTGCGAGGCCCACCCAAGTGCTCTCGCATCGATCACGCCGAGCGTAGCCCACGGTCGACCGCAAAAGCAGCACTGCGAAAAAACTGCCTCATGTTTTGTGTGGGGTGAGCGAGGGGAAAAAATGAGAGAGCCCCTCCAATTACGGTAGGAAAACAAAAGGGAAGGAGAAGAAGGTAACAAATAGGAAGAAAAAGGTAATAAGACGGTGGCTCCAATGATGGATGACAGGTCTCCAAGTTGGTTTGATGAGGGTGGAAGATGGGTGAAACAGTTTCAAAAAAAAAGATGGGTGAAACAGTCGAAGGTAAGCGGCGGTGGAGGCTAACGGGGTTAGGAATTTGGGGTTTCCGGGTTGGGGTGGGGTTCTATCCAGGGGCGAATATACGATTCCAAGCTAGAGTGGTCCAATGAACAAATTTTTGAAATATTTTAGTGAACAAGTCAATCTAATCTTATAAACTTGTAATTCCTTACTTTTCACCTTCTCAATTCGAGTATAAATTGCTATACATATGAAAATAATTAGTAACATTAAGTTCAGAGTGCTAGCTGGCTCGATCATGGCGGGGAGGGAGGCAGGGTCGGACGAAAGAGACGAGAGAGGGAGGAAGACAAGAGAGAAGTATGAGGCGGAGTCGCGGAGAGGGTACCTTATCCAGAGATCCCACTTCACGTAGATGCCTCCGCAAAAAAGAAAAAAACAACCTTATTGAGACGTCCGTGCACCTTGAACCCAAACGTACCGGTGTTCAGTTACTGATCTCAGCTTTCTCAGGAGCCCCCAGCGGAATCACCATTCAGCATGGATGTGCTGATGTGCAACACAAGCACCTGAATTTCACATGGCATTTGGTCAGTGTTTCAAGGCCGGAACTATTTTTTAATCAAATAAAATGCTCAGTGTTTCATATATGTCTCGCGAGGGTACATCAAGGACGTGAAACCCATTCTAATTTTCTCAACAGAAATTCAAAAGGGATGACACGTACACCGCCGAGCGGCACAACGTTCCACGGCTCATCGCGCTCAGCTTTACCCAGTCGGTCAAAAGCGCATCTCGCAGGTGGGTTTTTGGAGTGGTTTCTCCGGCATGTTTTGTAAATAAACAAGAGCTGCGTAAAATTTGAAATACAAACTGCTCCATGCATCGTGTGGCTAACTGAAAGTGATCAGGTGCTCTAATCTAAAAGGGTAAAGGAGTGAATTTATACAAAACTTAAACTAAAACATGATATCTAAATGTGCAACTACGATTCTTCTAGTGTGAAACTCTCATCCCAAAAAAATTTAGCAACTTATAGTCATTCCTATCAAGAGACTACTCTATGAAAGTAAAGGCACACAAAGATTGCAATATGTAAATGCGGAAGCTTAAAAGAGGGATGAGAGGAAGCAAACTCTTTGACACGAGAATTTATCCCGTGGTTTGGTTAGCCACAAAGGCACACCTACATCCACGTTGTTGAAGCACTCACAAAGATTATTGCTTCTCGGAAATCAAATCTCTCCCGGGGACACCGAGTCATCACGGTCACCTTGATCCCGATTTCCACTAAGGAGCTTCTCCACAAAGGATGAGGGTTTCCACGTCCTCCGTACAAGATTGTCGTCGCCGCTCCACACCAAGTCGGAGGGTCGATGATGTGCCGGCGAGCCACCAATGCTCCAAGAGGCCGGCGCACCGAAATCCTCTTTTGGTTCACTAAAGAACCACAGCACAAGGCCTTGCTCTCTCACTCTCTAAAGAGCTAACTTTTCACAACACTCTCTAAAGTGTGCTAAGGACTAAAGATATGATCACTAAGCTCTTGGATGGCTTGGAGATGTTCTTGGGTGTGTTTGAGACTTGTAGCAACTCCAGCAACTCCAAAATGGCAGGGGGAAGCCATATATATAACCCACAAATTTGAAGTAGCCGTTTGTAGCCATTGAGGGCATTTCTGCGTAAGCACCGGTTAGACCAGTGTCTAGTCACCGGTCTAACTGGTCACTAATAGATTGAACTAGCCGTTGGCCCTTTCTGACAAGTTCTGCAGCTAAAATATGGCACCACCGGTGTATCCAGTGATAGCGTCGGTCTATCCGGTACTAAAGGAATTTTCTGGACCCAAAAACATGCTCTCTGATCAATACTACAGTGATTGCACCGGTGTTTTTTTGTTAGCACCGGTCTATCCGGTGCTAAAGGAATTAGCTTCACAGTGCTTCGTATTTTGGCCATAACTCTTTACTCCGAACTCTGTTTTCGATGATCTTGTACTCTATGGAAAGCTTATGAAATGCTCTACAAGATTATGCTGAAGATCAACTCATTTGACCAAAGTTTGAGCACCGGTGTAACCGATGATAGAGCAGTGGTGTAACCGGTGCCACACAGAAATCAGTTTTCTCATGTTTTGGTCATAACTTTTTGCTCCGAACTCCAATTTTGATGATCTTGAACTCTATGGAAAGCTTATGAAAATCTCTACAAGTATATCCAGAAGTCCATGTCATTAGATCAATTTTTGAGCACCAATTTAATGCATCAGTTTAACTGGTGCTACTATTTCATGTGAAACTTCAACCAATTCAGCATTTCTTTGTGTTCTTTCTTTGATTCTTGTTTTGCTAGGGCTTTGTATTCATCTTTGGGACCTAATATGATTCACTTGATAAATTTATTAGTCCCATTTATTATGTTGTCACACAATCACCAAAATCACAAACAATAGCCTAATGGCGCCATGTTCCTTACACTAACTGGCTCAGGCTCGCTTGTCTCTGGTGTGTGGGCCCAGCATGCTGACAGTGTCTGGCACCTGTAGCAAATTATTAGCTTGGTGCCCAAGCAAAAGAGATCAAGAGCCTGATCAGGAAGGTTCGACTTCGAGGGGGTGCCAGGTGGCACGCTGAGATCGCTCCAAGCACAAAGGGTTAGCCTCTGATTACTACTTGGATCAACCAACTGCCCATCTATTATCTTATTATTTGGCCAACAAACGGAGTCTCCGCATTTGCTCTCAAGGCCTAGAAATTCCCACGTTAATCGGAGAAAATAAAAAAAATAAAATTACCCACCACTGCCATTATGATAAAAATTAGACTAAAATACCCCTGTGTCTAATTAAAAATCACCCACCAATGCTATTATAAAAATTAAATATAAATATCATTTAGCTATATATTAGTTACAAACATATACTATTATTAAAAACCAAAATTATTATCTTATTATTTGGCCAACAAACGGAGCCTCCACATTTGCTCTCAAGGCCTAGAAATTCCCACGTTAATCGGAGAAAATAGAAAAATAAAATTACCCACCACTGCCATTATGATAAAAATTAGACTAAAATACTCATGTGCCTAATTAAAAATCACCCACCAATGCAATTATAAAAATTAAATATAAATATCATTTAGCTATATATCAGTTACAAACATATACTATTATTAAAAACCAAAGCTAAAAAGAATCAATCAAAATAAAACGAAAATAAAAATAATTATATGCATAATATTATTAAATCTCAACAAATCAAATTGTTATTATAGGTAGATCATATTAGAATTGTTTTAACCAATAATAAGGCATACTTTACGATAATGAACAGGGTGATGTATGGTAAAAAATAGTATAATCTTTAAGTAAGGATACAACAATATGCAAATTTTTGAATTTTCAGTACTAGCCACGCAAATGCGCGGGCTGTATGCCTAGTTAAGCAATCATCACCCATGCATGCTGTAAAAATACAAGCAAATCTTCAAGCTAGGTTGAAGGAAATTAAATTATTATCAGATGGAGAGAAATCAAAACACCATGCAGAAAGCACTGGATCTCTCTCTCTCCCCCTCCCTTGATCCACATATGAAACCGTGTTTAAAACACCCTTAAAAATGTAGGGAGAAACTGATGATGAATACCAGTAAGTAACTTAACTACTTCAGGCAGATTCAAAAGGAAGAAACAACTGTTCTGCTCTCTTCAAACTTTAAAATTTCGAGCACATAGGGTCCCGTTTGCAAAAAAAAAAAAAAAAAGAATCAAGAACTCCTCCTCGGCCTCGGATGTGCGTGACGACGCGAGGCGGCTTTGGCTTCAGGATCCTTCGTCTTTTCCATTCTTTGTCGTGGCCTCGAACGGAATCAGAGCCGTACGTTGCCCTGGGCCCTCCTGATCCTGTCCTTTACCTGCAGGAGCCAGGAGTCTCCTTCTTTCTGCATGTTGATCTCACGCACGCCAAGGCCACCGCGTGCGTACGTGGTGCCGGCACGACGCCGGGCGCGCACGGGCGGCGCCCGGCGGCGGACATCCACGCACGGCGTGCGCCAGTAGCTAGGCCGAACCGCCGAACGAACGGAATCGAGCGTGCACGACTCGTGCTCGTACTCGCATGCAGCACCACCCACCCGGACGCGCAGCGACGGAACGCCACGAGATGGATCGTGTGCAGATCAGATCAAACGGCTGGCAAACCGGAAGCGTCACGCCGGCGGCAGGGCCGGGGGCGCCTGTGCTGGGCAGCCTGCCTGCCTGCCTGGCATCCAGTGGCAGGAACCAGAACCAGCAGCGGGCGGCCCGGTGCAAGTACAGAAAGGAGGGTGTCTTCAGAAAATCACCATGTACTTGCTCACAAAGCAGGGACTGTGGTGGTAAATTTGTAACAGCGCAGGGACTTTTCTGGTATGAAGAGCCGTCCCGGCTATATAAGCATTCCTCCTCCACTACCGGGCAGGCACCACCACCAACTTCCTCTCTGTTGCGCTCCCAACAAACCAGCACCCATGGCGTCCTTGGTCGCTCGCGCCGCCTCCCTTCCGTCCGGCCGCGCTGGCCTCCTCGGCTCCGGGAGGCTGTCCCTCCCCGGCCACGGCGCGCTCGTTCTCGCCGGGCGGAGGGTCGGGGTAGGCCACGGCGGGGTTCTCGCGTTGCAGTTCATGGTTGGCCTCTTTGATTTTTGCGGTGATTTCTGGGCCGGGTCCGTGTGTATGGCTGGGTTCTATGCGCTTCGTCTTCCATGCTCCTCTTCGTTTTTTGTTTTCAGAATATGGCATCTCCTCTTCGTTCTTCTTCGTGTTGCTCTAGCTCATGCTTTCGGTCGAGATCGCGCGCTTGTATGTGTGAGCCGCCTCATGGCAGGGGACTAGCGAGAGGCTAGCTCGCAAACGACTCGCGGAGGGATGCGTTTTTTTTCTTTTGTTGTTCTTTCGTTCTTGATCCCGCTTTCACCTGCCTTTTCTTTTTCAGTTAAGGGCTCGATGCGATTACTGCTTCTCTTCTTTTTCAGTTAACGACTCGATGGAAGAAATGGCATGAACCCTTTCTGCTTGATTTTTCTCGTTTTCTCTCTGCAATAAGCGTGACGCTTGCGTGCTCGACGCTACCCACCTAGATCAGTAGCATGTTGTTGCAAAGATTTTCCGGGGTTTTCATTTCTGTTCCGAGTACTCTTCCGCTTCTTCTCTCTGTTTTTCTCAACTTGCTCTTAACGAAATCTGTGTAAATAATTTCTGCTTTATTTCTTCTCAGAAACTTCTGCCGATCTCTGTTCATTTTCTTTTTGCCAATCCTGTCGATCTCCTCCATATGATAGAGGGAGCCTTTTGGTCTGCCTCTGTTCATTCTTTCTCGCCAGGTTGCTTACTCTTTTTTTCTCCTTTTTGCTTTGCAAGGCCCCGGCCCCGGCCAGAGATGTCAAGGTTGCGTGCCATCCGGCGCCCAAGACTGTGATCAATGACGACGAGGACGATGTAAGTTTGAGCGCACGTATTTTCGTTCCGTTCCGGTTCGGTTCAGTCGGATTTGTTTCTCCCTTCTCCCCTGTAACACTCGGATTGGTTTCTCTGGTGCCTCTTGCAGGAGTTCGAGAGGATCTACATCGGGTTCATTCACAAGGTTGAGAGGCTGCATGCCAGTGGCGAGCTACTGATCGGTCTGCCTCTTCCTCCGGCTGCCGTTTCCGACGAGGAGAAGGCGGTGCAGGAGAAGCTCAAGGAGATCGCCGAGGGATGCATCGGCCTCCACGCTGATGCGATGCGCCGCCTCGTCCTCAAGCAAAGGCTCCGGATGTACCCGGTGAAGCTGCTTGATCCTGCGGCCTGCTTCTTCCTTCCGTTCTTGGCCACCACGCACCTGTCTCCTCTGACCGCTTGTACGTGCCGCCTGCAGATCTTTTGGGCCGTGCTCTTGTCATTCGCGACAGTAGCAGCGGCCGCGAAGGAGGGGCGTTGCAGCTGGGGGCTGGCGTGGGCGATCGCCGACAACCTGGATGCCCTTCGCCGGATGGTGTCCCGCGGCTGCGACGCCCCCCTCCGTCTCCCCTGGGTGATGCGCGTCCCCGTCGCCGACGCGGAGCGGCACCTCCCACCAGCTCACTTCTGGGGGGCGCTGATCAAGGTCGCCGATGCCACCGACCCCGACTGCAAGTTCACCGCCATCGACAGCTGCGAGGCAAGTGGCCCCTTCTTTCTTGTGCCCTTGTGCGTACTGAGTTACTTACGAGATGGTGGTGGATGTGCTTGGGGGAAGGAACTGATGATCCATGTGTTTCTCGCTCGGGTGCTGGAACAGGAGGTGATGCTGACGCTGCTCGGGCGCCTCTACACCGCCACCAAGTACGACGTCGACGCCATGATCTCCGTTGCTCCTCCTGCTTAGGTTCGCCATGCCATCGGGCTTGTGTTTGTCGTTGGGACCGGTGTTGATCGGCCTGAATTCTATCTCGGTTTCTACTCTACTTTGGTGCGTTCTGGTAGCTGTTAGCTTACAAAGTTAGAAGTAGTCTATCTGTCGTTAAGAGTCTATCTGTCGTTCTACTGGCGAATTCGGCCCTTAAATGGTTCGGCAGACTGCTTATGTTTGTTTCATGCCGTACTCTGTTATCCACTGCTGGATTATCAGTCGGATCATTTCCGAAATCAATGCTATGATGCTATCACATCCTTGTGGTTTTCTGTGCAATGCCTGTGTCTGTTTATTTTATCTGAGATGGTTTATTCTTATGCTTTCAACTGCACAAGGTGATCCTGCGGATCTGCATTCCATTTCCATCTGTGAATTGTAGATTCCACTTCCCAGTATGCTGTGAAATCAGCATTCAGTCGTGCCATTTCTGAATCCAGTGTCATCATATCCGATCCTTCAGGTTTTTTTTTTCTGGAATGCCTGCCTATTTATCTGAGATGGTCGTTTTCTCGCGCACTTGTTAAAGATGAATCCGCGAGTCTGCATTGTGATTGTGCCTCTGAATTGTTGTTCCCAGACCCCCAGCACCAAAATTTGTGGGATGTTCTGCATTCCGTCTGCGAATTGTAGCAGTTCCTGGTCTGATCCTCGCTGCCACGAGGTAGTCTGTCCCGTCTAGCAATGGGAATTCGTCAGGGGCCTCGTGTTCCCCTTATTCTGACGAGAAGCAATAGCAAACTAAACGGAAAAACTAGACTAGCGCACAGCGCTCGCTTGTTTCCTCAACAAAGCAAGAGATCGTTGTTTGCTCTTTTTTTCTTTCTTTCTTTTGAGGCAAAGAGATCGTTGTTTGCTTAGCGTACTACGGTCTCCTGGGCGTCCACCACGGTAGTTTCATGCTTTAACTTCGATTGTGCTGCATTTATTTGGGACTTGAGTCATGACGTTTAGTTCGGACATGGTAATTAAGAAGTTTATCTGAGTGACATGTCGTCTTGTTCTTCAGTGTTCCTTTTTTCGAATCGTCTTGTGTTTTTTTTTGGAAGACAGAAATGAGAAAAACTTCCAGCTTTTATAGAAAGCGAAATACAGAGTCTCCGCTGGGGATACCAGCTCACCAGCCTTTCCGAGTGTGCTCATTTGTGTTTTAGTTGAACTGAGCGTTCATTTCGCTTTTGTGTCGTGCCGTGATACAATGCAAAGCACAATCGAGCTAGCAGAGTCAGAGATGGGTCAAAGCCCAAACATTGCTAAAACCGAAACAAAACACCTGCTTTGCAACTTTTATTAGATCAAGAAACGAAAACACAAGAGGCCAAAGAGGCGTCCGGTTGGA
The DNA here is from genome assembly GCF_016808335.1 of Panicum virgatum. Classification (NCBI taxonomy): domain Eukaryota; kingdom Viridiplantae; phylum Streptophyta; class Magnoliopsida; order Poales; family Poaceae; genus Panicum; species Panicum virgatum. The sequence continues at coordinate 53,304,722 of NC_053149.1, forward strand.
CAATGTCCCCTACGTCACCTCTGTTCTAATTAAAGAAAAAAAGTTACAAACCTCCACATAACCAGTGAGGCAAACACAGGTTGGAATCAAAGCAAAGTGAAACGCACACGTAGATACGTAACTGAACCTCTGAAACTGTGAACCTAAACAAGATAACAGTTTGGCAGCAGCACAGGAGCATCTCCATCCTTGGATTAGTAGTCCCTGCCAGGCTTGTAGGTACTGGTGTCCTTGCCGGAATTGGTGGTGGTGCCGTCGTCGTTCTCTCCGGCCATCCCGAGCGAGTTCATCACGGCGTCCTTGGCCCCGACGGCGGTGCTCACCACCTTGTCCTTGGCCCCCGCCGCCGTGTTCATCACCGTCTCCCCTGCCTGCACACCCGAATCAACACACTTCAGAACGCACGCAACACGCGGTAGTAGTTTTGCTTCAAACGGTTTCGGTCGATCGACGGCACCTGCTGCAGGAGGGCGCCGGTCTTGTCCTTGCCGGCCACCACGGCGTACTGCGCGGCGCCGGCCGCCTTCTGCTTGGCGGCCTCGGCCGTCTGCGAGATGTAGCCCCCGGCCTGCTGCGCGCCGCCGGACGCCTTGTCCTTGGCCTCGCAGGCCTTGTCCCTGGCGGCCTCCGCGGCGCCGCGGCCCTTGTCCGCGGCGCGGCCCGCGGCGTCGGAGGCCGCGTCCTTGGCCTGGTAGGCCTTGTCCCTGGTGGCCTCCGTGGCGTCGCGGCCCACACCCAAACCCATGGTGCGGTCCGCGGCCTCGCGCGCCTTGGCCCTGGTGGCCTCCGCGGCGCCGGAAGCCTTGGACTTGGCCTCCCGCCCTTTCTCCTGCGCCGCGCCCATCGCCTGCCCCGCCTTCTCCTGCAATGCCAGCCAGCAGAGAACGCCGTGAGTCTCGACGCTTGAGCAGATCTAAGAACTGTGGAGCTGGAGCACGCAGCAAAACGGTGGCCGGTGGGGAAACTCACCTCGGCACGGGCCTTGGTCTCGCCGGCGTGGTAGCTAGCCTGCTCCTGACGAGAAGCCATCGCGAACTCGCTGGGCCAAAAGCTATAAGCTAGACTTGTGGATCGAATGGAACTGTAAGATCGTCTTGCTAAGCTCGAAGAACGTTTCGAGACTGGGTTGGCACTAGAAAGAAGGGTTTTGTTAGCTTGTTGCTTTGTCTGTGTGACGAGCTGCTTTGGGTTCGGCAACATTTTATACGCTGGAGCGGTGAAGCAGAGGCCGGGGGTACGTGTCCTGCATGGGCAAGCGCTGGGTGCCACGTCGAGAGGACACGCGTTGCCACCGGCGGGGGCTGCCCAGGTGACAGGTGTCCGCCTCCGGCTGGCGAGGTGCGAACGGGATAGAGGCTGCGTGTTTAGGTCCTTCAAACTTTTTAAATTTTCCGTCACATCGAAATATTAAATATAGCAAATAATGTATATATGGAACACTAAATGTGGGTAAACAAAATAATTTATTGCACAATTTGGATGTACGTTGCGAAATGAATTTTTTGAACCTAATTAGTTCATAATAAAATAATATTTATCACATACAAACAAAAAGTATAGCAATACTTTTCACCTTTAATTTTCGCAAACTTTTCACATCAGCCAGAAAAACGGCACGACAAGGGATGATGCGCGTCGGACCCAAATGGAAAGGGCGACGCGGCGGGGAGGGCTCGGGACTCGAGGTAGGTGCACGTGATCCGCGCGCCTTCCCAGCTCGGCGGGCGGCTTCCCCTCCGGATGCGGTCGGCTCTCGGCTGTGCTACATGCGGCTGTGGGTTCGCCACGTCCGCGCCGGTGCTGCCGGGGTGCCTGCCTTCGTGATCTCTTCTGCTTTGGGTTACTGACGCGTGGGTCCGGAACCACGCGTCAGTGAGCAGGCAGCGCGTCAGGCAAGCCACACGGGCTGACGCCTGATGTCTTTGCACACCAAGGAAGAATCATCTCCCCTGTTCTTAAGCCGAAACACCTTCCGGCACCTCAGGGTCATGCGTTACCATGATCCGCGTTCCCCCCGGCGATCGATGAGAAACAGAAACAGCAATTTCGACAACCACCGGCTCCACGCCCAGGGTTAACCAACCGGTCAAACCGGTCCGGTCTGGTTTCGGTTTGAACTGGTACCAAACCGATCCAAATTCAAAATTCAAATTTAAATTTAAAAAAATGAAAAAATTTCAAAAAAAAAATTCCTGAAAATACTTCAAGGTGCGACGAATCTAATGGTGTCAAATTTTCTCAAAAATTCGTTCATTTAGTATAGTTTGCGGGCATATAAAGTTAAATCAAAAAAGAAAAAGAAAAAACATTAAGACCCACCGCATATGGCGGCCGGTAAACCGATCAAACCGGGAAACCACTTTTAAACCATCGGATTTTTTGGTTAAAACACCGGTAACCGGTCAGACCGAATCGGTAAACCGGTCAAACCGGTCGGTATACCAGTCGGAACCGGTTACATATGTGCTTTTGAATTTGGATTTGAATTCAACCGATTTCTACCGATTTCCGATCAAACCGGTCCGGTAAACCGCTACCGGAAGGCGGTGGTTTGACCAGACCGGCCTGTTTTGTAAACCCTGTCCACGCCCGGATAGAATCATGCAACGGCAGATGCTTCGGAACTTTTCCATGACACAACGCAACAGGAGTACACCAAACCCTTTACTCGATCGGCTTATCAAAAGTTAGGATATGCTTGTTTCATAAAGGGGAAGCAAACCTTCATCGCATCCATTCCTAGTTCCTACGTCCAGCTCGAAGCAGTAGTCCAAGGCGGAACGACGACGACGACGACAGGACCTAATGGACCCAATGGTTTTATCGAATCCTGATGAGTAACAGCTTTCGCGTTCTTCTGCACTGCAGATCATCATTCTGCTTGCTGAAGAAGCAGTATGGCCTCCTGTCAGCACCGAAGGAACAGGTACAGCCGCCCAAACAGGAACAGGCTTCGTTGCCTTCGCTTCACAACAAGCTTAGAGATGTTCTTGGGATGCTTCAGAGATCTGGCATCTTAATTAATTTTGAGTTTTTCCGGGCATTTGATTACGGAGCATATATCAGAGAATTCTTGATTTGTCCCCACGGTACAGTGTATCAGCATGACCAAGACCTCCCAGGACCCGCTTCCCTCTGGTAAAGAGGCACCCAGCTTGTCCTTGCCGATCCTGCACATGCATAAATGTGTGTGATGACAACAAGATTAGAAGCCATAGGCATGGTTGATGCATTAGGATGTAGCTTTGCTCCACCCAACCAGTGGTTTCTAGTAAACAAAAGAAATCCCAATATATAATACCACAAAGACAGCATTAACAGCGACATAAGGATATCCTCTCCTGTCTCAGTATCTCACTATCAGGAATACAGGAGATAGAGAGAGTCGAGCACAATCAGGGAACTGCCTGAAGACAACAAAAGCAATAAACTGCTTTTCAGGCTGCATGCACAAGTTTGCATCTCACAGAAAGTCTAAAACTAAAAAGTACCATCTAAAACCAAAAGATGTTCTATTTAACTGAGGACAGCCCAAATCAGATAGTCTTACTCTATTCATAAGTTGGTTTGCAACTAAAAGTTGCTATAGACTTCAGAAACACACATTTTGCCGAAAACATATTATGTAACTAACATATAAGAAAGAAAATTGCCGCAATGCTCAGAAGAAGGCTTCTGAATTTAACAACAACTGATAGTGAATCTAATTAAAGCCATCCCATGCTTACGAAGAATCGAACTCCTCTTGTATGAAACAACTGTGCACCACTAAGCACACAAGAACGTCACTCATGCACCGCATCCCTCCTAACCTGTTTGGAGTTTCTTATCTTCCTAATTAAAGAGCTGTGATCAGGTACAAAAGTGTTGGTCAAGGTCTAACCCTATAGTTTGAGATGGACCTAGTCTCAAGTGGCTACTTGATCATCTTCATGCAGTCTAAGTCTAACACTTCCACTGCCACGTGTGCATCATCGCGTACATAACACCAATGGTGATATGATATGATGCTAAAGTTTTCAGATCATGATACAGCCTCTTTACATGTGCAGGCATGTTGTTCACGAAAGACCTTTGTACATGGTGTCACACACCAAGACATCAAGGTAGTGGGGTTTCCAATTTCTTGAATCCAGCTGCACCGTCTATGACCAACTAGTGGCTAGTCTATAGTAAAGCTGTGACTCTGAATTTGGTCTCCTGTAGCATGCATTTTGCTTTCACAAAATATTGCTGGTGAACAAATAGATGGTCAACTGAGCAGAGGTGCTCGCTGCCTAGGATGACATAACGAGCGGCCAACAACACACCTGCAGCTTGGTCGTGATCTTCCTAATTTGCACATCTGGGGGAACAGTAGATATACGCGTGGTTAGGTCATAAAATCTCCCATAAAAAGAAGGTGCATGTGGTATGTAGCAGAAAGACAAACTAGACATATAACAAGACAAATCCACAGAATATGTATATGCATATGTCAATGCTATGAATTGCGTTTGATAGGGAAGATCTCAAACAGGACCCCCCACAACACAATTAAGTAATTCTTTTATTTGATATATGGAGGGATTTTTTTCTTAGGGTGGAAGGGCATTATTGGGGGGTACTATTGCACATGCAGTTCCCTCCATTTCCATTATGTGCCCTCACTCCACTATCCTCTTACACACTGTGGCATAGCAGTCAGTGTGCACTCACTGCACATACAGTTCCTGATCCTTTAGTCATGCATTTACCATGCAATAGTGGGTACACTGTATACTTTTTTGGTTATTTGATGCATTTAATCCTTAAAAAAGATGCTCTGATTTTATTCTAGTATAGCAGCAATTTGGTTCTTTGATATATTTTCGCTCTTAAAATGGATGCTCAGATTTTATACTGGTATCACAAATTTTTTTTTGGCTATTTGATAATTGATACAATTTTGACTCATCAATGGATGTGCTGATTGTATAGTATTTAAAGTTTCCAACTACTGAAAAATTATGAATCAATGATCTTGACGACATGCACAGAATCATGCCATTACAATTACTAGGGGCCTGCTGTGTAACCATTGCACATCATCATCGCTATGTAAAATACGTTTTGCTCATGAAACAATAATTGTCTATTAGAACTTAATCTAATATTGAGTTCAGGACCAAAGAATTCCAAGAATGTATGTAACATTCCAAGATTAAGGTGTCATTCCATAATCTGGTACAAATTAGAAAAAGTATAGAAGACAAAAGGCACAGAAAATGTATCAAATACTAAAACAGGATGGGTTGTAGTTACTTTGGCCTTAGTACTAGATGGCAGTACAACTTATAAAGTAGCTTCGGACAAATGTGGTTGACCTTGTACCATGGGGATACTGTGTTTCATCATTAACCCTGTGGAGCAATCATTACAAGTAGACCATATCTAAAGTTACAAGTCCTTTCCTTTCTAGCTGGCTGACCCAGCATCCATGTATAAAAGAGGCAAAGGTGTAGTAGCTCCTCCCAAGGAATTCTCCTAAGGTAGAACATACTGGTAGAAGAGAACAATATGCCTAAACACACTTTTGCACTCAGCGTCATCCTTTTAATTCTTCTCTTCAATGCATCTGCAGGTATGGGGTTTGCTTTTGTGTCTGTGCACTATACTAATTGTTAAACCATTGATTTTATATCTGAACATGTTCTTTTGTCCTAATGCAGGCCAAACCATAGTAGTTGGAAATGATAATGCTATTACTGCAAAGTTGATAATGGTCTGTCAATTGTCACCCTCTGTTATTATTTAAATTTGAGATGTGGAATAGTTGTTTGTGTTCCAAACTCTTGATTTTTTTTTTCACCTTTGCTATACATAATCATGCTCAAAACAGTCATATAGCAATATCTCATAAACTGGTGGTAATGATGTGGCCTGCTGAACCCAAAAATCATGTCAACAAATATCAGAATTGTTACTTTTAGGTTTCTTTTTTCCATTAGCTTAATCCATATATGCTTTTATCTTCTAATTACAGGGTCACAGCAGAAAGATTCTTACAGAGGTTCAGGATTATGATTATGGAGGGGCAAACTCTAGGCATGATCCTCGCAGAAGGCCGGGGATTGGGGGCAGGAATGGCTAGACCACTAAGCTCCTCATTACATTATCTGCATATGATCATGTGAAGATGCTACTACATGAGTGGGGTTATATGAGGGGGGTAGCCTCTTACTGCAGCTAACCTACTACATAAATATTTGAAATCCCTGTTGTGTGTCTTTTAGATATCCAATTGGATCAATGAGCCATATACAAACTCTTATCTGATAAACAGTCTAGCAGGATGAAGTTGAGACTAGCTTATATTAAATGAACATGTGTCATCTTTTTGGACACCCAACTATGTGTGCTGCTAAAGCATACGTGAGGCAGTGGATAATCTATGAGCCATTTTATGAGGTCAAAGTGTAGCATTGTATTTGTGTAGCATTGTATTTTTTTAGTTCTTCCGGTTTTCTTTGAACTTTGACTTAAACCGACTGCCTCACTCTGTCATGTTAATTGCCAGAAAACTCATCACAGGTGCAGCTGATGAAACAGACAGACTGAAACCGCAAGGAAAAAACTGTACAAAATAAAAATCTGATAGTAAATTATCAAATGTGCTTACCAAATAGCATGTAATCTTACTCAGCTTCCCTCTTCTTTAATGAAATAAGGACCGGGCTTGATAGGATAAGGATAAAGGTAACCCTCTGGTCGAGAAAACCCAGCTTCATTCATGCGGTCACTGATGACATGCAGTATAGGTTTCTTCAACCCATATTCATGCCTGTTCTTCTCAAGATAGGCATTAGCTTCTTCAGCCACCTCCATGGTGAAAGCAAATCTATTCTCTTGAGATAACATCAGCTGATTAATGTCCAAGCATATGATCTTCCCATTCTCCCTTACTTTTCTCACCTTCTCTTCTAAGAAAGGGATACGATCCAACTTGTAACGCAATGTGTCATCCTCTTTGGTCTGAAAAGATATACATATTTATAAGTGTCAGTGGATACAGGAAGGTCAGAAAACAATGCAAATTCAAAAGCGCGACAAAGTTTACTCCCAAGCGCATAACCAAAAACAGATGTGACTGCTACAAAATATCACATTACAATTTGAATTCTATTTTTTTTTTGCATAATCAAGTATAGCATGCCATACTAGTGCCTGCTTAACAACTTAACTGAACCAATTGAGGAATAGGGCTGCATGGTTAACGAAAAACAGAAGACCTATCGCACGATAACAGCCTACTGATGATCGTGGAACTACAGCACCAATGACGCATCAGACATATTAGATGACATAACTGCCTCATCCCTAGATGTGAAGCAAAATCCTAGTGCCAGTCTACAGAGAATGTTGTACACATTACAGGACAGCGGTATTTGCGAAATTCGACAGGAAACGTATCTTTTCATAGCATCCTAATTGGCTACCATACCGAGTGAAACAATCACGAGAGGAACGGAAAGAGATTCCGCCGTTGTTTGGTTGCTGCGCGTACCAATTTCCGACGACGCCACACTCGCCGCCCGCCACTGGCCCGCCCGTCCCCGCCTGCACCTCCGCCCCCACTGCTACTCCCAGAGTCGCCACTGCTCTTCTTCTTCTGCGAGAGAATCGAACAGAACAGAAGACGGACGAGTTTGTGTGAAATGGGGGAGGATTGGAGTTGGGAAGAGAAATAAAGAGAGGGGAAGTTAGCACAGTTGTGCGTCCACCTGGGCTCTCATGGAGATGGTGACGCCGCTGCGGCCGACCCTCCCGCCTTCTCGCGCGGTGGAGGGGAAGCCTGCGGCCAGGTGGGCGCCGCGGTGGTGGGAAGCGACGGCGAAGGAAGCCATTGCCATAGCCATTTTGCAGCGGGGGTCGACGAGACGGTGGAGTCCTCTCACCTCATCCGTTTCCCGAGCCGTTGGCGCTGGCTGGCATGGCAGGCGGAACGGGTCCGTGGGCCAAAAGTGGTGAGAGCGCGAGATCATGGGTCGGCCCACAGTTCCCCTCTCTGGGTTCATGGGCCGGACACCCTCATTGGGAAATGGGCTACCAAACAGCCAAGGATCGCGTCAGATTGACGACGACGGGGAAGTCGCAGGATCCCCATTCCCATCCGGCCGGCCATCCCCATCGCATCGGCGGCGGCGAAGAAGAGAAGCAATCGCAGCAGCAGCGATGGGCGTGATGGGGAGGTTCAGGATCTTCGTGGTGCAGGAGCCGGTCGTCGCCGCATCCTGCCTCATCGCCGGCTTTGGTACCCTTTCTTCCCAGTCGCGGCTTCCGCGCGAATCCTTCAGCCTCTACTCTCTACTGTATGAAGTTTACCAGTTGCGCTTGTATTTTTGTACCATTCAATTCTATTCCTTCCTAGATGCTTCTCGTTAGCTGATCTTGGAATGCTTCTCGTTATTATGCGTTCGCAAAATGCTGGATTTACTTGAGTAGCATGAAGCGAGGAGCCTTGGGTTGGGTCATGAATACTGACAGTGAACAGAAAACTTTATTCTGAACTTTAAAATTGGAGAGACAAACATGATCTTCTGCGTTCATCAGGTGCTCTACCATGACTACATATGCTGTTACCAGTGGTGTTTAAAGCACGTTATTGTTTATGGTTTTATGGTTTTAGGTACTAGTCGCAACTTTTATTGGTTATATACAGTCCATAAGTGTAGGGAAGCACAATTCGTTGATGTGCTCTCAATCAATTTCTTTCAGATGGTTTATGTTTCAGATGAACATATTACATATCATTGCCTTTTGATTCCTCAACTAGCAAGCTGATTCATCCTCCTTCTTCATACATTGAAGTGCTTTTCCTGTGGCTCTAAGTGTTTTAGGTGATCTAACATGAGTACCTGTGCAGTTGCTAGTGATGGTTGTAGCAAGTCACACACAAAAAAGTGATGGTTGTAGCATGTTATTCTTTATGCATTAAGATCTGGAAAATTGCGTGTATCGAGGTTGTGTCAAATATTAGTTTCCTGTACAATTTATAAGTGCAAGGTGACAAAGTCATATTGATGTGTTCTCAGATAATTTCTTGCTGATGGTAAATTTTTCATACAGACCAGTCATGTTTTTTTGCTGTCTTAATTGATGCTACTTCTTTCTTTGTCCGTCCTAGGAAACTTTTAGCAAAGTTCAGGAGTGGAAACTGATTTTCCTTTAAAGGCTATGACAATTAACTAGTCAAATTTGAATTTGGAGTTATGTTATCCACCACTACCTTTCTTTTAGGCAATTAGGCTTACTATGGCAGCTTCTGCAACTTGTTATGTCAGTGCTTTTGTGTCAAGAGATACTCTTATCTTGTATTCTGCTGTTTTCCCTCCTTCCTCCTATGCTAATTAACCAGTGTAGAATGCATTTTAAAAAAAATCTGATAATATGGATATACACTTATTTGTTCTAGATATTTATCAAAGCTACCTTTATTCGGATGAAATGATCTGAACTTCAAATTGTCCTGCTTAGAGGTTTCATGCCTCAGGCTTCCTACCTTACACTGAGTACCAGTCTACCATACTCATCTGGTTATGGTCTTGCTTAGAGGTCTTAATCTGCTCCACACTTTGACTGGGTACTGGCAGTCTGGCTCCTGCTGCTCTTCCATTGGACATCATGAGAAGGTTTCATTATATATGAAATGTTTGTTTGTGCGACAATGTTAGTGTACTTTGTGGGGGTATGTGATGAGGAACCTATATATGTAATTCCAAAGCAAGTATATGTAAAATTATTGAAGGCTCAATTGGATTAATCTTTGGATATGGTATTTAAAGGCCTATGGGAGTGTATTCTTGGTCACTTGATAGCAGTCAAAAGATATTTTCATGTTTCTGTCCTATATGACTTTAAAAGATACAAGTTTGCACAAAACTACAGTTAATTTGTTAGGCAATTTTTGAGTTATTTATTCTGCAAAAAAGCTTGACTGTCAAACTGATATATTCAAGGCGCTTATGGTTCTTTTGATTTTCTCCCTCCGATTTCAGGTCTTTTTCTTCCAGCCGTTGTCAGGCCCATCTTGGATTCTTTTGAGACTGCCAAACAAGTTCCTCAACCACCTCTAAGTGATGTATGCTCCTTTGTTCTATTGAATCTGTCACTTTATATTGATCCAAATTATTTGAAAATGAAGTATTGTTTTATCTTGATTTACCAAATAATGACATAAGGCCACCATTCTTTTACTGAGAGCAAACAGTGTAATACAAGATGCCCCCAATTGCACCGTGGGTCATCAAACATCTTCCTCAGAAGTAACTCTATTGTACCATACCAGTGAAATGTTCATTGACTGGAGCTCTAAGCATGGCGAGCAGCTTAAATTGAATTGCTTATGGTTATCTATCTCCAGGACTTCTTTTCTTGCAAGGAATCTTCATGACTTAATTCTACTTAACTGCTTTGTTTGTCTGAGTTTAGAATTGGGCACACTATCATAGTTCACATCGTTTCTGTATTTGCTACTGCTTCTAGGCTACCTTGATCTACTTGAGACTGCTAGTTTTTTTGTTTCAATATTAATGATTTGGTTTTGCTATTGCTGCAGGTGGTTGCTGGTGTAACAGGCAAGAAATGAGAGTGATTTTGTTTTATTGCTTTCCTTTTGTGTGTGTTGGACTTGCTACTACTGCAGGTGGTTGCTGGTGTGACAGGCATTGTTGTTTCTTAGTTTTACACCTTGATGATAAGGCTCTTAGACTATCGCCACGTGCATTCAATACTTCCAGAAGTTCAAAGAGCAGGATGAGCCCTCATGTTTGTCGAAATAATGGTTGCAGCTGAAAGATATTTTTTTTGGCCCAGTGGTATGAGAAAATGACAGAAAAAAAAATTGATGAACATTCTTTGCCCTCTGAATATTGTGATGTCTTGTCTGTATAAGACAATTTGAGGTAACTGTCGGCAGGATGATGGCCAGGTGAATAAGATGGGTTTGTCCGCTTTGAACTTTGAATTGTTGAAAATTGTACGTTGGTGTTGGTCCTGTTCGTCCTTGAGACCTGATTATTTGAAAACCTAGTCTGTAACATTGCCTCTCATTCATGTTTGCAATTCTTGAAAACTTTGAGCATTGACTGTAAGTTTTGGGCAAAAATTTTGGTTCATTAGATTCGTCTCGTGATTTCACCATAGGTTATGGAAGGGGTTTTGTCAATTATCCATATTTAATACTTCTAATTAGTGGTCAAACATTTGAAGTTATTGTAGCGTGTAAAAAAATTGGAAACTAAATGGGGTTACATCTGTTGTATAAAAGGTGGAGTAGTCAGCTTTAAATTCCGAGGTCTAAGTTCTTTTCTATCGAAATTTCTTTGCCCCGTTTTCCCTAGGTCTTCTGATTCAGTTTCACCTAAGATCTCTTTGCTCCCAATGCTGAACGACATCCATGGATCCCGGTAGTCACTTGCAGAGACACGGTAGTAGTATCTCCGCATCTCTTAATTTGTCCTTCACAGAGGCGGTCGTAGATCCATGCATCCACTGACCGAGGTTCAGGGGGTGTTTGGTATGGATTTTGGAACCGCACCCCGGCACGACTAAATTTTGGTTGCACACCGACTTCGGCTACTGTTTAGTTCGTATTAGGCTGTCCGCAGCGGCATCCGCTAGGACCAGGATAGCGGAAAATTGCCCGCAGCGGGGTATGGGAAGAGACCCGCTACCCTAGCGGAAGACTCTTCTTCCTCCATTTTCAACGGGATGGAGGAGGCCCGCAACCCGGCCACGGAGGCAGTGGGCCCATCGCTGCAGACCGCTCTCGCGCTAGTTCGCACCTGTCGCCGGTCGCTCGCGCCCGTCCGCCGCCACGCCAAGCCGGAGGCCACCGTCTGCCATCGCGCCTCGAAGGAGAGCCGCCCACTGCGCCGCCCTCCACCGCACCGGGCCTCTGCCGGGGCATGGCTCCGCTGCCGCCAGTTCCCCTAGCCTCCCCTGCTCGGCGGCGCCTGGATCTGACTCGCGAAACTCCTGCTCCGGCCACCTGCTCGTCGGAGAGGGAACAACAGGAGGGACTGCTCGATGCGCCGCTTCCTCGGCGTCGCCGCGAGGTGGGGGGATGCTCCATTCCGCTTGCGCCGGCGGTCGCGGTGCGTGGTGGTGGCCGCCGCGGAGCCACGCTGCGGGCCCGCCATGGCCGCCGAGGGAGGTAGGAGATAGGAGGGAGGAGGATCTGGAGGAGGAGGCGCGACGAGGGAGGCCGCAGCTCGAGGCCCGCCATGGTCGCCGTTCCCCTCACCAGCGAGGAGGCGGCGCAGCGAGGGAGGCCAGAGCTCGAGCCCGCCATGGTCGTCGTTCCCCTCACCAGCGAGAAGGAGGCGCGGCGAGGGAGGCCGGAGCGCAAGGCCGCCGGGGCCGAGCCGAGCCGCGCCGCCGCCGCTCCACCATGCTCGCCATGGCCCCGTCGCCGCTCCTCCACGCCCGCCATGGCCCCGCCGCTTGGGGAGGGGCCGAGGGGGCGACGCCGGCGGGCTCGGGTAGGACGGCCCCGGTCCGCCCCGCCGCGAGGCCCGCCACCGCCGGGGTGGGGCCACGCCGCGGCGCCGAATCCGGCCGCCGCCGCCCGCGGATCCAGCGCAGGAGGGGCACATCGGCCAGGGCGGATGCGGGCTAGGGAGGAGGATGGCCGCGCGCGGGTACCGAGCTCGAGGCCACCGCCTGTCATGGCCGCCGGCCAGAGAGGGGAAGGAGGTGTGGGCCGAGCTCGAGCAGACCTCGCCCCGCGCGGCCCGGGAGGAGGGAGGGCAGTGCGGGAGGGAGTAGGGCGGCTCCGGCCGCTGGCGTGCTCGCCCCGGCCACCCCGATCCGGCCGAGAGAGAGCGCCGGCGATTGGAGGAGAGGAGGGAGCACCGGCGAGAGAGGCGCAGAGAAACAGAGAGGGGAGGGCGCGGGGGAGAACGGAGAGGGAGATAGAGTAGTAAAAAAATCTGACACGTGGGTCCATCTCGTGGTAGTTATAGAGTAGGATATAGATGATGAATAAGTGGTAGAGTAGATAATCTTGATGACTAGAACAGAATATTTATTTTAGATGATGATTACAGAGTATAACGAGTGCTAATAGCCTTAAGCTTCGACCATCGCAGCCTTGTCTCTCCACCATTTTCCTGCTGCTGCTTATCTTGTAGTGTGTGCCGAGCGTGGTGAGACTGTGACGAAGGATTTGGCCGCCACGGTTACGACATGCCACACTGGCGTGGTGATTGAAGGCCGGCAACAAAACATGCCCTCGGTCACCCAGACTCTTCAGTCTTCGAGCCACAAAATTCACTTCACGTGCACGACGCCCGGAATAATCCAGATCGACTGAGCACGGAAAAGCGTCCCTGTGTTTAGATGCTCCAAAACCCCCCTAAATCTAAATTTTCCATCACATCTCCATCACATCGAAACATTAAATATCCATCACATCTCCATCACATCGAAACATTAAATATAGCAAATGAATCATGCATGGAGTACTAAATATAGGTAAATAAAAAAACTAATTGCATAGTTTTGATGTACGTTGCGAGACGAATCTTTTGAGTCTAGTTATGTCATGGTAGGACAATATTTACCACAAACAAACGAAAAATACTACAATATGCTACAGTATCCGATGTGACTTTTTCTCCCACTTTTCCAGGAATCTAAACACAGCCATGAATATGAACCAGTCTGCCTCCGTGATGATGCCCTAGAATGAGGCTATTTCTTTAGAGCTATCATAAAAGTTCTCAATTCCACACATACCATTAAAAAAATTGTGACTCCTACCCAACCATCACCCTAAATTTCTTTGGGCTCCGGTGCCCTTGCCATCCATTTCCGTCACATTGACTCTCAGTTTGACTGAATCTTGACATTAAGAGGATGAGAAAGTGTCTGTTTTACCCCTCTGTGTTCCGTGGAGCTATTGAACTGAGCTCGAGTCCTTACCAAATCCAACTCCATTCCTTCCAAGCTCGAGGCCGCGCCGCCGCCCGCCCTTGCTCCCTCGCGCATTGGCCGCCCGAGGCCCGCCGCCATGCCTGCTCCGCTCGTGCGCGCGGATCCGGGTAGGGAGGAGCGCCGGAGGCGTGCGCGTCGGTGCTCTGCCACGACGCCTCGTCGCCGTGCTGCGCCGCGCGCGACGCGGACGGTGGCGGCGCTCGTGGCGAGGCTCGCGGCGGCGAACGCCACCGCGTCCAGGGACAGCGTCGCCGCAGTTGGGGCGCAGGAAGGGGCAGCCGCCGCGGGAGCCGCCGCAGATCCGAGGCCGGCGAGCTCGCGGCCGGCGAGCTCCAAGGCTGGCGAGGTCCGAGGCTAGCGAGCTGAGGCCGCGGAGCTCGCGGCCGGCGAGCTCCGAGGCCGTCGTCCAGCGAGCGCGCGCCGCCGCTGCTGTCGTCCCGCGCGCCATCCCTTCTCATCTGCCACGGCAAGATGCCAAGATGGACCCCGTCCATGCTCATCGCCAGGTGCTTTGAGGACAGTAACAGGACACAAAGGCAGAGGCAGTGAGAAGGGCTCGGAAGCCTTGTGCGTGCTTTGCCGTGGCTAGCTCTGCCATCCCTGCGTCTTGTTCCTCTGGCCAAAACAAAGAGAAACAGAGTAGAGCCCGCGTGCCGACCAAATTCGCCGGGCACACAGCATCTCCGGCCGATTCCTCTGGCTCACGGAACCCCAACCTCCTCCAATACATCCACGACCAAGCTATTATCGCAGCCTAGCCTCCCCGCGGTGGGAATCACGAATCTTGCGGCCACCGTCCGCCCGAGCTCCACCTCCACGTCGCCGGCTCACCTCGGCCTCCCTCCGCTCGAGATAGGTGCAAAAACTGAAGCCTCATGGCTCCCCAATGCTCATGCTCGCTTTACATCCGCGCGTTCGCCGGTGTACTCGCCGGAACGCCGCCATGCCGCCGCTCCGACCCGCCATGCGCCGCGGGAGCGCCGTGCGCCGCCCTGCGCAGGGCCGCCAGGTGCACCGACCTCCTCTGGGGCCTTTGGCCGCGGGCCCGCCCAGCCGAGCCGCCAGCCGGCCGAGCGCCGGCGATAATGGCGGCGCCACCACAGCGCTGGCCCTGGGGGATGAGGGGCGCACAGCTGAACTGATGGGTAAAACAGTCATTTCTTCTGGCCGTTTGCTCCTGTTAAGCCAAATATTGACGGCAGGGACACTGGAGTCCAGACAAAGTTGGGTTAGTGGCTGAATAAGAGCCATAATTTTTTTAGTGGTAGGTAGTGAATTGGAAACTTTTATAATGAGTTAATGACTTCAAAGGAATAGTCCCCTCTAGAATAGCCTCTTGTTTAGTTGCCTTTAAAGTTCTAAAATTTTATAAAATTTTCCGTCACATCAAATTTTTAAACACATGCATGAAATATTGAATGTAACTTAAAATAACTAATTACACAATTTGTTTATAATTTACGAGACAAATTTTTTTAGTCTAAATAATTTATGATCGGATAATAATTATTAAATACAAACAAAAGTGTTATAGTATTTTATACCTAAAATTTTATGCATCTAAGCAAGGGATAGGTAGGAAATCGACCCAAGAAGGCTGTCAAATGCACTGCAGGGGCATCAGGCTAACTTTCGCTAGTAGGAGGCCGGGGGTGCCCGGTTGTGTACAGTGTACATGAACACTCAGAGATATTGTGAGAGGGGAATAGACCGACGCATCGTGCTCGCCTCGAAAACACAGCTCAAAACGTGCCGTGCGTGGGTGGCCGGATGACCGGAGTACGTGATGGAGACGGGACAGAGCACGAGGCCTGCCAGATCAGATCGCGTAGCACTGTAGCAGCTAGCGCGCGCATACGGCGTGCGGCGGAACAGGTGCAGCTTTCTGCTGCCGTCGCCTCATCACTCTCGCCGCCGCCGGGCCGGGTGTGGTCCTCCGTTCGCCGAACGACCCGGGTCGGGGGTGGGCACGACGCACGAGGCGCTGTCGGGCCGCACGGGGGCGATTCCGCTCGCTCCCGCGGCCGTCGCTAGCTTCCACCTCCGGTTATCGATCGGCTATCGCCCTCGCCGCCCCTTGGCCCCTGCCGCCGGCTCGCGCTTGTCGCGCCGCGCGCTAGCTGCCGTCCGAGCCCCGGCCACCATCCCCGGCTCCCGCCCACCGCCACGTCACGCGACCGGATGCATTGCACCGTATGCGTCCGTACGCGCGCCCAGCTCGCATGTCCAGCTGAGACGAGAAGCACGTGCGCTTATTTGTGATGTGGCCTCGTCTCCGGCTTTGCCGGATACCTTGGTCCAGGAACGAGGTGCCCCGGATGCATGCACCCCTTTTTCGCCATGCTTGCTTGCCCTGGTTGCTTGCGTAAGCGCACGGTCCTGCGCTGACGTCAGAGGCAATCACAGAATCAACTGCACCTGCGCGCCGGTGTGGCCAAGATCCGGGTGGGTCTTTTGAGCTGAGTCTGCGAGTCTCCAACAGTCTAACTGCGCTCTTAAAAAAACAGTCTAACTGCGAGGAAATTAGCAGATTTAAGTATTTGATGTGTTACATTACAATGGTGGTGTGAACATAGACAAATACTACCTCCGGACGTTTTAAATGACGTCTCCGACAGCTAAATTAAACTACTCGCAAGCCAAATTCGATGCCCAAAACGACATGTAAAGTTGACCGGAGGGAGTAGTATATTTGCTTGATTCATTTTGCGACGACAAAAGAGAGTCGCCCCGGAGGATAAGAACCCATGCCACTACGGTCGGGAGACCACAGAAGAAGAAATTAGAAATGAATAATAATCCATAATCTTTGGTACGCAGGAGTACGAAACACACCGAAAAAAAGGTACGAGCTCTAGAAGCAAGCCATGATCAGAATTCAAAACCTCGGATGATCGGATCTGAGCTCAGATCCGGTCCAGCGAGGTCGGACCCACCCACCACAGGCCGATCGGCTGAGGATCCAGTCGCGCGGAGCTCGAATGAATCGAACCCCGCGTGCAAAAGCTGCGCGCGAAAGCCAGACACTCACATGGGTTCCCCATCATCAGGTCAGGTCGTCCGCCCCGATCGCGTCCTCACCGGCGGGCGCCGATCGAGGACGCGCTCGGGCCGCCGTACGGGGGGCTTGGACTTCTCGCGCCCGGTGCGGCGGCAGCGACGATGCCCTCTGCCCGGCCCCGCCCGCGCGTGCCGCCGGCCATGCGCTGCTCGCCCGGCCCGTCCGTTCGTCGCAGGCGTGCGTCGAAGCAGAGGCCCGCAGTGGCGGCTGGCGACTGGGGCGGTCGCGTACGTGGGCGTGCATCGCGCCGTGCTCAATGATGCCAGCAAGCGTGGTCCATGGATCCATCGAGCCCTGTGGAGCAACTGGGCAAGCGTGCGCGTGAATGTGGCACCGATGGGCTATTGACGCGGACCACCTGATGTTGAGCAGGTATGAACGCTTCGCTTCGGGTCCGAGCTGTAATACTGTAGCACAACAACGACTTTTGCCGCGCCGGTATACTTCACAATTCAGATGACATGGCATGGTAGTATGGTACTAGGCCACCGTCTGTGGCTGGCATTTTGATATATAAAAATAATACGAGGTATTACTTGATCTGAGCAAATACGAGGAAGCAGAATTTGAACCCTGATACACTAGTTATTTCACAAGAATACTCAGTGGCGGAACTAGGTGGGTAACACCAGGTATAGGCCCAGGACTACTCTAAGTTTGAGATTTTTCTCTTTTACAAGTTAATAATCTAATAAATTTCAGTACAAATCACACAATATGCTAACACATTTAAAGGTTAGGACTACCCTTGATCAAAATCCTGGTTCCGCTACTGACAACACTAGCCAGCTGCACTAAACAGCTTCTCTGACATTCTGATATGAAATCAGAAAACAGATCAAGGCTTTTCAATCAAGGTTTGCTTTCGAAGTCAGTATTTTGCTCGATCTGGTTTGCGCGCGGTTCGTGTGCTCCCCCTCAACTAACCTGCCCCGTAGGGCGTGGGCACGAAGTGCAGGCTCAGTTCTTCAGGAGCCACGAATCGCCACGGGACCCAGTGAACAAGCAGCCGCTGACCGATATTCCAGAGCAGAGCGCTCTCTCTCAGTTCCTGACGGCGCTGCATCCTGAGCTCCCCCCAATCCTCTCCCTGGCTCTGCCCGCCCTTCCCCTCTGGGCAAACCGCATCCAGCACAGGGGCCGGCATGATTCACATGCGGCGAGGCGACGCGTCGCTCCAAACCAAACACTGCCCGACGATTCCCTCCAGTCCGGTGCATCGAACCTGCCGTACACAGGCGCCCCCGTTTTTTAACAAGACCTCCTCGCTCGCGTCCGCACCTCGCTCGTATCGCATTCACAAATCACAGAGCGCACGGCCGCCACGGGCCTCCTCCGCTCGCGAGTCGCGAAGTGCCCGCGCAGGAAAACCAAGGCCTGCACTGCAAGCCACACTGCTCCGCTCCGCGTATAAAAGCGCAAGCTTGCAGAGCCCAGACGAGAGAGTAGACCGCGTCGCCGGTAGCCAGGCCAAGTCCCCCACGCGTTTTCTCTCGGCGCCGAGGAGTCGGAGGGGGCTAATTTTATCGGGGCCCACCGCGTAGCAGTGGGCTCGAAGCAAGGCATGGCGTGGTCGGAGACGGACGCCGCGCTGTTCGCGGCGGTGCTGGGGCGGGACGCAGCGCACCACCTGGCTACCACGCCGCCGCACCTGGACGGGCCCGCGGCGTCGGCGCCCGCCGAGCTCCAGGCGCGCCTGCAGGACCTCGTCGAGCGGGGCGGCGTGTGGGCGTACGGCATCTTCTGGCAGGAGTCCCGCGGCGCCGGCGCCGGCCGCGCCGTCCTCGGCTGGGGCGACGGGCACTGCCGCGACGGCGGCGCCCCGCTCGACGCCGCCGCCGGGGAGGCCGGCGCGGCGGCGGAGAGGAGCGTGGCGCGGAAGCGCGCGCTGCTGCGGCTCCACGCGCTCTACGGCGGCGGGGACGACGACGAGGGCGCCGACTACGCGCTCCGCCTCGACCGGGTCACCGGCGCCGAGATGTACTTCCTGGCGTCCATGTACTTCTCGTTCCCGGAGGGCGCGGGCGGGCCGGGGCACGCGCTGGCCTCCGGCCGCCACGCCTGGGTCGCCGTGGACCCGGGCCCGCGCGGAGCCGGCGCCGGCGCCGGCGAGGCCGCGCCCGGGTGGTACGTCCGCGCGTCCCTCGCCCAGTCCGCGGGGCTCCGCACCGTCGTCTTCCTCCCGTGCAAGGGCGGCGTCCTCGAGCTCGGCTCCGACGTGGCCGTCCGCGAGACTCCCGAGGCCCTGCGCGTCATCCAGTCCGCCCTCGCTGTCGCGCCGCCCGCGGCTCGTGAGGAACGCATGAGAATATTCGGCAAGGACCTCTCTCCCAGCGGCCGAGCGCCGCGGCCGCAGCCCATGGGGCTCGTCGTCGCCGGCGACAATTGGGCTCCGCAGCTCGGAGGCCACGCCGCGGCGTCCGCCCCAGCCGCCAACAAGGAAGCGGCGAAACCCAAACCTCCGGAGCCGCCCAGGAGCATAGACTTCACCAAGCCGGGCAAGGCGGGGCAGGCCGGCGGCGAGGAGCGGAGGCCGCGGAAGCGCGGGCGGAAGCCGGCGAACGGGCGGGAGGAGCCGCTGAACCACGTGGAGGCGGAGCGGCAGCGGCGGGAGAAGCTAAACCAGCGCTTCTACGCCCTGCGCGCGGTGGTCCCCAAGATCTCCAAGATGGACAAGGCGTCCCTGCTCAGCGACGCCATCGCGTACATCCAGGAGCTGGAGGACCGGCTCCGCGGCTGCGCGGCGGGGGCGGGCGCGCGCGCGGAGAGCCCGGCCGTGGAGGTGAAGACAATGCAGGACGAGGTGGTGCTGCGCGTGACGACGCCCCTGTACGCGCACCCCGTCTCCCGGGTGTTCCACGCCATCCGGGACGCCCAGCTGAGCGTGGCGGCGTCGGACGTGGCGGTGGCCGACGACGCCGTGACGCACACGCTGGTGCTGCGGTCGCCCGGGCCCGAGCAGCTGACCGCGGAGACGGTGCTCGCCGCCATGTCACGGGGGATGACCAGCGCCACCCCCTCCCCGTGACCGTGGTAGCTGTAAGTCGTAGCCATGCGCGCCCCGTGTGCGTGCAACTGCCCAACCGTTAGTGCTAGTTTCTCCCCACTTGTGACTGCATGCCACGTAGTAAAAGCCACACAGAAAATGCGGTGGTGGCCAACGGGACACGAATTTACTGGTCCTTTCCCTAGTTTGTTTTTCTTAACCACAATCTT
Organism: Panicum virgatum; assembly: GCF_016808335.1. Lineage (NCBI taxonomy): Eukaryota > Viridiplantae > Streptophyta > Magnoliopsida > Poales > Poaceae > Panicum > Panicum virgatum. Next base: position 53,324,958 of record NC_053149.1, read on the forward strand.
AGACGAGATGCGTTCCTCCACAATTGAAGCCTGCGTTTTGCTAGTTGTAATTCTGTTTCTTGGACGCTGTTTGTCCAGCCTCTGGTAGCTCCTAACCTTGTAGCATGCGTGCAGCAGCCTGGCAGTGTTGCTGTTTTCACCTGTAGCTCTCGTGCGTGTCAGATTACATCTGCACCCATCTGGTTTGCATGTATGACTGGAGTGTGTCATTGGTATGAACGTTCCTTGGCCTTGTTTCCCACCCCGTAAACCCCGTAAACGCAAAAAAAACATCACATCGAATGTTTCGACACATACATGGAGTACTAAATGAAGTCTATTTATAAAACTTTTTGCATGGATTGTCTATAAATCGCGAGACGAATCTAATGAGTTTACTTAAGCTATGATTTGCAACAGTGATGCTACAGTAACCATCAGCTAATTATGAATTAACTAGTATCATTAGATTCGTCTCGCGATTTACAACCCATCTGTACAAAAAATTTTGTATATAGACTTCATTTAGTACTTCAAATTGGCAAGATTCCCATGCAAAAAAAATTTGCGTTTACAGGTAAAACGAAAACAGGGCCTTTGACGAGCCGATCGATGATTACCGGCTGGCTGACCGGCAGCGCGTCTCTGCGTTTCACATCGCGGCCGGCCCGGTCCGGAAGTTTTCCTCCTCCTCTACGCTACGCAAAACCCCGCGCCGTCCGAGCGTGGAGGTCAAGCCAGCTACGCCGGGGCGTCGGCGGGCGCGTCACGCACCGCGTCGTCCTCCCGTGAAAGGCTGAAAGCGAAACCGCATCACGCGCTCGGGACCCCAGCGGATTGGTCCGTCCGAGGTTCGCCGCGAAAAGGAAGCCACGGCTCGAGCGGCTTGCGAGCGCCGGGCGGGACCTCGACCCGTGCGGAGCAACCGGCCGGCGAATGGGCGCGGGACAGCAGCGCCACCGCGTTCGTACGGTCCGATGGGGGGCAAGCGGGGTCGACATGACCGGCCCGGGGCCGGGGCCGGTGGATCGATCCATCATTCCGGCGGATGTTACGTGCCAACAAACTAAACCTTAAACAAGCAGCCTTTTGCCCTTTCAAGGGGACGCACGGGGGTTCTGTTTTGCGTGCGTGTCCTAGGTTGATGTGTCGAACCGCCGTCGCGCCGTCGAAAGAGCTCGCGTACCCACCGGCGCCGGCGCAGCACAAGTGAGCTCGAGGAAAGTCACGGGCGGACGGCGCGGCGCGGGGCTCACACCGGATCGGTCCAGGCCAACAGTACTTCGTGCGGCGGTTCCGTTGATGAAGCTGCGACTACGAGACCACCGGAGAGACCGTCCTGTAAACTGCAACAGCCGGTGTACGCGCGCGGCGTCTACTGTTCACGGTGGATGCGGAGTGCTATTCTCGGATCTGACCTATTTCGAGAAGCGAGCGAGAGAACGTGCACGTACCGACGTACGTCGCGTTGCACGTGCACCCACTGCTCGATCGATCTACAAGTGGGCGTCATCAAATCAACAGGCGAACGAGAAGCAATTCAAGGATCGACGCCCCGGGCGGTCCCAACATGCCCTGGCGCGGTCCCCTTGCACGCGGACGCGGTGGCTGTTGAGATGAGGAAATCCCGAATCTGGAGCAGCTCCAGTGGGCGAACCTGGGAAGCTCAGTTCGCTTTAGCCGAATCGAGACCACTGCCGCTGCCGAGCTTTGGATGTCAGAGCTCAACATCGAACTCCAGACTCGGTTCGACGCCAGAGGAAAAAATAATCTCTTCTGTGCGGTTGCTGCCTGTTCTGCTCGCGCAAAAGGAGAGAGCCGGACGGAAGAAGCTGTTATTTTGTTTTACGTGCAGATCCCACGAACCAATATTAACACTGTGCGTACCGAATCGTAGTTTTATCCGATTTATGCTGTCAGAAAGATTCGAACAAGCACTTGAGGAGTTGAGGTGCTCTAACCGTGCGCTGCGCCGCGGGGATGAAGGCCGCCAGTGCGTTGTACGCTGTACCGGAGGGCGGAGGGGAAATGGGAGCGGCGCTAGCTCGTCGCCCCCACCCAACAGCTCGTAGCTAGGTAGCACGCCGGTACAGCACCCAACAGCTGCTCGTTCGTCTGCGCACGTCACGTTCGCTCGCGCGGCGCGGCGCTGCTTGGCGCGTGCGTACACGACGAAACGCCCAGGACGGGGGCACGTGACAAGTTAGGCGGGTGGTCACTCAGCACTCAAGCAGCTCGATCGGCACGCTCGGTCGCTGTACACGATGCTACGTACGCTACAGGTTAAACAACCGTACCGGCGGCGCGTGGCGTGCAGTGTGTACGTGCGCATGTGGCGGAGACGAACGCTGGCCTGGCCAGCCAAGGCTAGGCGCCAGGCGACCTGCCGGTCACCACTCTGCTCCTGTCTGTCCGGAATCGCCATGCACGCCGGCCGATCGAACTGGCGCAGTCCACGTCTCGGCGTTGCCCGGGAGGCGGGACTCCGCGTGTTTTTTTTGTTATTTTAATCCTTTTTAAAAACTATTTTCAAAAGTGGAACGCCGGAGAAACTATTTCCAAATCTGACCCACCCATCACGCGCCAATTGAGTTGGCGCAGAGTATAACTTTAAACACGTCAAGATCGTTGGCGTTACATTTCCGTCGTAGAATATCTACGTGGCATGTTGACCCGATCAAAATCTGACGTGAACACTACCCGCGCCAAATGCACTGGCGAGGTGCCCCCCCCCCGCGTAACGGGTCGTTTTCCCGTTCCTGGTGGGCCCGTAGTCCAGAATGACCGCGCCAGGGTCATTGGTGCAGACATGTGAAACCCTAAACCCCGTTGTGTTTGGCGTGGGTCTTGCTTTTCCCCATTACCCGTTGTGTCTTTGGCCCGTGTAGTTTCCCCTTTGCCGGCGGCGACCCAATAGTCGGCGGCGAACCAAGATCCTGCGGCGGCGAACCAAGATTCTGTGTAGTCGAGTCCGCGCCAAAAATTTTGGCGCGGACAAACTTTCACCACAAGCGTTCTGTCCGCTCGTGTCCGCGCCAAACAATTTGGCGTTACGTGACAGATGTAATTGGCGCGGTGCACTAGCAGCAAAGTAAAAAAAATATTCTAGTGCCACTACCTGCCCCCGTGAGCAGCTGCTCCGGTCCTCTAACCCTGTGAACCATTGCTAAAATACTTTCACAACATGCTGACAGGAGATCTGCCCAATAGCCGCTTCTTTAATAACATCCCTGACTCCTTCATCATGGACAATTCTGGTCTCTGTAGCTCACGAAAGAATGATTCATGCAATGCTGTTTTGCCAAAGCCAATTGTGCTCAACCCCAACTCTTCATCAAATCCCTCAGCGCAGGCTGCACCTAGTGCACCTAGCAACACTCATCACAAGAAAATCATACTGAGCATCTCCACCCTCATTGCCATTGCGGGTGGGGCTGCCATTGCTATCGGAGTGATCACCATATCTGTGCTCAACCGCCGCGTCCGTGCCCGTGCAGCGGCCTCCCGTTCAGCTCCTGCTACTGCATTATCTGATGATTACCTTAGCCAGTCCCCGGAGAATGATGCTAGCTCCGGGAAGCTTGTCATGTTTGGTAAGGGCAGCCCTGAGTTCAGCGCTGGTGGCCATGTGTTGTTGAATAAGGATTGTGAGCTTGGGCGTGGAGGATTTGGTGCAGTCTATAAGACAGTTCTTAGAGATGGACAGCCGTTAGCCATCAAGAAGCTTACTGTCTCTAGCTTAGTCAAGTCAAAGGATGATTTTGAGCGGCAAGTAAAGATGCTTAGCAAGGTGCGGCACCACAATATTGTCGCGCTCAGAGGCTTCTACAGAAACTCAACTGAACAAAATTACCACGCCTAGGCATCCTACAGAAACTCAACTGAATAAAATTAGAGAGCACATATGGAATGGATCTGCACTCAGTTTTGCAAAATCAACTACATATGGGAACCCTACCACAGTTTAAGCCTCAATCTACTATAACCCTAACGAAATCCAGCGAATCAGAAAAACCTAAGCAATCCTAGGGTTCCAGAACTAAGCTACAAGGAAAACAAAGACGAAAAATACAATACTAACCTCAAATTCACGCACTCCCTCGCCACACAAAGACAAGCCGACCCTACCCGCCGCCGCCGCCGCTACAGTAGCCGCCGTCGACTCCACGAGCACTACAGGCGAGTTGGTGTGTTGTTGGGTCACGGGGCAAAATAGGACCCCATACAAACGAACCAGGGCTTTAGGGTTTCGTGACGTCCGCGCCAATGAGCCCGGCGCGGACACTATACTATCCGGGCCCACCACCAAACGGGGAAAACATCCGTTACGGGAACAGGGAACCGCGCCAAAGAAATTGGTGCGGTTCCCTATCCACGTCAGAGGTTGGCCTGGTCAAACTGACAGCTGGAAATTCAACGACGCGACTTACACGCCAACGACCTTGGCGTGTTTAACGTCATGTTCCGTGCCAGCTCAATTGGCGCGGGACTGATGGGTCAGATTTGGAAATAGTTTTTCCGGCGGTCTACTTTTAAAAATAGTTTTTAAAAAGAGTTAAAATAACAAAAAAAGATGGACTCTGCAGCCGGAAGCTATACGTAGAGGTTGACTGCTGATCGATGCCCTGCTCGTGGTCGAGTGTAGAGCCTGAAGGAAAGAAAAGAAAATACTGAACAAGACATTACTCTGTTTATTTGTCTGTGGCTGGTAACTGATGCTGATTTACTGTGAGAGAAAAGTACTGCTGGCTGGCTAGTGCTGATTTGGTGTGAGAGAAAAATAATGCTGACTGATTGGATGACAAGCCAAGTGAACACAATGTCTGACCCTCTCTGCTCAGCCTGGAGCCTTACTAGGGTTGGTTCAGACCACCCCCTATTGTTCTTGATTCTGGTGAGCATGGAGCACCCAGATCAAAATATTTTTTTCTTTGAGAACAAATGGCTGTTAGACCCAGATTTTACTAGCCTTATCTCTGAGAAAAGGCAGAAAGCTAAGGAGAGGAGGCCAGAGTCTTGTTATTCAGTGGATGCTTGGCATGGTAATCTCTGTATGACTAGACAATTCCTCAAGGGCTGGGGGATTAAACAAGCTGGGGAGAAGAAAAAGTTAAGATCTAGCCTCCTTGCTCAGCTTGAGTCCATTGATAGAGAGGCTGAGGCTGGAGAGATTTCAGCTAGCCGTTGCGAAGAGAGATATGAGTTGGAAAATGCTCTGGAACAGATTTATCAGCAAGAGGAAATCCACTGGAAGCAAAGAGGTGACTTGACTTGGTTAGTAGAAGGAGACTCCAACACAAGATTTTTTTCACCAATTTGCAAATAGGAGAAGAAGAAAGAATACCATTATTTCTCTTGATACTGACCAAGGGGAGGTCAAAACACAGGAGGAAATTATGGCCCATGCCACCAATTTCTACAAATCTCTCTTTGACTCCCCTCCTCAAATTCATCTGAAACTATCTCCCAATTTTTGGAATGGAAGGGGACATCTCCTTGACTCAAACAAGTTAGAGCTGATTAAACCTTTTAGTGAGGAAGAAGTAAAATTTGCTATCTTTGATATGAGATCTGATTATGCCCCTAGCCCAAATGGGTTTGGTGCCAAGTTCTTTCAGACCTTTTGGGGGGCCCTTAAGGATGACTATTTATCTCTTTTCCAGGACCTTTATCTAGACAAGCTGGATATTCAAAGGTTAAACTATGGGGTCATTACTTTAGTGCCAAAAGTTGTGGATGCGAATACCATAAAAAACTTTAGGCCTATCTATTTACTCAATGTGGATTACAAGGGCATCACCAAAGTGCTCACAAATAGATTTACTCATGTGGCTCCTAAGCTGATTGGGGGCAATCAAACTGGTTTTATTAAAGGGAGGAATATCCTGGAGGGTGTCCTCATTTTACATGAAATTGTACATGAGCTCAGAACCAAACGCAAGAAAGGGCTTATTCTCAAGATTGACTTTGAAAAAGCCTATGACAAGGTCAACTGGAGGTTTTTGGAGGAAGTCATGAAGGGCAAAGGGTTGCCTGACACCTGGATAAACTGGGTTATGCAAACTGTCTAAGGTGGCAGAGTCTGTGTCAACATTAATGGGTAGAGAGGTGGATATTTCAGAACCTACCAAGGGCTGCGTCAAGGGGACCCTCTTTCTCCCCTCTTGTTCAACATTGTGGCTGATGCTTTAAGTGCTCTCCTGGACAAGGCTATCTTGAAGCACCACATTATTGGCATTCTATCTGATCTAATTCTAGGGGGAATCTCTCATATACAATATGCAGACGACACTGTGATCATGACAGATGGTTCAATACAATCGGTCGTAAATCTCAAACTAATCCTGTACTGTTTTGAATGGTTGTCGGGCCTCAAAATTAACTATCACAAGAGTGATGTTTATGGTTTTGGCATGGATCAAGGGGAGAAGGGATCAAGGGGAGAAGGAGTGTCTGGCAAACATGTTAAACTGCAAGTTAGGGGAGTGTCTGGCAAACATGTTAAACTGCAAGTTAGGGGCCTGGCCTCTGAAATACTTAGGCATTCCTATTGCTGAGTCCAGGTTGGGCTCCTCAGCCTTCAACCACATCAAACAAAAAATGGTCAAGAAGCTTGATCCTTGGAAGGGGAAACACTTATCAGCTGGTGGCAAACTAGTTCTTACCAATTCTTGTTTATCCAGCTTGCCAATCTATACCATGAATTTCTATCTTTTACCAAAAGGCTTTCACCATGAGATGGACTCAGTGAGAGGCAACTTTTTTTGGCAAGGTGCCCAAGATGTCTTCAAGTACCATATGGCTAGCTGGATTACTTTAAGTAGACCAAAGGACCAAGGAGGTCTGGGAATCATCAACACCCAAATCATGAATGAGTGTCTGTTGACTAAGTGGATTTGGAAGATCCACCAACAGCCTGATGAAGTATGGTACAAACTCCTGAAAGCAAAATATATGAGACATAAATCCTTCTTTAAGTCACACTCTCGTGGTGCTTCCTAGTTTTGGCAGGGCTTACACAAGGTGAAGCATCTCTTAAATGGGGTGCCATCCACAAAGTCAAGGATGGGTCCCAGACTCTTTTTTGGATTGACACCTGGTTGGGCGACTCTCCTCTCAAAATCCAATACCCTACTTTGTTCTCCATGTGCAGAGACCCCAATGCCTTGGTGGCTGACCTCCACTTTGCTGGAGACTGGACAATTGAGTTTAGAAGAAGCCTGTCGGGCGATGAAGCTCTGGAGTTGGATCATTTGATGTTCCTCTTACATTCTTTCCATCTCAACAGTTCTGAATGTGACAAGGTTGAGTGGGCCCTTGATAGTTCAAAATACTTTTCTACTAGGAGCCTCTATAGATTCATCACACACAGGGGTGTTTGTGTGAGGAATTCTGAAAATTTCTGGTGAACTAAATTACCTCTCAAGATAAAAGTTTTCATTTGGCAGCTTTCTCATAATAAGTTGCAATCGGGCGCGGCTCTTAAGCATAGGGGTTGGAAAGGTGACCCCGCGTGTAGTTTGTGTGGCCGGCATGAAACTACCATGCACATCTTTTTTTTCCTGTTCGCTAGCTCGTTTCATTTGGTCGGAGTTGGGTAATGCTTTCGGCTGGGACAAGATCCCGTCTTCTATGGGCGACTTGCAAGGGAGCAGGCTCTCCCAGATGTTTGGCACAAATACGCGCCTCAGCTACTTTTTTTGCAGGCTTCGCTTGGGCCATCTGGAAAGCTCACAATAAAATGGCGATCGAGAGGTCCTTCCCCAATAATCCAATTGTTATTGTTTACTCTGGACTCTCTTTCATGCAGAGCTGGTGCCGTTTGCTGAAGCCAACTGATCAAGACAAGTTGATGAAGAGTGTGGAAGTTCTGAAGCGCTGGTTGAATAACTACCTCCCTACTGCAACGACAATCTCAGACATTTCCTATCTTTGATTTAGCTTTCTTTTCCTTATGGTCGCTTTGTTTTGGTTAAACTGGAGTCCCAGTATGATGTACAAGACTTTATGGCTTTCAATATAAGCAGAGTTTTTCTCCGTCGAAAAAAAAACACAATGTCTGAACTTCTAACCAGACTTTGGCCGCTCAAGCAACCACCATATTAGAATCTTTAGAGCCTGTTTGGGAAATGGAGCTTTAATTTAAGCCAATAAACATCATACTATACTATGATGGATTTAAAATAAACATCGGATCTGTTTGGACAATAAGCAAATAAGTACAACAAGCATACCCTATCATGACGCAGGTGGGAGTATCTGATGGGCCTCACCATCAAATAAGCACACCCTTATGGTGCTTATGAGGTGCTACAAATAAACCCTCTAATAAGCCTTGATGTTTGGAGGCTAAAAGACTTATTTGGAGGGCTTATTATAAGCATCCTTGAACCAAGGAGACCCTTAATCGGCATCCTTGAGCACATTCATGACAATAGTTTGTTAAGAGATGGCGAAGAGATGCACGAGACTGATGTGGATCAGATCAGAACCCAATTAATACACCCATGATTGCTTTTGGTGGCTAATACGAACTACATAAACAGTACAGTATATCATTATTATTAGGTGGCACGCAGCCAATTCGCTATCTACGAACAATCCGTGTGTCCCGGTGCACCAGATCAGACGGCACAGGACACATGCATGCATCTCGACATTGCAAACGGGCTCGTGCACGGATTCATTTCTGCATATGCAATGCGTGCGACTTTAGTTTCCTAGTAGCTCAGGAATCTTTATCCATCTACACATCATCTGGACGCACGGTGTGGTACAAAAAAAATCAGATGACGTCATAGTTGGCGGCGGTGGCACAAAGCTGGTCATGAACTTCTAGAGAAGCGCTGAAGCTTTTTTCGTCCTCGTCCCTGTTCGACACCAGGCTATCAGCAGTAAGCCAGTAACTGAAGGCTGAAGTGCAGCGCAGGCATATACTGTATACTTGTAACTGCCAAAATTAGGCGGCGCCCAACTGCATGCCCATCAACCAACATATACGGCAAGTCCAGCGAGCACAGACAGCTCGAAGGGGGCTCCATTGTTCGCCGGATAATGCGAATTTTAGTCAGGCAGGTGCGTAAATATCACACGTGTCTAATTGAGGTGGATTATTCCCAAGGAGTACTAGTACTCTAATCACCGGTGTCCCTGTCAGAACGCGCTCGGCTGCGTGCGCGCGCGCGCGCACTGTGGGATGTTTGTCAGGACTTGTTTAGATCTTTACCCATAAACCCTATAAACAAAAAAACATCACATCGAATGTTTTGATACATACATGGAGTTCTAAATAAAGTCTATTTACAAAACTTTTTGTATGAATGGGCTGTAAATCGCGAGACAAATCTAAAGAGCCTACTTAATCCATGATTTACAATAGTTGTGCAACAGTAATCATCTGCTAATTATGTATTAATCATGGATTAATTAGTATCATTAGATTCGTCTCGCGATTTACAACTCATCTGTGTAAAATTTTTTATAAATATACTTCATTTAGTACTTCAAATTAATAAGATTTCATAAAAAAAGCCGGGCGCCGGCAACCTGCAGCACATGAGGCCGGCGTGGCGGCGTGTCTGCAAATAAATGGAAAGATACCCTTACGGGCTGTCCTTGTTCTGAACTTGTGTCCTTGTCCCTCTTGCGGAACAGTATGTTTGTTGCTTGTGCATGTTGGCTCCCACGATTGGCAGCTTGTTATCGGTCAAAACCCACCGGCAAGTAGCGACAAGCAACACGAAGAGCCGGGAGGTCGCCAGGGCGCTGGCAGGCACTGCTTCCTCGGACAACGGCCCGCAATCCGGCACACGCCGAAGATTCTGGAGAATGTAAGGCGTGCCACCTGACCTATACCTGATCAGGAAGGCGCGAACATGCTTCAAACGATTTGCCTGCATGCACAAACACGTGTAAATATTAGTCCGAGCCGTAGTCGGCTCCCCGGGACAACTCTTGCATCGGCTTTCAAAGAACCGATCAAGTCCCGGTGTCAGATCTGATCTGTATATCCGGATATCAGTGGATAAAGCAAATAACTATGAAAAACTTGCTTCAATTGAATTTAGTTAATCCAACCCACGACAGTAAAAACTTCACCGCTAGATCGGAACATCCTACACGTAACTAGGCCTAGCGAGTGTAACAGATAACTAAACCATAACAAAAAACAGAGGCCTAAGAACTAGCAAGAGCCGATTCCTGGAACAATCCCTATCAAGGCTAGAACAGAGCATCTATTACATCACCGGAACATCCAATCCGTTTGCAAGGCCTAATCTAGCAGATATTGAGCTAATTCTTATAAAAATAAGAACAAACCATAACAGATTGGATCTACTAGATAGAAAAGAAGCAAGGTGTTAACTCTATACAACTAATCCTTTGCGACGAGAATTAGCTTAATATCAAGCATGAACGCATAGAGAAAACATGATATTCGTAGATGGTAAACAATAAAAGCATAATAAATCTACTAAAAATCATGCTACGAACATCAAGATAACTAGCATTACTCGCCATCAAAAATGCTTCAGTACGAGTAATACCAAAGTAAAGAAAAGAACAATGCTGCCCTGATCCCAAGAAGACGATCAGGGCCACATGACGTTTACTTGGATGAAACCCTAGAATCAGGGGCGGCGTTGCGCCAAGGTGTTGTTGCAAAACATGATGACGTTCTCTTCTTACGAATATGATAGGGTACATATTTATAGTCCGGATACTTGGGAAACAAACTAAACCTAAGGCGTCCAAATCGGACTCTATCTCTAATCCAAACTGAACTAAATCTAAAGATACATGGCCTGCACGGCACAAATACTCACGCAGGAGCCGATTCTCAAGCCTTCTTTAATCCTTGCTTTAATCCCAACTCGCTTGCGGCCCATTAATTAACCCTGTTAATTTATGGCGATAACACATGCCCCCTGGTTTTGGCAATGATAATTCCAAAACCACTCCGTCGCTTCATCTTCCTGTTAATGCTCATTAAAACTGCTGCAACCACCAAGGAAGACGCAACTTCTTTGCAACTGGCTCCTCGTAGAATGTGAAACTGCCGATCCATCTTCCATTCTTTTACTATTTAATCTCATCCCTAATCGACTCTCTTCACGGCAAACTCATCTTCCTCCCTAAGCCAAGTAGCACAGAAAACCCCAACCTTCGTTAGCCATGGCGATTTTCTCCTCCTCCGGCTCCAACTCCATCGGCTATTCTTCTTCCCCTCCTTCTTCTCCTTCTTCTTCGAACCTCTCTGCCTCCTCCCTCGACTCCATTCCTGAGAGTCGGGGACTCCATTCCTAAGAGTCGGGAACCGACGTCGGAGTACAACCCGGCGGCGGCGCACGAAGCGCTCGCTCCTCTGCACTGGGATGCAGAGCAGTTCGACTTCAGGATCGCCTCCGAAGACGACGAGCCCCGAACTGAAGGCGAAGACCTCCAACTCCTGTTCCAGGAGGAGTTGGAGAGCAGCAGCGAAGAAGGCTCCTCCTGGGATGGAGGCGATTCCTCCTCGGAAGCGGAGATCGGCTCCTCCTCCAGCGACGACGACCCGATGGGAGGAAAGCCCTTCCGATTCCTCGGGTCCTCCGAGGAGGACAGCGAGGAAGACAGCGGCGGCGGCGGCCGGAGTAGCGACGCCGAGACCGACGGAGGCAGCAGTGCCTTTGACGGTGCCAGCGACGATGACGACGACGACGGCAGCGACGGCGGAGACGCGCCGGCTCGAAGCCCCAAGCGCCGTAGGTACTAGGTACCTACGAGCGGTAGATGTAGGTAGTAGTGTAGAAGTAGTATTGTAAAGCCGAAGGATTCTTCCTTTGTCAAATCGGCTCTTCTGTAAAAATCCAACTTTTAATGAAGTTTATTATTCCTTAATCTCACTTGTTTGAATCATCCCCCAAAAAAACTGATGGCACCGCATCAGGCTTCATTAATATCCAAAAGCCGATAGAATTCAAACTGGAAGCAACCCGCATAAGAACAGAACACCACTTCCACTTTGAACCCAACTCGAAATAGATACTCCAAATCCGAGGGCAATTCGAAAATCCCACTCTATAAGTTCGAGCAAGGACTCTCCAAGCGTCCAGAATTTGAATTAGAGCTCGCAGAACAACCAAACCCTAAGTCAGCAGATCTGAACCATGGCGGACTCTGCAGCTTCGACAACGAATTCTGCAACCGATGATGCAGCAATCTGTGGCCTGAAGGTAATATTCAGCCTGCCCTTTTTTTAACTTTCTTCAGCTCGTTAAGCCTCCAACAAATTAAACTCTGGAATATGACACCACATGTAAATTTCTGAATCTCTGAACTTCAGATGTCAGACATCCTTCTACCGCATCCTTCCGATCCCAAATCCTTTTTTCTTGGCCCACGAACTTATGAAAATCCCACAGATTTAATCTCCTGTGAAGCAAATAGGATTGCTTTCGTAAGTCAAAACATTGATCTGAATTCCTGGGCCGACTGCCTAAGAGCCTGGCCCAATCTACCTGAAAGCTGAACCACATGGTATAACAGAGTAGCAAAAGCTCATATGCCTTTATGACAGGAGTTAAACATAGCTGATGCAGTTAGTTTATCATTGTCTCCTCTCGACAAAGATGAAAACCTTCTAAAGACCATCGGTTATTTTTGGTCTGACGCTCTGAACTGCTTTCTCTTTGGTCACGGACCCATGACCCCTACTCTGCTAGACGTTACCATGATCACTGGCCTTGATATCGAATCTCTCAATCCTGCTGCTCACAGAATGGTAGAAGTCCCCTTCAAACTCTCATCCAAGGCAGACTGCACAAACTGGAGCGCTTACATGAACCAGCACATGAAGACAAAAGGCTCAGTAACTAAAAAAAGAACACACAGCCTTCTTAAATCTCTGGCTAGAACATTTTATTTTCTGTGGTATTTCCTTAGCTCCAACTAAGAATTACCTTCCTTTGGCCTACCATCTGGCCCATGGCAACCGCACCGGCCTAGGCAAACTTTTCCTTGGAGAAACATACAGATATCTCCATTTGATGACAACTAATTTGCTCAACCAAAAGAAACTCAGAACTGGAGGCCCTTGGTGGTTTATTCAGTTATGGGCACAACTCTACTTTCAGCATCAGATCCCAAACTTTCAAAGCCTAACAAAGAATTCCTTCCCTGATGAAAATGGCAAGCCAATTAGATGTACCAGCTATGGCCAAGCTCTATTCAGTCTTCCTGGCAGTAAACTGAACTCAACAGATGCAGCAAGCTGGTTTAGAATTTTCTACAAAGGCCTAGACAATCCCTTTTATTTTCCATTTACTGAATCTGAAGCCTTTGAGAACCCAACTGTCTTTAGACTGGATAATTTTGCCGATGACGACAACACTCGGCATCTGTATTCTTTAATGATCCGACCTGGCTATCTTCCTGTTGGCATCAGCACTTCCAACAGAATCATCAAACCAGGTTATGAGACTTATCAACCAGTCGTAGCAGCTCGGCAATTTAGCTTAGGACAAGTCCCTCCCCACTTCCATATTCACCACTTGGTGGAGAGCAGAGCCGATCTACCCGATGGTCTCACCAGCTCAAGAAGCTACAGCATGTTTGACCACCTCCACATTCCAATACCAGCCGATCTATCCTTTGCCCCCTCGTCAATCGACTTTAGCACTTGGTGGGGAATGTGGAAAACTCATGTATTCAGAAAAGCTCTAGGTCATCGACTGCAGCAAATTGATCCTGAATATGCAATCCCCGGAGAAGAGGTACTGAATTTGTGCACTTATTCTTTCTGAGTCCTCTACCCCTTTTCTTGGCTAATCCTTACTTACTTTGCTCACAGCAACAAGATGGTCCAGAACCTGTAGCCAATAACAGGGAGCCATTCCACTTTCTTCCAACTGCCCCGATGTTCTTTTTTGTAAGGGATCACCGCCGATGAAGAAAGTAATAATGACTGTTCAGCCGGACGTACTCCAGTCGGCTTCTAAGCGGAAACAAATTTCTGCAAATGTTGCCCCCCCCGAGTCCCGACCAAGAAAAGGAAGATCATCGCGAGACGAATCATCAAGAAAACAGCACAACCTTCCCCGAGTCCATCAGAATCTAACTCCAACCAGGTAATCTACCTTTCCTGAAACTTCTTCTTTATGCATATATATCCTAGTTGACCGTAATTCTATTTTCAGGACACAGCCGAAGACATCCCCAGTACTGAAAGCCCAGAACAACATGAATCATCTGCAACTCCTGATGCTCTGGTGGAGACGCGTGACGAACAAGCTGACACAACCAATGTTCTTGTTGTTGCCTCAAACTCAACTGGAACGATCGCATGTGGACCGACCATTACTTCTTTTTCAGAACAGGTAACACTACAAAAATCAATTTTAAATTAGCCGATAATTCATCAATGTACTTTGCTCCCGAAACTAACTCCAAATATCTCCACAGGGCTTTGATATTTCAGATTTACTCTCTTTTGACCCAGCATCAATGGGTCTGACTGCCCTTAGAGCAAAGGTACCGTCTTTACAGCAATCGGCTAACCTGGCAGATCAGCTTCAACTCATCAAGGATCTGCTCTCTGCTCCAATCAATACTCTGGTTGATGATTCCAGCAAGATAAAAGAAATCCTTGAGCAGATATAATCCCAACTTCCGGAGTCACATCGAGTCAAGCTTTGGCCAACCGGCCATCTTCCTTTCTTTCAGGCAGAGGTAAAAGCAGCACAACAGAGGATAGAGTTACGTCATTCTCAGAACCCTCTGAAAGCCGACATTGCTCAGAAATGCAAACTGCTCAACCAAAAGAAAGCAACTCTGGATGCTAAAGCTGACATCTCCGAGAGTACAAGGCGACTCAACCTCTTGGAGAAGGAACTGATGGAACTCGAAGAAAAGGTCCACAACACCCAAAGATTGATCCAAGAGGAGAAAGCTTCGATTGCAAACTCCAAGCAAGAAGCCCAAGAAATGACCGAGCAGATACGGGCAGAGTTTGCAGAGATAAGCACCTTGAGTCAACAGATAGTAATAGGCGATGACAAGGACGACGAAGCGATCATCGCAAGAGCCGATGCCGTACGCGCAGAAGCCATCCATGCCATAGAAGAGTTCCTGAACTAGTAGAACAATTCAGAAAACATTTAATGTTGCCTATTAAACCTGAAACTTGTACTCATTAAAAAACATCTTAAGTCGATGGCTGCACATCGGCTATCTTGCTTCTCATATATATATTTTTCTTTTTTTTTTACTGGCCAACTCAACGTGTTGGCCTATTTCTCTTTTTTTACTGGCCAACTCAACGTGTTGGCCTATTTCTTTTTTTTCTGGCCAACTCAACGTGTTGGCCTTTTATAATGCAGCCAGATGGATCTCATCGGCTCTTATCACTCGCCTTCCCACATGCTTGGGAAATACTTCTTGAGGTGTTGGCCATTGACCGCCACAGGAAACTTGACACCATCCAATTCCTCAAGCATGTATGCATTTCCAGGCAAAACCTGATCAACCTTGTACGGTCCGTGTCAAGTTGGAGACCACTTGCCATATTTTCTATCTTTAGTTCACAATGATAACACTGCCTCCCAAACTAGGTCTCCAACCTGTAATTCTTTCGGCTTAACCTTTTTGTTGTATGCACGAGCAACTTTAGCCTTGTTTTCCTTAATCTTCTCAAGTGACCAAAGTCTTAGCTCTGTAAGATCCTCCACATTATCGTTCATCAAGGTTGCATACTCTTCAGCCGATAGATCATTCTGAAACTCAACACGCCTTGATCCGGGCGTGATCTCACATGGTAACACATCGTCTTGACCGCAGACCAGATGGTATGGTGACGTCTTGATGGATCCGTGACACGAAATTCGATATGCCCACAAAGCTTCTGACAACACCTCATGCCAGCGCCTAGGATATTCATCGAGCTTCCTCTTGATCAGCTTGATAAGGCTCTGGTTGGATGCTTCAGCCTGTCCATTAGCCTGGGCATAATATGTGGACGATCTGATCAGCTTGAACCCCGTGTCATCGGCAAACTTTCTAAATTCTTCCGATATAAAGACCGATCCTCCATCGGTCGTAATGGTTTGAGGAATCCCGAACCTATGAATGATGTGCTTTTTAACGAAACTGATCACATCTCTTGACGCCACCGATCTCATGGGTACCGCCTCTACCCATTTTGTGAAATAATCTGTAACGGCTAACACCCATTGATGGCCTTTGCTAGACGGCGGGTTAATCTGGCCGATCATATCCATGGCCCAACCCCTGAACTACCATGGCTTAATAATAGGATTCATTACTGATGCCGGCACCATCTGAATCTTGCCAAATCTCTGACATGCCTGACATCCCTTGTAATATTTAAAGCAATCCTCAAGCATGGTAGGCCAGTAATATCCCGATCGCCTAATCAGCCATTTCATCTTATGAGCCGATTGATGAGTGCTGCAGGCTCCTTCATGAACCTCATGCAAGAGCCGATTCGACTCTGCAGGTCCCAGACATTTAAGCAGCAGTTCTTCCAAAGTCTTGTAGAACATGTCGTCCCCAATCAGAACATACTTCATAGCTTTGAGTCTTATCCTTCTGGGTGCCCCCCGAGCCGAATCCTTCAAATAATTGAAGATATCGGCTCTCCAGACTCCAGGTTCTAGAAACTGAACCTCTACATCGACCACATCAGCTGTTTCCTTGTAACCAGAAGCCATCTGTGCCAAGTCATTGGCTTCACTGTTCAAAGTCATTCGTATCCAGTGGAAATTAATGTACCTGAATTGTGACATCAACTCACGGCACTGCATCCATATTGGGAAAAGAGCCTCGCTCTCACATTTATATTCTTCCGTGAGCTGAGAAATCACCAGTTTCGAATCCCTAAATATTTCCACTGCTTCTGCACCAGCTTCCAGGAGTAATTCCATCCCCTTGCGAACGGCCTCATACTCCACCATATTATTGGTGCATGGAGCAGTCATCCTGATGGAAAAAGAATAAGTCACCCCTCGAGGTGATACCAACAGAATTCCCACACCGCACCCATCATCGCATGCCGATCCGTCAAAAAACATGGCCCAGGCACGTATAAACAGTGCAGCCACATCGGTGCTGATCCTGTCTGCCACGAGATCCACCAGTGCCTGTCCTTTGATTGCCTTCGTAGGCTGATATCGGATATCGAACTCTGACAATGCAAACATCCATTTCCCGAGCCGGCCTTTCAGAACTGGAGCTGACAGCATATACTTTATGACATCCGATTTGCAGATTACAATCGTTTCCGCCGAGAGCAAAATATGACGAAGATTTGTGCATGTAAAGAATAAATAGAGGCAAAGCTTCTCGATCTCGAGGTACCTGGTCTCGGCGTCTAACATGCGCCTGCTGAGGTAGAAAACCACCCTCTCCTGGCCGTCGTGCTTCTGAACCAATACCGAAGCAATGGAAGTGTCACCCACGGACAGGTACACGTAGAAAGGCCTATCTTGCTGGGGTGGAACCAACACTGGAGGCTTCGATAGATATTCTTTGATTTCATCAAAAGCCTGCTGTTGCTCTGCCCCCAGCGAAACTCAGCATCAGACTTGATTTTCACCAAACCCATGAACGGCTCGATGCGCCCTGATATATTGGAGATAAATCGTCTGACAAAGTTAATTTTGCCGATGAGCTTCTGCAAATCTTTCTTCGTAGTAGGCGGCCTCATTGTTCTCAAGCTTCTTGACTTTTCAAGCCGATCTCGATTCCCCGCTCGTGCACCAGGAATCCAAAGAACTGACTGGCCGATACACCAAAAGGCGCATTTCTTTGGGTTCATTTTGAGCCCAAACCTTCGAGTCCGCTCTAAGACCTGACGCAAGTCTTCAAGATGTCCCCCGGCCGACGTGGACTTGACCACGACATCATCAATGTAGATCTCTGCTAATTTGCCGATGAGATCATGAAAAATGTAATTCATAGCGCGTTGATACGTTGCACCGGCATTTTTCAATCCAAAGGTCATAACCAAGTATTCGAACAATCTGACCGCGCCTGGTACTCTGAATGCAGTCTTATGTATATCCTCTGGGGCCATAAAAATCTGGTTGTAGCCGGCATTACCATTCATAAAACTCATCATCTTATGACCGGCCGCTGCGTTGATCAATGCTTCCGCAACAGGCATCGGATACTCATCTTTTGGCGTTGCTCTGTTGAGGTCTCTGAAATCCATGCAGACTCACCATCGGCCATCTTTCTTTTGTACAGGGACCACGCTAGAGATCCACTCCGCATACCGACACGGCCTGATGAATCCTGCATCTAATATTTTTTGCACCTCTTTCTTAACCTCCTCCAGGACTTCGGCCTTCATCTGACGTGCTGGTTGCTGAAATGGCCGAAATCCCTTCTTAAGCGGGAGCCGATGCTCGACGATGTTTCTATCCAGGCCGGGCAACTCAGTATAATCCCATGCGAAACAGTCCCGTTAATCCTTCAACAATGCAATCATCTGCTCACGCAAGATTGGGTCTAACCTTTTGCTGATAAACATCGGTCGCGGCTTATCCCCGGGACCGATATCAACTTCCTCCAAATCGTCAGCTGACGTAAACCCGTACCCTAACTTGCCACCGTCTGAAAGATCGACATCGACAGCAAACACAGGGAGATAACAAGAAAAATTTTCCGGCCAACTGCACGGGCTGGCCGTCCCTGTATTTCCATTATCATTCAAAACTGAATGCACAGCAACTGACCAACTACCGGAGCTGGCCATTGTTTGTTCATAATGTAACAATTTTAACTCCAAATATATATTACTCATTTTTTGGGGCCGGTCACTGGGACCGGCCTTTCTAATCTTGCTGGATTCCGTAGCTTGCCAGGATGTTTTTACTCTGTGAGGCCAGTGGATAAGACCAGCCTCAGCCCGTTTTTTGTCGCTTCAATCTGATCACAGTCTTCCAGCGCGATCCCTAAGATCGGCTCTTGCTCTTCCGCGTCCCAGGCATTCATGTCTGCGAGTGAAACCTCGCTGGAGTCATCTGCACGGACCACCTCCACTTCATCGCCATCCCACTGGACCAAACACTTGTGCATCGTGGAAGGAACACAACAATTGGCGTGAATCCAATCCCTCCCAAGCAGCACCGTGTATGTACTCTTACTGTTGACGATGAAGAATGAAGTTGGGACGGTCTTGCGGCCAACTGTCAACTCCACATTGAGGACACCCTGTGCCCCCAACAGCTGACCGTTGAAATCATTGAGCATCACATTAGTCTTGATAAGATCAGTAGTGGAACGACCCAATCGGCGCAGCACTGAGTACGGCATCAGATTGACTGCGGCGCCAGTGTCGACCAACATCCTGTTCACAGGCTTGCTGTCGATGAGGCCCTTGAGATACAATCCCTTCAGGTGCTTGTAGCTTTTCTCCTTGGGCTTCTCGAAGATGATCGGCTGTGGGCCGAGATCCAGCTGCGCGATGGCCAATTCCTCCGGTTGGGGCACCCGAAACTCCGACGGGAGCACGAACACCATATTCACATCAGCCGATGGCTTTTCATCGGCTCTTAGCTGCTTGGGGCGCCACTCCCTTCTTGGGGGATGCCTTTCCACCCTTCACGGGTGCCTGACTTGCTCCACGAGATCCGGACGCGCCTTCCTCAGCACGTCGAGGTACCTTGCTTCTGCCTCTTCGAGATTGCATAGACGCTGCACACGACGCTTCTGTGAGCGGCTGAGCCCGTCAGGACACCATCGTGGATGATGATACTTGTCTTCCTCTTCTAGCTCAAGATCGTCCCTGGATGGCCGCTCAATATGATCATCATGACGTGTTTTGGGCCCTAAGCGCTGGAACACCGACGTCTCGCCTGGATGGCATCCCCGAGGCCTGCACTCCAAGCAATCATCGATAGTAGGCAATCGGCTCATGCCGGAATTCCAACAGTACCTGAAGAACGGGCAATGCCAGTGGTCGCGTATAGCCTGGTGTCTCCCTTGCGTTCTTCCTGTGCGATGCTCATACTCCTCCTCTTCCGATTCATATCGGCGGCGCAACTTGTACTGATACTGGTATTTTTCCAGAAGCCGATTAGAAGCTGGGAGTTGATTGCAGATGTGACGCATTTGTTCTTCAGTGACATGTTGCTGGTCCGGCTCGTGTTCATCCTGGGGTCGTTTGCCAGAAGCGGCCTCTTTCCTCTGCTCGACACGGCGGCGCATGGGTCCCGCCGTGTTGATCTGGAACGCCAAGTTATGGCCCTCGGGTCCAAGATCCGACAGCTCCACCATGTTAGCCTGTGGGAATGGTTGACTACCCACTTTCATCGTGTGTTGGGCCAGAATTAATCGGCCTTGCTCGATAGCCAATTGGATCTGCCGACGCAGCTCCTTGCAGTCATTCGTGGCATGAGTGAACGAGTGGTGCCACTTGCAGTACAGCCTTCCCTGCAGCTCCTGTGCTTTTCTTTGAGTAGTAGATCGAATATCTGCTATGCTTTGGCCACGTCAAAGTCAAAGCCCTTCACAAGCCCCTTCTGTTTAACCCACTTGCACGGGACGGGGTTTGCCCCCCGGGTCCACTCTGCCACAGCCACTTCTTGTTCCTCGCCAGAATCATCGGAATCACCTGCTTGTGCCATATTGACATGACGCTTGAATTTTTCCTGGTACAGCTCAGGGTGATAGTGTTCATACGCCGTAAGCTTCTGCACCATGTGTGCCAGAGAGGTGAATTCCAACTGAAAAGCCAGATCCTTGATCGGCTTAGCGAGCCCCAGGACAGCCAAATCGACTGCCTCCTTCTCTGTGATGCGCGATAAGTAGCATCGATTCTTAACTTCTCTGAAGCGCTGGACATACTCTGACACACTTTCCCCTCGCTTCTTCCTGACTTGGGCGAGGTTGGCAATCCTGGCTTCGGCAGCCTCCGAGTGATATTGGGTGTGGAACTGATCTTCCAACTGCCTCCAAGTCCGGATCGAATCTGGGGGCAGTGATGTATACCATTCAAAAGCTGAACCCGTGAGAGACTGGGAGAAGAAACGGACCCTCAGAGGATCCGATACTGAAATCATCCCAAGCTGCGTCAGGTATCGGCTCACATGCTCGATAGAGCTGGCTCCTTCTGAACCGCTGAATTTGGTGAACTCCGGGAGCCGATACTTGGGTAGCAACGGGATCAAGTCGTAGTCACTTGGATACGGCTTAGAATAGCCAATCGCCTTTCACTTGGGCAGGATGCCGAACTGGTCCCTTAGTATTGCACTGACCTGCTCCACATTAAGAACTCCTGGGGCCGAGGGCTCAGCACTCAGCCCGGTAGTGTACTTCGCCAGCCATGCCTGCTTCTCCGCGTATGCCCCTGAGGCCCCTGTACTCACCAGCTGCCCCGCGCGTGTTGGGTTGATATTGTCAGGTATGTACACACACGTGTAGCCGTGCGGGATCTCCTTGGGCGGTTCGCTCAGGAACTGTCCCTCCCCGGGGTCACCGCCGATCTTGTAGACGACGTAGATCGGTGAACTCTGCGGTCCTGCTGCCGTGAGCGAGTATGATACTGGCGGCCTAGATTGCAATGCAGCTTCCCCTCTGTGGCTCCCCAGGACTGGTCCTGACGGGGAGTACTGGTTCTTGATCGCCTCCTGCACAACGCGATGTGCCACGCGCTCGAGCTCGTTCATCAGGCTTTCTGAGTGCCGATGAAGCGTGTGAGCCACCATATAATTCATCTCCTGGCGTAGGGCCCTGGTGCGCTCCTCCGACGGCACGGACAGATCGACGTTGTCGAGAGCGCCCTCTAGTGAGAACCCCTTCCACCTGATGCCGTGGTTGCGGGTCCTCTCGAAAGAACCGATGAGATCGGCTTCGAACTGAGCTTTGACCTCATTGTATTTTTGCTTGTGTTCTGGAGTCAGCTCTTCATACATGACAGGTTTGGTGGCCGGCGGAACGGGAGCTTGGTCTTGAGGTCCAGTCATCTCTGCGGCGGGTGTTGTTGTTGATGAATGTCCCACCGGGCGTGCCAGAATGTGTTGTCGGTCAAAACCCACCGGCAAGTAGCGATAGGCAACACGAAGAGCCGGGAGGTCGCCAGGGCGCTGGCAGGCACTGCTTCCTCGGACAACGGCCCGCAATCCGGCACACGCCGAAGATTCCGGAGAATGTAAGGCGTGCCACCTGACCTATACCTGATCAGGAAGGTGCGAACGTGCTTCAAACGATTTTCCTGCATGCACAAACACGTGTAAATATTAGTCCGAGCCGTAGTCGGCTCCCCGGAACGACTCTTGCATCGGCTTTCAAAGAACCGATCAAGTCCCGGTGTCAGATCTGCTCTGTATATCCGGATATCAGTGGATAAAGCAAATAACTATGAAAAACTTTCTTCAATTGAATCTAGTTAATCCAACCCACGACAGTAAAAGCTTCACCGCTAGATCGGAACATCCTACACGTAACTAGGCCTAGCGAGTGTAACAGATAACTAAACCATAACAAAAAATAGAGGCCTAAGAACTAGCAAGAGCCGATTCTTGGAACAATCCCTATCAAGGCTAGAACAGAGCATCTATTACATCACCGGAACATCCAATCCGTTTGCAAGGCCTAACCTAGCAGATATTGATCTAATCCTTATAAAAATAATAACAAACCATAACAGATTGGATCTACTAGATAGAAAAGAAGCAAGGTGTTAACTCTATGCAACTAATCCTTTGCGACGAGAATTAGCTTAAGATGAAGCATGAACGCATAGAGAAAACATGATATTCGTAGATGGTAAACAATAAAAGCATTATAAATCTACTAAAAATCATGCTACGAACATCAAGATAACTAGCATTACTCGTCATAAAAATGCTTCAGTACGAGTAATACCAAAGTAAAGGCAAGAACAATGCTGCCCTGATCGCAAGAAGACGATCAGGGCAGCATGTCGCTTACTTGGATGAAACCCTAGAATCAGGGGCGGCGTTGCGCCAAGGTGTTGTTGCAAAAAGTGATGACGTCCTCTTCTTACGAATATCATAGGGTACATATTTATAGTCCGGAGAATTGGGAAACAAACTAAACCTAGAGCGTCCAAATCGGACTCTATCTCTAATCCAAACTGAACTAAATCTAAAGATACATGACCTGCACGGCCTAAATACTCACGCAGGAGCCGATTCTCAAGCCTTCTTTAATTCTTGCTTTAATCCCAACTCACTTGCGGCCCATTAATTAACCTTGTTAATTTATGGCGATAACACAGCTCCAGGGAATAATTTGCATGCTTCTCAGGTCGTCCTGAAAATAGCCCAATCTATTATCTTATTATTTGGCCAACAAACGGAGTCTCCACGTTCGCTCTCAAAACCTAGAAATTATCACGTTGTTTTAACCAACAGTAATATATAATTTATGATAATGAATAGGGTGATATAAGGTAAAAAAAAATAGTATAATCTTTAAGTAAAGATACAACAACATGCAAATTTTTGAATTTTCAATACTAGCCGTGCAAATGCGCGGGCTATACATCTAGTTCAATTTCATGTGAGATGCATCTCCATATAATAAAAAACTTGATTGGGAGGGGGTATGATAGCCCCAACCGTTTTTCATTAAGGGAAGCAATCTGTTTTTCGTCGAGAAAACCCCCAAACCCTAGTTGCGCTAGCGAGGGAAATTTTTTAACCGTTTGTGGAAATTCGCTCCACATGGAGTTGGACCAGACTTGTGGTGTGCCGCCAGAGTCCTTCTGATAGGGGTTGTGAAAACAAAGCAACAACGACCCACATGACAGGTAGTCAGATAGTGGTGCTACTATATTTGTGGGCAGTGATTCGTACGAAAGTAATTGATGGTTGTTTGTTTGTTTGTTTGTTTCCGTGGCTAATCTCGCTAGTCAAGGAGGAAGATCAAATCAGGCGGAAAAATGATCCCGGTGTCAGTGCGGCCTAGAGGCCCTAGCTCGACGGGACCTCTTGCTTTGTACACACTCTTTATTATTTTCACAGGACTAAAAATATAGAAGTAGCTTGGCAGCTTGCAATCTAATCCACTACTTTAATTTCTTCCTAGGGCTCATGTTTGGGACGAAGAGTTTCACATAAAACAATAATGCTCCCGTGGAAATTAGGAAGCTACTCCGTAATATATATTCTGGGGATCGATGCATGCATGTCACGTGGATCAATAGTGAAATGTTCCAACGCCATAGAGAGTTAGGGACCACTGACGCATGTGGCAAAGCAACCCTTTCCCGTCTCTTCTAGGCGCTACAGGAGCGAGCGGCGAAAGAGGGGCGAATCCGCGTCCGGGGCCAATTCCGCTCCCTCCTCTCCTTCTCCGGCGTCCTCGTCAGCGCCGGGAGAGGAAGGGGAGGGGGGAATCGACCGCCGATGTCCATACTAGTCTAGATAGGTTAGTCTAGGCGTAGTTAGGTTCCTCATCGTCGGTTTTGGCGGCGGAGGTTTGTTTCCAGGAGTGGCGGCGGCTACGGCGCGGCTCCGGCAGAAAATAAGGTTCTTCCTGGCCAGCGGAGGCATGCAGTTCTTCGTCGGCTTGGTCAAGCTTTTGGCTCTCCTGTGTATCTCCGGTGGTCGGGTCTTCGATTCCAGCGGTTCACCAGTGAGGTTTGGTTCCCTACTTGCTTGCGGAGGGGAGGGTAACTGGTGCATCCCTGTGGGTGTGCGGTTTGTCCAGTCGCTGAGTTCCTCGGCGGCGCCGGATTCTTCTTCTGGTCGCTGGTCGTCTAGCCGGCGGTGGCGGATCTCGTGTTCCTCTTCCAGCTTGTCAAGGTGATGGCCGATAGTCTTTCAGCGGAATCGAGCCGTTTGGTAGTGTATCCGGCGGTGGATCTTGCCACTTTTCCAAGGTTTGGGGTCCCTTGGCATGTTGGGAGGTGGAGGTTGCTGGCGGTGAAGTTGACGAACGGGATGCCGGAGAAGTTGAGGAAGATGAACAGTAGTCATATGGGCTCCTTTATAATTTTCCTTTTCTTTGAGGTCTTGTTTGTAAAAGGGGATGTACTGTGCTGCGGTTTAATATATTTTCCCTTTCGCAAAAAATAGAGAGTTAGGGACCCAATCACAATGTGCTTCTGTCCTTGGCTAGCTAGCACAAGGGCCTTTGTTTGGTTGTGTTCTAGAGATTCTAGAACGAAGTTTGACCATTAATTACGATGTCAAATAAAGCCAGTTTACAAAACCAACTCTAGAACCTCTGCGCTAGGAACTCTGAAGAATCTAATGAGACCTTTGACCGCGTGTTTAGAGAATAGTTACTGTAGCATCACTGTAGCCAATCATCGATTAATTACTGTCATTAGATTCGTCGCGAAAAGTTATACACATCCCTAGAAAGGTTTTGCAAATAGACTTCATTTAGCACTCCATGCATACGAGATTTTTTTTTGGAAGCGTGCGTTCTAGGAATTCTAGAATGGGGGTGGTAACCAAACAAGGCCAAGTTCACGTCGTGGAGTCCCTGTAATTCGTACGCAATTATTTTTCTTTCGAGCACAATCGTACGCAACTAATTGACGGCCGTTTGTTCGTTTTCCTCTCACGAGATCTCGCTGTCAAGGGGATAGATGATTTCCATGCATGCTGCCTAGGGGCCCAAGAATGGATGCGTTTATACTGTATACCCCTCGGTGCGATCTGGGTCAGAGGAGTGAAGAACACACAAGCTTTCGCCTCCAATCTCCTACTCACCAAGTTCATGGAGATGGAAGGCGTGAAGAAGGTTCAAATGTGTCCTTCGGATCTGCATCGACTCCAGGAGCCAGGGATACCATTTTTGTTGTCAGAGACTGGAGCCGGAGCAACTTCTTCCAGCAGGTGAGCAGTTAGCAGGGAGCTTGTCCGTACGCACGATGTTTAGTTGATCACGGAGTGGTTCGCACGTCTAGTCACTGATCTCCTTTCCGAAAAGAAAAGAACATGATTGCCCGCGATAACGGGCTGGATATGTTACTGCCATTGCTGACCCAACATGACCTAAAGCTCATGTGCTGAGATGATGCGAGGAGACATGTGACTCAGTGTGATGGAGACATGTAGCGCATGCAACACGAACGGGAAGGTGGGTTTAGGTGCCTTTGGCCGTGTTTAAATCCAAAAACGTAAAATATAAAATTTTTATAAATCACTTGCAGTGTACTAAATATAATCAAAAAATAAATCGCATTACACAAATGGATTGTAAATTGCAAGACGAATCTAATGAGTCTAATTAGGGCGTGATTAGACACAAAATTGCTACAGTAAACATACTCTAATGATTCTTCAATTATGCTCATTAGATTCGTCTCGTAGTTTACAGACGAGATCGGTAATTAGTTTTGTGATTAGTTTACATTTAATACTTCAAATATTGAAGATTCCCTTCCATAAACATAAAAATGCAAAATGCAAAGTGAACTAAACACACCCTTTGTGTAAGGTGGCTTGTGTTGCTGTCTTTCGTTAGATGAGCCAAAGCACATGAATAGATCATTTTGCATTTTGCATTTTTGCATTTTTGAAAGAGAATCTTTAATATTTGAAGTATTAAATGTAGACTAATCACAAAACTAATTACAGATCTCGTCTGTAGACTACGAGACAGATCTAATGAGCCTAATTAATCCATCATTAGAGCACGTTGTAGCATTACTGTAGCGATTTAGTGTCTAATCACGTCATAATTAGGCTCATTAGATTCGTCTCGCGATTTACAGTCCATTTATGTAATACGATTTATTTTTTGACTACATTTAGTACACCATGCAAGCGATTTACAAAATTTTACATTTTGCGTTTTGGGATCTAAACAAAACCTATGTCCTTTGGCCCATTGCTCCATTCTGGATGATTGTAATGAGTACAGCCCATGTGCTGACTGCGAACACTATCGAACTCGTTTGAAATTCAAAAGCCTCTGGAACCTCGATCTACTTACACATCATGTCCTACTCTTCATCGAGTTCCTCTACAATTCATCCGTGTACAGTGGAGAGCCTGAACGCTACAAAAGGCAATTTGGAATTTGCAAGATCATAAAAAATTATGACGGAAAGAACTGAAGAAAAAATTCACAAACTTGCTAGCATAAATTCCGAACTCTTTACTGCTTGTTAGCAAACATTCCGTACTGTATAGAGTCTACCCTACAGATGGCACTACTTTTAGTTTTACACAAGTTCATAGGAGCTCTAGGAGCTCCATGAGATGAGACTGCGAGGCACTTTGCAAACCACATATGCCCTGGGCCTTTTGATTCGATACAGGCAAAAGAAGAGGCTTGTAAAACATGTTCTCAGTCTGAATCTTCAAGCTTTTTTATGGCATCCTCTATCGCAGGTACAGCATTGCGGAATGCTTCCCACTGCTCGACTGTCATACTTATTCCTGCATAATGCAGAATATTAGCAAATAAAGACATGAAAACAGTCAGTGAAACACTATGCCATGGGATGAAACAACTAAAACGCCACAACATAACACCAACAAAAAAAAACAGGAATCCAAATCGTTGGCATCACTAACAGCACACAACTACCAAGCTCTTCATTGTTTAGAAACATATATAGTAGCACTAGTATCATTTTAACAAGGAGAGTTTAAAAATCTAAAAAAAACTACAAATTTTGTGCATCACATAGCAGAGTTGTTGCCCCTGATATGTTAACAAACAATATCCAGAGTCTGACATCACCAACATTTTAGGATAACTCATGTGAAAGTGAAACAATAGCCAGAATCTGGCATCACCATAAGGAAGGCAACTGATTTATCAACTGGTTTGCGAACCAAATATTACAGCAGACGTAAATACGGTGTTTATCAACTGAAAACTAGTTTGCGAACAAATATTATATTGAAGTTTTATATTGTGGAAAGATCAGTAGCCGGAATGACTTCTCAGTTTCTTCATTTAATTAGCCATAATAAGGTGAGTAGACAAACATCATTAATTCTTAGTAAACTGAACGTAATGTTGCATTAAGATGGTCACATCTAACTTTTATTCAAATAATTCAAAAGGCTGTTAAACACCTAAGCCAGGCAGTTTTCTTCTGTTGCATAACAATAATGTCCAGCTAGACAGAGTACTCAGCTAGACACCAGGGGGGAAAGAACTTCTCTCTAACAACTTCATAACTATGCTAACAACTTTTGAAGATAGAGGACTGACAGCCTACGGAGAAGTCAATATCAATAAATCATAATAGCGACTATAACAAAATCTAGATGTTGCTGTGACAACAGGACAGGCACCCTAACCACTATTATGTGGTGACATATGGAAAACCTAGTTGTGGTATGTGCATTGTTTCTATAACAAGGAAAGAACTAGTGGAAATATGGATAACTAATAGTCAGCGGTATTGACAAATAGAGATATTGGCTTTGCTAAATAATGCTATTAACAAATTATTTTGGTTATTTTGCAGAAATCTTAATGGTTAAATGGTTACATAACTTGGAAGACCACTTATCATGTTAACGCTGTATATCACAATTCATGCTTTGCCTATTGTCGTCCCTCTGCTTTTGCAGCAATCATTCCTTGTCAATACTTTGTCACGGAACATAACTAATGTTTTCTAAATAATAAACGAGCAAGACTCAAACCAGACACATTCTGAACCACTACCAAATATGATCAAACTTAAGAAAGAACAGATAACACTGAAAACAACCACATGTGTCTTTCACTATCCAGTTCTGAGTTCCGGGACAAATTGGTCATGTACTCATGCGGAATTAAGTTTCAGGAAATCTGAACCATCCTTATACCATAAGAGTGTAGAGGGCTAAAGGCGGGGGCAAGATCTAGCTGACACTGCAGAATGCGGTAAGCTTGCTAAAACTAGGTATAGTGGGGCATT
Organism: Panicum virgatum; assembly: GCF_016808335.1. Taxonomy (NCBI): domain Eukaryota; kingdom Viridiplantae; phylum Streptophyta; class Magnoliopsida; order Poales; family Poaceae; genus Panicum; species Panicum virgatum. The sequence goes on from NC_053149.1 coordinate 53,353,792, forward strand.
AAAATGAGAAAGACACCAAAATTGTGCTACGCTCAGTACTCGAATTCTCCATAAGCATGAATGTATCAAGGTACATTTGAGTGGAGCGCATAACATCTACAATTCGAGCAGAAATCGAAGGTTGCAGTTCGAGGAAGAGTTGAGTCACCTTTGCTGGTTGGCAGCTCCTTGCCGTCCTTCAAGTAGAATTCGCGGATGGACACCAGTGTCCTGCCCTTGAACTCCGACAGCGTCACCCTCCTCTTGGTCGACAGCTGCACGCGCAAACCCACATCACGCCACAAAACCCTAGCCCCACGCCACAAAACCCTAGCACCCGGATTGATCGAACAAAGGGCGAAGGGGAAGAGCCTGAGCGTTGGAGGCACGGGAGGAAGAACTCACGCGGCAGAGGATAAGGTCCCCCTGGTCGTCGTATTCTTTCTTCCGCGCACCTCCCTCCTCTTCCTCCTCCTCTTCTTCCTGTTCCTGTTCCTCTTCCTCTTCATCTTCCTTCTCGCCCCCCTTTGCCTCCTCGCCGGCGTCGCCCTGCTGCTGCTCTTCCTCCACCTCCTGGGAGGAGAGGGAAGTGAGGTATCCCTCCACGACGCCGCGGACGAAGAGCTTGCGTTCGGGGACGGAGAGATCTATGCCGAGGCGGTCGGCGGCGGCGGAGCGGACCTTGTACTCCGTCACGGAATCCATGTCGGAGCCCCGGAGGATCTCCAGCACCGTCGCTTCCACTTTCTTCTTCGTCGCCTCGTCCATGCCGACGCCGCCTCCCACTGACTTCACCCTCCGCTTGCTTTGGCTCCGCCGGAGAAGCCTGCCGCGGCCCGCAGTCCAGCTCAGGTCTCTCTGCGAAACCCGCCGTTGGTTTGGGGGAAAACGAGCGGGGTTGTGGGCCACAAGCGGGGGTTTGGGCCGTGCGGCTTCGAATATATTGGGCTGTAAATCTTTCTGTCGGATGTTGTAGGCTTTTCTTATCGTCGTTTTGGGCCTTTAAGGCTGAATGTCATTTTATCTCACTCATTTTTTTTCTCCCAAATGCCCCATCAAAAAAAATCTCCAAAATCAAAAGAATAGCATTTTGATTCCTTTGAAGGTGTCACATGCCGGAAAGTGTTGGTGTCTCCATAAATTTTGTGGTTCCACCGGTATGGATGGTGAAGGGGATCATCATCATTTGTCAGGTTGGCAACCTTAATAGCTTACGGACTACTAAGTTTGGTGGATCCTGCTACATCTCCATGTGATGGATAGCCGGCCTGTCTGGTGGTGGTGGACAATGGAACCTGTGTGTTTATTTAGCACCAACGACGCGTTCTGCCTCCGGGTTGACCTTGATTAGAGCAATGCGGCCACTCTCTCATCCGCCGCCCCTGCTCGTATTGCTGAAACAAGATCTGCCTAATTGGGTGGCCTCGGCTTCGGACATAAAAAAAAAATCAAGCTCGGTGCTCGCTAGCGAACCTCAATCACGCATGCACGTCTAGAACCTAGCAAATGCGGCTGACACTTCTTTCGTGGATGGTCAACTAATGAAGTGTCAAGATCTGCTGGTACAAAGTCTCCCACACGTCACCGAGACTTTCAAACGCGCAAAATGCCAAACAGAGGACACGCATTTCCTTCCAGCAACGCATCGACACGGAGAGATTTTGGAAGCTCTGCAAACACGGAGGGATAGCAAACTGGGCTGAAGTCTGAAAGATTACCATCAGCAAGGCGCAAATCAAAATTAAATCCGGAGCAGCTCTAGCTCAAAGTTTTCATAAACAGAAGGTTACACGGCCGGGCAGGTGCCACCTGACGATCCGAGCCGAGCCGAGCCGAGCCGGCCGCCTCGAACCCGTCGCGCAGGGCCCGGCCGGTCACGGTCAACCAACCGAGCGCGCGCACCCCCAACCGGCGGCGACGCGGAAGCGAAGCGGCGAGGAAGGCGCCGTCGGGCGTTTGCGCGTGCGTCGCCCGCACGGCAGCACCAGCAATCCCATTCGACAATTCCCACCCCCTTCCCACGAGAAAACGATTCGCTTCCATCGGCAAAACGGAGAGTCTTCCTCCCCCCTTCTTCCTGTTCGGTTCCCCTTGGCGGCAGGCGGCCGCGTCGAGGGGGGGCGAGTCTTTCCATATTCCAATCCACCGCACCGCGGCAACAAAAGCGGCGCGTCCGATAGGTGGGGGGTTGGCAGCACTTGGTGGCGCGCGCCGTGTCTCCCACGGGGCCGGTTGGATTTGGTTGGGTTTTCGAATCAAGCCGGGAGGAGGGGAGGTCTGCGTGCGGTTGTGTCGCGCGGGCGGAGGCCGGCCGCGAGGCGGAGATGCACAGGAGCAAGGGGAAGCTCTCCGGCGTCCTGCACAAGGGCTTCAAGCCCGACAAGTGGTCAGTCCAGATCGATTTCCGTCCGCTCCCGCTCCCGGGGTGGCGGAGGGTTGTGGGGGATTCTAACGCCCGCTTCGCTTCCTTGGTTTTTATTGGTGATGGTGATGTTCGCAGCAAGACGTCGCTGCGGATGGCGGTGGCGCGGATCAAGCTGCTGCGGAACCGGAAGGAGGCGCAGGTGCGCCAGATGCGCCGCGAGGTCGCGCAGCTGCTCGAGGCCAACCAGGACATGACCGCGCGCATCAGGGTACGTGCTTCGTTTCGTCCCATCGTTTACCATTTCACCACCGCCCATTGCTTCGAGTTGGCTCGACGCGTCTTCAGCGCGTGATACCACGGTTGACCTGATGATGGTAAAGTTCGGTAATCGGGTTGCGTGGACTTGACTTCTGTAGCTCAAGCGCTGCGGCCTCAGTTGAGCTAGGTGTTTTGTTGTAGTCTAGGTGTTTATATGTGCAAATGGATGAATTGGCTGCTATTTGGGATGAATGTGTGTGGTAGATATGCCATGGTTGCTGACTGACGGGCTGCTACATTGGTCAGCTGCAACGAGTGTAAACATTTGGGACTTATCAAATAACATCAAGCATTGGTTCTTCTTCCTCACTATACGCTTTCGTTGGACACACATCCTAACTTTAATTTCAGTGCTATTTGTGCTCTGCACTCGCTATAGGACAATGCTTACTTTGTGCTACTAAACTTTTTCCATTGAAACCCTGATGTTCCATGGGGGCATTGGATCTTCATCTGATCAAAGTGCATGGTTTTCTTGTTTGACTGATGTAAACCAATAATTAGCGGGTTGTGCTTTCTCCATATTTAATCTTAGATGCCTCTTGCTGCAAACATCTGTTAGGCCATAGAAAATGACTAGCTTTTTCTCAGTTCTAATGAAGTTTATACTTATCGCATTTTAATGTGTCTTGATAGTACTATGTCAGCATGAGGCTCATTATTTCTTATTGACTCTGCTGTGTTCCGCCTGCAGGTTGAACATGTCATAAGGGAAGAGAAGTTCATGCAAGCATATGACTTGCTTGAAGTATATTGTGAACTTATAGTGGCACGTCTGTCCATTATTGACTCACAGAAGTAAGCCATTTTTTTCTTATATGCAAACCCTTATTCGATGGTTTGCGTTTTGAGTTGGTTCAGAACTATTTCTTAGCAGCACGTCATGATTTAGGATGTTTTTTCTGCACATCTAAATAGCATATGCATTTTATTCACCTGAATTGTAGGGCTTGTCCCATCGATCTGAAGGAGGCAATAGCGAGTGTTATATTTGCATCTATGAGGTGTTCGGATGTCACGGAACTAGCAGATGTCCGGAAGCAATTCACAAGCAAGTATGGAAAAGAGTTTGCTACAGCAGCCCTTGAAGCGCGCCCTGACAGTGGCGTAAATCGTCTGGTATTTTTTGCTGCCTTTATTTAAGAGTTTCAAATTTTATGAAAGATTTTCCTTGTTTCCATGGGCACGATGCCACTTTTACCCTAGACCGCTTATACAACTATGTTTGTTACAGGTAATTGAGAAACTGTCAGCAGGAGCACCTGATATACAGACCAAAATCAAAACCTTGACCTCAATTGCGGAGGAGCACAACATCAAATGGGTGCCAAAAGCTTTTGAGGAGAAATTGCAGAAGCCAAATGAAGATCATCTAGTAAATAACTGTTTGAGAGTATTTTGCATTTTTCACTTTCTGTCCTGATTGGATATTGTGGTCCTAATCTGTTTGATTATTTTGTTTACCAGTATGGGCCTGCCACATATTCTGGAGGAAACATTTCAACTATGGGGTCATCCACTTCTAGCATGTCAGCACCACAGCCCACATACTCTGGTGTTCCAGCGGCGACTGTGGAGGGACCTTATTCGCCTGCAGATGTCTCAGCAAATAGAAATTCTAATGCTTTCTCACAAGAAAACATTCGTAGTGGTTCCAGTGCTTCAGTGCCCCCTAGCTCCCAACATGATGCATCTGCTTCCTATTCAGCACAAATTCCTGGTCCTAACAGTATCTCACATGGAAATACTGGAGATCCACCTTATCCTCAATATGGCGCAACAGTCCCAGGTACAAAGAGATTCTACCATTGAATTCCTGCCACTTTTTGTTTCTTATTCATATTCCCGATGACTGGTTAAAATTTTCTTTTCAGACACTGTGTCCAGGAATGAAGAGATGAATCGGCATAGGGAAAGAAAACCGTCAGTTAGTGGTGCCAATTGGAATGTGGAATTCAAGGATGCAACATCTGCTGCACAGGCAGCAGCAGAGTCTGCGGAGATGGCAAGTATTGCTGCTAGAGCTGCTGCTCAACTTGCTAGTCGTGGAAACTATTCTGGTGGCCAAAGTACTGGAGATTATGAGGCAGCTGCATACAGTCATGAAAATACACCAAGGAAGCAACCAGCTGAGCATTTAGTGAAGGATGAGAACAGGAGTTTCCATGACCAGAGTTCAGGTATAAATGATCCAAGGGCAATGCCATATGCAAGAAAAAGGTCGGGAAGAGCAGAAACAAATCATGTTGAAAACCAGAATATATCAACAGTTCATGCCCCGGCTCAAAGCCAGAAGATGCCAACAGTTCATTCCCCAGCTCAACAATTCCACTCTTACAGTCGTGAAAGTCATGTATATGAAATGCCAACTGAACAACCTCATGCTCATTCACCTGAGCCTCCCCATTTCGATGATTTATATGAGAGAGAAAGCAACATTGGAAGATCTGAAGTTCATCCATTTGATTTACCTAGTGGAAAGTTGCAAGAAACTGAACCTGCTGGGCGCAATGTCCAGGATAGGAAGCCTAGCTTTGATCAGGAGAGCACAAATGACTACTATGGCAATTTCAATTCTTCCCAAGATACATTTACTTATGGCAGCAGTTCTGTTTGGGACCAGCAGAATGACAAAACTCGAGACTCGTCATCTGTTGCCTTTGATCAATATGATTCTGATGTTGAAGAAGAGAATTTGTTGGATACTTTCTCCTCAAAGCAAACTGAACAGCCACCTGCTGTCCAAGATCACATGGGATTCACAACTGCAGATTGGAGTCAACAACATAGAAGTGAATCTCCTAACCATAGAACTTCAATGCTATTTTCCAGGACAGAAACACAACAATCTGATAATTTAGGAGCAAACAGAAGTGATGTTCATTCACCTCGTCCTTATGATAGCTTGCCACCTACATTTGATTCAGATGGTAGTAGTTCTGATGAGGAGATAGGCACAACGATGCGTACAGAGTCTTTGAAGTCTGCTTCTGGCCTGAACAAAGAAGCTAACAGAATTTCTGGAAAGGTTGTCCCTGATGTTAAAGAAAGTATTGGAGATTATGAGCCTAGCTCCAGCAAGAAATTCATGGCATCACCTGGTCTTAATCTATCATACAAGGAGAGACACAGTGGTGGAACTGGTGGTTCACCCATATCTGATTATTTAGGGGGACAGGCACCGGGACACTTTAACCATGTACAAAGCAGAGATTCTGATCTTTCGGATGAAGAAACTGAGCTAGATAAATTTAAGAGTGCATTCTCACCAGAAGCAAATGAGAATCAGTCCTTGCCTTTTGCCATTCGGACTTCAGCAACTTCTGATGATAAGGAAGGTGATCTTGGCCTCAACTTTGGAAAATTAACTCCTGGACTAAGAAACAAACCCAGGCAACCTCCACCATACACCAAAATTTCCAGGGATAATATACTGCCAAGTCAGTCCTTGCCTAAGGCTTCTGCGAGCACTGAAGAGTCAGTTGATTCGGAAGAGAATACTACTTCATTTGTACAGAACAGAAGTAGCCCCAAAAGCTCACTCTCAACCAGGACCTCTTCAGGTGGAAATTACAATAGTGAACTTTATGACAGGAATCGAATTATTGGAACGCACGGGGAAGCAAGATCAACCATGGCAACAAATTTCTTTGATTCAGATGATACTGAGAAGCTATCCAAACAATCTATTAATCCAAGTTCTCCCACAACTAAGAGTTCTGAACGTGTGAATTCTAATCAAGAGCTTTATCATGAAAAGCCAGGTACTGGAGCATGCCGGGAAATGAGATCAAGAATGGCTAGACATTATTTTGATTCAGAAGACAGTGAAGAAGAACTAGAGCCACAGCAGACTACTCAGCCAAAGCGGTCTGGAGTGCAGATACAATCACGCAGAACACGTGATGTAACATCAGACACAAAGAGAGATGGCCATGTCCGAACTGGAGCACGATATGCTGAAGAAACTGAAAGCTTGACAAAGGAGTCAAATGCCCCTCAACTGAACAACTCAAGTGCTGAACAAAGGAGGGTTGCAGCACAGCGCTCTTCACCTGAAGATGAGCGTGTTGAATCACCAATGGGGGCTAGAGGGAAGTCGCAAGAAGCTGAGATCAGTAGAAGCTCTGTTCCAGGAAATGTGAGAAACTCAGAAACCTCAGGAGAAACTCTGAAAGAGAGCACCCCCAAAACACCCCCTGCACATGTTCACCCCAAGCTTCCTACAGACTACGATTCATTTGCTGCACATTTTATGTCGCTTCGAACAAACCGCCGCTAGATTTACAGTTTCACATCACATATATACAGCACGGAGTTTCACCTAGTCATATATATGAATACGATAGACACATGATACGTTTTATAGGGATTGAGTTGAGATCTGTACAGTATAGCAACACACAATGTTTTATGGATGTTATCTGCGATGCTTGTTTTGAGCATGCAATTCTTTTGTTCTCTTGTGGCCTTTTCAATAGATTTATAATGTACAATTCTTTTGTTCTCTTGTGGCCTCTTCATAGATTTATAATGTAAAGACATTTCCTGTTAGTGTTTGTTAATAAGCACATCATGCTGCCGGAGATGTAAAACGTTTGAGGTTATTTCATTCCATTTCATTGTGACTGGATCTTAATCATCTTCGTTACTCATGCATATTGTTCCATTCTTTCAGCTCTGCAGCCTGGTATGTATTCAATTCATGTAAAGCAACTTCTCATATTTGGTAAACTGGATGTAAAGCTCTTAGAAGAGACTGAGCATCCAAAGTCTAACTAATGAAACTGGTGAATGTCCGACGGCACTCAATTTGGCAACACTGAATGCATACTGGTTGGCAACACTGGATAGTTGTGTCGTCTTTAGGGGTCAGAGATAACTAAGGTGAGAGACAGTGTGCTGGACAAGTGTTTCGGTTGACAGTACAGACCAAAACTTCTCGTTCTGATCTTTCCCTTGTATAGGGCCCTGCCTCCCTTAGTATGAACAATTTGAAAGAAATTTCCACGGTTTTGTCCTACTTCCAGTGCTCACTACTGCCTCTTAACAAAGTTAATGGACGTTGTATCTGGTGGAAACCACAACCTTCGTGAAAACCCGAAAATCCATGCAAACCATGGCAAAAAAGTCGTCTAAATTCACAAAAACACACACACATATAGATGATATAATGATACACAACTTTGTAAAATATTTTGACCAAACTCGACTTCGTTTGTGAGATATAAAAATAACAAGTTAATGCTCTTAGATAAAAAGAAAGTGGCAATATACTAGGTAACTGTATCAAGCTGGAGGCCCATGAGAACAAAGCAACTAGGCCCATTCGGTCCACAAAAGCAGCTACCCGAACCTACTAGGGTTTATGAGCACCGCATCACTATAAAAAAGTCTCTCTAAAGCTCGCCGCGCCGCAGCCACCCCCCACCAGGCCACCAGCACCCCGAGTCCCGGAGAGAAGCAGATCGGCGGCGCGTCACTCCAACTTCCGGTGAGAGAAATCTTCCCTTCCCGCTTCGACTGTTTCCATGAATTGATCTGTCTTAACCTAGGCTGCCTTTTTCATTCTGCGTAAGCTGATCTATTCGACCTCCGCGAGTGCCCGATTTGCTCCCCAACTCCATTTTTATGCGCTGCAGTGCTAGAAATTGTTTAGTGGGCTCGTTCATCATAGTTAGAAACCGCTAGTGTATACAGTTTTGATGTCACTAACTGTTTGTCGTTGACCTGCTGTATTTTTTGAACTCCACTAAACTCAATCCAGTTCAAGTAGAGCATGTGGAACAGCAGCCATCTTGTAATTAATTTGTACTGTGTTGCCATCTTTAGTCTGATAACTCTCATCTGTGGTAAAATTGCTTGTGATTTTGCTATTTCGATTTTTATTATTTAGTTGCTCCTGTTTAGCTGATTGGTTACATGTTGTCCGATGTGTCGTTGGATTTGTGCTTTAGGTAAGCTTAAATGGCGACGGTTCCTGATTCTCTGATCTGGGAGATCGTGAGGAAGAATAATTCCTTCCTGGTCAAGCAGTTTGGCAATGGCAATGCCAAGGTTCAGTTCAGCAAGGAGCCCAACAACCTCTACAATGTCCACTCCTACAAGCACTCTGGTTAGTGTTTGTTTCCCATCGTGTTCGGTTGAATTGTGGATGCCAATGGTGGCACTGTTTAATTGTGGGATTGGCTTCATTTCAGGCCTTGCCAACAAGAAGACCGTGACTGTGCAACCGGCCAGTGGCAAGGAGATGGCGGTGGTCCTCTCAACAACCAAGACAAAGAAGCAGAACAAGCCTGCCAGCCTCTACCACAAGTCTGTCATGCGCAAGGAATTCCGCAAGATGGCCAAGGCTGTTAAGAACCAGGTATAGAACAATTACATGTTTCATTATTTATATTATTATTTGTTCTCCTTTAGAAAGATGATTTTTAAAATAATTATGGGTAAGCAATTACAAAATTGTCATTAGCCCTATCATGTGAGAACCCATTCATATGTCTGGGTCATCAATCAAATACACTTGTTCCACATTTTTTAATTGAATTTGTGATATTTGTTGTGGTCCTATTGTTACAAGTTGAACTACAAATGCTTGTTTTACTATGAATTTTTAGTTCTTGGTTCACATTTATAGCTGTTGCTAACTATATGGTTCCAATACCAATCTTCACAAAAGTATTGAGGACTTGTCAGCTTATAAAACTGTATGGTAGATTAGTAGCATGCGAGAACCATTTTTTAGAACTCTGCTTGGCTGAGCTACTTCCATACTATTCAATGAGAAGACATTTGTTTGAAGCATACGCGTAGACCCTCAAAACAAAATTCCTCTGAAACATGGTGCTTCTTGCTTTTTACCACATACAACATTTTTTGAATGAGAAACAATGTCTGACCAGACCTGTGAGTTCTTGTTCGGCAAAGCTGGCACCTTCAGTTGTTGTAATGGATTTGCTTTCTGTTTGTACAGGTTGGCGACAACTACTACAGGCCTGATCTTACCAAGCCAGCTCTTGCAAGGCTGAGCGCAGTGTACCGCAGCCTCCAGGTTGCCAAGTCTGGTGTCAAGAAGAAGAATAGGCAGGCGAACTAAGTCACAAGGAATTGTTTTGATGGGCGATGTTTATGTTTCATGGTTTCTAGATTTGGAGCATGATGGATGATGTGCGCCGTACCTAAGACTGCCACAAATGAAATTTCATTGTAGGTTCCACCTTTTGTACTTGTACCCATGACATGATTAAGCATATGAATATCCTTTTAGTAATTGTGGCCTTTTGGTGCTTGTGATGCCTGAGGTTCTACTACAAACTTTCTCGATTCATTTGTCTGTGATTCAAGTTTTGACATGTATCCTGTGACGTACAATTGTGGTCTAAAAGGTTCTGCCGGTACCCTGAATTTGACTCTTGATTATCCCGTGGATATTCCTCTGTACTATGGTCATGTGATTATCCCGTGGATAATTTGACTCTTGATTATCCCGTTGATACACCTCTAGAAGGTTCAAGCCTAGGAGTTCGACGACTTCCCTTTTTCCAGCTGCAACTTTTGCATGTTACTAGAATGCTTCCACAGCTTAATATTTAGCTAGTGCATTTTTCAAAATGTCTCAGCAGGAGCCTGTATAGAAATATATATTAAAAAAACAACAAATTCACACTAGGGGGTAGGGATCTGTTTAGCCCGTGAGCTAGCCTTGCGTGCACAGGAATTCGCGAAATCTGATGTCCACTGCTGAAAAATCGATGGCTTGGAAGCGAGACCTTGGAGCATCTTGGAAGGAACCATGGAGCGAAACTCACTCTTACAAGGCGTGCGGGACACTGACACCTCTGCCGGACGGTATAAAATCGCACCCCCGCCGCACGATTCACCGGGAAAACCGGTGCCCCGGCACATGTCGGTCGGCGAGACGACGGCCAAGGCGTCGGCCAACGGCGGCGGCGGTAGCCAGCCGAAGGCGCCGCTGTCCCGCGGGAGCGCCCGGTTCGAGCGCCTCCTGTCCGGGCTGGGCGCCGGTCCGCTCGTGGACGTGGAGCCCGACAAGGTCAAGGACGAGATCCGGCGATGGGCCAAGAAGGTGGCGGCGCTGGTGCTCCAGCTCAGCCTCGACGCCTGACCGGAGAAGAGCGACGGCTCGTCGGAGCACCCGGGCGCGAGCGATGACATGACCGCAGGCTGAGCAGCTAAAGCCGAAGTTAACTTTGGTATGCTGTCCGCTGACATGTTTACAGCCGTCGCCGGGCAACACCAGACAGGATGCCGTGGGCGATTTGCAAAATTCATTGATCACCTTCAATTTTTCATTCATGCATTCAGTGGGAGACGCAGGGTGATGTATATGTACTTACTGACTTCACCTCCGTTCTGTCAAACACAATAAAATCTAGCTGCTAGGTCATGGGTGTGAATAATAATAAACAGCAGCTGGTATATTTAATATTTCTCCAGTAAATTGATGATTGTCACTAACAAGGGGCTTTCCACACTCCAATTCGTTTGTGCTCACTTTGTCAACTAGTACTCAGTACAACGCTACTCTTAAGCAATCATCCACACATGCACACAAACACACATTACATGGTCTGAAACATATCCAAGTTTCAGTTCGACTCAACAGAGCAGTAAAATTGAACGACACCCCCACTCACATTCTTACTCCTAAGGTCATTCTGCTCTACGCAGTTACCAGTAGGTCAGGTAACAATAAGCCGATATCTACACTTAACAATTAGCAGAATCAAGTTGTTACATCCCTACAATTTGTACAACTTTGGCTATACAAATCTCGCTCTACCTAAGCTACAAAACTAGCATGGTCTTCTAAACTGCACCTGATGTTTCTCAGTCCAGTTTGGCGTCCAATTTTGAAATGCTCTTCAAAAGTTGTTTGGAGCAGACATTTTGTGCTTGAGCTACATATCGCACTCGATTTGCTTTCACCCATGCAGGCTCCTAATGGACAATAGGAAAGCAACAAACCACAATTGGTGCTTCAGTTATAAGGAAATAAGTAGAACTGTACAGAGGAAGGAGATAAATATAGAAATCACCTCAGGCACGAAGTGTGAGAAACCGAATTTGATTAAGAGGAGAGCATGCTCCATTATGAGGATTGCTGCAAGTCCTGGCTCAATCCTCCAGTTTCCCTCCGCATCATAGAGACAAACAAGAAGCAAGCAGTTTGTGCATATTGCCATTACCACCAAGAACTGAAAACAAATTCAAGAGTGAACATCACGGACATGCATGTATAGTCACTAGGAGTCAAATAAAAAGTTCAGGAAGCAAACCTGGAATATATTCAACCATGCTCCAATTGTAGCTGCAGCACGGGGGACAGGCCTTTTCAACATGACTAATAATTTCAATGCATCTGCTCTGATTTCAGTAGCATTGTTCTGTAGGGAAAAAAGTTCCAACAACATTAACAGATTTACATCAAAGCAAAACACGGTGATTTTGTGACAGAAACCACATACCAGAGCAGCAAAACAGAAAATCAGCGGAAATGCACACGCAAACATCATGATCATTCCAAACTGTAGAGTTAGCTCCAGAAAATCTGTGATGGATATAATACTGTAAGCACAACTTCCACAATTTTTTTCCATTTCTTTCAGACTGCAAATGCAATGACTAAAACTCAGCGGAAGTGCTATAATGAACTACTCCCTCCTTCCCCGTTTATAAGGCATACACGTATATCAAGATTCAAACTTTCTCATCTTTGACCAATAATTTGACTATTAAATTTTTGTTTTTATAATGCAAATTTCATATGATTGGATTCATAATCAATTATAGTTTACAATGATTATAAGTTTATAATCAAAAGTGATATAATATATGATAAATAAATGGTCAAAGTGTTGTTTAGAAGACCGTGTCATGTTCCACCATGCCTTATAAACAGGGAAGGAGGGAGTACATCCAAAGCAAAGTCTGACACTTACCATCAAATAAACCATCTTCAAGTTCTGCTCCAATGCTTGCAGTATAAGAGGGTTTTAAATATTCTTTCTCCACTCTTGTTGATAACCGGACTGACTTTCCTGAGGGTGATTCTCTCTCATGCTTTTTCTTGCTACAATATTGGAGAGAGTTCTTGTTTTACTCTATTGATCTGGAAATAAGGATTTGATCTGGAAATAAGGATAAGACAAAAGGGTTCGTGCAAAACTTACTGGACAGCTATGTACTTTTTATAGCTGTACTTCAGGTAAGGAATGGAATTCTCAATCAGATTTTCTAATACCTGAAGGAAAAAAGCAAACATACCATCAATATGAAACTATGGTACAATCATGTTCATCAGTAAAACAATTATGCTGCGGACATGCCTGGGACACAATGAGACGCTGGATGAGAACTTGCCGGAGGGCCAGTATATCACGATACAATGAAGCATGGTAAAATAACCCAATATATGACTGCATAAAGTAAAGGCCAAAGACCTGTATCTCAAGAAAAGGAAACAAAAAGTGAGAAGCCAGGCTTAAAGAACACACCATCTTTCAAACTTTGTTGTATTTACCTTATAAACTAAGCTAGCAGAACTAGACTCTTCTCCTTGATTGTTTTCATACTTTATCAAATTGACAGATACCTTGCCACCAATTCTGGTGTAATACTGAATCGCAACAAGATATATAGCGGTCAACAAATACCTGTATAGTATAACATCAATGAGAATAATACAATGCAGATTTGAGTGACAACCAGAAATGTCAAAATACTGAGAGAAACAGATATAAAGTACTAGGGAAGGAAAGCTAGCTAGCAAATCAGTTGCACCGTTTTGGGCTAACCCTTCCAAAAGGCGGATCATAGGAATACTGACCTCATCACCTCAGTTTCTGTAATCTCGTATAGATGAGCATATGCCAACTCAAATGGCAGCTGAAGACAAATGATAGCCAACACAATGATAGCATTGTTCCTTATTCTAAGGAGGACACCAAACCATTCATTCCTTTGCAACTTTCTTTTCTCAGCAGATACATCACTAAACTTCTTTTCCTCAATAGTAAGAGCATCACCCAAGGAGTCAAGTTCATTGCCCATACTTTTGTATTCAGATAATGAGCAATTTATACCCCATCTGTTGTGGCCATCTTAAAGAGGTCAGGAAACAGTTGTGAGCAAATTAGCTTGATATATACAGATCAAATTTGAATCATGTGTGTAACCTTGCAAGAAGTGCTGAATTCTTTCGTTTCCAAAATTGCAAAAAGAAGACTGCCCAAGAAATAACAAAGATAAAGAAAGCAGGAAGAACCAACCACTGCAATGACCTGAATTCAAAGTGCAGAGGAGAAATGCAGAAGTAAGAACAGATAGAAAATAATATTAATTTTATATTTCCAATGAGGAATAGCAAGTAAAATGTATACCCAAAATCTATAAGTTGAGTTGCCAGTCCGAAAACAGCTGGGAAGAAAAGCCAACGTGTATACATTCCTAGGAACGCAAAGTATGTAGCAATCTGCAGTTGAAGACAGAGTGTTTACAAAGTAACAGGTAGAAAAATTAATAAAATAAAGATGTTAGTGGCAAGATGTGCTAGACACAGTTCTACCTTCGTTCCAAAGTAGGAGTAAATCTCATCAATAGGTTGCCATGTGAAGTCAAGCCAATTGAGTGCCCAATTTCTCAGGAGTTGCTTCCTTTTAATTTCATCTGCAACAAAGTTTAAGCTGACTGGGATTGCTGTTTACTTGTTTTTACCAGTGGCATATAGGGAATTGTCCCTTCACAATATATGAGAACAAGTAGAATTTAGATTAGTGTACCATGCAAAGGGAACACTAGCTTTACAACTCCTTCAGATTCCAGCCTTGTCAATAGTGACTCATTTTGCTTCCAATGGAACTCCTTGTCATCAAATTTAAGAGTTATTTCAGAGTTTGTCTTGTTCACCTGCATTAATCAATTCCAACCTGCTATCACACAATTATATCTAAATAGCAAGAGCCGAACACTTGGCTAATTAGTTATATACTTCACTTCTCTGCATAATATCAAGCGAAAAAAAGAACGAAAGTGCACTGATACACTAAATAAGATCAATGACGGAACAAAGTGCATGGGAAAGAGCACAGCTCAATAGAACAATGGGCATATACTTAACCATTGGTAGTTTTACAAAGCAGACCAGAGAAACAAATTTTATCAGTAGACGTGTGGAACAATGGGCACTATATCAGTAGGCATATCCACAATTTGTTGCAATCTGGAACAACAACAACAGCTACAAATGAGGACAAGTGTGCACTTACTATGCCATATATCAAGTAACGGAAGCAGCAATATCGCTCTCTCCAGCTGAACAGGGACCCATCTGGCTGCCTGACAAATGCTGCGACCTGGTCCCATTCAAACTGAAGCTCCATTCCTGAAACCCAAATTAACAGCAACATGAACACACCGCCCACCCACCCCAACTGCATTTCGATGTCAAAATGCCTCCAGGTGGAGCCCCAAGTTACCGATGTAGGTCAGCTTCTTCATCTGCATCTCCGCAGCCGCTCTCCCCAGGGTCCCCATTGGCGCAGCCAGCTAAATTCAAACAGCAGGCCCACAAGCGTTAGAATCGAGACAGCAAGCAGCACGCCCCGCGCAATTCCGAGAGCGAGGCGGGCAGATCATAGGGCTCGCGCTCCTCCGGATCGCCTCCTCGTCTCAAACTCAGGGCGCACCACTCACCACAACCCGAATTCAGAAAGGGCAAGTGCAAAAGCAGCCACCGACCTTGATGAACTCGGCGGGGACGCCGCGGACGCGCTCGACTAGCAGCCCGGCGCCCTCGAGCTCCCGCACCAGCCGCGCCAAGCAGTCCTCGGCGGCCCCCGCCGCGGCGGCGCGGGAGAGCTTGGGCACCACGATGCCCACCTCGTACCCCGTGGCCTCCTCCTCCACGGCCCCTTCCCCTTCCTCTCGCCCCGCCCCCATCCCCTGACCCCCACCCCGGATCAGATTCGGCCGCGGGTGAGGCGCGCGACGGCGGCGGATGCGAGGAGGCGGATCCGCATGGGCGGCGGAAAGGGAAATGCGCGGAGGGAGCGGAAGAGTAAACAAAAGCAAAGCGAGCCTTTGGGAATGGCGGAGACGGGGAGGGCGGGGGCTAACGGATAGAGGAGGCCCCTGTGTCCGCGTCCATTCAATTTGATTTCTCAAGATTAAATTAAACCTTAATCTGGTGAGGTGGTGATTAGTTGGCGGCGCAAAGGCCTGTCTGCGAGCGGGCGTAATTAATCGGCGATTAGAGGATTTGAAACGCCGCGGGGGCGTGGAAGGGAAATGAAAAAAATTCTTGTAAGGCCTCGAACAAACTGCACCTCCTTCTATGGCTCTGGAAAGTTGAAGCCCTCTTCTATGGTCATTTTTTTATTTTCAATCCTTTCTATAGCCCTAACGTTACATCCATTAGCCTACAACCGTTAGAGTTCCCGATGTCAAGTATTTAGTTGCAATTTTGGACCAAATTGCCCCTGCCTCACTTGCCCTTCCAGATGGGAACCCCCCCAATCCCGCACGTCGCCCCCCACGCCCGAGCCCGCCCCCGGCGGCGGCGGCGGCTACCCCCGCCTGCGGATCCGGCGCCCGCCCCCATCCCGCCGCGCGTGGAGGAGTCGTCCGGGGCCCAGGACGCGCGCGCGGGCGCGGCGGCGGCCTGGTCCGCGCGGGCGCAGCGGCGACCGCGCGCGCCAACGGAGTGGCCAGGGAGAGCGCCCAGGACGCGCGCGTGCGGCGGCGGCCAGGGACGCGGCGGCCCGCCCGCCGCCGTCCCCCCGACACAGCCTCCGTGCGCCGGCCGACCGCCGCCATCCACGACCGTCCTCTCCTCCATCCTGGGATGCGTGCCCCTGGACTCCGCGGGCGGCGGCAGACGGCGGGGGCCACACGGCGGTGATCACAACAGCGCTAGTGCCCACGAGCTGCGCCACGAGGAGGAACGCGATGGCGACCATGCCCAGCTAGAAGGCGGAGCTCCTGGGCAGCGAGCTGGACGTCGTGCGCACGGCGCGCGTGCTGCGCCGCGGCGACATGGCGTTCCCCGCCGGCGGCATGGCCGAGTGGCATCGGGGCCTGCGGCACCGCGGCCAAGGCGGACAGGCGGGACTGTGACGCGCGGCAGCACAGCGGGAGGCCGCGGGGGACCCCGCCCGTGATGGGCGCGTCTACGGCGCGGCAGTCGCGGCGGCGTTCGGGCGGTCGCGGCGCCGGGAGCTGATGGGAAGGGTGCCAGTGAGAAGAGGTGGACGCAGCTGATCTCACCGAGAGCTCGAATCGGACGGAGGAAGGCCGGAAGCAGGGGGTTGACGGCGAGGTGGTCGGGGCCGGCGACGGGGCTTCTCCGGTCAGCCGGAATCGAGGCTCGGCGACGGCGCCATCAGGGTGCCCAAGTTCGCCTCGGCTTCCGCGTGGTGTACGGAGGGGAAGGGTGCGCTGCGCGGCGGGGGACGCGCCACGCGCAACCGGCGGCTGACGGCCGGAGCCTGCCTAGCTGCCCCTGCAGCTACGGGCCGGCCTGCCGCCCTGCCTGCGGCCCTGCGCGAGCCGCGAGCGCTGCGCCGGCCTGCGCACACGGGTCACGAGCCCCTGGGGTGACGAGTGCGGCGGCCGGCGGCCTGCAGGGACTCGGCGGCAGGGATCTCAATTCCTTACCCTTTGACCCAAGGGCATTTTCGTCTTTTCACAGCCACTTAACTAGGAGTTAACTGGAGATCTCACGGTAGGGCCATAGAAGGTATGTAAAATGAAAACATGGTCAAGGAAGGGAGGCCGAACATTTCAGAGCCATAGAAGGGAGCCTCATTTCTTCTAGGGCCACACAGGGAATTTTCCCAAGGGAAATCGTGCGTACGAGTAGAGACGGACGGCGGCACGACCATGGATTGATGGATGGACGTGATTTGAGAGTCTTTTACTTGTGTACCATTAAAAAAGATTGTCCTTATCTGTGTACCACTAAAAAATTCATTCCCACCTGTATACCATCGCTCCAACTTTCTTTGTCCTGTGTACCATTCCATCCAATCCCAGAGGCCCGAGACCGGCCACCGCCCATCCCTGTCGGCGCATCCCGCCCTACCGCCGCCGGCACCTTGCGCGGGGCGAACAGCGCGGGTGCGGCTCCCCCGGCCGCCGCGGGCGCGACTCACCTGGCCGCCGCGGGCGAACGGCTCGGGCGTGGCTCGCGGGAGCGGGGGCCCCGGCCGGCACAGGCAGCGCGCGCGGGCGCGGCTCGCACGAGCAGCGCGCGGCGGCGCGGAGCCCCCGGCCGGCACAGGCAACGCGCGCGGGAGTGCAGCTCGCCGACTGGTGCGCGGTTGAGACCGGCCCCTGGTGGTTGCTGTTCTGGATGCCGTGGAGCACTGGAAGCTGAGTCAGAGGACCGAGCCATCCACGAGGTGCGTGCTGTGTGTCTGCCATAGGAGGATCTATAACATTTGTACTATTCTTGAATTCGTAGATTTTTGTGTTCGTAGATTTATCTATAGTAGTCATGTGCTCTTCGTATGTAGGATGGACGCAAAAAATAGCTTCAACTTAGAAATTCGGATTGTTGCTGCCAATACGCGTGATCGGTGGTATTGGTTAAGAAAAATCGTGGATGCTGACTTCACCAATTTCAACGATTTGGTTGATGAAGTTGTTGAAAAGTGTCCTCCTCGTTTCGGTGACATAGTAAGATTGTTTTACTTTTGCATGGACAGTAAGGTGAACATCCAAGTGTGCTCTGACCAAAATTTGTTTGCAATGTTTGATAAACATGAGGCTTCCAAGTGCTGCTTGTTGACTTTTTCTTATCATAGCCCTAGTAGTGAGCCTCATGTTATTCCTGATTGGGATTTTAGCACCGGCCAGTCAATTGAAGCTCCATTCACCCCTTCCATACCATGTCCTAGCATAGCAGAATCAAGCCTCCAAACAGAGACTCAATCTACAGATAATGGTAACCTGGCCAACCCAAACCCATGTAATGAGCATCTGGGTGATGAGGAAGGGCTATATATTGAGCTTGATCCCCAACCTCCAAAATCTTTCAATTCTGAACCTAGCACTAAACAAAGATAAGCTGAATGTTCCCAATCAGACCCATGCTATGACACAGATACTGATGATGAATCTTCCTCTGGTGAGGATGAAGAAATAGATGACATAAATGACATTGTTAAAGATAGAGAGGCTGCACGTATGCCCGATGCTGATTATGACATGAAGGATCCTCCTATGGCAGTAGGCACTTTGTACTCCAACATGAATGCTTTTAAGTTGGCTCTAGCTACACATGCTGTGAAACATGAGTTCCATTATAACATTGAAGCGAGTGACACAGGAAGGTATAGGGTGTACTACAGTGGCAAGGAATTTGGCTGCAGGTGGAGAATTCATGCCTCTACTCTTAAGGATGAGGTGACAATTAAGGTAATCTGTTTTTTTGTCTATGTATTGAATAATTTTGTTCCTAGTACACAAACATTATTTATGCAATAATTTTTTTGACACTTTCTATGCAGATTAAGAGGAATCCATACCCTCATGAGGAGTTGAAAGGATCGATGGACCAAGAGGGGGGGTGAATTGGGCCTTTTTCAATTTCTAAAACACAATTAAGCAACCTTAACCTATGCAATACTAGTAAGGCACCAATTCACCAACCGGATAACTAAGCTACCTACTCAAGCTATGAGAGATAAAACGAGAAGAAAAGCCTAGCAAGGTAGAGTTAAGTTATGATCTCTAAGTCAAGCACATGAATAAATTGCATGAAAGAAAATGCTTGAATAAAGAGAGTGGACAAGAGATGACCGGATTTTTCCCGTGGTATCGATGTGTTGGCACACACCCCTAATCCACGTTGTGACACTCACAAAGAGTCTTGTCACATCCCAAGTCACCGAGACGAGGGCGCTCACTAAGAGTCTCCGTTCACCATCCCGGCGTGGTGGAGATCAAGCCACGTACAACCTTCTTCTCCGGGCTCCCACAATCCTTGGCAAGCTCCGCGAGAAACACCTCGATCACCAAGATCGCCTAGGTGATGCCAATCACCAAGAGTAACAAGCTAAGGCCTTCACTTGAGCAAGAACCGATCACCAAGAACGGATGCACACAAGCTTCTCTCTACTCAAGTCCTTAATCTTGCTTCTTGATTGATTGAATGAACAAGTATGTGAAAGATGAAGCTCAAGGTGGCTCATGACTATAGTATGAGTGTTTGGATGTTGCCTGGTGTCAAGAGTGGCAAAATGACCCATTGGAGGGGTATATATAGGCAGCTCACACGGATAGAGCCGTTGGAGAAAAAGCTGCCAGAAAACTGCGTAGCGCCGGTTAATCCGACTTACCTCCAATAGTCATCGTCGGTTTAACCGATGAATGTAAACTGCCCCTTCTAAAAACTAGCCGTTACAACTTGGGCAGATTAACCGACGTATCATCGGTTTAACCGGTGAGTGTAGTTGTCCACTGATCAACTAAAAAACCAAGTCTCTGGACAACTGCACCGACGTTAACTCAAAACCATCGTCGGTTTAACCGGTGAGTACAACTTCAGAAATCCATGGAAAAACCATCTCACTGGTCAATTGCACCGACGTCTCATTTCAAATAGCGTCAGTTTAACCGGTGTATAGAACTTGAATTACCCTGGAAAAACCAACTCTGGACTAATGCACCGACGTTAAATTCAAACACGTCGGTTTAACCGGTGTATTGACTTGTCCAGACTCTGCTGACTTTGTTTAACCGACGTATAGAAAAGGGAGAGCGTCGGTTAAACCGGTGTTAAAGACTTTTTCTGATTTTGCCTTTTCTGATTTGAGTCTTGAATGAAATCCAAATATTCTTGAGATATAAGTTGAAAGCCACTTATTTGAACTTCTAGGAACCTGAGTGACCATAGTGTGCATCCATTTTTGATTGACCATGTCCATGCTCAAGTTACTTGGCCTTAACCCCTCTTAATAGTGCGATCACTACAAAACTATAAAACCTATACTAACCTAAGTGTCTTTCTCAACCTTGTGACACTTAGGACTAGAAAGATCCTTAGTCTTGACATATATTAGAGTTGAAAACCGAGATCGCCTTTTTGGATAATGAAATTTAGGGGCCTCTTTTGACATATGACCAAATGAGCGATAATGATCTGTTAAGCTGCACAAACTCATTAGTCACAATAATGGTTGTCATTAATCACCGAAACATACCTTGAGGGCCTAGATGCTTACAATCTCCCCCTTTTTGGTGATTGATGACAACACAAACATAAATGACGAGAGAGCGAGAAAGATAAAACAAGAAAAAACTCAAGCAAACTCGAAAAAGGACCAAAGAGCTCAACGGCTCAAACGAAATCCATAGATATGTCTCAAACCACAGCATACTCAAGCGACAAATGTACATATCCATGAACTAACACCAAATGTGATACAAAGCATCAAGGTCCTGATAACTACGAGCTCTCTCTAACTCTACCCTCCCCTTGACTCTGACTCTCTCCCCCTTTGGCATCAAAGTACCAAAAAGGCGAGCTACTGATCCGGCTGTCGTGGCACGGCAAGGAAGCGGTCCGGGTCGTCATCGTCGTCGTCGTCGTTAGACGGTGAACCCTCGGTGACAGACGGGAGCTGCTGGTCAGTACTGCCTGCTGGATCTGAACTAACTGGGGGTGTAGCTGTGGTAGAGGCTCTCGTTCTAGCACTGCCTAGGAGAGGATCCGTAGAAGTCGTAACCGGGTCAGCAGAAGAAGTGTCAACGTCTGAAGTCGTGACTGCTGATGCTGCCGGCTGCGTCGACTGTGGAAGCAGGGACTCCTCTCGTGCTCCCCCTGAAAGTAGTGTCTGTGGAACGACGGGGAGAGCGACTGTCGACGGTGAGTCCTGGAAGAGTGTGGTCGCTGGCAGTGGCGAGAAAAGCGGACGACCGGCAGACCCAAGAAGTGCTGACATCGAGAACGTGGTCTCCGGTGTCGTTGAGAGAGCAGGAGCTACAGTAGTAACTGGAGGAGGGGCTGGTGTGGCTGCAAGCTGAGGTGCTACAACACCCTGAAGTCCTGGCTGCTGCGGGGCGAGTCCGGTGTGAGAGTAAAGCTGTGAGATCATCCCGAATATCACCATCATGCCCTGTTGCATCTGCTGGAACTGAGCGTCTGTCCTCTGAGAGACTCTATCAATAAGCCCGACAAAACGCTCCTCGGTCGCAGCCCGCTCTCGGGCGGCCTCCCTCTGTATAGCAGCAAGCTGAGCCTCATGGGCTCTCCTGGCCTCCTCCTGTGCAAGCCGGTCCTCTCTCTGCTGAGTCACGAGCTGCTGTAGAAGTGTGGTGAGCTCGGACGGCTGAGACACCTGGGACTCAGAAACTATAGTAGCAGCGGCTAACTTTGGGGCTGGCTCTCTGGACCCCCCCTGCCTCGTGGTCGTGACTAGCTGGGGCTGCTGCAGGGAAGTACTCGACGTCCTCGGAG
Source organism: Panicum virgatum (assembly GCF_016808335.1). NCBI lineage: Eukaryota > Viridiplantae > Streptophyta > Magnoliopsida > Poales > Poaceae > Panicum > Panicum virgatum. Next base: position 53,375,937 of record NC_053149.1, read on the forward strand.
GAGTCTGACTCAAGCTCAGACCAGTGTATCTCATCATCTCCTCCGGGAAGCTGGGCCTTGGCAGCTAGCAGTGCCTCATCCTCCTGTGCCACTCGGACCTGTGCCTCTGGTGACAACTGTGCCATGGCAGCTCTCTCGGCCTGTCTGCCTCTCCTCCGGTCCTGGGGTGCTGTCGGACGGTAAACTGGGAACCGGGGAGCCTCGTCCTGACGGTAGACGGCACTGACGGGTGACTCAGCTGGCACGATCATCGAACAAATGTAGCTGATCCAGTGTGCATAGGGGAACTGCCTCACGACCCCCATCCCGTCAGTGATCACATCCTCGATCTCAGCCAGTATAAAGTCAACAATATCGAATGGCTCGTGAGTAAGGATGTGAAGAAGTAACAGCTGCTGCAAACCAGTAAACCCCTCTGGGTAGCCACTCCTCGGTAGCAAGGTCCTCCGGAGGGCCATGTGAACTGCGTATGCCTCCGGGGTCAGCAAGCTGGGCACTCTGGCATACGACACTGGAAACGGCTGGCGGAAGCACTGAGAGATCGTCTCGTGAGAAGGTGCAATCCCGCCAATCATAGCTCTGCGTGGTGGATCTGCGTCTCCGTATACCATCTCGTGCAGGGAGACATCAACCAAGTCAACTCCGAGAATCCCTACTAAAGTCGCTCTGGACAGACCAAAAACCTGGCCTCCAAACACGAAGTGTACTGCTCTGCGGTCTGGAGCTATCCAAGCTGTGGCATAGAACACTCTAACCCAGTCCTCTATGTATCTGTTCTGCTCTATCTGGAGTAACCTGGGCAGGCCCCTGAAGTGAGCGAAGTGCTCTCTGACGTCTGCTCCCCCTGCGGCTGTCCTTAGTGACACCCAGTCAAGCACTCTGTGCGGGAAGATCCTGTGGCCCCGCCTCTGGTAGGTCTCGTAGAAACTGGCCTGTACGAGCGTCCAGAACCTACGGTCGATCCGGCTGTCACGGGTCACGAGGAACCAGTCCTCCTCCTGAACACTCCACCTGAGCCTCTTGACCTTCGCCGCATTGGCCTTGGTCAAGTTCTGGAGCAGCACACCTGGCTCCAGACGCACAATAGTGTCCATACGGAACACTGCGCGCTCGGCCTCTAGGGCCTCGGCTCTATGAGCTGCTGCTGCTGCTGCGGACCTGCGAGGCTCCTGTGGCTGGTGACCTCCTCGCGTCCTCGGTCCAGTGCGACGCTCGGTCGCCGGAGAAGACTCTCCTGCTGGGGACGTCTGCCGAGTGCGGCCAGAACATCGTAGAGTCGGTGACTCCTGTGTGCCCTGCCCCTGCGACTGCTCAGACTGCTCTACCTCTGAATCTGCCTCTGACTCTGTAGCTGTATCTGAACGATCTGACTCTGCTACTGCTGCCTCAGTCGTGGCTCTGGTAGCCCTGGCACCTCTAACTCGGCCCATACCTCGGCCTCTGCCCCTGCCCCTGGCTGGCGGATCCCTGATCGCGAACGGGCGAGCACGGCCTGACGCCTGCTCCTCGGCGGCCTTGGCCACCATCTCGGCCCTCTCGGCCTCTCTCTCTGCACGAGTCCGCTTGCGAGCGGGCTTCTCGACCACGACCTCCTTCCCCTTCCTCTTCTGGCGTCCCATCTCGAATAGGCAAAAGATCGAGCACCTGGTGAGCGCAAAGCGGCTGCGGCTGTGGTGTGGACGGCGTGGAGGCGCGGGCTGCGCTGCTGCGTAGGCGTGCGAGGGTGGCGCATGGTGGCATGGAGTAGTAGCGGCGGCGGCGCTGAGGTGCACGGCGGCGCGCGCAGGCGGCGGAGACGCGCGCGCAGGCGGCGCAGGAGGGCGTGCAGGCGGCGCTGCGGTGAATGCTCGGCGGTAGCGGCTCAGCTGGCGGCGTGCAGGCGAGCGAGGGCGCGGCGTGGGCGAGCGAGGGTGTGGCGGCGCGGAACGGCGATGGCGGCGTGGCAGTTCGAGACGGGAGGAAAAACGGGCGGTGGCGCGGAAAAGTGAGGACATAGGACGCTGGCAAGAGATATATGACAGGTAGGCCCCGCGTTTTTCCTTAACGCCGGTTAAACCGATGCCTAGGTCTTGAGTGCCGGTCGATTGCATCGGTGCAGTTCACCCGTGACTCCAGCAAAATATCATCTGGGCGCCGGTTGATCCGACGCAATGCTTTTTGAACTCGCCGGTTGATTGAAGGGATCACCGGTTGATTGGCAGGTCAGATCTGTGTTACGTTCACCGGTTGATCCGATGCTGTCACTTTTGTATATGCCGGTTGAACGCCTGAAACTGACTAAGCTGAGACACACTTTAGTAACGCCGGTTAAACCGATGGGTATATATATCCGTTGAGCGTCGGTTTAACCGGTGAACCCAAAACCCTTCTCTCAGCTCACACTTCTATGCTAAGTCCAATAAACTTATAAGATTCAAATAAACTCAAGTTAATGGACTTGCATAGGCGACTTTACCCCTCAAAATAAATAGGATAGCACACTAGCTTAAATATTTTTCTTTTAGAAACCAAGGAAAAGCCGCAAAGCGAGACAAAGCGCCAAATAAAATGTATGAGCCTTGTCATAGGAATATTGAAGATAGAGAGCTTCAAATTCATTATGACATGACTCACTAGGCAATAACGCACCTAACACTTTGCTCTTTTCACTGTTCATGAATTAAGATCTTGTATATGAAACAAGTCTTATTTTCATCAAGTGATCTCCTTTGTGACCCTTACGCATGCAATGATAATGCAAATTATAACCACATGTGAAAGTAAAGTAAACATGAAGTGCACATCTATATGACAAGAAATGCATAACAAGAAATTAAGATCTACTTGTCAAGTTTGAACCCACGGGAAGCTTCCTCATGATGAGCCTTTCTACAAGCCTAGAGGAAAACAAGTGGACCACCACCTCTAGCTAAACCGTTGCTCATCACTATCTTACCATGGTTAGACAAGTGTCCTATATGTATGCATTTTTCTATATGACATGGCAACTTACATGACGTTTGCCGCACCTAAAACATTTAGCTCATTCCTTAGCCTTACAAAAGTACTCTCGTCTAATGGTTTTGTGAAAATATCCGCCAATTGCTCCTCGGATCTCACACCTTGAAGAGATATGTCTCCTTTGGCTTCGTGATCACGCAAGAAGTGATGGCGAATATCAATGTGCTTTGTGCGAGAGTGTTGAACCGGATTCTTGGCAATTTTTACGGCACTTTCATTGTCACAAAGGAGTGGTATCCTATCTAGTTTCACACCAAAGTCCAGAAGGGTTTGCTTCATATATAGAATTTGGGCACAACATGCACCGGCCGCTATATATTCCGCTTCCGCGGTGGACAAAGCCACAGAATTTTGCTTCTTACTCGACGAAGAAACTAGAGAACGCCCAAGCAAGTGGCAACCCCCGGAGGTACTCTTGCGATCCACACGGCTTCCGGCAAAATCCGAATCTGAGTATCCCAAGAGATCTAAGCTAGTGCCTTTGGGGTACCACAAGCCTATGCTAGGGGTGTGCTTGAGATACCGAAGGATCCTATTCACAGCCGAGAGGTGTGACTCCTTTGGGTTAGCTTGAAAGCGGGCACACAAGCACACACTAAACATTATATCGGGCCTAGATGCGGTAAGGTAAAGCAAAGACCCTATCATAGAACGATAGAGGGATTGATCAACCGATTTACCGTCCACATCCAAGTCGAGATGCCCATTGGTTGCCATGGGTGTCTTGATTGGCTTGCACTCATCCATCTTGAACTTCTTCAAGATATCTTTAGTATATTTTTCTTGATGGATGAATGTCCCTTCCTTCAATTGCTTGACTTGAAAACCAAGGAAGAAGGTCAATTCGCCAATCATGGACATCTCGAATTCCCTAGACATCATGGTAGCAAACTCATGGCTTATTAAATCATTAGTTGAGCCAAAGATAATATCGTCAACATAAATTTGACAAATGAAAAGATCCCCGTTGACATCTTTTGTGAATAAAGTGGTGTCCACCCTCCCGATCTTGAAGCCTTGCATGATTAGGAAGTTACGAAGCCTCTCATACCAAGTCCTTGGAGCTTGTTTGAGTCCATAGAGTGCCTTGTGTAACCTATAAACATGATTAGGATTCCTCGGATCTTCAAACCCGGGAGGTTGCTCAACATAAACAAGTTCATTAATTACGCCATTTAAGAATGCATTTTTCACATCCATTTGATATAACTTAATATTATGATGTGAAGAGTAAGCAAGAAGGATGCGGATAGCTTCAAGTCTTGCGACCGGAGCAAAAGTTTCACCAAAATCCAAACCTTCGACTTGAGAAAACCCTTTTGCCACAAGTCTTGCTTTGTTGCGTATCACCACCCCATGTTCATCTTGCTTGTTTCGAAAGACCCACTTGGTGCCGATTATGTTCTTGTCTTTCGGAGGAGCTTCGAGGACCCAAACTTCATTGCGGGTGAAGTTGTTCAATTCTTCTTGCATGGCCATCACCCAATCCGAGTCCTCAAGCGCTTCCTCTATGCTGGTGGGTTCAATACAAGAAACAAACGAGTAATATTCGCAAAATGAAGCATGCTTGGAGCGAGTTCTTACTCTCTTGGAAGGACTACCAATGATTTGACCAATTGGATGATCCTTGGAGATGCGACCATGCTTCACTAGCGGTGCTTGCGTGGATGCTTGTTGGGGTGGATCATGGGTGACTTGTGCTTGTGGTGGAACACTTTGCTCTTCTTGTTCTTGGACTTGGGGTGTTGGCGTTGGCACATCTTCTTGAGGTTGTGTATCATCTTTGTCTTGATCTTCATCCACTTGGGGTGCCATGGAGGTGCTTGGTGTAGATGAGGAAGGTTCTCCCCCTTGATCATTGCCTTCATGCACCTCTTCCGGCTTGATATCCCCAATGGACATATTCTTTAAAGCTTCTTCAATTTCCTCATCACCTACATTGTCATAGCTAACAACCTCCTCTTGGGAGCCATTAGATTCATCAAACTCCACATCACATGTTTCTTCAACTAACCCGGAGGTTTGATTGAATACTCTATATGCTTTGGAGTTTGATGCATAACCAAGAAAGAAACCTTCGTCACATCTACTCTCAAACTTACCGAGCCTTTTCTTCTTATAGATGAAGCATTTGCAACCAAAGACTCGAAAGTAGGATATATTTGGTTTCCTCCCGGTGATGAGCTCATATGGAGTTTTCTTGAGGAGTCGGTGAGGATACACTCGGTTGGATGCATGACACGCCGTGTTGATTGCTTCCGCCCAAAACTTCTCGGACGTACCTTAATCATCCAACATTGCTCTTGCTAGGGTGATGAGTGTCTTGTTCTTTCTTTCCACCACTCCATTTTGTTGAGGCGTGTATGTGGCGGAAAACTCATGCTTGATTCCCTCTTCATCGCACCATTCTTCAATCTTCATATTCTTGAATTCGGTGCCGTTGTCACTCCGGATCTTCACTATTGGGGAGTTGTACTCCCTTTGAGCTCTTCTTGCAAAAGTCTTGAAGATTTCCGGAGTTTTACCCTTATCTCCTAGAAACATGACCCAAGTGTAACGTGAAAAATCATCAACGATTACTAGGCAATAGAGGTTACCACCAATGCTCTTGTATGTAGTTGGACCAAAGAGATCCATGTGTAGTAGCTCGAGCGGCTTGGAGGTAGACAACATCGTCTTGATGGGATGATGTGTTGCAACTTGCTTCCCGGCTTGACATGCTTTGCATAACTTGTTCTTGTCAAAAGTGACGTCCTTCAAGCCGGTGATCATCCCTCTCTTGTGGGCTTTCTTGAGGTTGCTCATGCCGATATGATCAATTTTTCTATGCCAAAGCCACCCAAGAGACGACTTGGTGAAGAGGCATGTCATGGTGCTTGTTTGCTTTGAAGAGAAATCCACCAAGTAAATGTTGCCATGCATAAACCCCGTGAATACAAATGACTTGTCTTTTTCATGAGTTACTACAACACCATTCTTGTCAAAGGTACACGTTAGTCCAAGATCACACAATTGAGCAATAGAAATAAGATTAAAACTAAGAGATTCTACAAACAAGACATTAGAAATAGATAAATATTTAGAAATAGCTATTCTACCCAAACCTAAGACTTTCCCCCTTGAGTTATCACCATAGGTGACATGTTCATGATCACCGGGGTCTTCAAGAGAGGTGAACATGCTATCATTGCCGGTCATGTGTTGAGAGCAACCGCTATTAAGTACCCAATGTTTTCCACCGGCTTTGTAGTTCACCTACACACATGAGAATTCACTTTTGAGTTTTAGGAACCCAAACAAGCTTTGGGCCTTGCACATGTGTGACAAGAGCTTTTGGGACCCAAAGTTGCTTGGGAAGCATCTTCTTTGACTCCTTAGCAATTTTCCCAATGAACTTGGCCTTCACCTTGCCCTTCACTTTACTAAAGAGAAAATGGTTATTTTGAAACATTGATGAGTAATTCTTGGGTAAATTAGGAAGAGGACGTGATGGTAAAGTGCACTCCCTAGTGTGGTGCCCGGTGACTTGGCAATGCTGGCAATATGAACCAACTTTCTTGATGAAGCTAATCTTGATCTCCGGAGAAGGAGTAGTAGCTATGTTTGGCTCCGGAAATGAACCAAGACCTCTCTTGCCATAGTCACGGGCATTGTTGAAGAAAATCTCCTTGTGGATGTATTCTCCTCTTGAGAGCTTCTCCACACTACTCTTGAGGCTTGCTACTTGATCCATCAATTCCTTTTCCCTAGAAGGGGCAAGCTTGGGCAAAGCATTAGTAGCATTATCATTGATGAGTAGGTCATCACATGAAGTAGAAGCATTGACCTTCTCAATAGTTTCATGAGCAAAGTTCTCAAGACTTGGGTCAATTGCTTCATAGGCAAATTCAAGTTCTTGATACTTGTGAGCCAACTCCCTATGCTCTTGTTTAAGTTTTTTGTGGCTCTCTTCAACTTGCTTAGCGAGTACAAGTGACTCATTGTGCTCTTTGAGCAAGTCATTGTACTTGCCAAGCAAGTCGGAGTGGGCAAGCTCTAACTTGGCATGAGTACTCTCAAGAATCTTGACTTTGCCCTTTTCCCTCTTGATGACGGATGTATACTCATTAATGAGGTTAGTTAATTCATAAGGGTCAAGCTCTTCATCACTATCATCTTCACTATCCACCTCACATACCTTGGTGTTACCTTTTGCCATGAGGCACATAGGAGGCGGAGGTAGTGGTGGTTCTTCATTTGTGAGGGCGATGGTGACGATATCTTCTTCCTCATCACTTGATTCTTCACTTGATGAGACATCGGTCACCCACTCTTGTTTGGGAAGAGCTTGGTCTTCTTGTCATGGCTCTTCTTCTTCCCAAGTCTCTTGTTTTTGTTCTTCCTTTCTTTTTCTTCATCATCGCTTGAATCATGGCGATGCTTGCTCTTGTTATCCTTGTTTCTTTTGTCCGGCTTGGGGCAATTTGGACGGATGTGACCTTTTTCTCCACAATTGTAGCAAATTTTATTCTTGACATCCATTGGCCGAAACATTCCCTTTTTAGAGTCAAAGTTGAAACCCTTCTTATTGATCTTGTCATTTAAGCGTGTGAACTTTCTCATCATGAGAGCAAGTTCTCCATCATCTTCAACATCGGATGAGCTTTCATGATGATCATCTTCTTCATTGCTTGAGCTTGAATCTTGCTTGATCATCTTGAGCTTGCGGGATTTGTTTGCCTTGGTCTTTAGAGCAATTGATTTGCTTGAAGTTGGCTCTTCGGACATACCAAGGATACTCATTTCATGAGCGCGAATTTCGCCCACAAGTTCTCCCACTTCCATTGTGTCAAGATTCTCCTTTTGAAGCATAGCATTAATGATGTTATACTTGGGCTTCGGGAGGAGCATGAGAATCTTGCGATTGATGGAGGCACTGTCAATTTTGGATATTTCAAGTGCATTAATGTCCTTGACAATGACATTCAAGCGAGAATACATATCATTGCAATTTTCATGAGCTAGCATTTTAAAGGAATCATACTTAGCTCTAAACAAGTGATATTTTTGCTCACGAACTTTAGTGGAGCCTTCATGAATTTCAATGAGCTCCTTCCAAATATCACTTGCTAAGTCCATGCCATTAACTCTAGCAAAAACTTCCTCACTAATGGCTTCGAAAATTGCATTTCTAGCCTTGGCATTCCATTTTAATTGTTCCGAGGTGGGAGTTCCGGTGAACCCGGTCTTAGTTGCCAACCACACTTCGGGGGCAATCGCATCAAGGTATGCGGCCATGCGAACTTTCCAATAAGCAAAGTTCTTGCCCTCGAAGTGAGGTGGCGAACCACCCATCTTGGCCATAGCTCTAGGCGGTGAGGCCTAATGATCCAAATGAGCAACGAGGCTTTGATACAAATTGAAAGGATCGATGAACCAAGAGGGGGGGTGAATTGAGCCTTTTTCAATTTCTAAAACACAATTAAGCAACCTTAACCTATGCAATGCTAGTAAGGCACCAATTCACCAACCGGATAACTAAGCTACCTACTCAAGCTATGAGAGATAAAACGAGAAGAAAAGCCTAGCAAGGTAGAGCTAAGTTATGATCTCTAAGTCAAGCACATGAATAAATTGCATGAAAGAAAATGCTTGAATAAAGAGAGTGGACAAGAGACGACCGGATTTTTCCCGTGGTATCGATGTGTTGGCACACACCCCTAATCCACGTTGTGACACTCACAAAGAGTCTTGTCACCTCCCAAGTCACCGAGACGAGGGCGCTCACTAAGAGTCTCCGTTCACCATCCCGGCGTGGTGGAGATCAAGCCACGTACAACCTTCTTCTCTGGGCTCCCACAATCCTTGGCAAGCTCCGCGAGAAACACCTCGATCACCAAGATCGCCTAGGTGATGCCAATCACCAAGAGTAACAAGCTAAGGCCTTCACTTGAGCAAGAACCGATCACCAAGAACGGATGCACACAAGCTTCTCTCTACTCAAGTAAATTGATGATTGTCACTAACAAGGGGCTTTCCACACTCCAATTCGTTTGTGCTCACTTTGTCAACTAGTACTCAGTACAACGCTACTCTTAAGCAATCATCCACACATGCACACAAACACACATTACATGGTCTGAAACATATCCAAGTTTCAGTTCGACTCAACAGAGCAGTAAAATTGAACGACACCCCCACTCACATTCTTACTCCTAAGGTCATTCTGCTCTACGCAGTTACCAGTAGGTCAGGTAACAATAAGCCGATATCTACACTTAACAATTAGCAGAATCAAGTTGTTACATCCCTACAATTTGTACAACTTTGGCTATACAAATCTCGCTCTACCTAAGCTACAAAACTAGCATGGTCTTCTAAACTGCACCTGATGTTTCTCAGTCCAGTTTGGCGTCCAATTTTGAAATGCTCTTCAAAAGTTGTTTGGAGCAGACATTTTGTGCTTGAGCTACATATCGCACTCGATTTGCTTTCACCCATGCAGGCTCCTAATGGACAATAGGAAAGCAACAAACCACAATTGGTGCTTCAGTTATAAGGAAATAAGTAGAACTGTACAGAGGAAGGAGATAAATATAGAAATCACCTCAGGCACGAAGTGTGAGAAACCGAATTTGATTAAGAGGAGAGCATGCTCCATTATGAGGATTGCTGCAAGTCCTGGCTCAATCCTCCAGTTTCCCTCCGCATCATAGAGACAAACAAGAAGCAAGCAGTTTGTGCATATTGCCATTACCACCAAGAACTGAAAACAAATTCAAGAGTGAACATCACGGACATGCATGTATAGTCACTAGGAGTCAAATAAAAAGTTCAGGAAGCAAACCTGGAATATATTCAACCATGCTCCAATTGTAGCTGCAGCACGGGGGACAGGCCTTTTCAACATGACTAATAATTTCAATGCATCTGCTCTGATTTCAGTAGCATTGTTCTGTAGGGAAAAAAGTTCCAACAACATTAACAGATTTACATCAAAGCAAAACACGGTGATTTTGTGACAGAAACCACATACCAGAGCAGCAAAACAGAAAATCAGCGGAAATGCACACGCAAACATCATGATCATTCCAAACTGTAGAGTTAGCTCCAGAAAATCTGTGATGGATATAATACTGTAAGCACAACTTCCACAATTTTTTTCCATTTCTTTCAGACTGCAAATGCAATGACTAAAACTCAGCGGAAGTGCTATAATGAACTACTCCCTCCTTCCCCGTTTATAAGGCATACACGTATATCAAGATTCAAACTTTCTCATCTTTGACCAATAATTTGACTATTAAATTTTTGTTTTTATAATGCAAATTTCATATGATTGGATTCATAATCAATTATAGTTTACAATGATTATAAGTTTATAATCAAAAGTGATATAATATATGATAAATAAATGGTCAAAGTGTTGTTTAGAAGACCGTGTCATGTTCCACCATGCCTTATAAACAGGGAAGGAGGGAGTACATCCAAAGCAAAGTCTGACACTTACCATCAAATAAACCATCTTCAAGTTCTGCTCCAATGCTTGCAGTATAAGAGGGTTTTAAATATTCTTTCTCCACTCTTGTTGATAACCGGACTGACTTTCCTGAGGGTGATTCTCTCTCATGCTTTTTCTTGCTACAATATTGGAGAGAGTTCTTGTTTTACTCTATTGATCTGGAAATAAGGATTTGATCTGGAAATAAGGATAAGACAAAAGGGTTCGTGCAAAACTTACTGGACAGCTATGTACTTTTTATAGCTGTACTTCAGGTAAGGAATGGAATTCTCAATCAGATTTTCTAATACCTGAAGGAAAAAAGCAAACATACCATCAATATGAAACTATGGTACAATCATGTTCATCAGTAAAACAATTATGCTGCGGACATGCCTGGGACACAATGAGACGCTGGATGAGAACTTGCCGGAGGGCCAGTATATCACGATACAATGAAGCATGGTAAAATAACCCAATATATGACTGCATAAAGTAAAGGCCAAAGACCTGTATCTCAAGAAAAGGAAACAAAAAGTGAGAAGCCAGGCTTAAAGAACACACCATCTTTCAAACTTTGTTGTATTTACCTTATAAACTAAGCTAGCAGAACTAGACTCTTCTCCTTGATTGTTTTCATACTTTATCAAATTGACAGATACCTTGCCACCAATTCTGGTGTAATACTGAATCGCAACAAGATATATAGCGGTCAACAAATACCTGTATAGTATAACATCAATGAGAATAATACAATGCAGATTTGAGTGACAACCAGAAATGTCAAAATACTGAGAGAAACAGATATAAAGTACTAGGGAAGGAAAGCTAGCTAGCAAATCAGTTGCACCGTTTTGGGCTAACCCTTCCAAAAGGCGGATCATAGGAATACTGACCTCATCACCTCAGTTTCTGTAATCTCGTATAGATGAGCATATGCCAACTCAAATGGCAGCTGAAGACAAATGATAGCCAACACAATGATAGCATTGTTCCTTATTCTAAGGAGGACACCAAACCATTCATTCCTTTGCAACTTTCTTTTCTCAGCAGATACATCACTAAACTTCTTTTCCTCAATAGTAAGAGCATCACCCAAGGAGTCAAGTTCATTGCCCATACTTTTGTATTCAGATAATGAGCAATTTATACCCCATCTGTTGTGGCCATCTTAAAGAGGTCAGGAAACAGTTGTGAGCAAATTAGCTTGATATATACAGATCAAATTTGAATCATGTGTGTAACCTTGCAAGAAGTGCTGAATTCTTTCGTTTCCAAAATTGCAAAAAGAAGACTGCCCAAGAAATAACAAAGATAAAGAAAGCAGGAAGAACCAACCACTGCAATGACCTGAATTCAAAGTGCAGAGGAGAAATGCAGAAGTAAGAACAGATAGAAAATAATATTAATTTTATATTTCCAATGAGGAATAGCAAGTAAAATGTATACCCAAAATCTATAAGTTGAGTTGCCAGTCCGAAAACAGCTGGGAAGAAAAGCCAACGTGTATACATTCCTAGGAACGCAAAGTATGTAGCAATCTGCAGTTGAAGACAGAGTGTTTACAAAGTAACAGGTAGAAAAATTAATAAAATAAAGATGTTAGTGGCAAGATGTGCTAGACACAGTTCTACCTTCGTTCCAAAGTAGGAGTAAATCTCATCAATAGGTTGCCATGTGAAGTCAAGCCAATTGAGTGCCCAATTTCTCAGGAGTTGCTTCCTTTTAATTTCATCTGCAACAAAGTTTAAGCTGACTGGGATTGCTGTTTACTTGTTTTTACCAGTGGCATATAGGGAATTGTCCCTTCACAATATATGAGAACAAGTAGAATTTAGATTAGTGTACCATGCAAAGGGAACACTAGCTTTACAACTCCTTCAGATTCCAGCCTTGTCAATAGTGACTCATTTTGCTTCCAATGGAACTCCTTGTCATCAAATTTAAGAGTTATTTCAGAGTTTGTCTTGTTCACCTGCATTAATCAATTCCAACCTGCTATCACACAATTATATCTAAATAGCAAGAGCCGAACACTTGGCTAATTAGTTATATACTTCACTTCTCTGCATAATATCAAGCGAAAAAAAGAACGAAAGTGCACTGATACACTAAATAAGATCAATGACGGAACAAAGTGCATGGGAAAGAGCACAGCTCAATAGAACAATGGGCATATACTTAACCATTGGTAGTTTTACAAAGCAGACCAGAGAAACAAATTTTATCAGTAGACGTGTGGAACAATGGGCACTATATCAGTAGGCATATCCACAATTTGTTGCAATCTGGAACAACAACAACAGCTACAAATGAGGACAAGTGTGCACTTACTATGCCATATATCAAGTAACGGAAGCAGCAATATCGCTCTCTCCAGCTGAACAGGGACCCATCTGGCTGCCTGACAAATGCTGCGACCTGGTCCCATTCAAACTGAAGCTCCATTCCTGAAACCCAAATTAACAGCAACATGAACACACCGCCCACCCACCCCAACTGCATTTCGATGTCAAAATGCCTCCAGGTGGAGCCCCAAGTTACCGATGTAGGTCAGCTTCTTCATCTGCATCTCCGCAGCCGCTCTCCCCAGGGTCCCCATTGGCGCAGCCAGCTAAATTCAAACAGCAGGCCCACAAGCGTTAGAATCGAGACAGCAAGCAGCACGCCCCGCGCAATTCCGAGAGCGAGGCGGGCAGATCATAGGGCTCGCGCTCCTCCGGATCGCCTCCTCGTCTCAAACTCAGGGCGCACCACTCACCACAACCCGAATTCAGAAAGGGCAAGTGCAAAAGCAGCCACCGACCTTGATGAACTCGGCGGGGACGCCGCGGACGCGCTCGACTAGCAGCCCGGCGCCCTCGAGCTCCCGCACCAGCCGCGCCAAGCAGTCCTCGGCGGCCCCCGCCGCGGCGGCGCGGGAGAGCTTGGGCACCACGATGCCCACCTCGTACCCCGTGGCCTCCTCCTCCACGGCCCCTTCCCCTTCCTCTCGCCCCGCCCCCATCCCCTGACCCCCACCCCGGATCAGATTCGGCCGCGGGTGAGGCGCGCGACGGCGGCGGATGCGAGGAGGCGGATCCGCATGGGCGGCGGAAAGGGAAATGCGCGGAGGGAGCGGAAGAGTAAACAAAAGCAAAGCGAGCCTTTGGGAATGGCGGAGACGGGGAGGGCGGGGGCTAACGGATAGAGGAGGCCCCTGTGTCCGCGTCCATTCAATTTGATTTCTCAAGATTAAATTAAACCTTAATCTGGTGAGGTGGTGATTAGTTGGCGGCGCAAAGGCCTGTCTGCGAGCGGGCGTAATTAATCGGCGATTAGAGGATTTGAAACGCCGCGGGGGCGTGGAAGGGAAATGAAAAAAATTCTTGTAAGGCCTCGAACAAACTGCACCTCCTTCTATGGCTCTGGAAAGTTGAAGCCCTCTTCTATGGTCATTTTTTTATTTTCAATCCTTTCTATAGCCCTAACGTTACATCCATTAGCCTACAACCGTTAGAGTTCCCGATGTCAAGTATTTAGTTGCAATTTTGGACCAAATTGCCCCTGCCTCACTTGCCCTTCCAGATGGGAACCCCCCCAATCCCGCACGTCGCCCCCCACGCCCGAGCCCGCCCCCGGCGGCGGCGGCGGCTACCCCCGCCTGCGGATCCGGCGCCCGCCCCCATCCCGCCGCGCGTGGAGGAGTCGTCCGGGGCCCAGGACGCGCGCGCGGGCGCGGCGGCGGCCTGGTCCGCGCGGGCGCAGCGGCGACCGCGCGCGCCAACGGAGTGGCCAGGGAGAGCGCCCAGGACGCGCGCGTGCGGCGGCGGCCAGGGACGCGGCGGCCCGCCCGCCGCCGTCCCCCCGACACAGCCTCCGTGCGCCGGCCGACCGCCGCCATCCACGACCGTCCTCTCCTCCATCCTGGGATGCGTGCCCCTGGACTCCGCGGGCGGCGGCAGACGGCGGGGGCCACACGGCGGTGATCACAACAGCGCTAGTGCCCACGAGCTGCGCCACGAGGAGGAACGCGATGGCGACCATGCCCAGCTAGAAGGCGGAGCTCCTGGGCAGCGAGCTGGACGTCGTGCGCACGGCGCGCGTGCTGCGCCGCGGCGACATGGCGTTCCCCGCCGGCGGCATGGCCGAGTGGCATCGGGGCCTGCGGCACCGCGGCCAAGGCGGACAGGCGGGACTGTGACGCGCGGCAGCACAGCGGGAGGCCGCGGGGGACCCCGCCCGTGATGGGCGCGTCTACGGCGCGGCAGTCGCGGCGGCGTTCGGGCGGTCGCGGCGCCGGGAGCTGATGGGAAGGGTGCCAGTGAGAAGAGGTGGACGCAGCTGATCTCACCGAGAGCTCGAATCGGACGGAGGAAGGCCGGAAGCAGGGGGTTGACGGCGAGGTGGTCGGGGCCGGCGACGGGGCTTCTCCGGTCAGCCGGAATCGAGGCTCGGCGACGGCGCCATCAGGGTGCCCAAGTTCGCCTCGGCTTCCGCGTGGTGTACGGAGGGGAAGGGTGCGCTGCGCGGCGGGGGACGCGCCACGCGCAACCGGCGGCTGACGGCCGGAGCCTGCCTAGCTGCCCCTGCAGCTACGGGCCGGCCTGCCGCCCTGCCTGCGGCCCTGCGCGAGCCGCGAGCGCTGCGCCGGCCTGCGCACACGGGTCACGAGCCCCTGGGGTGACGAGTGCGGCGGCCGGCGGCCTGCAGGGACTCGGCGGCAGGGATCTCAATTCCTTACCCTTTGACCCAAGGGCATTTTCGTCTTTTCACAGCCACTTAACTAGGAGTTAACTGGAGATCTCACGGTAGGGCCATAGAAGGTATGTAAAATGAAAACATGGTCAAGGAAGGGAGGCCGAACATTTCAGAGCCATAGAAGGGAGCCTCATTTCTTCTAGGGCCACACAGGGAATTTTCCCAAGGGAAATCGTGCGTACGAGTAGAGACGGACGGCGGCACGACCATGGATTGATGGATGGACGTGATTTGAGAGTCTTTTACTTGTGTACCATTAAAAAAGATTGTCCTTATCTGTGTACCACTAAAAAATTCATTCCCACCTGTATACCATCGCTCCAACTTTCTTTGTCCTGTGTACCATTCCATCCAATCCCAGAGGCCCGAGACCGGCCACCGCCCATCCCTGTCGGCGCATCCCGCCCTACCGCCGCCGGCACCTTGCGCGGGGCGAACAGCGCGGGTGCGGCTCCCCCGGCCGCCGCGGGCGCGACTCACCTGGCCGCCGCGGGCGAACGGCTCGGGCGTGGCTCGCGGGAGCGGGGGCCCCGGCCGGCACAGGCAGCGCGCGCGGGCGCGGCTCGCACGAGCAGCGCGCGGCGGCGCGGAGCCCCCGGCCGGCACAGGCAACGCGCGCGGGAGTGCAGCTCGCCGACTGGTGCGCGGTTGAGACCGGCCCCTGGTGGTTGCTGTTCTGGATGCCGTGGAGCACTGGAAGCTGAGTCAGAGGACCGAGCCATCCACGAGGTGCGTGCTGTGTGTCTGCCATAGGAGGATCTATAACATTTGTACTATTCTTGAATTCGTAGATTTTTGTGTTCGTAGATTTATCTATAGTAGTCATGTGCTCTTCGTATGTAGGATGGACGCAAAAAATAGCTTCAACTTAGAAATTCGGATTGTTGCTGCCAATACGCGTGATCGGTGGTATTGGTTAAGAAAAATCGTGGATGCTGACTTCACCAATTTCAACGATTTGGTTGATGAAGTTGTTGAAAAGTGTCCTCCTCGTTTCGGTGACATAGTAAGATTGTTTTACTTTTGCATGGACAGTAAGGTGAACATCCAAGTGTGCTCTGACCAAAATTTGTTTGCAATGTTTGATAAACATGAGGCTTCCAAGTGCTGCTTGTTGACTTTTTCTTATCATAGCCCTAGTAGTGAGCCTCATGTTATTCCTGATTGGGATTTTAGCACCGGCCAGTCAATTGAAGCTCCATTCACCCCTTCCATACCATGTCCTAGCATAGCAGAATCAAGCCTCCAAACAGAGACTCAATCTACAGATAATGGTAACCTGGCCAACCCAAACCCATGTAATGAGCATCTGGGTGATGAGGAAGGGCTATATATTGAGCTTGATCCCCAACCTCCAAAATCTTTCAATTCTGAACCTAGCACTAAACAAAGATAAGCTGAATGTTCCCAATCAGACCCATGCTATGACACAGATACTGATGATGAATCTTCCTCTGGTGAGGATGAAGAAATAGATGACATAAATGACATTGTTAAAGATAGAGAGGCTGCACGTATGCCCGATGCTGATTATGACATGAAGGATCCTCCTATGGCAGTAGGCACTTTGTACTCCAACATGAATGCTTTTAAGTTGGCTCTAGCTACACATGCTGTGAAACATGAGTTCCATTATAACATTGAAGCGAGTGACACAGGAAGGTATAGGGTGTACTACAGTGGCAAGGAATTTGGCTGCAGGTGGAGAATTCATGCCTCTACTCTTAAGGATGAGGTGACAATTAAGGTAATCTGTTTTTTTGTCTATGTATTGAATAATTTTGTTCCTAGTACACAAACATTATTTATGCAATAATTTTTTTGACACTTTCTATGCAGATTAAGAGGAATCCATACCCTCATGAGGAGTTGAAAGGATCGATGGACCAAGAGGGGGGGTGAATTGGGCCTTTTTCAATTTCTAAAACACAATTAAGCAACCTTAACCTATGCAATACTAGTAAGGCACCAATTCACCAACCGGATAACTAAGCTACCTACTCAAGCTATGAGAGATAAAACGAGAAGAAAAGCCTAGCAAGGTAGAGTTAAGTTATGATCTCTAAGTCAAGCACATGAATAAATTGCATGAAAGAAAATGCTTGAATAAAGAGAGTGGACAAGAGATGACCGGATTTTTCCCGTGGTATCGATGTGTTGGCACACACCCCTAATCCACGTTGTGACACTCACAAAGAGTCTTGTCACATCCCAAGTCACCGAGACGAGGGCGCTCACTAAGAGTCTCCGTTCACCATCCCGGCGTGGTGGAGATCAAGCCACGTACAACCTTCTTCTCCGGGCTCCCACAATCCTTGGCAAGCTCCGCGAGAAACACCTCGATCACCAAGATCGCCTAGGTGATGCCAATCACCAAGAGTAACAAGCTAAGGCCTTCACTTGAGCAAGAACCGATCACCAAGAACGGATGCACACAAGCTTCTCTCTACTCAAGTCCTTAATCTTGCTTCTTGATTGATTGAATGAACAAGTATGTGAAAGATGAAGCTCAAGGTGGCTCATGACTATAGTATGAGTGTTTGGATGTTGCCTGGTGTCAAGAGTGGCAAAATGACCCATTGGAGGGGTATATATAGGCAGCTCACACGGATAGAGCCGTTGGAGAAAAAGCTGCCAGAAAACTGCGTAGCGCCGGTTAATCCGACTTACCTCCAATAGTCATCGTCGGTTTAACCGATGAATGTAAACTGCCCCTTCTAAAAACTAGCCGTTACAACTTGGGCAGATTAACCGACGTATCATCGGTTTAACCGGTGAGTGTAGTTGTCCACTGATCAACTAAAAAACCAAGTCTCTGGACAACTGCACCGACGTTAACTCAAAACCATCGTCGGTTTAACCGGTGAGTACAACTTCAGAAATCCATGGAAAAACCATCTCACTGGTCAATTGCACCGACGTCTCATTTCAAATAGCGTCAGTTTAACCGGTGTATAGAACTTGAATTACCCTGGAAAAACCAACTCTGGACTAATGCACCGACGTTAAATTCAAACACGTCGGTTTAACCGGTGTATTGACTTGTCCAGACTCTGCTGACTTTGTTTAACCGACGTATAGAAAAGGGAGAGCGTCGGTTAAACCGGTGTTAAAGACTTTTTCTGATTTTGCCTTTTCTGATTTGAGTCTTGAATGAAATCCAAATATTCTTGAGATATAAGTTGAAAGCCACTTATTTGAACTTCTAGGAACCTGAGTGACCATAGTGTGCATCCATTTTTGATTGACCATGTCCATGCTCAAGTTACTTGGCCTTAACCCCTCTTAATAGTGCGATCACTACAAAACTATAAAACCTATACTAACCTAAGTGTCTTTCTCAACCTTGTGACACTTAGGACTAGAAAGATCCTTAGTCTTGACATATATTAGAGTTGAAAACCGAGATCGCCTTTTTGGATAATGAAATTTAGGGGCCTCTTTTGACATATGACCAAATGAGCGATAATGATCTGTTAAGCTGCACAAACTCATTAGTCACAATAATGGTTGTCATTAATCACCGAAACATACCTTGAGGGCCTAGATGCTACAGGAGTGTCACAGCACAAGGAGGGCAGGAGTTTGTGTAGGGGTTACTCGATTTTGGGTGTGTCAACAAGTGATTGATTGGCTCAAAGAAGATGGAAAATTAGGTGTCACTGAGCTGCAAAGGAGGCTGAAAGATAGTCACAAAATTTTGGTGCCGTACAGGAGAGTGTACAAAGGTAAACAACTTGCTATGGATCAGCTTTATGGCCCTTGGAATGAAAGTTTTGACAATCTATACAGATTTAAGGCCCGGATAGAGGAAAGCAGCCCTGGGTCCTTGGTTGTGATTGATCACCACACCATCAACAACAAAATAAGGTTTAATAGACTCTTTTTTGCTTTGAAACCATGTGTTGATGGATTTCTTAGAGGTTGTAGACCATATCTTGCAGTAGATAGTATATTTTTGACTGGAAGGTTCAGAGGGCAGTTGTGCATAGCTTCTGCAGTTGATGGGCACAACTGGATGTACCCAGTAGCTGTAGGTGTCATTGACTCAGAAACAAATGAGAATTTGATTTGGTTCATGGAGAGGTTGAAGGAAGCAATAGGCACACCAGTTGGGCTTACATTCAGCACTGATTGTGGCCAGACAGTGATGAATGGGGTTAGTGAGGTTTTCCCTGAAGCTGAACATAGAGAGTGTATGTACCATCTAGTACAGAATTTCAAGAAGAGGTACAATGGAAAGATTTTTGATGAAAATCTGTGGCAATCTGCATATTCTGGGAACCCCTACATGTTTGAGAAGCATTATCAAGCAATGGCTGAATTCAAACCAGAAGCAATGAAATATCCGCAAGAAAATCACAAAAAATTATGGACTAGGAGCCAGTTCTCCACATTGTCAAAGGTGGATTATGTCACTAATAATTTGGATGAGTGTCGGGTACCATGATTAGGGGCACCCTAACCAAGGGACTAAACCGCCCTCAAGACGCGAAAACATGTGTTAAGCAATCGGGCCCACGAGAGCCTACAGTCTCCTTTCGATCCAAAGGAAAGGAAAGGACTCAAAGAGGCCCACTTCGCCCTCGGCCCACGGCCTGGCTCTACAGTACAGCCCATTCGCACCCCCTCGAACCCGCGGAAAAGCAATCTCCACCTCGCTCGAGGTCTCCCTGCCGAGGCCCTCAACAACACCCCGCACCTCCGCCTTGCTCGAGGGTAGCGAACCTACCCTCGGGAGAGCGGACCGCCTCCGCCTCGCTCGAGGGTAGCGAACCTACCCTCGGGAGAGCGGACCAACTCTGCCTCGCTCCAAGGTAGCGAACCTACCCTCGGGAGAGCAGACCGAGTTCGCCTCACTCGAGGCTACCCCTCGGCTGACGGAGTTATCGATACACCGGCTCACCTGCTCGCCCGACAAAGGCAATAAATGCCAACCAATCCAACGTGTACTGGGGAGTCAGGCGGCATCAGGCCTCCACGCCGCACAACGGCTATGACCGGGATCCCATCCGCCAACTCCGATCACTGCTCCGCCATCACTGACACTGTGACGACACTGTGGGAACCTGCGGCGCCCTGTGCAAGACGTGCCTGGCACTGCTCTCGCCACTATACTGCCAACTCCTCGTACTTCCCTCGTACTTTCCCCACCGGGGAACCCTCGAACAGCATGGGTGCAACCCTCGAACGCGGCCCGGGCCTTGACCGGAGCAGGACTCCCGCCTGCAGGACCCTCGAGACACCACCACGCTGCGCACAGAGGACGGTACCCTCTACAGGAGCCACAACGACGCCGCTGGAGTTGCCAGGACGCTGGCGCGATCTCCGCCAGGTCAGGACGCCGCCCAAGACAGCCGCACGCCTGGCGCCATGATCTCCAGTACCCCACAGTGTACTTCCTACAGTGGACATTCGCTGTGCGCCCCCGATTCGGGGAGAAACGACGATTGTTTCCTCCCTCCGTACATGTACCCCGCCCCTCTTTGTGTCTATAAAAGGAGGAGGCGGGCCTCTCATACGCTCAGACGCCCTCATATGACCAACTCCCTTAGCTTCATTCGCTCACTGTCTCGATATTGGTACTCGCCTCAATCATCTAGCAGAGACTTGGGAGCTTCCCTCCCTCTCTCGCCTCGCTAGTACCCCCTACTACAGGCACCCCCGGTGCGAAATAATACAGTGCACTCGCACAACCTTGCTGGACGTCCGGCCCCGCGGCCGGAACTAAGATAAACTCGTGCGTTCCTGTGTTACCTTTCGCATCAACCATCCTGGGTGAGGGATCACACAACATCTTACTAGTTGGTGCCGGACCACCGGGTCAGGACACCGACAGTTGGCGCGCCAGGTAGGGGGCACGCTGTGTGACTTTTTGTCTTCATTCTCTCTTATTTCCTAGATGGCGGACGAGCCACACCCACTCCCAGCAGGCACAGTGCTTCGGTTCGGGAGCCTCGACTTCTTCGTGATCGGCAGCAGTTACGGCATGGAGCTTCTCCCGGCCGAGGCCAACCCCGACACTCCGGCTCCATCGACCCGGCGCATGGAGCGGCGCAGGGCGGCACGGCTCAGCTCCCCCACGTGGGTTGAGGCTGACGTATCGCAGCCCAGCGTCGCAGCTAACGGCATCGCCACTTCGTCACTACGTGCTCCGGCGCTATCTGTGCCGGCACCACCACCGAATGCGGCCCCGGAGCCTCCCAAGGAAGGCGCGACTGCGCCATCACCCTTTCCCTTCGGGATGCGTAACGCAGCTGCTACCTATGCTTCGTCGGTCAGCACCAGCATGAGCGCGTATGAGGACTTGCCGGGTCACCACCTCCTCTCGATCCGCAACCTCATCGCGTCATCACCCGACGACTCCTACCTCGACACGGTGGGATCGATTGCCGATGACATCAACTTCTTCATGGACAACTTCACGGCCACGGAGTGGGACTACTCCGGGGTTCGTGACCTCAACGCCTTCCGGTCGTTTCAGCTCGCGGCGAACTACTGCCTCACCTGCTCCGAAGACTCCAATGAGGGGGATTACGATCCCACCCGGGAGTGCTTCATGGTCGAGTTGGTGGATGGGGTGGTTGACGAAGTGCCGAGCGACGACGGGAACAACGAGGAGCCCCCACCAGCGAACCAAGTGGTGGCGCCCCCTCCGAACCCCGCCGCTTCATCGAGCTCGGCGGCGCGGCAGGCGTAGCTGGCGCAACTCACTGAGCTCGAGAAGGGGCGCGGGCTCAGGCGGCGGGGCGCGTCGCTCGGGAGCGGATCCTGGCCGACGACAATGTCGACAAATCCTTGGAACTGAAAAGGGCCAGCCAGAAGCTCGTCGCGGCGGCTTATCTACTCTAAGCCTTGCCGGAGCCCTCTACGGCCGAGGGACGCAACCTGCGTAATGAGGTGAAGGTGCTCATCGAGCAGGCTGCAGTGCAGCAGGCTGAGAGCTCTGCATCTCGCATGTGCTCGGCGGTTTCGAAGGCCGGTGGGGCAGCACACCAGGGCCACGAGGCCTCAGTGCACACTCCACCAGGAGGAAAGGGCAAGGTGGCCACGGCGAATGACGCAAGGGCATCCTCGATGCACGATCGCATCAAGAAGCCTCCTATGAAGGAGCGCCTTTACGACGCGCGCGGGCGCGCCGACGACGGCGACGCCCACAACATCATCAACGGGAGGAAGTACACCCCTCGACGGGGTGGCCGCTTCGACCCCGAGCATAACAGGGGCGTGTCACCAGAGCCCCCGGGCACCCGTGTGTTCAGTCGGGAGATTCGCACCGCTCCCTTCCCCCCTCACGCTTTCGACAGCACACCACCCTCGTCAAGTACTCAGGAGAGATGGACCCCGCAGTCTGCCTCAACGATTACCACCTGGCATGCCAGCTGGGCGGCGCGACGGATGACTCCGTGATCATCCGCAACCTCCCTCTTCACCTTGCCGATGCCACACAAACGTGGCTCGAGCATCTACCCGCGGATCAGATCCACGACTGGGCCGACCTAGTCAAGATCTTCGTGGGCAACTTCCAGGGCACCTATGTACGCCCCAGAAACTCCTGGGATCTTCGAGGGTGTCAGCAAAAGCCCAATGAGTCCCTACGCGACCACGTGCGACGCTTCTCCAAGCAATGCACCGAGCTCCCCAGCGTCACCGACATCGAGGTCATCAACGCCTTCCTCGAAGGCACGACGTGCAGAAACCTCGTGCATGAGCTTGCATGCCGTCCCGCCAACATCAACGAGTTGTTCAATGCCGCCACCAACTATGCCGCCGGCGAGGAAGCAGTTGGTGCCATTTTCGACAACAAGCCGAACAAGCGCAAGGAAGATACGCCCGCAGAGGGCAGCAACAGCAAGACCCAAGCCCCCGCCAAGAAACAAAAGCAGGGGAAGAAAGGAAAGAAGCCAGTCCCACCAAACCAGCATAGACAGGGGCAGGCGGAGGACTCCGGCGAGGCCTTCGTTGCTTCCCCAGACCGCAAAGGTCCTCGAGCCCCTCTCGAGGCGGTGGCGGCCTGTTCGACGACATGCTCAAGAAGCCATGCCCTTACCACAAGGGCTCGGTCAACCACACCCTCGAGCAATGTGAGATGCTCTGCAAGTACTACAACCGCGTCGCACATCGCGATGAGGACAAGAAGAAGGATGTGGATGACAAGGGTGGCGACGGCGAGTTCACCTCGGTGGAGAACGCCTTCTTCATCTTCGGAGGGCCGACGGTGAACATGACCTCTAGGCAGTGCAAGCACGAGTGCCGAGAAGTCTTCTCCGTCACCAAGGCCATGCCATCCTACCTCGACTGGTCGGAGGACACCATCTCCTTCGGCCGCGAGGACCACCCCGACTACGTCCCGAACCCGGGACAGTATCACTCGTCGTGGATCCCATCATCGGTAACACCCGCTTCTCCAAGGTGCTCATGGACGGAGGCAGCAGCCTCAACATCATGTACGCCCACACCTTGGAGCTCATGGGGATCGGACTGGACAAGCTCCGTCCCAGCAAGTCGCGTTCCACGGCGTTGCGCCGGGGAATCGAGTCCAACCCCTCGGCCAGATCGACCTGCCCGTCTGCTTTGGCACGGCGGCCAACTTCCGCAAGGAGGTGCTCACCTTTGTGGTGGTGGGGTTTCGGGGAGCCTACCACGCCATCCTTGGGCGTCCCTGCTACGCCAAGTTCATGGCGATCCCCAACTACACCTACCTCAAGATGAAGATGCCGGGACCGAAGGGCGTCATCACCATCGGCTGCTCGTTCGAGCACGCTTACGAGTGCAACATCGAGTGCGTCGAGCACGACGAGGCTCTGGCGCTGGACGAAGCCCTCGCCGCACAGCTGCAAGGAATGGCCGAGGAGGCCATAGACTCCTAGCAGCGGCACGCGGGCAGTTTCGAGTCTGCCGAGGGCACCAAGGACGTCCCCCTTGACCCAAAGACCCCCGACGGCAAGGCGCTGAAGATCAGCGCTACCCTCGATAGCAAATAGGAAGTGGTGCTCGTCGACTTTCTCCGCGTGGAGCCCCTCGACATGCCTGGCATCCTGAGGGAGGTCACCGAGCACTCCCTTGATATCATGCCGAACTCCAAGCCGATCAACCAATGCTTGCGGCGCTTCGACGAGCTCAAGCGATGGGCGATCGGCGACGAGGTGCACAAGCTTTTGGAGGCCGGATTCATCAAGGAGGTATTCCATCCCGAGTGGCTAGCTAATCTTGTACTAGTTAAGAAAAAGAGTGGGAAATGGAGGATGTGTGTAGACTATACTAGTTTAAATAAAGCATGTCCTAAAGTTCCCTTTCCATTGTCACGTATTGATCAAATAGTCGATTCAACTACGGGATGCAAACTTTTATCCTTTCTTGATGTATACTCCGATTATCATCAAATCAAAATGAAAGAGTCCGACCAGCTCGCGACTTCTTTTATTACCCCTTTCAGCATGTACTGCTACGTCACGATGCCCTTTGGCCTTAGGAACGCTGGAGCCATGTACCAGCGATGTATGCTCCATGTGTTTAGAGACCATATCGGGCGAACCGTAGAAGCATATGTCGACGACATTGTTGTGAAATCCAGGAAGGCGGACGACCGGGTAGCCGATCTTAGGATCGTGTTCGATTGCCTCAGGGTTAAGGGGGTGAAGTTCAACCCCGAGAAATGCGTGTTCGGAGTCCCTCGAGGCATGCTCTTGGGTTTCATTGTCTCCTAGTGGGGCATTGAGCCCAACCCTGAAAAAGTCTCGGTCATCACTCGGATGGGGTTGATCCGAGACTTGAAGAGGGTATAGAGGGTCATGGGTTGCCTGGTAGCTCTCAGCCGATTCATCTCGCGCCTTGGTGAGAAAGGCTTGCCTCTGTATCGACTCCTGAGGAAGTCCGAGCGCTTTTCGTGGACCCCCGAGGCCCAGGAAGCCCTCAACAAACTTAAGGCATTGCTCACTAGTGCTTCGATCCTAACACCACCAATGGACGGCAAGCCCCTCTACCTATACATGGAAGCAACGACTCAGGTCATCAGTGCAGCCATCGTTGTGGAACGACAAGAGGAGGGGCACGCTTTGCCCATCCAAAGGCCGGTGTACTTCGTCAGTGAAGTGCTGTCCGAAACTAAGACACAGTATCCACAGGTCCAGAAGCTGCTCTACACAGTAATCTTGACACGGCGCAAGCTGCGCCACTACTTTGAGGCTCATCCTGTCACCGTGGTCTCGTCTTCCCCCTCGGGGAGATAGTCCACAACCGGGAGGTCACGGGTAGGGTTGCCAAGTGGTCAGTGGAGCTGATGGGAGAGACTCTCACCTATGCCCCTCGCAAGGCAGTCAAATCCCAGATCTTGGCAGACTTCATTGCCGAATGGACCAACACTCAGCTACCCCCGCCTCAGATTCAAGCCGAATGCTGGCTCATGTACTTCGACGGGTCAGTGATGAAGACTGGTGCGGGCGCGGGCCTGTTATTCCTCTCACCCCTCAGAAAGCACATGCGGTACGTGATGCGCTTGCACTTCCCGGCGTCTAACAACATGGCGGAATACGAGGCCCTCCTCAGCGGCCTCCGCATCGCCATCAAACTTGGCATCAAACGTCTCGACGTCCGGGGAGACTCCCAACTCATCATCGACCAAGTGATGAAGGTGGCAAGCTGCCACAACGAGAAGATGGAGGCGTACTGTAACATAGAGCGTCGTCTCGAGGACAAGTTCGACGGGCTCGAGCTCAACCACATCGCGCGCAAGTACAACGAGGAAGCGGATGAACTGGCCAAGATCGCGTCCGGGCGGACCACCGTTCCCCCGAACGTCTTCGCCCGTGACCTCACCAAGCCATCCGTCGACTTCAAGAATCCTGCGGAAGCCATTAGAGCAGCACCCAAACCCTCGGGGGCTGCGACCATGGAGCCATCAGCCAAAGACCCCTCGACGGAGGAGTTTGAGGCCATGGACACTGACATCGAGACCTCCTCAGTGGACAAGGCTGAAGCAATGGAGATCGACGAGGCCCCGCCTCTGCGAGATTGGCGTACCCAGTACCTCGACTGGTTGATCCGAGGGGTCCTACCCATGGACCACGCTTAGGCGCGGCGCATTGTCAGGTGAGCCAAGTCCTTCGTCTTGATCGACGACGAACTGTACAAGCGCAGTCCCTCGGGCATTCTGCAACGGTGCACCTCCATTCCCGTGGGCAAGGAGCTGATCCGAGACATCCACACCGGCATCTGCGGTCACCACGCCACGTTGCGCACCCTCGTGGGCAATGAGTTTCGGCAAGGCTTTTACTGGCCCACCGCGGTCGCCAACGCCACCGACGTCGTGCGGACCTGCGAGGATTGCCAGTTCTGCGCCCGGAAGACGCACCTCCCAGCACATGCTCTACAGACCATCCCCATCACGTGGTCGTTCGCCGTGTGGGGACTGGACCTCGTCGGCCCGCTGCAGAAGGCGCCCGGGGGCTTCACCCACTTGTTGGTAGCAATCGACAAGTTTTCCAAGTGGATCGAGGCTCGACCCATCGGCAAGATGAAGTCTGAGCAGGCTGTTCTGTTCTTCACCGATATCATCTTCAGGTTCGGGGTCCCGAATTCGATCATCTGCGACAACTATCACATACGCGTGGATTGTTCGGCTGTGGCGCACCCACAGACAAATGGCCAAGTGGAGTGTGCCAATGGCATGATCCTACAAGGCTTGAAGCCAAGGATCTTCAACAAGCTGAACAAGTTTGGCCGAAGGTGGCTCGCAGAGCTACCCTCATTATCTGGAGCTTGAGGACAACCCCGAGCAAAGCCACGAGCTTTACCCCGTTCTTCCTCATCTACGGCGCCGAGGCCATCCTCCCCACGGACTTGGAACACGGATCGCCAAGGCTCAAGGCCTATCAGGAGCAGCAGAACCAGCAAGCCCGCGAGGACTCGCTAGACCAAGTGGACGAGGCTCGAGACGTGGCGCTCCTACACTCAGCACGTTATCAGCAGTCCCTACGAAGATACCAAGCGCAGAGAGTTCGGCGCCAAGACTTCAACAAAGGGGACTTGGTACTGAGGCTTCGACAAGACAACATGGGGCGCCACAAGCTGTCACCACCATGGGAAGGCCCATACATCGTTGCTGAAGTGCTCAAGCCCGGCACGTACAAGATGGCAAATGAGAACGATAAAGTCTTCACCAACGCTTGGAACATTCAGCAGCTACGTCGCTTCTATCCTTAGAATTCCAAGCTATTTGTACATCACTTGTACTCGCATTTAAAATTTCCCGAAGCAATAAAGAGTATGCTTTACTTATTTATCTTTGGGAACTTTCCGAACCCTCGGGGGCTCGGACACGCACGAACACTGAGGTACGCTCAGCTTTACCCTCGGCAAAGCCAAGCCTCCCTCGGGGGCTACTACGGGGGGAACCCCGAACGTCCCAAAAAACGCCAATGTTTTTTCGAAAAATTTCCGTATCCAAGTTTCTCGTATACTTAGAAAGGTAGACGCAAGACATAAACGACTACGGAACGGGATCGGCCGAGCCATGGGACCGTCTACGCCTGCGGGATATTGCATCCCCACTCACCTCCCTACGCCTAAGCCATTTGTGAACGCAAACTTCCTCGCCAAAACTTATCTAAGATGCATACGAGAACACGGAAGTAAAGTAGAAAAAACGAGGGCTCGAACACACAAGGCCTCGATCGGCCACACTGTCGATATACAATAACTAGTTTTCTCGCTCAGAAATAGCTACGATGAAATACTAACTTATTTACATGGGCTTCGAGGCCCAGACCTCCTATAGGTTGCCTTCCCACCCATGCGGATCTTCAACGGCGTCGAATTCGGCTATGGGGGGATGTCATCTTCGAGCTTCCTGGCCAAGACGGCGGCAAACTCCTCGACGGCGGCGTCGGCATCATCCATGGCGGCCGACGCGGCGTCCGCACCGATGCCAGACGCAATGACGTACCCCGACAACACCCTCTCGAGGTCCATATCGTAGTACGTCGAGGCCACGGCGAGGGCCCGTTGAACGCCGAGGCGGAAGGTGCTTTTGATGTGCTCGGCCACCCGACCGCCTAGTGATCGCAGGCGGCTGGCCACTGAGCTACCAGATAAAGCTCCCTCCCCCTCGAGCTCCTGCCACACAGCTATGGCAGCCTGCTCCAGCCCTGCGTACTCGTTTTGCGCCGCCATGAGCGTGCCATGAATAGCCTCCTTTGCCGCGGTCTCGTCCGCCACCGCTTTCCTCAGCTCTGAACGAGGAAATAAAGATAAGCCTCAAGCAAACCGAGAATCGACTTAAGCAAAAACCTCATACACTCACCTCTGATGTCTCCTTGCGCCTCCTCCAGCCGAGTCAGCGCGGCGTTCGCCTGCTCCTGGAGTGTGGACAAGGAGGCCTCCTTCTCCTTGAGGGCAGTCTCCGCGCTCCGAGCGACCGCCTCCTGCTTAGCAAGGGCGGCATCCCTCTCAGTGAGGGTCGCGGAGAGCGTGGCGACGGTCGCCTTCTCGCGTTGGAGCTCGGCCTCCTTGCTTTGGAGCTCGGCCTCCTTCCGCTACAGCTTGGCAGTCTGCGCCTCGACCTCCTGGGCCTTCCGCTCCGCCGCAGCCCTCTGGGCATCGCGCTCGCTGGTGGCCTGCGCTAGCTCTTCCTCCAGCGCATGCTGGCGCACCCCTAGGTCGGTCACTAAGGTATTGGCCTCGATCGTCCGAACGACCAAACTGGCATTGTACTGCCCAAGCCAGCGCACCTGGGAGTACAACCGGGCCAGCTCGGCGCTTTTGTTGTGTGAGATTTCCCTCAGCCGCTGCAAGCAGAGGAGCGTGAGTGGAACACACAAAAACAAGATAAAAATGAGCAAATCCCAGGGGGAAAGTATTTATCTTCCTGATACAAAAATCCATCTTCTGATGGAGCTGGAAGGCGCGGTCGAGGGCGTTTTGGATCTGAGTGCCGACGTCGTACTGCGCCTTCCAGGCCTCCTCCTCCTCCTCCTGCTTGTTGCGAAGAAATTCCGAGGGGACCCCAAACTGAACGATCGCATAGTTGACCCCATGACCAGGCCCCTCAGACGTCCCTACGTCGCGGATATCCTCGGAGGCCGAAATAAACTCGGCAATCCGGGTGGCGGCGCTGGTCGCAGCAGCTAGATCGATGTCCCTTGAATCCCCGTACTCTTCGCTGCTCAGCGGCAGCTCCACTACCGGCTCCATGTTCTCCGGCGCCGTTTGCGCCGTCGCCTCTGCAGCAGCACCCTCGTCCCCGGCCCTCACGGGCTCCGGGATGCGGGTCTCTTCCACCACCGGTGCCTTTGGCGCTGACTCCACTTCCGTGACCCCCTCGACCCCAGCCCTCGAGGGCTCGGGGGCGAGGGTCTCTCCCTCTCTTTGGCTGGCGGGGCGCTCCTGCGCTTCCCCACCAGCTCCTCCTCCTGCTTCCGGCTGGGCGACGCTACCCGCTCCGCCCTCGCCGGCTTCGACATCCAGCCGGGTGGCGCTCTCCGCGCTGCCCCGGCCGGCCTCCTCCTCGGCGTCAGCCTGGGCGGCCACCGCAGCGCCGCTCTGGCCGGCATCATTTTCGCCCTCCCGTGCTCGGGCCTATTGGGCCGACAGGGCCCCCCAAGCCACCGCCTCTCGGAGCTTTACGGCCTCCACCTCTAGGGCCGGGTCCCCTCCGGTCGGGTGCTGCGACGCCGAATGCGGCGTCGCGTGCGCCCCGGTCTTGAGGGCCTTGGTCGGCCCGAGGCGGGCCACATCCTTGGTGGTGGCCCTGTAGCAGGGCAGATGGGAAGGAAAATGTTGAGGCCAGTGGGATTGGAGAGTCGGGTAAACGAATGCGAAGAAGAAAGTCGAGATCACTTACTCTAACCGGGCGCTCATGCTGCGTTTGCCCGTGCCACTCCTCCGGGCCCGCGGCACACTGACGCCTCCTGACGACTGGCCCGATGGCGTTGCCCTCAGATCGGCTTGAAGCCTCGGGTCCATCCGCGCGGGCATTTCCGTGCTTGCCGCGGACCCCCCACCGCCAGTCGACGGCGCGGGCACGGGAGTCTGCCTACCCGTCGCCGGCGAGGGCAACCTCTGCCCCGTCGCCGGCGCGGGGGATCTCCTGCCCACGGCCGGCGCGGGTGACCTCCGCTCCGTCCTTGCCGCGGGCACCACAACCAGTGACCCTGGCGTGAGTCTCGCCTCGCCCAGTGCCATTGACGAGCCCTCGACGCCAGCCCCTCGATGGGCCGGCGGGGGACTCGTGCTCGTCACCACCTCGAAGTCATCGGATTCCGAGAAATCGAGCCCACAGAACGAGGAATCCTCCTCCTCGGTGGACTCGGGCGTGGGCGGCCGCGGGGCACCCTCCGTCTGTGCAATTTTGCACGCCTTCTCATGCTCCTGCTTCCTCTCCCTTTTCCTGGCGGCGGCCTCCTTCGCCGCGTCCTTCTTCTTCTTCACCGCCTCTCCGTGAAGGCGGTTGGCTTTGCGAGCCTCCGGAGTCGGGGGCTTCGAGACGTAGCCTTTGTGGCTCAGTCCCTGCAAACACGACTGAATCAGGAGCAGGAGGCAAGGAAAGGAACATCACAAATTTGACAACAATCGGAAACCAAACTCACTGTTGACGCTCCTTAGCGCCCCAAATTGTATACTGCAAGCGCACGGATCGTGGTAGCTTTTCCCTTAGAGTACTCCCCCAAGGTTTATCAATCCGTGGATCGACAAAGAACTACCTAAGGTTTTCCATCTAATTTAATAGATCTATCCTAACATGAAGCATGAATTGCACATATAGAGTAAACCTTTAATAGATATGAGTGACGTACAAAGGTTGATCTCATCCATGAACATCGGTAAGGATAAAGCATGACCGAAGGTATGACTAAGCCTATCACATGCATTCTAGTTGTAGTTCTAGCTAAATGAGTAAGCACAACATGCATCTCATCCAAAGCCTATTTAAATCGCGACCTCTAAATTGACCCTCGAAACCCCAAATCTTACACAGGCCACATCCTGTCACGGCGCTCCCTATCGATAGAGTAGTTTCAGAGCACGAAGATGTGTCGAACCCCTTTGGTATGTCCGGCATGAACCCTTAGCCACCACGGCTACAAGAACACCCTAAGTGATCTATCTTAAGAATAGATCTAAGAACAAGTGCACCAAAGAAAGAACGAAATCAACAAAAGAGGTACCCCCAAGCATCAACCCAGGAGATACTTGATCGCTAAATAGATCGGATGACATGAAGACATTATTCACATAATAGATTCGTTTGGATCGTCACCGCCGAGTACATACCATCGACGACTCCAACTAGCTCATGAACTCCATCATGACACAACCACGCAGGGAGGCCATGGCGGCCTAGGGTTGGCCTAAGCTATCTCCTAGACAACTTCGAAGACTTGCGGCGGCCGTCGTGACCCTCCGGTCTTGGCCCTAGGTTTTCGTCGAGATCTGGGTGGATGGATGCCCCGAGTTGAATAAGGTGCGAGCTATTTATGAGCCGAGGAAGCCACCGGTCGAATGGGAGGCCGAACCACCTTGGAAACGGGCTAGGCCGGCCGGCCTACCCTTTTTCGGGCCTGCCTCGGTCTCATCTTTCACGTGTAGACTCCTCGCATCTTCTAGAGTTTATGTCCTTCATGATTGCACCCCTTTGGACGTCATTATCTTTGAGATATCTTCGAGGAAAGGATAGAATAGGAAATCCTTCCTTAAATCTTCATTTGCTTTGCTTAATCCCGAAGTATCTTGATCTCATCTTCATGGGCTTGGTCCTTTGGGCTCTCTTGGAGGACGGATGTGCATGAATGGGCTTTGAATCAACATGGGCTTTGGTCCTTCCTTTGGGCTTTGGCCTTCGTCCTTCTCCGTGTTAGTGCTCGATCACGGGCCTCGTCATTTCATGCTCCAAAATATGCCAAAAACCTGCAAAAATGAAGTTCCTCCAAAATATATGTGCAAATGTGAAAATGACCAATAATTAGGCCGGGGTTAGGACGGTTAGTGATTTTGATATTAAATTCATGCCATTATCAAGGGTAAACAAGGGATTAATTGGGTACTTAAGGAGCGCTAACACTCACCAGAGTGATGTATCCCTTCTCGGGGCGCATCTTGATCTTCCAGAGATCCCCGGAATTGGAGGGGAAGTGCGCCACCGCGCTGCTCGCCCTCCGGGCCACGGCATCATGGGAGAGTAGCTCGTTCGACGTCCTCGAACCCTCGGGTGGGGCCTCGGGGGTAAGCTCGAAGATCGGCAGCCTCCTCTCCACAAGAGGAATCACCCTCTATCGATGGAAATTCGCGATGACGGCAGCCGTCATCAGCCCATTCTTCGCTAGGTACTGCAGTGCGTTGGTGAACGCCTCAAGCCTGGCCTGCTGCTTTGCGTGCGACACCCCCCCCCCCCATTCCACTTTTCTGGCCTCCCCTAGAGCACCTTGTTGGTGAACGCCGGGAGCCTCTGGTCATCGTTATGCAGGTAGAACCACCCTCGGGTCCACCCGGCGTTGTTCGTGGTCATCTTGCAGGAGATGTATAGGTTCGACCGCTGTGTGCGCAAGTGGAGCATGAGACCACCGGCGCGGGCATATCTCTTCGGCTGGCCCTGGATGTTGTCGATGTAGAGCTCACCGCGGAACAGGTGGATCCACAGATCCCTGTGCGCTTCTATCCCCAGGTAACCCTCGCAGAGGGCGACAAAGACCGCCGTCTGCGAGATGGAGTTGGGGCCAAAGTTGTACAGCTCCACCCCGTAGTAGTCACAAAGCGCGCAGATGAACCTGCCGATGGGGACGCCGAACCCCCGCTCATGAAGCCGCATGAGGCTCACGATGTAGCCACTTGGGGGATTCGGCTCGATCTCCTCCGGCTGCGGAGGGATCCACTCCGGTCGCAAGGGATTGGTGTTCAGCGGCAAGAGCCTCTCGGCGACCAACCCCTCCAAGACCGCCTCGGTGGCGGAGGATCTCCCCCACGGCAACGGCTCCTCGATCTGTGCCATCGCTTCGAATCGGTGGAGAGCACGGGAAGTGTAACATCCCGAAAACTCACTAAAATTAAATCGTGCGCTAAAACTGTTTCTCGTCGTTGAGCTCGACCCCTCCTTAAAACCCTAACCCCAACTTTCCGGGAACCTCCCTGTTCCGATCTTCCGATCCCCGAAGGACCTGACCCGACACCCGTATCCAGCACCCTGTTTCTCCATCGACCCACGCATCGCGCTCACGCGCGCCCAGGCGCCGCGCGTGGCCGACCGAACGCCGGTGACGCCGTGAATCCCGCTCTCTCTTTCTCTCTCTCTCTCTCTCTCTCTCTCTCTCTCTCCTTTCTTTCCTTTTCTTTTTCTCTTTTCCATTTCTTCCTCCCTTTTTCTTTTTCTCCCTTTCTTTCTCTCCTCCCCTCCTCCTCTACCGCGCGGCCCGACCGCGCCACCCCCCCCCCCGCTACGCGCCGAGCCGGCCCCCACCTCCATTAAGGCCGGTCGCGGAGTCCGCCGGCCCGCCACCGCCGCACCCTCACCTCCACCGCCTTAGCCGCCAATAAAAAGGGCCAAGGGGCGCCTACGAGCTCCGCACCCACCACCCCGACCTCAATGACCCCCACGGCCCTCCTCTCCTCAGCTGCAGCATCGCCCCGCCGGACTCCGATGGCCGCTGCCGCCCGCTCTCGAAGACCCGCCGCCTCGCTCCACCTCGAGTCAAGCCAGGTGGGGGAATCAAGCCGCCGTGCCCCCCTGCTCCTTTTCCCCCTCACCCCGGCAGCCGCCGTGGCCCAGAGCGGCCGAATCGGCCGCCGCCGACGAGCGCCTCCCCCTCCCTTGTTTTCCAGTGCGGGGGAAGGAAGAGGACAGGGCAATATGCCCAAAACCCCCTAGCCATTCCCCTTTTTAGTAAAGAAACCTCCCACCTCTTGACCTTTTTGCAAAAGAAACCCCTCCTTTTATTATATTTCAAAGCAGACCCTCCCACCTTATAAACATAATTGCAAATAAACCCCTGATTCTTTTAGAATAACTCAAATGATTTCTGAAATACAAACCAAGCCCCTGCCTTCTTAAATTTAATTACAGATAGGCCCCTGGACCCTGATTTAACCCCTAAACCTTTGATTAACCTATCATTTCATGCGCCAAACGACATCGGATCACCCTAAAATTTTACCACACCTTTCATAACATAGTTTTGACCATGCCATTAGGAATCCACCCAAAAATATTACTCCGTACTCCATATCTTGTGTGTTCCCGATTCGAACTCAACGATAGATCTTCGTTTTTCTGTGTACTGATTGTATGCCTGTTTGTGTGCGCTGTAGACCACGGAGTGAACAAAGAAGAGCCCGTCAACGAGCAGTACTGTGAGCAGGTGAACGAGGACCCATTCCGCGACCCCGAGCCCGAAGGACAGGACCTCCTCGAAGGCTACGAAGACGGCAAGTTCAATCCCATCCTTTGATGCATGTTTCCGTCCTAGTTTTATAAACACAACCCAATGGCCTTCTTTATAAAATTGCATATGTTTTACTTTCATAAAAACACGGTTGGATAGCCACCCCTTGATTTGTGATGACCATTCCTTGACCACCTAGATTAATGTCTAATTTTGCTTGGACGTTAATCGATATTAGAATACTTAAGGACTTTACTCATAATATGATTTATTTTTTTATAAAGAAAATGTGTGCGTATGTGGGATGGGATTAATGTGGTGTTTTTGTAAAGAAAGTTTAGACGGGGTGGATGGCATTTCTTCGGATCTGCCATTTGGTGTGGTCGTGCCAATGTGGCAGGGCAAGGAAGGGAGATATCCATCTTGTCGTGTCTAAGGACCGAGTTGGTGTGTCATCTCACCTAACTCCACTCTCGTGCAAACCACTCGACCGTTGAATGGGCAACGGCTTAGCATAAATCCCACTAGTTAATTTGATAGCCATCAGGAGAGCTGAGAGCAATGGGTGACTAAGGAAAAGGGATAAGCCCCGAGTGACTTATGCCCGGTTATACCTAAGTGAACGGTCGATGACCCCTTGGTGCATCCCATGATGGCTAGTCAGGCTTAGCTAAGGTGGGTGATGGCTATGTCGGGATCTACACCGACACTTCGGTGCTCGTGTTGTGGTACCCTCTTGTGGGTAAAGTTGCACACCTCTGCAGAGTTAAAAGCTATTCGAATAGCCGTGCCCACGGTACTGGGCGAGTTACGGTGTGGTCACATAACTAGTGTTTCTTTGGGGATGGGATAGCGTGAGTTGTTTTGGAATTGTGTCCGGCAGTTGTGCCGTGTACTACGACGGACGGGGAGTCCGGTAGCAGTTAAAACTTGAACTCCGTGTCACTCATTACAAAAACTAGTTTCTGAAATGTTTTTTGCTAAATAAACCCCTGCATAAAATTAGCTTTCGGCAAATTAAATCATAACCTCACCCTTGATTTACCTGTGCATATTTTTCTGATGTAACCCCCTCCGTGGGTGTGGTTGGACTTGCTGAGTACGTTTGTACTCACCCCATTCTTTCTTTTTACAGAAGAAGACCCAGACTTCGTACCAGACGACGCCGAGTAGGGTTATCGTTCTACACCCAACCTTGCCTGTGGAACCGGCCCTGTTCAAGATGTTTTCGCTGACGCAGTACTCTGAGCCCGAGCTAGACCCCATTTGGGTTGCGGTCGGTGTTATGTTGTAGCTTGGTTACTAGTTATTATCATCTGTATCGAGTGTCCTCCTCGGAGGTTTGTACGGTAATGAACCATCTGATGTAATA
Organism: Panicum virgatum; assembly: GCF_016808335.1. Lineage (NCBI taxonomy): Eukaryota > Viridiplantae > Streptophyta > Magnoliopsida > Poales > Poaceae > Panicum > Panicum virgatum. The sequence continues at coordinate 53,411,896 of NC_053149.1, forward strand.
AATGCGGCACCAGCCTCCTGGGACTGATGTTTGTATCACATTTAAGTCTTCTCTTATGAGGGGACGCTTCAGGTGGTATCAGAGCCGTAGGTTGGCCGTAGGACGTGACTCTAGGAGCGAAACCCTGTTTTAGGCCTTTCCACACTAGGTTTATTCTTTCCTTAATCCTTTCTTCACACAAACACTCACCACTGGTTCTTGCCCTGTTCCAGATGACTGACAATGGATGGATCTGCGGAATCTGTTACGCAGAGCCCGGCCTTCCTAAGTTGTTGATACTCAGCCTGGAACGCATCAGAGTTATGGACCCACCAGAGTTTCTCTACCGGGAGTACGACTCCAAGGGCACTCTTCGGTGCGACCTGATGATCTTCGTGGCAAGGAGCACCCGCTACCCAGATGTGGATCCCTGGTTTATCTCCACCACTGGTTTTCACTTCCCGGACACCTATCGAAAAGCCGCCCGTAAAGCCCTGCGACGTCTACGCGTGATCTACAGGCACCACCTCCAGCGGACTCCTATGGGATTTTTCCCGCCGACTGAAGGAAGAGGACGCACATGGATTGCCCGGATGAGAGGACTTGGGAGAGAAGAAGAAGACCTGGAAGATACAGTCTCTCACCTATCTATCTATCTCACCGGCCTGGATGAGCTCTACCGCGAACAAGCGGCACAACTGAAGCAACAAGTCCACAGAGCAGAAAAGGTAACCCAAGAGCTGGACGAACAACGGACAAGAGCCGTACACACTGAGTATTCCCTAGCCGCTCTCCAAGTTCAAATGGAAGAAAAAGAGGCGGAACTGGAAGAGCAACAGGCAAGAGTCACACATGCCGAGAATTCCCAAGCCGCCCACCTATGCTGGATCCAGCAACCCATTGGATGCAGATGACTGGCTGCGTGTGATCCAGAGGAAGCTTGAGCCATTTGAGTGCCAGGATCGAGATAAAGTTCTGCTGGCAGCACATCAACTCACCGGGTCTGCCTTAGCCTGGTGGGAGAATTACTGCGCTGCTGCCAAGGATGCCTCCACCATCACTTGGAATGAATTCGTGAGGGAATTCCGCCGTTACCATATCCCCTCGGCCACCATGAAGTGCAAGGCAGATGAATTCCGCGCACTTCAGCTGGGGAGTATGTCGGTGGAAGAGTATACTCACCAATTTATGGAACTGGCTCGCTATGCACCAGAAGAAGTGAACGACGACGAGAAGAAGCAGGATATGTTCAAGAAAGGACTAAACCCAGAACTCAGAACACTGCTCACCCCTTAGATCTATCCTGATTTCAACACCTTGATGAACAAGGCAATCCTCACAGAGAAGGCCAAGATTGATGAAAGAAAGGATAACAAGCGCAAGTTCTTGGAGAGCAAGTCACGCCAGCAGGATCATTTTCAGAAGCCCAGAAGCTTCAGCTACAACGCACCAAGGTCCCAAGCTCCAATGCAGTACAGAACTCAGTCTCAAGTGACAGGACCACGAGCCCCTAACACCCAGCCCAAAAGCCAGAACACCATGAGGGCCCCGCAGAGTAATGCATGCCAGGTCACCACCAACAACAGCAATGTGAGGGCCTGCTTCAACTGTCGAGAGACGGGACATTTCATCACCGACTGCCCCTATGCCAAGAACAAGCCAGCTACGTCGGCCTTTTCCAACACGGTGAACGGACCGAAGCCAGTTCTGACAGGTGCCAACCGAGTACCCATCCGCGGCAACAACAACACCAACAACAATAGCCAGCAGACGAGGCAGCCTCAGCAGTCATATGGACGAGCCCGCGTCAACCACATCGACGCACAGGAAGCTCAAGGAGCTCAGGGCGTAGTACTCAGTGAGTACCTAGTCAGCTCAACCCTCGCAACAGTACTGTTTGATTCTGGAGCATCACACTCATTCATATCCTCGAGTTTTGTAAAAAAAATACCTACAGTACTACTAAAAACACCCCTATTAACCCAAACACCCGGAGGAGACATCAGGTGTCAACTGGGTTGTCTACGGGTAAGGATCAATTTAAGTGGGGTAGAATTTCTAGCGGACCTAGTAGTACTTAAGTCAGAAGGAATAAACGTGATCCTTGGAATGGATTGGTTAAGCCGACATAATGGTCTCATAGGCTGTACTGACAAAGTGGTACACCTAACAAACCCAGAAGGAGTACGAGTGACCTGCCATACCCGGGAAAGTGGATCAAACCCAATGGTATTTAGCATGGAGGCCAAGTCTTTGGAAGAAGTCCCAGTAGTGAATGAGTACCCAGATGTCTTCCCTGAGGAACTTCCTGGTATGCCACCGGATAGGGATATAGAGTTTGTTATTGACCTTGTCCCTGGAACTGCCCCTATAGCTAAGAGACCCTATAGAATGGCAGCCTCTGAATTGGCAGAACTGAAGAAACAACTAGAAGAACTACAACGAATCGGCTTTATCAGGCCAAGTTCGTCGCCTTGGGGAGCCCCGGTTCTATTTGTCAAGAAGAAGGACGAAAGTATGAGGTTGTGTGTAGATTACCGGGTACTGAACGAAGTCACTATCAAGAACAAGTACCCCCTTCCCAGGATCGATGACCTTTTTGATCAGTTAAGAGGAGCCAAGTACTTCTCAAAGATTGATCTGAGGTCCGGATATTTTCAGCTCAAGATTAGGGAGAGCGATATCCCGAAGACAGCTTTTGTCACCCGATACGGGCAGTTTGAGTTCACAGTAATGTCTTTTGGTCTGACAAATGCACCTGCTTATTTCATGAACTTCATGAACAAGGTGTTCATGGACGAGTTAGATAAGTTTGTCGTAGTCTTCATCGATGACATACTTATTTACTTGAAGAACATTCAGGAGCACGAGCAGCACCTGAGGGTAGTTTTGGAAAAACTAAGATTGCATAGGCTATACGCCAAATTCAGCAAGTGTGAGTTCTGGCTGGAGAAAGTAGCCTTCCTTGGTCATATTCTGACCACGGAAGGAGTAGCAGTGGATCCCGAGAAGGTCGAAGCAGTCTCCAACTGGCAACCACCGACCAACGTCAGTGAGATCAGAAGCTTTCTTGGATTAGCTGGGTATTATCGGAGACTCATTGAAGGATTTTCTAAAATAGCCCGACCCATGACGGAGCTGCTCAAGAAGGAGAAGAAATTCACCTGGACAGAGTCGTGTGAAAGGAGTTTCCAGGAACTGAAGCGAAGATTGACTACCGCTCCAGTACTGACCCTACCAGATATTCATCGGGATTTTGTCATCTATTGTGATGCATCCCGGCAAGGGTTGGGTTGTGTACTGATGCAAGACGGGAAGGTCGTTGCATATGCTTCCCGCCAGCTCCGGTCCCATGAGCAGAACTATCCGACCCATGATTTGGAACTTGCAGCCGTAGTGCACGCTCTTAAAATTTGGAGGCATTATTTGATTAGAAATAAGTGTGGAATCTATAACGACCATAAGAGCCTGAAGTATATTTTCACCCAGCCAGATTTAAACCTAAGACAGAGAAGATGGCTGGAATTGGTTAAAGATTATAATTTGGAAATCCATTACCACCTGGGAAAAGCAAACGTAGTAGCTGATGCCCTAAGTCGGAAATCCTACGGGCCCAAGGATAACCATTTACGAGAAGAAATGGCACGATTAAACGTGCACATTGTCCCTCGCGGTTCCAGCCAAGTGCTGAATGTTCAATCCATGCTAGAGGATAGAATCCAAAAGGCACAAAGTTCGGATAAGGGGCTAATGGAAATCCGAAGGCACACTGGAGAAAATAAGGCACAAGATTTTAGAGTGGATAATAAGGGAACCCTATGGTATAAAGATAGAATTTGTGTGCCCCAGAAAGGAGACTGCAGGCAGATAATCATGGATGAAGCTCACAACTCGGCATATTCCATTCACCCAGGATCCACCAAAATGTATATGGATTTAAAACAAAGATATTGGTGGAACGGGATGAAGGCAAATATTGCGCGATTTGTCGCCCGGTGCGATACTTGCCAAAGGATCAAGGCAGAACATCAGAAGCCAGCAGGGTTGTTGCAACCCCTACCTATCCCGGTTTGGAAATGGGACGAGATAGGAATGGATTTTGTGGTGGGTCTGCCTAGGACCCAAAAAGGACACGACTCTATATGGGTAATAGTGGATCGACTTACTAAATCAGCTCACTTCATACCCGTACGAACCAACTACGGCGGAGAAAAGCTGGCCAAGCTCTATATAGAGACTATAGTAAAGTTACATGGTGTGCCCAGCCGAATTGTTTCAGATAGAGGGACCCAGTTCACCTCCAGGTTTTGGAAAAGTTTGCATAAAGCCATGGGCACCAAGTTAGATTTTAGCTCCGCTTATCACCCGCAGACAGATGGCCAGACAGAAAGGGTAAACCAAATTTTGGAAGATATGCTGAGAGCGTGTGTCCTCACTTATGGCAAAGATTGGGAGCAGAGCCTACCCTATGCAGAATTTTCGTACAACAATGGTTATCAAGCAAGTCTAGGCATGTCACCGTTCGAAGCCCTTTATGGAAGGAAGTGCAGAACACCGCTGATGTGGTCAGAAGTTGGAGAACGCGCCCTAGTCGGTCCCGCACTCATTAAAGAAGCAGAAGAAAGAGTTGCGGAGATTAGAGAAAAGCTGAAGGCAGCCCAGTCTCGACAAAAGAGCTATGAGGACAAGAAAAGACGGGAAATAAGTTTCAACCCAGGAGATTTCGTGTATCTCAAGGTGTCACCCATTCGAGGAACCCGAAGATTTCAGGTACAAGGAAAGTTGGCTCCCCGATACATTGGACCATACCAATTTCTGAAGAAAGTCGGAGCGGTAGCGTACCGACTAGAACTACCAGAAGAAATGTCGGATATACACCCAGTGTTCCACGTGTCGCAATTAAGAAGGTGTTTGAGGGTACCCGAGGCAGAACATGTGCCAGTAGAAACAATAGATCTGTAGCCAGACTTGCGATATCAGGAGATACCGGTCAAGATTCTAGATACTGTAACCAGGAGAACGCGAAATTCCGAAGTACGGATTTGCAGAGTCCAGTGGAGTAGACACGGAGTAGAAGAAGCTACGTGGGAACGCGAAGACGCTCTAAAGAAGGAGTTTCCCCACCTGATTAGGAACCAGCCGAATCTCGAGGACGAGATTCATTTTAAGTGGGGTAGGTTTGTAACATCCCGAAAACTCACTAAAATTAAATCGTGCGCTAAAACTATTTCTCGTCATTGAGCTCGACCCCTCCTTAAAACCCTAACCCCAACTTTCCGGGAACCTCCCTGTTCCGATCTTCCGATCCCCGAAGGACCTGACCCGACACCCGTATCCAGCACCCTGTTTCTCCCTCGACCCACGCGTCGCGCTCACGCGCGCCCAGGTGCCGCGCGTGGCCGACCGAGCACCGATGACGCCGCGAATCCCGCTCTCTCACTTTCTCTCTTTCTCTATCTCTCCTTTCTTTCCTTTTCTTTTTCTCTTTTCCATTTCTTCCTCCCTTTTTCTTTTTCTCCCTTTCTTTCTCTCCTCCCCTCCTCCTCTGCCGCGCGGCCCGACCACGCCACCCCCCCGCTACACGCCGAGCCGGCCCCCACCGCCATTAAGGCTGGTCGTGGAGTCCGCCGGCCCGCCACCGCCGCACCCTCGCCTCCACCGCCTTAGCCGCCTATAAAAAGGGCCAAGGGGCGCCTCCGAGCTCCGCACCCACCACCCCGACCTCACTGACCCCCACGGCCCGCCTCTCCTCAGCTGCAGCGTTGCCCTGCCGGACTCCGGTGGCCGCCGCCGCCCGCTCTCGAAGACCCGCCTTCTCGCTCCACCTCGAGTCAAGCCAGGTGGGGGAATCAAGCCGCCGTGCCCCCCTGCTCCTTTTCCCCCTCACCCCGGCCGCCGCCGTGGCCCAGAGCGGCCGAATCGACCACCGCCGACGAGCGCCTCCCCCTCCCCTATTTCCCAGTGCGGGGGAAGGAAGAGGACAGGGCAATATGCCCAAAACCCCCTAGCCTTTCCCCTTTTTAGTAAAGAAACCTCCCACCTCTTGACCTTTTTGCAAAAGAAACCCCTCCTTTTATTATATTTCAAAGCAGACCCTCCCACCTTTGATTAACCTATCATTTCATGCGCCAAACGACCTCGGATCACCCTAAAATTTTACCACACCTTTCATAACGTAGTTTTGACCATGCCGTTAGGAATCCAGCCAAAAATATTACTCCGTACTCCATATCTTATGTGTTCCTGACTCGAGCTCAACGATAGATCTTCGTTTTTCTGTGTACTGATTGTATGCCTGTTTGTGTGTGCTGTAGACCACGGAGTGAACAAAGAAGAGCCCGTCAACGAGCAGTACTGTGAGCAGGTGAACGAGGACCCGTTCCGCGACCCCGAGCCCGAAGGACAGGACCTCCCCGAAGGCTACGAAGATGGCAAGTTCAATCCCATCCTTTGATGCATGTTTCCATCCTAGTTTTATAAACACAACCCAATGGCCTGCTTTATAAAATTGCATATGTTTTACTTGCATAAAAACACGGTTGGATAGCCACCCCTTGATTTGTGATGACCTTTCCTTGACCACCTAGATTAATGTCTAATTTTGCTTGGACGTTAATCGATATTAGAATGCTTAAGGACTTTACTCATAATATGATTTATTTTTTATAAAGAAAATGTGTGCATATGTGGGATGGGATAAATGTGGTGTTTTTGTAAAGAAAGTTTAGACGGGATGGATGGCATTTCTTCGGATCTGCCATTTGGTGTGCTCGTGCCAATGTGGCAGGGCAAGGAAGGGAGATATCCATCTTGTCGTGTCTAAGGACTGAGTTGGTGTGTCATCTCACCTAACTCCACTCTCGTGCAAACAACTCGACCGTTGAATGGGCAACGGCTTAGCATAAATCCCACTAGTTAATTTGATAGCCATCAGGAGAGCTGAGAGCAACGGGTGACTAAGGAAAAGGGATAAGCCCCGAGTGACTTATGCCCGGTTATACCTAAGTGAACAGTCGATGACCCCTTGGTGCATCCCGTGATGGCTAGTCAGGCTTAGCTAAGGTGGGTGATGGCTATGTCGGGATCTACACCGACACTTCGGTGCTCGTGTTGTGGTACCCGCTTGTGGGTAAAGTTGCACACCTCTGCAGAGTTAAAAGCTATTCGAATAGCCGTGCCCACGGTACTGGGCGAGTTACGGTGTGGTCACATAACTAGTGTTTCTTTGGGGATGGGTTAGCGTGAGTTGTTTTGGAATTGTGTCTGGCAGTTGTGCCATATGCTACGACGGACGGGGAGTCCGGTAGCAGTTAAAACTTGAACTCCGTGTCACTCATTACAAAAACTGGTTTCTGAAATGTTTTCTGCTAAACAAACCCCTGCATAAAATTTAGCTTTCGGGACGACATTAATAGCCCTTGGACGAGTGCAAGCACTCCTCCAAGGCCTCGGGGGCTAAACCCTCCGCATACTAGCTCGGACTCTCCCATCAGCACGATGGCGACGCCCCCAGCGGCAATGCCATAGTGCCCGAGGTGACTATGATCTGCATAGACAACTCGGAGTGACCTCCCCACCGCTTTAACAACAACGAACCTCGATCTTGAACTAATCTCCTCCCACAACACTCGCCGGGGCACCGTCACAGCCCGGGCAAACTAAGGTCCCCACGGTTAGCACCCGAGTCACGCCCGCGAGGGATCAAGCATCTGCAGGGCTGATGCTCATCCCAACAAAGGCTCGGGGGCTACTGTCGAGTACCATGATTAGGGGCACCCTAACTAGGGGACTAAACCGCCCTCAAGACGCGAAAACATGTGTTAAGCAATCGGGCCCACAAGAGCCTACAGTCTCCTTCCGATCCATAGGAAAGGAAAGGACTCAAAGAGGACCACTTTGCCCTCGGCCCACGGCCTGGCTCCACAGTACAGCCCATTCGCATCCCCCACGAACCCGCGGAGCAATCTCCGCCTCGCTCGAGGTCTTCCTGCCGAGGCCCTCAACAACACCCCGCACCTCCGCCTCGCTCGAGGGTAGCGAACCTACCCTCGGGAGAGCGGACTGCCTCCGCCTCGCTCGTGGGTAGCGAACCTACCCTCGGGAGAGCAGACCGACTCCGCCTCGCTCGAGACTACCCCTCGACTGACGGAGTTATCGATCCACCGGCTCACCTGCTCATCTGACAAAGGAAATAAATGCCAACCACTCCACCGCGGAGTGGGGAGTCAGGCGGCGTCAGGCCTCCATGCCGCACAGCGGCTGTGACCGGGATCCCATCCGCCAACTTCGGTCACTGCTCCGCCATCCCTGACACTATGACGACAATGTGGGAACCTGCGGCGCCCTATGCAAGACGTGCCTGCCACTGCTCTCGCCACTGTACTGCCAACTCCCCGTACTTCCCTCGTACTTTCCCCACCGGGGAACCCTCAAATAGTATGGGCGCAACCCTCGAACGCGGCCCGGGCCTTGACCGGAGCAAGACTCCCACCTGCAGGACCCTCGAGACACCGCCACATCGCGCACAGAGGACGGTACCCTCTACAGGAGCCACCACGACGCCCGCTGGAGCTGCCAGAACGCCAGCGCAATCTCCGCTAGGTCAGGACGCCGCCCAGAATAGCCGCACGCCCGGCGCCATGATCTCCAATACCCCACAGTGCACTTCTTATAGTGGACATTCGCTGTGCGCCCCCGATTCGGGGAGAAACGACAACTTCTTCCTCCCTCCGTACATGTACCCCGCCCCTCTTTGTGTCTATAAAAGGAGGAGGCGGGCCTCTCATACGCTCAGACGCCCTCATACGACCAACTCCCTTAGCTTCATTCGCTCACTCTCTTGATATTGGCACTCGCCTCAATCATCTAGCAGAGACCTGGGAGCTTCCCTCCCTCTCTCGCCTCGCTTGTACCCCCTACTATAGGCACCCCCGGTGCGAAATAGTACAGTGCACTCGCACAACCTTGCTGGACGTACGGCCCCGCGGCCGAAACCAGGATAAACTCGTGTGTTCCTGTGTTACCTTTCGCATCAACCATCCAGGGTGAGGGATCACGCAGCATCTTACTAGTTGGTGGCGGACCGCCGGGTCAGGACACCGACACTGAGTCCTTCAATAATTGGGTAAAGTAGGATAAGGGCAAGCACCTGGATGACCTAATGGATACCATTAGACAGAAAATCTTGATAAAATGGAATTATAGGAAAAGAGTGGCCCTAAAGTTTGAAGTTAAGATTCTACCTCATATTGTGCAGAAGTTGAGGGAAGAGAGCTACAACCTCGACATTGAGGGAATTGCAGAAGTTTATGCAAAGGGAGGGTCTGGATTCAGATTTGTAGTCAACTTAAATGAGAGGACATGTTTCTGCAGGGCTTGGCAAGGGTCAGAAATACCCTGCAAACATCCTATTGCATATATCACATTAGTTCCTAGTGCAAAATTGGAAGATCATGTGGATGACTACTTCTCAGTCTAGAAATTCAAGGCTACATATGAAGATCGAGTCCCCAGTATTCCTGACAAGTCCATGTGGCCCAAAGCTACACATGGCTTCTTCATGCATCCTCCATTGCTCAAGTCCACTGCAGGAGGAAGGAGGAAGAACAGGATGAAATCAGCTATGGAGGGAGGTAGTAGCAGGAAAACACCTGTGGAGGGAGCTGGTACCGGAAAGAAACATGAGTGCCCAATATTCCATGAGAGAGGGCACCACTAGTACACCTGTAAGAATGGAAATCCAGAAGACATAGCTGCAATGGAGGCTGAGAGGTATACTTTCTATCACTTAGTTACCTTCATTAACATCAATTGCTTTACTAACCCTTCTAAATTGTCCACTACAGGGGTCCACCAAAGAAAAGGCTGAAGAAAGCAGCTAGTTGTGCCACAGAGACTAGCATTATTGTGGCCGCTCCTGCATCAGGGATGGTATTCCCACACAATGAGACAGTTGACAAAACTACACATAAGAAAAGGAAGAGAAAAGCATCATCTTCAGCAAGGGTCACCAAAGGAAAGGGGTCAACATCCACTACATCAACAAGTACTACAAATACCAGGTAAGAAAATAATAAAGTATCTTCTTTCCAGCTTCATGATTCCTTGTTAAATTATTTTGTCATACAAGAATACCATTTGTAACCGTCAAATTACCTAATTGATTTGTATGTCATGTTTTGACACAAGATCTGCAACTGGATCCAATGACCCTGTTCCTATCCAAATGGTGCACACAACCCACCATTTTCATGAAGACATTGGATCACAAATGTAGACAGATCAGGTGCATACTATAATGCATCATCCTTCATCAACGAAGAAAAGTGCCATCAAGACACCAAAGAAGCTTCCAGTTCAGACAGCCACCCCAGCCAGTCCTGCTTCAAATACTAGAAGCAAAAAGAAACTTCAGCTTGAATAAATTGTAATTTCTATGTGATGCAACATCACTTTCTTTTGCCATGCCTAGTACTTGTGGCTTTGAGGAACTACTTGCTCTATTCTGTTCTTTTATATAAGGAACATGTAATTTAAGACGTTTCGTTTTGGATGCCCAATTCTTTTGTGATGGAAACCAGTAACTTAGTTGCTAAAAGTTGGTCCAATGAACAAGTTGTCATTTGTTATTGTGAATTGTTCCTCTTATGTATGCAAAGATAATGTTGTGTTTCTATCTACTTGCTGTCCAAATGATGTTGCTGTGTTGATGTCCAAATGATGTTTTTTTACTGTCCAAATGATGTTACATCATCTTTTTGTTCTTTTATTTATGTGTATGATTTTTAAAGAAAAAGCCCACGTCATGTTAGGATGTAAAATAAATCATTTTCTTTTTTATTAAGTGTTAGATTATTTTTATCCTTTTTTATTTATGTATATGCTTTTTAATGAAAAAATCACGATCCCATCAATTTTGGTTCACAACACAAGCAGCAACGTCAGGTGTACACAGTCTCATTGCATCTGCAGAGTGGTACGGAGGGCAAACCAATTTTAGGCACTAAAGGGTATAATAGTCTTTTTACACTCCCGTTAGTCTCTGTTAGCTGTCCATCCGTCCAAAATAGTTCACAGGGAAAAAAAAGTTGGAGCGATGGTATACAGGTGCGAATGAACTTTTTAGTGGTACAGGTAAGGACCAGCTTTTTTAATAATACATGGGTAAAAGACTCGTGATTTGAAAGCTGTAGGGGTACGCACACGTGGGGCGTACGGGGCCCCACGGATCGTCGAGGTGTCTCGATGTGCGGCTGTGGGCGGAACGGCAGGCGATGCACGGGCACGGGTGCGTGCGTTTCCTTCTCCTTCCTGGCTTCCCGCTAGCGGCCGTGTCGGCTCGGCCTGTGCCTGTCCGTTTCCTCCCTCGCAGCGTGGCGGGCGTCCCGATCCCGTTCCGTCTGGCGGCACCGAGGGGCTAGGCCATTCATTCAGTCTGGCAGCTGGCTGGTTCAGGCAGGTCGCGGGCCGTCGTCGTCGTCCGGCCGCCGCTCCCAACGCTTTTGACGGGAGCTGCCTCTGCTTCGCTAGCTACTCTCTCTTTCGCGCACCATTGGTTCTCGGTGCGGCAAACTTTCGCCCTGTTGTTGAGCTATATTCCCCGGGATACAACTCGCAGCAATGTGACTTTGTTCTTATCCTTTCGTAATTCTGCACGTGAAGTGACAGGCTAGGGAGTCTGGTTTGCGAGCCTTTTTCCGGCCCAACGGACCGCTTCTTCAGTGCGGTTCGGCCGAGCCGCACCGGCTACTTCGTTTCGTAGCGCTCTACCAACAGTTGCTACTTGTAACACCACTCGAACGGCTTCTTCTTGTCCTGCCGACGCGGCGGCGCCCCGCCGTCGCCGTAGACGAAGGAGCGGTACGCCGCGAGGCCGCGCTCCTGCACCACGTCGGAGAGCGTCTCGGCCCGCAGCGCCGCGACGTGGAGGCCCAGCGCGTCGAGGTGACAGCCGCTCCGCCCCGCGAACCCGACCACCACGCCCCCTTCCATCGGGTACGAGAACGGCACCCCGTCCGCGTCGTCCCCGAACGGGCCGTGCGCCGCCCCCCGGCTCGTCGCGAACGCCAGCGACCGCACCACCGGCGGCGCCCCGCCGTGCGCCGCGCCGTAGCACCCGCTCACGACCGTCACGAACTCGTACGGGAAGTCCAGCTCGATCTGCGCGACAGTTCACATGCGGAGTTGTGGCCTCTGGTCAGCTAGGTAGCTGTAAGAGAGACTGGCGAGTGGCGAGCAGCTAGCGCGCGTGGCATGGCCGTTCGTCTACCTTGGCGGAGAGGCTGCGCCCCGTCCCGCCGCCGTGCTTCTCGGCGAGGACCGGGTGGCCGTTCCTGTCGACGTACTCCACCTGCATCGACTCCAGGAACCGGCCGTACGTGAGGGTGATGCTCCGGACGCCGCGGTGCGGGCCGTCGTCCCACGGGCTCCCGCCGCGGCCGCCCCACGGCCCGACCTTGATCACCTTGCTCGACGCGACCATCCGTCTTTCCTGAACCGGTTGCTGTGAGGAAACGACGACCTCATTACTCTGAAGAAAGAAACCACGCTGATTTGCTGAATGAACGACGGACGCCCATTACCATGATTGGTAGCTTAGCTTGTCACCTGAAACCGGAGGATGTGAGACTAAGGATTCTTCAGAGTTGAGTTGCAGACAGCCAGAGGTACAGGCGAAAAACGTAGCGCACTTGTGGCACAACTTATATGCTACAAGTTCAGAACTGAAAAAGTGAAAATGCAGATGATTGTGTGCTGGTGGTGAGGGAATTGGATGCTCTTGGTATCAGGTCCAGCAGAAAATGCTCGTTAGCGTACTTGTTTGTTGTCAACATGAAAAACACTAAAATTTGACGTCTCCTGGCAATTCAGACAAAGGTGTCATCTGAAGAAGATTGCGACCGTACATGGTACGTGATAAACTGGCGAACTAGTCTTGGACGGGAGAATACGATCCCTTCGAGTGAGTGGCTGTGGACTCGTGGCGTATTGGGTCGGGGGCATAATTTTATCAGTTCCAGATCGTTTCACGTCTGAACGTATGATCGATGGTCTAACCTATTCGCAATCAATCTGATGAGCTTTCAGTGAATTCCTCGTCGACGTGTCCGGTGCGCAGTGTGGCGAGATGATGCTTTGATGGGGAATCTTCTCATCGTTTGTGCATCCCTTATTCCCAAACTATTAAAACCAACATTTTTGGAGATTCTTTACTTGCTAGTGGTTGATGACTACTTAGGAAAGGACTAGAAAATGGTCGTAGTTAAAAGTTAAAACAAGCCGCCCTGATCCGTGAGCGTGCACCCCCACTGCAGGCTAGCTATTTTAGAGCAACTCCAACAAATTCTCTAAAAGAGTCCAGATAGGTAAAAATTAGAAGAAAAAAAAACTTTAAAACTACGATCCAATAATCTTGCTATCAGGCGCTGCTCGCCATCCCGCTCGTGATAACTGAGACCCTCCCTCGGCATGTTTACCTAGCAGCTGCCGCTCCCATCCCCCCCCCCCCCCCCCTCCTGCTCCGTGTGCCCTCCCGTGGCCTTCCCCTCATGTTCCCGCTCTTCCCTAGCGTGCCACCTCTCAAATCCCTCCACACGACCTTCTTGAGGATGGCAGCTCTGTCGGCCGTGTCGGCCTGGGGAGCCGCCATCCCCCACCAGCAGCGTGCTTAATTAATTCATAATTAGTGGATGGTTACTGTAACATCACCATTGCAAAAATCATAAATTAAGTAGTCTCATTAGATTCATCTCACGATTTACAACTCATCTGTGTAAAAAAATTTGTAAATAAATTTTATTTAATACTTCTAAATAACAAAATTTCTTTTGGTGTGACAGAATGTAAAATTTTTGGTGAGGGAGCTGTAGTGCTCTTCTGCGCGGCATGTCAAGACATGGCGCCGGCAGCCAGAGCCTCGCACTTGCGCGCATCCAACTCATGGCAGCTCGGTGAGCTCATTAGCTCAACAAGGCCCAATCCCCAGGCGCGTTAGAATAAGCTTTTGGTTGGATGTAGTTGATCAAATAACGGAGATCTGTTATTTATAGTCTAAACCTAGATCCGTTGCTGATACGGCAAGATTACAACTTGACTAACAAGAAAATAAATTGTTTAATTTAAACGATACAAAATTTTGAAGAGAACTTGTTGACTTATCCTCGTCAGCTCATTCCTCAGCTCCACCGGCTGCGACACCCTTCTCTGGCCAAAGGCCCAACTTGCTCCAACTTTCTTTTCATTCCAGCATCGGCCTATTTTTCATCAGCTATCCATCAATAGATTGACACATGCCAGAAAACAATGTCAACAGTATTTAGTTCAGGAGCTCTGTTCTTGTGTTAGGTTGATCGTTGATGTGTTTTCTACCTTCTTGTGCAGAGTGTGTGCAATAGCGATCCGGACATGCATTTGCTGTGTCAATGCTTTGGTCTGTGGCATTTATGCTCTGAATTTACTGGAGGTAGTATTTCAGAACAATTCAGCTCCTCGAACTCTCTGAGCATAGTTCACCAGAGAGCCTTTCATTTACGAGCTCATTCTTGCATCAGAATTCAAACTTGAGCGCCGCTATGATCATGCTCTAATAATCACATCGTGAGATTGACCAGCAACTTTACATCCCCATGCACCGAGCAGCATGATCAATCAGACTACATCTCTGCATCTGAACACCGAGTGGATTCCCAACGCCCCAACGCGTGGCAACTGGCAAGTACTTCACGATGGCAGGCGCCGCCAGCGGCTTGGGCGTTGTTGAGCTCAGCGAGCTGCCTTGGGTTGGGTGCGCCGTGCGCGCGAGCGCGAGTCTCTCCCGCCGGCGTCGTGTCGCGACAGGCCGTGCAGGCAGAAGAGCACTACAGCTCGTCGTTGGAGTCCCCGGGCCCGCTGGGCGCCGCGCGGCGCCGCAGGTACCCCGCGGCGAGGTTGGCATGCATCGCGGCGCCGTAGGGGAGCGCGTCGTCGTCGATGAGGAAGTGCGGCGAGTGCGCAGCGTGCACGGCCCCGATCCCCTCGTTCCGGATCCCGACGAAGTAGAAGTGGGACGACGGCACGGCCTCGGAGAAGGACGAGAAGTCCTCGCTCCCCATGCACGGCTCCATCGCGCCGCGGACGTTGCCCGCGCCCACCGTCTCCGCGGCGACGGCCTCGAAGTGCGCGTGCAGCGAGGGGGTGTTCACGGTCGGGGCGAGCAGCGGGCTGCCCCCCGCGCCGAAGTCCACGGACGCGCCGCACCGGTGCACCGCGGACTGCGCCACGATCACCTCCTCGATCCGCCGCTTCAGCCGCAGGAACCCCTCGCCGGAGAAGCACCGGAACGTGCCGCCGATGGTCACGGAGTCCGGGATCACGTTGAAGGCACCGCCGCCTTGAAACCTCGTCACGGTCACCACCTGCGAGTCCAGCGGGTCGGCCTCGCGCGAGACGAGGCTCTGCAGGCTCAGGACGACGCTGGAGGCGGCCACGACGGGGTCGACGGAGCTCTGGGGGATGGCCGCGTGGCCGCCCACCCCTGTGATCACCGCCTCGAAGAACCCACACCCGGCCAGCAGCGGGCCGGGCCTGGAGCCGACCACGCCGGTGGGGAGCATCACGGTGACGTGGAACCCGAAGATTGCCTCGACGTTGTCCACGGCGCCGGCCTCCACCATCTTCTTGGCGCCAATGCCCACCTCCTCTCCCGGTTGGAATAGAAGGATCACCGTACCCTGCAAGAAAAAAAATTAGAGTTTTATCTGTTATCAATTTCGCTCTTTTTCCTGCTCGCTGAAAACCATGTGCGTAGGCCACTTCCGGTGGGGTTTCATAAGAGTTTCATGCACATTAAATAGGATGTCATGTTACCATTTTAGATGATGTGGCACTAGTTTAATGAGGAGAGTGATGAAATGAGTTTCATCCAGATGAAACTATGTATGCACGATTACCAACTCTTGATGAGTCTTATAATTAAATGGGATGAGAGCCTATGAAATAGCAATATGAAACAATGCATTGTGGAGTAAGTTTCATTCAAGTTTCATTTGTATTCTTGGTGATGTGGCACTCTTGAAAACAACAAAATAAAACCTCCAATTGGAATTAGCCTCACTACCATATTTCTTCTTCGCGTCCATTATTACATGTTGTGACGCTAGTTTTCAATAGAAATGGACTCTTCAGTCCAATAGCTAGTTGAACACTGCTACATCAGAAGAAACAGCTCTATCAAATCGAAGTGAATTAGGCGCGCATAATGGGGAAACATCTTGTTCATGGAAAATTTTGTGCAAAAATATCACTTCTTTTGTTGTGAATTGTTTTATTAATAAAACTCCTTCAAAATTTAAATTTAACTTTTTTTATGAAACTAAATTTAACTATTTTTACATAATTTTTTGAATAAGACGAGTGGTCAAACTTTGGCTTAAAAAAGTCAAATGAATTATGATTTGTAATAAGACCATGTTTTCGTTACTTTTTCCACCCTTTACTTTACCATTAATACATTATAAGGCCGCGTCCAAACAATTACAAACATCTCTCTGAAGTCTAAGCAGTGTAGAGAAAAAGCAAATCCAAGCGCTAAATTTCCATAGTTTAAAAAATAAAGGAGGACAAAACATAGAAAGTTGTTGAGGATGAGGGGAATTGGCAGGCTCATCTCGATCGCTTTAAAGGGAGAATCGTATATAGAGATCTCAAGCATCAAGTGGGAAAACGACTTCACAACGAACTAATGCTCGCGCTAACTGTTCTCTGAATGGAACCTGCATAAATAATTGCGCGGAATATGCAACCACGCAACGTGACAATTAAAGAAGTTCAAATCAGGCGATCTGAAGTCCAGAAAACTGTGACAATGTGACACGCACACAGGTTACGACCCGACGACAACCGGGAGAGAGAAACAAATACTATAAGATGAACAGCTGAAGACAGTGTGTGTGTGTGTGTGTGTGACAGCGAAGGGAGGAAGGAGAGGAGAGGCTCAAGTTGCGACCAAACCTGCAGCTCGTGGCGGCGCTCATGGAGGATCCTGGCGGCGCCGAGCAGCATTGCGGTATGCGCGTCGTGGCCGCAGGCGTGCATCTTCCGCTCCTCTTTGCTCTTGTGCTCCCACTCCACTTCCTCCTGATCCACAGATATTGCAAAAAAAAAAAAGTTCAAGCCATGGGAATTGAATTAATGTTTGATTAGGGAATGCTAGTGTGTATATACTATGCAACTTTGGGAGCAGGAGAGTTGAGTCAACTTTCTGTCTTGCTAAGGTTAAGCCACGTGCCCCGATACGACCTGCTTCCTGCTTGGATAAACCTTACCGGTTGTCCGATTGTACTTGTCTTCCCCCCAAAGTGTATATTCAAAGATTCAACTTGACCCGACGAATGACACTTCGACTTGTACGCATGGATTTAGCACAGTTCGATTTCTAGTAGCAGGCTTGCAGCAGCTCAAATGGCGCTGCAGGTATGTCCCTTGCAAGGCGAATTTATCGTCCAATTTGCGGGGGGAAGTCAAGCCATGCGATGAAACCTCGGCAGTTCGTCTTGGTTTCACACCGCGAAATTCCTAATCGAATTCCAGAACGAACACACAAGAAAACAGTCTGAGGAAATTCGAAGCGGTTTGGGAGCTAGCGCACCTGCAGCGGGAGCGCGTCCATGTCGGCGCGCAGCGCGACGAACGGCGGCCCCCCGGTGCCGACGGACGCGGCGACGCCCGTCCCGGCGACCGGGTACCGGTACGCGACGCCCATGGCGTCGAGCTCCCTCCGGACCAGCGCGCTCGTCTGGTGCTCCTGGAACGCCAGCTCGGGCCGCTCGTGGATGGCCCGCCTGACGCCGGCCATCCACGCCGCGAACTCCGGGCGCCGCGCCCGGCGCAGCACGTCGTCGCCGCCTGCGCCGCCCGCCGCGGCGCCCCCCGAGGCGCCGGGCCACGCGACGGCGACGGCGACGGCGACGGCGAGAGCGAGTACTGCGAGCAGGGCGCGGGCCGGCCTCGGCGCGGGCGCGGCCATCGGGGACCGGGACGAAAAGGCCGCGCGGCACGTGGGGGGTGCTTGTGGCGCAGCGGCGCCCGCGCGCCTGTGGCGGGTTATATACACGCGTCCGCGGGGGCCGCGCGCCTGTTTGGAGCTGGCCTTCGTTCGATTATCTCCGGATCGGAGCCGTGGGATCGCCGGCGCACGAGCCCAACGTGCGCGCGCGGCCGCGCTGGACCCACGTGCCGCGTGGAGAAGCGGCCGTGCCGTGGCGTGGGCGCTGGCAGAAGTCGTTGCGGCCTGACGAGGGAACCCAGTCACGGGTGATCGAGTCGTGTCGTGCACCGGGGTGGCGCGTGTTTCGTGGCTGTGGAGGGGGCTGCGACTTCCGCATCGGGTCAAAGGAAATGCGCTTCTTTTCTGACCTCAGTGTTACCCGGCGCTCGAGCGGAAAAGTTCAGGCTGAACTTGGCAGCAGCTCGCGTGGAATTATTAGCAGCACATTTCAATTTTGCATGTGGTTTAATGAAGGAGAAAATTTTGGTGGAGGCCGGCTGCAAACGCAGCGCCCTGCAGCCCCGCCTGGATGAGTGCCACGTTTCCATCCGACGGCACAAACGCAGGGGGTTTTCTAGCTCGCGGCTCAGCTGGGAGGGTGCGGCTCCATTGGCGGATGGCTCCTGGACTCCGGTTCCGGCTCCGTCAAGCATCCTCGTCCAACCACCGCGCCCCCGCTACCGCCGGCGTCCCCAGTCGGCGGCGCCCCCAGCCGCCGTCGCCCCCGCTCCAGCCCGATCCCCTCCCCTTCTCCTAGCCCCCACTGCCGCTGCCGCCGCGCCCCGTGTTCCTGATGATGCTCCATGAATTTCTACCAGGCTAGATTCGTCGAAATTTTCTCCGGAGAGGTAGAAAAGCGGCAAATGGAGGACACTACTTCTACGAGACCTTGGGTTGCCTTCCCAGTTCCAGTACATAGCTGTGCCCAGTCCTTATTTGCTACTGCCCACTTCTGAATCGAACTCAAAACCATGCTGAACCTTGATCTTTAAGCCTCTGGATCTCTCAAAATTGTTATTAAACTTCAGATTTGCCCAAAAGCAAAGTTATAGAGCTGACATTTGACTACAATTTTTGTTTCAGGCACACCTTTCAATTCAGCTTCTGAGTCAGTTTAAAATCCATCTGAACATACTGGGTTCAGGCTGTTTTCATTGTTTTCAGTAGTTTGGTTCAGACTGCATGTCTGTGTACATCTTTGTTGGTGATGCTGCCCTGATCAGATCATCATTTTTGTATCTGGTGCTTCCGATGATAGAACTGAAGTGCACCTGGAAGTGTATATTTACTGATATGAGTAACAAGAATATTTATTGTTGTTGTTTCTAGACTATGGGAGACAAAGGGATCAGTATGAACCTTGTCACGAGCTGTGCATAGGATGCTTACTTCTTGCACTTGTTGTTACGGAGGGCTCCTTGTGCGGAGCCGGAGCCGGAGCCACGGAGCTGGTTTTGTAGCTCCTGTATGCACAGCAAAAAACGGCTGCAGCTCCTCTACCACGGCAGTAGAAGCCGCTCCACTGCCCTGACCGTTTGATGGAGCTCCAGCTCCGAGCTGATGTGGCGCGGGCAGGAGCCAGAGCCGAAGCTCCACCAAATGGACCCAAAGTCTTGACGCGGAGTGTAACTTGAAACCATTTTCTTCTATCTTAATACAAAGCAGTGCAACTCTCCTGTGTTTTGGAGAAAAAAAAAGTCTAAGCGCAAAGAAATAGCTTTCGACTCGTCACCCAGCTTTCGACGACATGGACTTCGAGGGCAGCGATATTTTTGTGTTGTTCTCTTAAATCACTCCAATTCATGCACAAAAACTGTTGGCCAGCAGAAATTAGCTAGTATTCATGGAATATATGAGGTAGTACCATGTGCACTTCCTAGCTAGATCCACATGCAGTGCACCTTGTGCTCAGGTAAGGTAATGAAGGCATGACAGGCCAGGTCACAAAAGGTCAAGGCGTCCTTCAAAACAAGAACACAGTGCAAGTAGCGTCGACATGAGAAACACATTGCAAACAGCGTGCAGAAGATAGCTTTTGGGTCATATCCACATTACAAAAGTAGTAAAGACTTGATGCAAGGAACATGATCTCATTAGGCCATAGTTTGATTTCGATGATTGTGTAACCACATAATCAATGGGACTAACAAACTTATGAGCTCAAGTTTGTAGGATTCCTAGGTCCTATGGATGTAGTCCAAATCATATTCAAGATGTTCAACTAGCTGTCAAGATGTCCAAATGATAGTCGAGACAAGTTGGACAAGAATTAGCAGAAATCAAAGCACCGGTTAAACCGACGGCTCAAGCGTCGGTGTATTGGTTGTTGCTTCTGTGATCAAGTGATGTGCAAATCAATAGCACTGGTTGAACCAACACTATATGAGTTCAGGCGTCGGTGCAATGATGAGTCTAACAAGACGATCAAGTGAAAGGGCACATGATAAACCGACAGGTTGAAAAGAAGCGTCTGTGCATTGGTCGAGGCATTGTCCAGAGAGCATGTTTGAGAAGCTGCAGGGGTCCTTTCAGGACCGGTTAAACCGACATTTTGTCGGTGCAACCGTTGGTGCAATGCCACGTCAGAGGAAGTTCAATGGCAAGTTTGGGTTGTGTGCGACCGGTTAAATCCACCTATGTGACCGGTTGAACGGCTCTTTTGTTTGTGGTCTATATATACGCCTACCCAGTTATTTGAGATTGCCGGAGCTCAGAGAAGCTACACACATTGAAGAATGTCTCCAATCCATATTCATGCACGACAACCTATAGTACAGTCAGTTTCATGCACGACAACTGTTGAGCAGTAGAGATTAGCTTAGTATTCATGGAATGTGTGAGGTAGTACCATGTGCACCGCATAGCTAGATCCACATGCAGTGCACCTTGCGCTCAGGTAATGAAGGCATAACAGGCCAGGTCACGAAAGGCATCCTTCAAAAGAACACAGTGCAAGTAGCGCGACATGAGAAACACATTGTGAAACATCGGTTTGGGTCATATCCACAGTACAAAAGTAGTAAAGACTTAGACCAGACCATTATTTCAGCTGCTACAACTTCAGTACATCAGGACAGGCCGGAGGGCCACCCGCCACCAAGAGGTACATTTATGATTTATCTCGCTGCCTGCCCGATCTTCACGGTCACAGGACGACGTCCCATTCCATCGTTTTCGACGGGAGGAGAGCGAGCCGAATCCGCATGCGAACAGCCAGCGCACGCACCGTACCTCGACCGTGTTTGGACGTGAAATTTTTTTCACAAAAGACAAATGTACGTATGGAATACTAAACGAAGTTTATTTACGAATTTTTTCCACAAGTGTAAAGTTTTGAGACGAATCTAATGAGTCAAGTTCCACTATGATTGGCTACAATGATGCTACGGTAATTGTATCTAATCATTCTCTAATTGTACGGTCAAAGACCTCATTAGCTACAGTAACTACTATAGTGTCATAATTATGAAGATAATTTTATACTTAGACTTTATTTAATATATCTAATTAGTTGTCAAAAGAGGCAAAAAAGTTTTCACCAAAAACAGCCCAGGGTGTGTTTAGGTCCCACCAAATTTCCAAACTTTCCATCACATCCATCACATCTCCTATCACATCGAAACATTAAATATAATAAATAACCCATGCATGGAGTACTAAATGTAGTTAAATAAAAAAAACTAATTACATAGTTTTGATGTACGTTGCGAGACGAATCTTTTGAGCCTAGTTAGGTCATGGTAGGACAATATTTACCACAAACAAACGAAAAGTGTTACAGTGTGCTACAGTGACTGATGTGACTTTTTCTCCTCTTTTCACCTCATCTAAACACACCCCCCAGATATTCTCCCCGCGGATTTGCCTGCACACTGTAACATCATGTCGGCATCAATGATTCAGGGCCATTCCTTTCTGCTAACAGAGCCACGGCCGGTTCTATTCAGAGGACGTGCCCTGGCCTGGAGCCCTGCACGCCTACAGCAGGCTGCGCATCAAATTCTCGGCCCCCCGTCGTGTTGCGCGACTGCGTGCAACATGAGGAGCGCAGGCATTATTTGGATCGGGATGCGCGCGCGATCTGAACAAGGTACAGTACGTCTGTTCGAATTATGGGCTTGGCCCATTTATTCTGATCAATATAATAGAAAAAATTTAAAATCCACTATTAAATGTTAGAGAATCAATTATTTAATTCCGTACCGGGATTTGAGGAGGATCTCAACCGACTTAAAGGGTGGACTTCGTGTACACTACTTGTGAAGCCGGTAAGAGGAGGTTGGTGAAGCACACGCGCGCGCTCGCTCGCCTCGCTGGGCCGCGGCCGGTGCGTGTGCGCGGCCGGACGTGACGTGCAGGTGCGGTGCGTCGGGATGTGCTGAGATGAGAAGAACGTTTTGCTGTTAAGAATATTAAAACAGAGAATAAATGTTGACAGTAATGAATCACACCTGTAACTGCCGCTCATCAGTAATGACTGGAGAATCACACCAGTAACTGCCGCTCATCAAAGCTCTTTACGACGTCCACGTCCAGGTTCGTTGAACCTGAGGCACCTCCACGCCTATATAAACCACCCCTTCCTCCTCTCATCTACACACACTTCAGCACTTCCTCCTCTCATCTACACACACTTCAGCACTTGATCCAGATACTCCTGCTTAGAAGACCTCTCCCTTCTGCTTTCTACCGTTCCCATCGCTAGTGCTGCGCGCACAGCTCTAGCGAGTGCAGGCCTCCGGAATCTCTGCTCGCTGAAGGTCATGCACGGGACGTGGACAATCAGGTTTTTGGGGGAGCGTCTTGACGCGACTGCTCGCTCCCTGATCGACTACTTCGTCTACTTCCCGGCGTGAACGAACGACTACTTCGTCTGCTTCCTGGTGACCATTCTTGGGACTGCACTACGAACCTCTTCCTGCATCGACATCGTTCGGCTACTTTAGGCAAGGCCAGTCGAATAGCATGTCTATTTCAGCCGGTAACAGCGCAATCGGTGCCTCCGGCACTGGTCCCGCCTTAGGGTACACTCTAAACCTATTCTGGTTTAAATTTTTGTTCATGCTTATTAGTAAGAATAACATGAACACATGCACATATCTTATTCACACATTATCACTCATTTATGCCATGAAATTGCTAGTAATATTTGGAATTAAAATATATCGAAAATTGCCTAGTTATCTAACAATCCAAAAACCTTATTTTGTTAATAGACTTTCGGTATCTAGCTTTGTTGCATCAATCAAACCACTACCTTTTGATGGTTCAAATTACAAACGTTGGCAAGAGCGGCTTATATTATGGTTAACAATATCGAGAGTGATCCATGTAAAAGAGGGCAAGCCTGAACAGTTCACTCCAGAGGAAGGGAGTGCGTTCGATGAGGCTGATACCCTCTTTCGAGGCTTGGTCATTAGTGTTCTCGGTGAAAACCTAGTGGATTCCTATGTCCGGCTGCCAACTGGCAAAGCGTTGTGGGATGCTCTTGAGGCTCAATATGGAGTGTCTGACGCCGGCAGTGAGTTGTATACGATGGAGCAGTTCCTTGAATATAGGATGGTCGAAGACCATTCTGTGGTGGAACAGGCTCATGAAATACATACTCTGGCAAAAGATCTAAAAAATTGTAGCAAAGAGTCCCCATATGTGTTACCCAATAAGTTTGTGGCCGGAGGTATTATCTCTAAGCTGCCACCTTCTTGGAGGGACTTTGCTACTTCTCTAAAACACAAGAGACAGGAGTTCACCATAGATGGACTCATAGGGACTCTTGATGTTGAGGAGAAGGTGAGAGCAAAGGACATACGTGGGAAAGGAGTTGTTGGTGCTTCTAGCGCCAACCTTGTTCAGAAGAACAACTCCCACAAGAACAAGAAAAAGCCACCGCAGAACCAACCAAAGACTAAGCAGACAACCACCTTCAAGAAGAAGAAGAAGAAGAAGAAGAAGAAGAAGAAGAAGGGAGCTTGCTATGTGTGCGCTAGTACAGAACACTTTGCTGCAAAGTGTCCGAACCGCAAAGGCAGCGACTTCGCCAACATGGTCATTAGCGAGCCTGGAGGAACATCGGGGTACGATAATTTATTACCTACAGTTCTTTCAGTTTTTTGTTCACCCGAATGGTGGGTTGACACTAGTGCTAATATTCATGTTTATGCTGATGCTTCTTTGTTTTCTTCTTACCAGGACGGTGGGGCTTCCTCCTTGCTGATGGGGAACGGATCGCATGCGCGTGTTCTTGGTGTTGGTACGGTAAATCTGAAGTTTACTTCAGGGAAGACCGTGCAGCTGAAGAACGTGCAGCATGTCCCCACCATCAAGAAGAATCTAGTCAGCGGCTCTCTATTGTGTAGAGATGGTTTTAAATTAGTCTTTGAGTCCAGTAAATGTATCTTATCTAAGTTTGGTACTTTTGTTGGAAAAGGTTATGAAAGCGGAGACTTGTTCCGTCTTTCTTTGTCAGATGTTTGTAATAAAGTTGCATACAATATTATTAACGTTGATGAAACAATGTTTGGCATTCGAGGCTTTGTCACGTTAATTTTGGTTGTATGATGCGCTTAGCTAATTTGAGTTTAATTCCAAAGTTTACTTTTGTCAAAAATTCTAAGTGTCATGTATGTGTTGAATCAAAACAAACTCGCAAGCCTCATAAGACCGCAGAGGTGAGGAGCTTGGCACCCTTAGAATTAATTCATTCCGATTTGTGCGAAATGAATGGAGTGTTGACAAAAGGTGGTAAAAGATATTTCATGACTTTGATTGATGACAGTACTAGATTTTGTTACATCTATTTGTTGAAGTCAAAAGATGAAGCTTTACACTACTTTAAAATCTATAAAGCTGAAGTAGAAAACCAACTTGAGAGAAAGATCAAAAGAGTTAGGTCAGATCGTGGTGGCGAGTACTTCTCAAATTTATTCACTTTATTCTGCGAGGAACATGGTATTATTCATGAGAGGACGCCTCCCTATTCACCTCAGTCAAATGGGGTTGCTGAAAGAAAGAACCGCACTCTAATGGATTTGGTTAACGCCATGTTAGATATAGCGGGACTTTCCAAGGAATGGTGGGGTGAGGCTATATTGATTGCATGTCATGTCATAAACCGTGTTCCTACAAAAAATAAAGAGATAACACCATTCGAGGAATGGGAGAAGAAAAGGCCAACACTTTCATACTTACGTACATGGGGTTGTTTGGCAAAAATGAGTGTGCCAATAACCAAGAAACGTAAGCTTGGACCTAAAACTGTGGATTGTATCTTTCTAGGTTATGCTATTCACAGCGTTGGGTATAGATTATTAATAGTGAAATCTGGAGTACCTGACATGCATGTTGGTACTATAATGGAGTCCAGAGATGCTATATTTTTTGAAACTATTTTTCACATGAGAGATGGAACAAGTGCATCTAGGCAAGAATTCATCGAGGATGATAGCTCTGCTGAGCCGATAGAACACAATGAACATACACTTGTGGAAAATCCTGAGGAGGATAACAATGATACTCTGAGAAAGAGCAAGAGACAAAGGACTGTAAAGTCTTTTGGTGATGATTTCATTTTATACCTCATAGATGATACACCCAGAACCATTGAAGAGGCATATTCATCTCCTGATGCTGACTATTGGAAGAAAGCAGTGAGGAGTGAGATGGATTCTATTATGTCTAATGAAACCTGGGAGGTCGTTGAACGTCCTTATGGATGTAAATCGGTTGGATGCAAGTGGGTGTTCAAGAAAAAGCTTAGGCCAAATGGTACTATTGAAAAGTATAAGGCTAGCCTTGTGGCCAAGGGTTATACCCAAAAAGGAGAAGATTTCTTTGACACTTATTCACCAGTTGCCCGATTGACCACAATTCGAGTGTTACTTTCCCTGGCAGCCTCTTATGGTCTTCTCGTTCATCAGATGGACATTAAGACGGCTTTCCTCAATGGAGAGTTAGAAGAGGAGATCTATATGGATCAGCCGGATGGGTTTGTATCAAAGGGTCAAGAAGGAATGGTTTGTAAGTTGTTGAAACCTTTATATGGTCTCAAGCAAGCGCCTAAGCAGTGGCATGAAAAGTTCGACAGAACTTTGACGTCTGCTGGCTTTGTTGTGAACGAAGCTGACAAATGTGTGTACTATCAGTATGGTGGGGCTGAAGGAGTGATTTTGTGCTTGTATGTGGATGACATACTAATCTTTGGCACTAGCCTTAATGTGATTAAGGAAGTCAAAGAGTTTTTTATCTCAAAGTTTTGAGATGAAGGATCTGGGAGAAGCTGATGTTATCCTTAGTATAAAGTTGGTAAAAGAGAGCAATGGTGGGGTGATTCTTACACAGTCTCACTATGTGGAGAAGGTGTAAAGTCGCTTTGGTTATAGCGACTATAAACCTGTCTCAACATCATATGATGCCAGTTTAATTCTTAGGAAGAACAAAAGGATAATGCGAGATCAGCTGAGATATTCTCAGATCATTGGTTCATTGATGTATTTAGCTAGTGCTACAAGACCTGACATCTCGTTTGCTGTAAGCAAACTGAGCCGGTTTGTTTCAAACCCGGGAGATGATCATTGGAAGGCTCTTGAAAGAGTAATGCGCTATCTTAAGGGGACAATGAACTATGGAATTCACTACACCGGGTACCCAAGGGTACTAGAAGGGTATAGTGATTCAAACTGGATTTCTTATGCTGATGAGATAAAGGCCACAAGTGGATATGTGTTTACACTTGGTGGTGGAGCTGTTTCTTGGAAGTCTTGCAAGCAGACCATCTTAACGAGGTCAACTATGGAAGCAGAACTCACAGCATTAGATACCGCCACTGTTGAGGCTGAGTGGCTTCGTGAGCTCCTTATGGACTTACCGATAGTTGAAAAACCGATACCGACAATTCTAATGAACTGTGACAATCAAACGGTGATTGTCAAGGTGAACAGTTCAAAGGATAACATGAAGTCATCTAGACATGTGAAAAGGCGGTTGAAATCTGTCAGAAAATTGAGAAACTCCGGAGTTATAGCCCTGGACTATGTTCAGACGGCTAAAAATCTGACAGATCAGTTTACAAAGGGTCTTTCACGAAATGTGATAGACAATGCATCTATGGAATTGGGTTTGAGACCCACGTGAGTCATTCTATAGTGGAAACTTGTCCTATGTGATCGGAGATCCCGTGAATTAGGATGGTGAAACAAACTAAAGTCTGACCGAGAGAAGTGAACCTTTGTGAAAAGGGTTCATTCCGTGTATAAGGTGCATTTCTCTTCTAATCTGTATGGCAGGTTGGTCTATACCTTAATGTGTTCCAGGTGGTTTCTTTAAAACAAATGAGTTGTTTTCTTGAAACAAAGATGTTGTCCTACAGAACATCTGAAAGGAACACACCTATATGAGTCTGACTACTGGTCATGGTCTATGAGAACTGGGTATTCTCTAGAAACTCATGAAGGGTCTGGAGTATGACTTATAAGCTCCAAACCGCGTGGATGCTTTTGCAGCCTAGTACCAGTGTAGGGCTCTGGTCAAACTTGTTTGCACAAGACTGTCAATTCATGGATAGTCCATTGTACAGTTGTGAATAAGTGTAGCCTTTGTCCTAGATGGAAGTTCAACTTAACAGTCTCTGTCAAATACTGGTATATCAATGAGGGAATGAGGGCATTTCTAGTGTGGCTTGAATTTCTTGGTGGGGATTGTTGGAATTATGGGCTTGGCCCATTTATTCTAATCAATACAATAAAATAATTTAAAGCCCACTATTAAATGCTAGGGAATCAATTGCTTAATTCCGTACCGGGATTTGAGGAGGATCTCAACCGACTTAAAGGGTGGACTTCGTGTACACCACTTGTGAAGCCGGTAAGAGGAGGTCGGTGAACCACACGCGTGCGCGCGCTCGCTGGCCTCGCCGAGCCGGGGCGTGGCCGTGGCCGTGGCTGTGTTTGAGGCGAGGCGAGGCGCGGCACGGCGCAGCCGGCCGGACGGGCGGTGCGGTGCGCGTGCGAGTGCACGGCCGGACGTGACGTGACGTGCAGGTGTGGTGCGGTGCGGTGTGACGTGATGTGCTGAGATGAGAAGAACATTTTGCTGTTAAGAACATTAAAACAGAGAATAAACGTTGACAGTAATGACTGGAGAATCACATCAGTAACTGCCGCTCATCAAAGCTCTTTACGACGTCCAGGTTCGTTGAACCTGAGGCACCTCCACGCCTATATAAACCACCCATTCCTCCTCTCATCTACACACACTTCATCACTTGATCTAGGTACTCCTGCTTAGGAGACCTCTCCCTTCTCCCTCTGCTGCTTTCTGTCGTTCCCATCGCTAGTGCTGCGCGCACAGCTCTAGCGAGAGCAGGCCTCCGGAACCTCTGCTCGCTGAAGGTCCTGCACGGGACATGGGCAATCAGGTTTTTAGGGAGCGTCTTGACGCGACTGCTCGCTCCCTGATCGACTACTTCGTCTACTTCCCGGTGTGAACGAATGACTACTTCGTCTGCTTCCTGGTGACCGTTCGTGGGACTGCACTGCGAACCTCTTCCTGCATCGACATCGTTCGGCTACTTCAGGCAAGGCCAGTTGAATAGCATGTCTATTCCAGCTGGTAACGGCGCAACCGGTGCCTCCGGCACTGGTCCCGCCTTGGGGTACACTCTAAACCTATTCTGGTTTAACTTTTTGTTCATGCTTATTAGTAAGAATAACATGAACACATGCACATATCTTATTCACACATTATCACTCATTTATGCCATGAAATTGCTAGTAATATTTGGAATTAAAATATACCGAAAATTGCCTAGTTATCTAACAACGTCGGCTTCCTATTCCTTGCTTGTTGGCGTCTCATCCATCAATTGAGCACCACTACACCAGGAGAAGGACGAGCAACTTGATCCTTTATTACCTATGCGCTGGCCCGAACAATGGAGTGTGGCCCGAGCAACCGATTTTGTAGGCTCGATTTTGATAAGATTCTCGATTCAATGAGTTATTTTAACATTTGGATTTTCTAAAATCGAATCTTCAAAATCAACCTGAAGTTGAAACAAATAGACAAGTTTGTTAAGAAAAACAAGCAAGTGATATCATTGTTTGCAGCTAGCTGTTATGGTTTACTAGTCCATTAAACCATGGAAACATAGTTAGAAATTTCTTTGTTGGAATTGGACAAACCGAAACCGAGGAGAATAGGCGAAGTGGGGGCCAAAGGTAAATGTAATGACCTTAAAGTGAGAGGAGGAGCAAGCCGAATGAGCAAGAGAGCAAATTGCTGAAACACCTCTCTTTCAAGCCCTAGAGCTTATTTATAGGAAGGAGGAGGCGGTTGTTTAGTGGGGTTGAGTATTACAAAAAAGGTCCCCGAAATTTATAAAGGAGTCCCCTAGAACTTACAAACAAATCTCTAAATGCTGCAAACTAAGTCTCTAGACCTCACAAACAAGTCTTAGGGCAACTCCAACCGAACTGTCAAATTTGAGTCCCTATTGTTCTATATGAGGATCTCTCATCTAGATTTCAGCCCCCTACTTTGCTTTGTACTCCAACCGAACTCTCATATATCTTCCTACATCTTATCTTCTTCTTTCTTTATTGTATCATGTAACTAACAATCTAAGCATTATTTATGCACGTTACTACCGATAATGATTTTCTTAATAACTATGTTTTGTAGTAATAATTATTGAGCGGATGTATTTGTAACCATTAATTATTTATAACCATTAATTTTTGATCGATTAATAGACTAAATCGTTGACAGACCAAATCGGTAAATGGTGACAATTAACCGACTAAATCGGTCAATTAACAGACTAAATAGGTTAATTGACAGACTAAATCGGTCAATGCACTTCCGCCATCAAATTCACCAATCATCATGCCAAACCAATTCAATTCCTCGCACCACCAGCATTGCAGCAACCTCAACTATCCATTTGAGCCCCTCCCAAATTTAATCCATCACCGGAGCTATGAAATCGGGCTACCGGACCATGGCACCCAGCAAGCGGCAGTGGGGGTGAGCAGGCAGCCGGCGAGCAAGCGGCGGCAGCCACGTGCATGTGTGGTGGTACGTGGACCTGCAGGCGACCACGCTGGGGTGCAACGGCCGTCGGCGGAGCTGTGGGCTGCCAGCCGCAGCGGTGTGTGCGAGTTGCCGGCTCAGGGTAGCGACAAGCTGGCTAGCCGGAAATGTCCATGGACGCGCGGGAGCAGCAGCTGTTGGCGCCGTAGGCCGGATGAGGTGTCCCGACAGAGCCCCCACAAGTGAGAGTCGAGAAGGGAGAAAAGAGGATTTCTCATCTGTTGGGTGCCGGATACGAGCTCGGCTGGAGAACGTTTTTCACTGATGAACTCTCAAAATCAATATGAGAGATCAGATGAGGCATCGGTTAGAATTGCCCTCAGACCTTTTATTTCGGGCATTTTTTGTACAGAAAGGAGATCCTTAGCCTTAGGAAGCCTAAGGATGTCTTTGGTTGGGCTGTGACTTTTGAGAAAGCAACTGTGGGCTGTAGCTTTCTAGAAAGTAGCTTCAGAAAAGTAGCTGTGATGGAGTCAAAAGCTCCTTTGGTTCAGCAGCTGTGACTTCTCAAAAGCTATCTCACAGACAAGTGGACCCGTTGGTCAGCCTCTTCTATCTTCTCCAATGTGTGCAGGGGAGGATCTCGCAGCCACGCACGGGACGGGCTCCGCCGCCTCCTTCTCCCTATCCTCCATCGTCTGCCCACGCAGTGGCGCGCCTCCGTTCGGCGCCAATCGAGCAGAAGCCCCGTGCTCCGGCAGCTCCAAGGCCCGATTGGCGGCGAGGGTAGCTTCTGGGCATTGAGACGAAGCTCCTCAAGCCCCCTTCAGGTGTGGGGAGGCGCCGCCCTGGCCGGCCGGCGTGGCCATGGCGGGCCGCCGCCGCCGCCAGTGGTGTTCCACACCGGGGGAGCGCTGGAAATTGGAGATTCTGGGTGCAGGGGCGAGCGGGTTAGGAGGAGCAGGGGTGCGCGCGCCTGGGCCAGCCGCCAATCCCCGACGAGTAGAGGATGGCGGTCATGTCGTCCTGCCCCACCTGCGGGGCCGCTGGCGCGCTGGGATCGTGCAGCAGCAGTGCGCGGAAGGGCGCAAACTCGGGGCACCACCACGGGCGACGCGAAAGGTCTCAGGCACGAGGACCGGGCTGGTGTCCCTCGCCCTGGCAGCGATCTCGGTGGGGGCGCTGCCCGGGTTCATGGTGGTGGCGACGCCGCCTGTGGCGAGGATGGAGAGGAACGCGACGGGGAAGGCGACGGAGGGGCACCGAAGCGAAGAGGAGAGAGCGATGGAAAGGAAAGGACGCGAACTATTATCTACATAACCAATGGCAGGTGGGTAATTTTTTTTGACCCAAAAGCCAGTGAAAACAGGGTGTTCAGATGCTTTCTATTTTGAACTAGATGAAAGCTGCTTTTGGCTATGGCTTTGGGTGACAGCCAACCCTTTTGGTTGGGTTGTTGGCTTTTGGGGTTAAAAGCCACATCCAAAAGCCCAACCAAACACAGCCTAAGGCGCTCGCCCTAACATTTTTTTTGTGTGTGCACTTTTGTTTTCTTTAGAGGTGCTCGGAAGTGCTAGTCTGCATTGTTTTGTAGCTGTAGCCACTTGGGCTCTGTGCACAGCCAGCACAAACGATATATCCGAGGAGTGCTTGGCTTTCTCATTGGAAAAAGGTTGGATCAAGACAACAAATCAATATCAGGACTTCCATCACTACTTCCTCAATATAAACTTGAGCAATAAACTTAAGCATTCTATTTGGATGTGCAACTATGATTTAACAAATGTGTTTGGGTGCAGCCACCGTCGCATACGGAGCCTTTCCATAGATTTGGCCACAAACTGCACGAGACAGCAAAAGCCCTATGCAAATGGAGCAATTCATTAATCTCCGACGCCAAGCTCAAGCTACACATGGGCCAAGAAGTCATTCTGAGGCTCGACATCGCTCAAGAATCCAGAGAGTTAACAGACGCAGAGCACCACCTGCGATGCAAGCTCAAGAAGCGCATCCTCGGCTGGGCGATAATTGAGAAGGCTAGGAAACGACAAAGTTCGCGTGTCACCTACCTTAGGGAAGGCGACGCAAATACCAAAATTTTCCACCTTAAGGCGAACTCAAGAAGGCGAAAGAATTTCATCCAACGTCTGCGGAATGGTCAGGGGCGGGCATTTTCACACCAAGAGAAACAACATGTCGTTTATGACTACTTTTCCTCCATCATGGCGGACCCTCCAGCACGTACACGGGACTTCAACTGGGACGCCCTTGACTTGTCTGTGGTCAACCTCGCCGACCTAGATGGCCCTTTTTCCGAGCACGAGGTTCTAACGGCTATAAAACAACTCCCGCTCGACTAAGCTCTGGGGCCAGATGGGTTCACTGATTGTTTCTTCAAAGAATGCTGGAACATCATCAAACGGGACCTTTTAGCGGCTATCAATTACTTCTACATGGGACATTGTGCAAACCTAAACCTTCTAAACAAAGCAAACATCGTCCTAATCCCAAAAAAGGAGGAGGCAGATTGGACCTCGGACTTCAGGCCGATCAGTCTGTAGGGTCGAGATGGCGGACTAGACGGGGGTGAATAGTTCTTTTTTAAAACTAATTGCGCCGGCTAACCGAAACAAGGGCGGAATTAAATTAAACGGTCTAGCAAAGACTACACCCCTCTATCTAAAACTTACACCTTACAAAAGGATCCTAATTGAGCAACTAAGGTGAGGGCTAGGTAGAGCTCACCTACACAATTCTAGTTAGCAAGGTCATACAAGCCTATGCAACTAGTACTCTAGTTTTCAAAAGCAAGGCTACACAAGCCAAACTAAAGAGCTCAAAACTACTTAGCTACACAAACTAAGCAAGACAACTAATTAGCTACACAAGATAATTAGTTACACTAAGATCTTTACTTCTATGCTACACAAGCAAGAAGATGATTAGCAAGCTACACAAGCTAACTAATCACTAGAGCAACTAAACAAAGCACAAGATATGAGTAAGTAAATACAATGCTTGTGATTTGGAGAATGCAAACCACCGAGAAGAGTAGACAAAGTTGACACGATGATTTTTATCTCGAGGTTCACTTGATTGCCACCAAGCTAGTCCCCGTTGAGACAAGCTCCAAGGTTGCCGTCGATCCTCTTGCTAGTGGTGACTCTCAAGTCACACTCTCCCACGTGGAGTGCTCACATCGAGCTCTAGCACATGATCCGGCCGGACCACTTGTTGCTCTTCACATCTCGCTCAACTAGAGTTGCTCTTCGCGTCTCCCGCGGGGTGAGCACAATACACCTCACAATTACTTCTCCGGAGCACCGCACAATCTTCTTGCGGGCTTCACGATGGAGACACGCCACCAAGCCATCTAGGAGGTGGCAACCTCCAAGAGTAACAAGCACCACCATATAACATCCCAGTTTTCATCACGATTAAGGGGGGATGTTGAATGCAAACTCCTAGAGGGTTCTATAAAAATAAGGATAAACCATGGCATAATTTTGTTCACCATGACAAGGTTTTAATGTTCCACAAGAATCATAAGAAGACATGAAGCTTGGATATTTTCTTGTCATGGTATAATTTAGAATTTTCTAGAAATAGATATTTGTAGGGAACTTAGATATTTGTAGGGAACTTAGATATTTATAGGGAACTTCCTAGAGTGTGACATGTGTCACTCATCCAAGAGAGTATGGGTGCCTATATAAGGAGGGTGCCATCCCTTGCCATGCCATACTACTCCACTCCATCCTACACACATCCAAGGGCATGGTAGAAGTGAGCATAGGTAGAGTGTGCTAGGTGTGTGTTCCTTTGTTGCTCCAATAAGAAAAGCGTCTTTATAAGTGTTAGTCTCCCGGTTAAGCTTAGCACTTAGTGTATAAGTCGTGATCCATCGAAGGTTGGCTCTGCCACCCGGGATCACAAAAGGGTCTGGGCTTCATCTAAGGTTGGCTCTGCCACCCGGAAGCCAGCTTCATCTGTTGGTAGGCTCTGCCTCCCGGAAGGAAAAGGCGGCCCTGCCGTCAAAAGGACCGGTACTGTAAGTAACTAGAAGTTGACCGACTCTGAAGTGAGTTGGTGTAGATCCTCAACTTAGTAGGGCCACCTCAATTTCCAACAATCACTAAAATAAAACTTATGTTGCAATTAAACTAGTAACGTAAAATAATACTAACGTTATACGAGGTATTACATAACTACTAGGTAAACTATTTTATACTCTTGTCTTGCGTTAGTACATTCGTTCCCTCCAGTAACCAGCATACGCATGCTTGCACCTACGACAAAAATCATCTCGTCTCTTTCCATAAAAGCCTCTCGAGTCACCGTATCATGCCATAATTCCCAGACAATCATGACAGCGCCTACCTCCTTTGCCATAACTTTGTCATTCCCTGAAAGCCACAGAGTACCCACACCATTGACCTTGAAATTAGCCGTCATGGCAGCACCCACCTCGCTATAAATCGGGGTCGCGACGCACAGTACCGGCCGAGATTTTTCCGCCGAACCGCCTCACCCGCTCGCTCTCGCTCGCGCACGCGCGACACGCCGGCCTTACGATGGGACCGCGCACTGCAGCCGGAACCACGCCGTGCCACCCACCTCCGCATCCCTACCTCGTCCACGCTGCTGCAGCGTCCTCGCCGGCTTTGCCGCCTCGGCGCTCGTGCCTTCAGTGCTGCCACTATTCGCGTTGACGACGAGCTACCGCAGCCCACGCCGTCGCCATCCCTGCGCACCGCCGCCGCTGCTCTCCTCGCCTATAAAAGGAGCGAGGCCGTGACGAGCCCCGTCACCAGCCCAAGCACACCGAGCCGCTTCGCTCTGCTAGATGAACCACTCCTCCCGAGCCCAGCTCACTCACGAGACGAAGCTCC
The DNA here is from genome assembly GCF_016808335.1 of Panicum virgatum. Taxonomy (NCBI): domain Eukaryota; kingdom Viridiplantae; phylum Streptophyta; class Magnoliopsida; order Poales; family Poaceae; genus Panicum; species Panicum virgatum. The sequence continues at coordinate 53,446,816 of NC_053149.1, forward strand.
AACAGTTGGCCCTCTTCCTCGAGCTGTTCCGCGCCAAGGTGAGATGGCAGGCAGATCCCCCGACCATTAACTCCACAACACTAATAAAGGCCCAAAACACCCACCAGGCCGTGAGCACCTAATCCAAATCATTCTTCCAATCAATACTGTAAACTCAATATCTCCTTCATATCAACTCTTTTTCACGTAACTCTTTTTCCTTAACTATCCTCAAATCATATATTATCTATTCCTCCTATTTTCATCTCCATTTAAGCTTATTTTATTGCTTGCTTGTGTTTGTTTGCCGGTTGTGCCGTTTTCGCCCGTAGATCACGGAGTGACCGAGGAGGAGCCTAAAGACCCGTACCACGAGCAGGAAGCCGCCGCCGCCGCGTACGCAAGCGAAGACAAGTTTCATCGACCCATACGTGAGCGATTGCATTCATGTGAGGACGTTTAGCTGTAGCCTGGGTCTAGGATCGATTACATATACCAGTACTTGAGTGATTGAGTGTGCTCATGCATGCACCTGAGTAGTCATGCATATCCAGAGCTGAGACTAGGATACGAAGGGATCTGGCTGAGACCAGGGCAGCTAGGTGTGCTGGAGCCGGCGCTACCGTGGTGGTAGACTGGCAGGTGAGTGCTACCGTGGTGGTAGGCTCGAGTTAACATGTTGAGAGATGGTTGCTGCCCTGGTGAACCATAAGGACCGAGTTGTTTTGACATCTCACCTAGCTTACTTTAGTACGACCACAGGTTCCGATGTGGGCCGGACTTAGCCTAATCCCACTGGTTAGCCTGACGGTCGCAGGGATGGTTTACGGGTATGGACCATTGGGGTCAGGGCCCGAGGGTTTGTGCGGCCGGGCTAGGGCGTGACCACGGCTAGGTGTCGGCTATGTCGGTTGTCCGTTCGGGCAGTCGAGCGTGTGGGTACAGTGTACGACCTCTGCAGAGTGTATAATCCATTCGAATGGTCCGTGCCCACGGTATGGGCAGGCTACGGTGTGGTCCTGACAACTAGTAAGCTACCTATTGTGGGTTGTGTCGGGAAGAGTTGCATACCATTAGTTGCATTGCTAATGCATTGTGCTCAATATGCGTCGTGCATGTCATTTCCCCTCCCGTAGGGCGAGGTGGAGCTTGCTGAGTACTTTTGTACTCACCCCTGTTGATTTTTCTCTAGAGGATCCTGACTTTGTGCCAGAAGACTACGAGTAGATCGTGTCCGCACCCAAGCTGATCGAGTGGAGCCGTGATGGATGAAGAGCTAGTCCTGCATGTCGCTATGCTAGTTGTTATCCTATGGTTGTTCTGTGTAGCTTTGTGTTGTCACTTACTCCTCGTGTACGTGTTAAATAAAGCTCTGTATGACCCTGGACTCCACTTGATATAACATGTATTATATCGGAGACCTTATTCGGTAATTAATACTGGTTTAGCATTGATCTACGGGTTGGGGCGCTTCAGGTGGTATCAGAGCCATGCTTGGCTGTAGGACACAAACCGGTAGTGAACGATGACCGTAGGAGCCCTAGGATGGTCAATCCTTGAAAACCTATTACTCCTTAAAACTTTATCCTTATTATGCTATCCCTAGCTTTGTAAGTCAGATGGCGGATGACTGGACCACCACCTACTGCATCAACGAAGATGGATTTCCCAGGGTGCTTTATGCTACCACGGTGCGACTTGGTATTCCAGAACGACAGGAGTACGTGGGTCGTGAGTTCATGGAACATGGCACCGAAAGCTGTGAGGTCACCATCCATATTGGCGCCAATGATAAGTACTTAGAGATGCAACCCTGGAGCGTCACCGCCACTGGAGCCCGTATGCCTGACACCACTCAACTTGCAGCTCGCAAGGCACTGCGGTACCTGTGCCAGATGTTTGAATGGCACTTGGGTTCCACTCCCATTAAGTACTTTCCCCACTGGATCGAAACCGTCCTGCTTGGGTGGCGAGGATCCGCAACCTGGAAAGCCCCGCAGGGACAGAGAAGAACCCCACAGTTGTCGCTATGTCTGGCTATTTGCTTAGCCTCGACGATTTGTGCGACCAACTGCATCAGCGTGTGAGAGATTTAATCCTGCGTGCTGAGGGAGCGGAGTCCCGTTGGCGTAGGGCTAAACTGGCCGTAGCCCAGGCATAAGCCCGAGCAGCTGAAGCTAAAAGCCGCCTTGCCATGGCCGAAGAGAACCTTAGGGAGCAGGCAGATCGCCACAGTCAGCTCCTTAGGGGTGTCTACCTAGTGGACCGTGCCAAGCGCAAGGAACGCCATCCCAGGACTGCCGCGGAGCCGCCAATCCTTGAGGGATTCCGTTATGTTCCTCGTCCCAACCACGCAGGAGGATTTGTGAATCAGTGCCGCCCACGCCTCCCGCGTCTCCCCGAGATCCCGGAAATAGTGACCCCGAAGACCGTGTTGTAAGGTTCAGTAGTCGAGTCGTCCCGGCCGACCCTTAAAAGTCGAGCCATGTTATGGTAATCCGTCGTGTCATGTATCCCTGCTTGTTTGAATGAATGCTTGTGTGGTGCTTGAATGATTCGTGTGTGTTGTGTGCTATTATATATATACATATCTACCCCAGCACTATACTAGGGGAGTCACCTAATCTTGCCCTCCTTGACCGTAGATGTCTCGCCGTTCGAGCCGAGTCCAGGGACTCCATGCTCAGGAAGACGGTGACGAGGTCAACCCGAGAAACCAAGCCCCTCTGAATGTAGCCCCAGAAGCGCCAGAAAATGGACACCTACCGCTGCCACCTCCTCGTGTCCCAGCACCCATTGACTTGGCAGCCATGTTGCAACAGCAGAACCAACTCCTTCAAGTTCTTGTGACCACTCTCACAGCTCAAGCTCAAGGCAATCTTGGCAACAATAGACCTGCAATGCATCATAATGGCAATGGCAGCAGAATTGCAGATTTCAACCGCTTGCAGCCACCTAAGTTTGGAGGATCTGATAACCCTATTGAGGCAGATGATTGGCTGCGAGAGATTGAAATGAAGCTCGAAGTGGTCCATGCAGATGACAGAGACAAGGTTTTGCTCGCAGTACAGCAGTTAAGGGGACCAGCCCTTGCTTGGTGGCAGAGTTACTGGGAAATAAATGAAAACGCTAATGAGATGGTATGGGCTGACTTTGTCAAGATCTTCAGAGAACATCACATTCCCAGTAGTGTTATGAAGCTCAAGAGGGATGAGTTCAGAAAGCTTCGTCAAGGCGGTATGACTGTGACAGAGTATCTTCATAAGTTCACAGAGTTGTCTCGTTATGCACCAGAGGATATCAATGATGATGAGAAGAAGCAAGAAGCTTTTCTTGGTGGGCTTAACCCTGAAATCAGGACATTAGTTGAAGTCACCACCCACAATGATTTTAATGCTATGGTCAACAGGGCTATCACCACTGAGAGAAACAGGAAGGCAGAACTCAGTGAGCGCAAATGTCGGTTTGAAAGCAAGAAACCCCAGCAGTTGGAGAAGTTTCAGAGGACTCAGTATCCGGTTCACTCAGGCCCGAGGAGCCAGAGTGCCTTTTCATTCAAAGCGCACCCCGGTTCTTTCCAGAAGCCAGCCCAATCAGCTCCTGTTATGAAGACCCAGAATACCTTACGAATCCAACCGTCGAGTGGAAGTCAAGTGACCAATGTGAAGACCTGTTTCCACTGCCACGAAGCCGAACACTACAAGGCCAACTGTCCGTATCTCAATCAGCCTGCCCCTTCTATTTTCTCCAACTCTGTTCAAGGACCAAAGCAGCCGACTGGAGCCAACCGTGCAACACCAGCTAAGAGCCAGCAACAGTCCTTCGGCAAGGCAAAAGTGAATCATGTGAATGCTGAAGAAGCAGAGGATGCACCAGGAGTGATTCTCGGTGAGTTTCTGGTCCAATCAGCTCTAGCCTCAGTGATTTTTGATTCTGGAGCATCGCATTCCTTTATATCCTCCCACTTTGTGAAAAAGCATGATATACCTACTATAGCCCTTAAGAGGCCACTAATGTCCCGTTCCCCTGGAGGTCATATACTCTTCTACTTAGGCATCTTAGATATCCCTATAAACCTAAGTGGGGTAGTATTCCTTGCCGACCTAGTAGTCCTTACTTCCAAAGGGATAGATGTCATACTCAGTATGGACTGGCTCACCAAGCACCGTGGAAACATAGCCTGTGCTGAGAGAGCAGTGACAATCACCAACCGCCAAGGGTTAACAGTCACATGCCAAATCCAGCCTAGCCTGTCAGACTCCATGGTGAACCACATCCAAGTAGAATCCCCCGAAGATGTGCCAGTAGTTCGGGAATTCGCAGATGTGTTTCCAGATGAATTACCCGGTATGCCTCCGGAAAGAGATGTATAGTTCACTATTGACTTAGTCCCTGGAACCAAGCCTATAGCAAAGAATGCCTATCGGTTAGCAGCCCCAGAGCTTGCCGAGTTGAAGAAGCAGCTTGAAGAGCTTCAACAAAAGGGATTTATTAGACCTGCTGCTTCTCCGTGGGGAGCTCCAGTGCTCTTTGTGAAGAAGAAAGATGGAAGCATGAGACTTTGTGTGGACCACCGTGATCTGAATGTAGTCACCATCAAGAACAAGTACCCTCTGCCTCGAATTGATGACCTGTTTGATCAGCTGAAGGGAGCTAAGTTCTTCTCCAAGATAGATCTAAGGTCAGGTTATCATCAGCTCAGAGTGCGACAAGAGGAAATCTCCAAGACAGCCTTGAGGACCCGTTATGGCTAGTATGAGTTCACAGTGATGCCTTTTGGGCTGACTAATGCCCCTGCCTTTTTCATGACCCTCATGAATAAGGTATTTATGGAGGAGTTAGATCGGTTTGTCGTGGTATTCATAGATGACATACTGGTCTACTCTAAGAATCCTGAGGAGCATGGACAACATCTCAGAGTTGTGCTGGGAAAGCTCAGAAAACACCAGTTGTATGTCAAGTTTAGTAAGTGTGAATTCTGGTTGCAGAGAGTCATTTTTCTGGGTCATGTCTTAACAGCTGAAGGTATTGAAGTGGACCCGGAAAAGGTCAAGGCAGTATCAAAATGGAAGCAACCAACCTCAGCCTCAGAAATCAGGAGTTTCTTAGGATTAGCCGGCTATTACCGGAGATTCATCGAAGGTTTCTCTAAGATAGCCCGGCCTATGACTGAGTTGCTCCGGAAGGACACGAAGTTTGTCTGGTCTGAAGCTTGCGAGAGAAGTTTTCAAGAGTTGAAGAGGCGACTAACTTCTGCCCCGGTGCTAGTCTTGCCAGATAACCAGAAGAGCTTTATCGTTTATTGCGACGCATCCCGACAAGGATTGTGTTGTGTGCTTATGCAAGAAGGAAGAGTTGTAGCTTATGCCTCAAGACAGTTGAGAACACATGAGCAGAACTACCCCACCCATGACTTGGAATTAGCCGCAGTGGTGCATGCCCTCAAGATTTGGAGACATTATCTGATTGGGAATAAGTGTGAAATCTACACGGATCATAAGAGCCTGAAGTACATTTTCACACAGTCAGATCTCAACCTTAGATAGAGAAGATGGTTGGAGTTGATCAAAGACTATGATTTGGAAATTCATTACCACCCTGGAAAGGCTAATGTGGTGGCTGATGCGCTCAGTCGTAAAGCATATTGCCATCACTTAGTCACACAAGCCCCAGAGCTGAGTGAAGAAATGAGGAAGTTGAACCTAAGGGTTGTGCGCCTCTCTTGCAACTATAATCTTAGTGTCCATCCCGTCCTGGATGACCAGATAAAGGAAGCTCAGATGGAGGATAAAAGATTGGTATGGATTAAAGGCCGCAACAGTGAAGGAAAAGCCCCAGATTTCAGAGTAGATAAAGATGGAGTTTTGTGGTTCAAGAAGAGATTATGTGTGCCTAAGCAAGGTCATTTCCGCAGGACCATCTTGGATGAAGCCCATAACTCATCCTATTCCATTCACCCCGGCACTACAAAAATATACCTGGACCTTAAAGAGAAGTATTGGTGGAATGGTATGAAGGGGGATATCGCTCGATTCGTCGCTCATTGTGATGTGTGCAAAAGGGTCAAGGCAGAGCATCAGAAGCCCAGTGGATTACTCCAGCCGTTGCCGATCCCAGTATGGAAGTGGGATGAAGTTAGTATGGATTTTATCACCGGTCTACCAAGAACCCAGAGCGGTCATGACTCAGTTTGGGTGATTGTTGACCGACTCACTAAAGTGGCACACTTCATCCCAGTGCGTACCACTTATGGAGGTGATAGATTAGCCAAATTATATATTGAGCGTATTGTGAAGTTGCATGGAGTACCTTAGAGGATTGTGTCAGATAGAGGCACCCAGTTCACTTCGAGATTCTGGAGCAGGTTACATGAAGTACTTGGTACAAAGTTGGACTTCAGTTCAGCCTATCATCCTCAGACTGATGGCCAGACCGAAAGAGTTAATCAGATCCTTGAAGACATGCTAAGAGCCTGTGTTCTTACTTATGGTAAAAATTGGGAAGACAGTTTGCCATATACAGAGTTCTCTTACAACAACAGCTACCAGTCAAGCTTAAAGATGTCGCCGTTTGAAGCCCTCTAAGGGAGGAAGTGTCGCACACCTCTCATGTGGACCAAAGTCGGTGACCGCATTATTGAGGGCCCAGATTTTATTAAAGAAGCAGAAGACAAGATAGCAGAAATTAGAGAGAATCTAAAGGCAGCTCAATCCCGCCAGAAAAGTTTTGCCGATAAAAGAAGACGTACCCTCAGCTTCGAAGTTGGAGACTGTGTGTACCTTAAAGTTTCCCCAATTCGCGGCACACGCAGATTCCGGGTACGAGGAAAGTTGGCTCCACGTTACATTGGACCTTTCCCAATTATCAAGAAAGTGGGAGCGGTAGCCTATAAGCTTCAGTTGCCAGCAGAGATGTCAGATGTACATGATGTATTCCATGTGTCCCAACTCAGAAAGTGCCTGCGAGTACCAGAAGAACAAGTGGCCCCAGAGACAATCGACCTGCAGGATGATCTCAGATATACCAGTAAAAATTCTGGACACTGTGATGCGAAGAACCCGCAACTCAGAAGTCAGGATTTGCCGAGTTCAGTGGAGCAGGCATTCGAAAGCAGAAGCAACTTGGGAGAGAGAAGACGCGCTCCGAGCCGAGTTTCCCAGTCTCTTTAGTGGTGAAGCTGAATCTCGGGGACGAGATTCAACCTAAGTGGAGTAGGTTTGTAACATCCCAGTTTTCATCACGATTAAGGGGGAATGTTGAATGCAAACTCCTAGAGGGTTCTATAAAAATAAGGATAAACCATGGCATAATTTTGTTCACCATGACAAGGTTCTAGAATGTTCCACAAGAATCATAAGAAGACATAAAGCTTGGATATTTTCTTGTCATGGTAAAATTTAGAATTTTCTAGAAATAGATATTTGTAGGGAACTTAGATATTTGTAGGGAACTTAGATATTTGTAGGGAACTTCCTAGAGTGTGACATGTGTCACTCATCCAAGAGGGTATGGGTGCCTATATAAGGAGGGTGTCATCCCTTGCCATGCCATACTACTCCACTCCATCCTACACACATCCAAGGGCATGGTAGAAGTGAGCATAGGTATAGTGTGCTAGGTGTGTGTTCCTTTGTTGCTCCAATAAGGTAAGCGTCTTTATAAGTGTTAGTCTCCCTGTTAAGCTTAGCACTTAGTGTATAAGTCGTGATCCATCGAAGGTTGGCTCTGCCACCCGGGATCACAAAAGGGTCTGGGCTTCATCTAAGGTTGGCTCTGCCACCCGGAAGCCAGCTTCATCTGTTGGTAGGCTCTACCTCCCGGAAGGAAAAGGCGGCCCTGCCGTCAAAAGGACCCGGTACACTAAGTAACTAGAAGCTGACCGACTCTGAAGTGAGTTGGTGTAGATCCTCAACTTAGTAGGGCCACCTCAATTTCCAACAATCACTAAAATAAAACTTATGTTGCAATTAAACTAGTAACGTAAAATAATAATAACATTATACGAGGTATTACATAACTACTAGGTAAACTATTTTATACTCTTGTCTTGCGTTAGTACATTCGTTCCCTCCAGTAACCAGCATACGCATGCTTGCACCTACGACAAAAATCATCTCGTCTCTTTCCATAAAAGCCTCTCGAGTCACCGTACCATGCCATAATTCCCAGACAATCATGACAGCGCCTACCTCCTTTGCCATAACTTTGTCATTCCCTGAAAGCCACAGAGTATCCACACCATTTACCTTGAAATTAGCCGTCATGGCAGCACCCACCTCGCTATAAATCGGGGTCGCGACGCACAGTACCGGCCGAGATTTTTTCCACCGAACCGCCTCACCCGCTCGCTCTCGCTCGCGCACGCGTGACACGCCGGTCCCACGACGGGAACGCGCACTGCCGCCGGAACCACGCCGTGCCACCCACCTCCGCGTCCCCACCTCGCCCACGCCGCTGCAGCGTCCTCGCCGGCTTTGCCGCCTCGGCGCTCGCGTCTTCAGTGTTGCCACTATTCGTGTTGACGACGAGCTACTGCAGCCCACTCTGTCGCCGTCCCTGCGCGCCGCCGCTGCTGCTCTCCTCGCCTATAAAAGGAGCGAGGCCGTGACGAGCCCCGTCACCAGCCCAAGCACACCGAGCCGCTTCGCTCCGCTAGATGAACCACTCCTCCCGAGCCCAGCTCACTCACGTGACGAAGCTCCAACAGTTGGCCCTCTTCCTCGAGCTGTTCCGCGCCAAGGTGAGATGGCAGGCAGCTCCCCCGACCATTAACTCCACAACACTAATAAAGGCCCAAAACACCCACCAGGCCGTGAGCACTTAATCCAAATCATTCTACCAATCAATACTGTAAACTCAATATCTCCTTCATATCAACTCCTTTTCACGTAACTCTTTTTCCTTAACTCTCCTCAAATCATATACTATCTATTCCTCATATTTTTCATCTCCATTTAAGCTTATTTTATTGCTTGCTTGTGTTTGTTTGCCGGTTGTGCCGTTTTCGCCCGTAGATCACGGAGTGACCGAGGAGGAGCCTAAAGACCCATACCACGAGCAGGAAGCCGCCACCGCCGACGCGTACGCAAGCGAAGGCAAGTTTCATCGACCCATACGTGAGTGATTGCATCCATGTGAGGACGTTTAGCTGTAGCCTGGGTCTAGGATCGATTACATATACCAGTACTTGAGTGATTGAGTGTGCTCATGCATGCATCTGAGTAGTCATGCATATCCAGAGCTGAGACTAGGATACGAAGGGATCTGGCTGAGACCAGGGCAGCTGGGTGTGCTGGAGCCGGCGCTACCGTGGTGGTAGACTGGCAGGTGAGTGCTACCGTAGTGGTAGGCTCGAGTTGACATGTTGAGAGATGGTTGCTGCCCTGGTGAACCATAAGGACCGAGTTGTTTTGACATCTCACCAAGCTTACTTTAGTACGACCACAGGTTCCGGTATGGGCCAGACTTAGCCTAATCCCACTGGTTAGCCTGACGGTCGCAGGGATGGTTTACGGGTATGGACCATTGGGGTCAGGTCCCGAGGGTTTGTGCGGCCGGGCTGGGGCGTGACCACGGCTGGGTGTCGGCTATGTCGGTTGTCCGTTCGGGCAGTTGAGCGTGTGGGTACAGTGTACGACCTCTGTAGAGTGTATAATCCATTCGAATGGTCCGTGCCCACGGTATGGACAGGCTATGGTGTGGTCCTGACAACTAGTGAGCTACCTATTGTGGGTTGTGTCGGGAAGAGTTGCATACCATTAGTTGCATTGCTAATGCATTGTGCTCAATGTGCGTCGTGCATGTCATTTCCCCTCCCGTAGGGCAAGATGGAGCTTGCTGAGTACTTTTGTACTCACCCCTGTTGATTTTTCTCCAGAGGATCCTGACTTTGTGCCAGAAGACTACGAGTAGATCATGTCCGCACCCAAGCTGATCGAGTGGAGCTGTGATGGATGAAGAGCTAGTCCTGCATGTCGCTATGCTAGTTGTTTTGCTATGGTTGTTCTGTGTAGCTTTGTGTTGTCACTTTACTCCTCGTGTACGTGTTAAATAAAGCTCTGTATGACTCTGGACCCCACTTGATGTAACATGTATTATGCCGGAGACCTTATTCGGTAATTAATATATGGTTTAGCCTTGATCTTCGGGTCGGGGCGCTTCACACCGGCTTGCAACTCGATCACCTAGTGCCAAATTTTGCAATCTCTCAATGCAACGCACTAGAATCGCTAACTCGCAATCGGATCACACTCTTTGCGAACACAAATGAGTTAGAGGGCTCTCAAGCACTCTCACACAAGGACACCAAGTCCCCAAGGTGCTCAACCTCTCAAATGGCCAGCAACCACCTCTATTTATAGAGGGAAGCCCCAAACTAGCCGTTACACTCAAATCCCGTGAAAACAGAGTTTTTGTGGACAGTCCACCCCACAGGGCCCGGACGGTCCGCCATTTCAAATCCAACTGCTATATCCTCAATAAATGCTTCTCTGAGTCGACCGTTGTAGCCCGAACGGACGGTCCGCCTCACAAATGGCGGACGGTCTGCAGTTCATTTGGACACCCTAGACAGAAAGACCAAGTTTCTGTGTTCGTTTCAGTTTTCAAAGGCGGACCGTCCGCCCTCAAGGACCGGACGGTCCGCAGTTCATTTTGGACCACCATCCAGAGCCAAAATCAGTTCTATTCGAGCTCAAACGAGACAACGGCGGACCGTCTGCCCCCCAGAAGCAGACCGTCCGCAGGTCTATTTCCAGCAGAAATGAACCTCGGTAGAACGACCATAACTCTTAGCTCCGACATCCAAATTAGGTGATCTTGGACTCTATGGAAAGCGTATTCAGAGGACTACACAATCCAACTGAATATTTGATCCAAAACACAATGGATCAAAGCAGTATTCCACTCCAAGAGCCAACCTAATCTCCGGAGAACACCGAAAGACCTTTAATGCTTCCCGAAGTTGATCAACATCAACTCCAACACCAACACCTTCTCCTTTGCAAATATGCCAACAACACCAAGTGAACAACACCATGTGCATGTGTGTTAGCATTTTCACAATCATTTTCAAAGGATTTTCATTTGATCTCACCATGCCACTTTATCCTAGCAACATCGCAATGTTAGATCGCTCAAGTGGCACTAGATGACCGATATGCAAACAAGTTTTCCCCTCTTGATAGTACGGCCATCTATCCTAAATCCGGTCATGCACTTCTCTACACAACCTTTGATCAGTGAAATGAAATGCCCTAAAAGTCATACCTTTGCCTTGCGCATTCCATTTCATCTTCCCAAATGTTGATGCCACACAAGCACCAAACTCCATCAAGCCTTTTGATCATCATCATGAGTCAACACTTGGCTTGATCTTCCTTGAATGATATGATCCGCTCCACATCATCACATGACCTCTTTGGTCAATCGATCTCGACCTTGCTCTCTCTTCACCGTCGCCTCGGTCCATCGGTGCCAAGTCTTACCCAAGCTTCACCGCCTCGCGGTCCATCGCTTCAAAGTCTTGATTTGCCCTTCACCATTGCAACCGGTCCATCACGCCAAGCCTTGTATTGATCTTCTCCACTTTGGTCACATGACTCCATGTCATGTCTCATATGCAATGAGTTCCTTCATCACACTATATGAGCATAGCATCAGCACTTAGTCATTTCTCCTCCATGGCACATGTTGCTCACATTATTGTCTTTGTGTGGATTAATCACCTGTGTATCTCAACATAAATACTTATTAGTCCACCTAAGTTGTCACTCAATTACCAAAACCAAACAAGTGCCTTTCAATCTCCCCCTTTTTGGTAATTGATGACAACTCTACAAAGATATGAAAATTAAGTATATTTCAAGCTAGCACTTCACACACGTGTAAATAGCTAACTTGGTTTGAATTTTATGTTGCCTATCCATCATTAAGACCACTTGTAAAAGATTGGATAAGCACCATAAAAATCCGAGTTGGTAGTGATAACTCCCCCTTCATGTGTGCTCAAGAGATTTGGTTTTAAACCCACACACATGCATAAATATAAAATTTGTGGAATTGTTATCACTACTAAGTGATGCTAAGGTATATAGGATAAACTTTTGAAGCGTGATACCAATTAGAGTTGCATCCTTGAAGTTCATTCCTTAGCATCAATGAGTAACTAGACATGCATCAAAAACTCAAGATACTAGTGTCTTTGTGTGGACTAATCACCTGTGTATCTCAACATAAATACTTATTAGTCCACCTAAGTTGTCACTCAATTACCAAAACCAAACAAGGGCCTTTCACAGTCTCATACATGCCTTCGCGAAAATCGTCAGCAAGATTCCCGCCCTCCGTCTCGCGCCAAAAATGCAGGAACTCATATCGACGTGCCAAAGTGCCTTCGTTAAAGGAAGAAGTGTCCATGGTAACTTCCTCTATGTCATGAACATTGCACAAAGCTTCCACCATAATAGGACGCCATCGCTGGTTTTGAAGCTCAACATTTCCAAAGCCTTCTACTCAGTACGATGGGCAGCATAGAGGTTTCCCCCAGCGCTGGACAAATTGGATCGCTGCAATACTTTCCACCTCCACTTCAACAATTCTGATCAACGGAACGCCAACCGAACCAGTACAGCACGGGTGCGGGTTGCGATAGGGGGACCCTCTCTCCCCACTATTCTTCATCCTCGCTTTTGACCCGCTTCATCGACTCCTTATGAAGGCCACGGAGCTAAAATTACTACACAAGTTAAGAGGCAGAACCGCTCGCTTCAGGATATCCATGTACGCTGATGATGCGGTAATCTTCGTTATACCAGCCCGCAACGACATTACAAATCTGGCGTTTATCCTAAGGAATTTTGGCGAGGTCACTGGCCTTACGACAAACCTGCTGAAAACAAGCGTTGTGCCGATCAGTTGTGAGGCTGTGAACTTGGATGACACTTTGTCCGGTTTCCCCGTTCAGTGCACCAACTTCCCCATAAAATACCTGGGGCTTCCTCTCACGGTGCAAAGGTTACAGAAAGCGGATTTCCAACCTTTCCTGGATAAGGCAGCTTCTAAGCTTGCGGGCTGGCAAGGGCGGCATCTCACACAAGCTGGTCGGACCTGCTTGACAAAATCGGTACTTTCTTCGCTACCCGTATACCTCCTATCAGTCCTGAAAGCGCCCAAGGAAATCCTAGATGATCTCGACAAAGTGCGAAAAAAGTTTATATGGGCGGGCGACAATACACTCACAGGAGGAAAATGTAAAGTCAATTGGACAACGTGCGCCATGCCCAAAGAAAATGGTGGCTTGGGCGTTATGAACCTAGAAAGATTCGCCAGAGCTCTCAAGATGCGGTGGCTATGGCACGAATGGGTGTCACTTGGAAAAGTTTGGGTAGGAACAAAAACCCCGTGCGACAACACCGACAGCCTTCTCTTCGCTGCTTGTACGACAATCACTTTGGGAGATGGCAAGAGGACGACCTTCTGGCACTCAAGGTGGCTACAAGGCTGCAGGCCCAAAGACATAGCACCAAATCTCTTCAAAATCAGCCGGCCCAAGAATCGAACTGTCGCGGCAGCGCTGGAATGGAACACTTGGATATGAGACATACGCCGAGTGGGGGACCTTACGCTTAGTCATGTCCAAGAATTGCTCAAGCTATGGGATATGCTTTGGAACACCCAGCTAAATCCAAACCAAGAGGATCAAATCAAGTGGAAACTCACGTCGACTGGGATATACACAGCGGCCTCTGCTTATAGAGCACAATTCCTTGGCAATGTCAAAGTTAAAAAACCACAAGCAATCTGGAAGACTTGGGCACCTCCTAAATGTAAATTCTTCGCCTGGCTGATCACCCGAAACTGAGTGTGGACTTCGGACAGGCTACAGGGTAGGGTATGGCCGCACAACCCCTCCTGCCCTCTCTGTCGGAGCGCCCCAGAGACTGCACTCCACCTACTGGCAGACTGCCGATTCACCATAAGACTCTGGAGCCAAATCGCGTCCTGGATAGCACAACCCACCATTCACCCACAACAATGGAGGCCGAGTGAGGACACTATACAACGGTGGTCTCATCTCAAGTGAACATGTACCGCGGAAAGCGATCCGTTCCCTCTCCCTCTTGGTCATATGGGAGATCTGGTGTGAGCGAAATGCTAGAGTCTTCAGGAAGCAGGAGACATCAGTTCTCGGCCTACTCTCCAAAATAAAGAATGAGGCGGCGGTTTGGGCTCTGGCGGGAGCCAAGGATTTAAAGTCACTCATACATAGAGAGTACTCATTTTATAACAACTATCGGTTAGCCGGCTGTACTCTCCTTCTTTATCAATGAAATAGGCACAATCTCGTGTCCGTTCGTTCAAAAAAAATTTTGATTTATCAAATGTCTTTATACCATCCTATAAATTATACCAACCTATAAAAAGTTTTTAAAGCCAAGCTGGACTCATAGCCCCCACAAGTGCGATTTTTAAAATTGATGAACGACTTCCCATCAAGGCAAATCTTGGCCTCAAGCTTCACAACTGTTAACGTCATTTTAAGACATTAAGGTTGATACATAGTTGAAATTATGCTATGCCGTTTGGCTTAAACCGATTGCATAAATGGGGGCTAATTTGCGAGACGAATCTATTAAACCTAATTAGTCTATATTTTAATAATATTGTGCTACAGTAAACATATGCTACTGATGGATTATTAGGCTTAATAGATCGGTCTTGTGAATTAGTCTCCATTTATACAATTATTTTTATAGTTAGCTCATATTTAGTTCTATTAATCGGCATCCAAACATCATATATGATCCGGACTAAAAAATAGTTCATGGATGCAAACACCCTCTTAGAGCTATTTCTTCTCTGCAGGACCTCTGTACAATTATTCGCTATAATTTTAGCTTATAGAATCTTTGATCCTCGAATTATTGGTGCCATCATGTATACTCCTTCCGTTCCAAGTTTTAGGTAGTTAAAGTAGATCAAAAGAGTACTTGAGATTTGGCGGCTAACCGTAGCGCACGGATGCAAGTGAAAATTCTTTCCCAGTATGAAAGAGTGTTTTGCCATCCTGAATCCCTGATGAGATAAGAAAAGAAAAACCATTGCGATCCTGGTCCAAACAGCCTTTTTTTCATTATTATATTAAAAAAACAAAATTTCAAAAATATATACCGAATAGGGAAATTTTCAAAAATGGGTGCTTGTCGCCCCCCTAATGGGCGACAGGGTGCCTGTCGCCCATCCAGTTGGCGACAGTACCTAAATGTAAAAAAAAATACATTTAGGTCCTGGCGCCCAGGGCGCATTAAACAGTGAACTTGTAAAATCGATATAAAATCATAGAAAAATCGGAAAAATACAAACTCAACTGTTCTGAATTCTATGAAATAAGATCTACAACTTTTGTTATATAAAGTTTTTCATTTGATCTACAACTTTTATGAAAAACTTTATGTAACAAAAGTTGTAGATCTTCTTTCATAGAATTCAGAACAGTTGAGTTTGTATTTTTCTGATTTTTGTACGATTTTATATCGATTTTACAAATTCACTGTTTAATGCGTCCTGGGCGCCAGGACCTAAATGCAATTTATTTTTTAACATTTAGGTCCTGTCGCCATTTGGATGGGCGACAGGCACCCGCGGACAGGCACCTATTTTTGAAATTTTTTCTATTCAGCATATATTTTTGAAATTTTGTTTTTTTAATATAAAAATGAAAAACGTGCGTCCAAACACCGTGCCGGGCCCGCGATGCCGCAAGCCCGCAACTACCGTCGGCCGCTTGCTTAAGCCCGCGACAACCACTAATTTTACAGGCCCACCACGCAGTCTCTAGAACAAACAGCGTCAATGTGCTAATCCCTCTCGTATCCATCTCCCCCAATTCTCCTGACCCGATCAAACAAAGTCGAAGCCACCTCCCAATTTCCCCACGCCCAGCCACGCGGATCGCAGTCCCCGTCAAGTTCGCCCCTGGCGTCCGCTCGATCCGACGCCGCCGAGTCGCTCCTGGTGGATCGTGTCGCCGGAGGGATTCGGCCGCGGGTGGAGGAAGGAGATCGAGGCGAGCCGCGAGCAGCAGCCATGAGCGAGGTATTCGAGGGCTACGAGAGGCAGTACTGCGAGGCCTCGGCCTCCCTCTCCCGCAAGTGCACCGCCGCCTCCGCCCTCGATGGAGGTAAGCAAGCTTCCCCTGTTTAATCTGATTCCCCCTTCTTGATTCCGTTGGGGAGCCCCCGCTTTTGTTGATTGTTTTGCTGATTCGGTGGAGTCTCCGCAGAGAAGAAGAAGCAGAAGCTGTCCGAGATCCAGTCCGGCATGGAGGAAGCTGAATCGCTGGTAAATAGATGCCGCAACGCATTCTGTTCTGGGATCCCCCTGGCTAGATATACGATTATGGCGCCCTCAGTTCTGCTGTGGGGGAGCAGCTGAATTGGGGGTGGTAGAAAACTAGAAACATAAAAGTGGAAATCCGTGCCGTTTTGGGATTTTGAGGGAGTTATGTAGATTGTAGAAAAGGGCTGTAAGACATTTTATGTGCCTTTGTCTGGGTTTGGGTGGTTGGGGAGACAGTAGTTTAAGTTTTTGTTCTGTGCGTTCGCAGATTCGGAAGATGGACCTGGAGGCGAGGAGCCTGCAGCCGAGTGTGAAGGCTGGTTTGCTTGCGAAGTTGAGGGAGTATAAATCTGACCTCAACAATGTCAAGAGTGAGCTCAAGAGGATATCAGCGCCCAACGCCAGGCAGGCTACCCGGGAGGAGCTCCTTGAGGCTGGCATGGCTGACACTCTTGCGGTGAGCTCCTGGACTCCTATCAATAGCTTAACACTTGTACATGAGGGCGTTTATTATAGATTGCATTGGAGCAAATCTGTGATAGGTCCGCCGTCTGTGAGTTAGTAAGGATAATAATCTGCGTTCATGCTTTTAAGTTGTGATGTTGTATTTTGATACCAGGTGACTTGGTAGATGCTGAAAGGATCATTGAGAATTGTTGTTTCACCATATATATTGGTATCCCTGTAGGCTATATACATGATTGATGGTGACGTCTTGGACTTTAATTCGTTCTGGAAATGAGTTTGTGCATTGTTCATTTATACAGTCTGCAATTCAGCTGTATTTTGCTTGCAACATTGTGCGCTATTATATAGCAACGAGATATGTGAACTAGGAACATAAGTGCTTTTAGATTACAGCTTAATCTTGTTGTGAAATGGTAATTCAATTACTGGTTCTGTTAGGTCCTGTAGTTAGATCAGATACGTGTTGATAATCCAGCTAACTTACAACATTACATTTCGGGCTTTTCTTTCTTTAACATCCCCGTTATGGCTCTGGCAGGATTTTGCCAGCATGTTTATATATGTTCCCATCAGTATCTGACATTCAAGATTTAGTCAATGGCTTGTTGGCTTTCCTTATCTGTATATGTTCAGCTGGCATGATTACAACTTTTGTTTTATAGGAAATATCGTGCTACATGTTGGAACTTGGAAGGATATATAACATAGTGTTAAGTTTTCAGTCCTGATATGAATTTTTAGATTTTGATTCTTAATACTGTACCTTGTACAAAACCACTGATTGGCATCCAGATGGTTGAGCACGTTGACCTCTATACGCCCCTTCACTAACCGTGCATCCCTTAAGTTTGCTAATTCTGTAATCGCCTTCATATTAGTATTGGATGAATGAAAGAGGTGGAAATTATGATACAATCAAGAAATCCTTGGTCACATCCTATATATCTGTAATGTTATGTTGGTCACTAAATAAGACATAACTGTTGCAGTTCGAAAAAAGAGCTTTTACATGTAGATCTATTTTCTGTTATTATCACTAGAGCATACTTCTTTAGTCTGTTATTATCATACGGGCATGCTATTGACCAATTGCATTTTACTTGTCAATATCTATTCACACAGAAATGTTCCTCAAGTAATAAAGTAGTATAAATTCTTTCCTGCATGCTCAAGAAAAATACAACAGTATAATGTTTGAATTCATTAGTTGTTTTACAATGCTTTTTAGTACCTAGGGAAGTGATTCAATTACCTACATTAGCTATTCCTAGAGTTGACTATACATGGGAATGCTGCCTCTGCATTCATGTTGGATCTATCTTGGTTTAGGCTGAGGTGTATACTGATCAGAGGGGATTGTTGCATGTGTCTCAGGTTTCTACTGATCAGAGGGGAAGATTGATGATGACAACTGAAAGACTGAATCAGTCCACTGACAGAATCAAAGAGAGCCGAAGAACTATGTTGGAGACAGAAGAACTTGGTGTGTCAATTCTTCAGGACCTTCACCAACAACGACAGTCACTACTACACGCTCATACCACTGTATGTGTCCTTTCTCAACAGTTCTACCAATTTTGGTTGTTATTTTCTGACTTTACAGGTTGAACAGATGCAGTAATTGTTACTAACAAAACATGCATCACAGCAACTACTAGTTTGGTTCATTGGACAGATTTACTCTATCTTGGCTTTAGTGATCTGTGCTGTTGCTGTTGAGCTCTGTTACGCGGATACTCCTAGGAGGTGGCGTATCCGTATCCAATACGTATCGGATACGGATACGCCTCGGATATGTTTCTAGCCGTATCCTGAAAAAACGGATACGTATTTGCTTGGATACGCGTATCCGATACTTTTGGGCCAGATGGGATACAGCCCAAAGCAGTAATCAGCCCACCCAAATGATGTTTTGGTAGTAAGAGATGATACAAAATGATGAACTTGCTGCAATACAATTGTAGAACTAGATGAGCAGCAACTGAAGAACCCATTGTGGAATCAATTGTGCTTTTAGAGAATGCTAGTTATAGAGGTAATGTTATATGGACATGCAAGTATTGCACATTTGAGTATAGGGGAAGTTACTCAAGAGTAAAATCTCACTTGCTGAATATCTATGTGATATTTATATATAATTATTAATTATCCTAGCCGTATCCCCGTATCAGTGTTTTTTGGGAAAGTGCGTATCCGCGTATCCGATACGTATCGTATCCGATACCCGTACCAGTAGCCGTATGTGTGTGTGTGTGTGTGTGTGTGTGTGTGTGTGTGTGTGTGTGTGTGTGTGTGTGTGTGTGTGTGTGTGTGTGTGTGTTTCCTTTCCTTCTTTTGTTTGCAAAGATCTATGTGTTGTTGTGGACCCTTTTTCTCCCTATAATGTAATGACACACAGTTCTCCTGTGTCTTCGGTCTAGCCCATCAAATATTCTATCAGGTGTACCAGCTCTGAAATGAATCCCCAAACAATTAATCATTCATTTTTTTTACTGTCCAGAGTAGAATTCTTTTTCATCCATGTCCTAAGTAGTTCTATCTCATCACTCCATGTGGAATTGTGGATACATAATCTTGATTGCTACAGAATAGTAGAGAATAGAGATTAGATTGTACGTCAGGAATTTAGACTGTGTCTAGTACTTCTGTGCACATGTTATAGTTTAGACATGCACTTATTAATTTGTTCTGAATCATGGGATATCTCTACATTTTTATATGGATGGCAGAGGACTGGTGATTGAATTTAAAGGGGAAAGATCCTTAGTCTAAAAGGTGCAAGGACTGTGTACGCTTGATTTCTTATTTTATAGATCACGGTAGAAAATTTCATAACTTTGTTCTCTTCAATGTAAAGAGGAATTATGACATCCCTTTAGTAAAAAAAAATGCATGCAACGCACCAGTTCCTTGTTGAAATGAATATCAGAGCTGTTCAACTTCATGTTTTCCTGTTAATTAGGTGAGTGTAGCAGTGTGAGTGTGGGGTGTGATACAGGTCACAAACCCTGCATGTTGTCTCTTGAGTTTCTAAACCCCTTTTTTCTTTATGTTAAGTATTGATACGCAGTTCTCCTGCGTCTTCAAGTAAAGATACACTTTTGCAGTATGAATGAGTTCTGTGCATAATCTAAAATTGCAGTACAAAATTGTGTTAACTAAAAATACTTGCAGCATGATCCCCTCGGTTGGTATGTTAGAGCAATTCCAAGAGACTCTCGATATTCATCCTAATTGTTAGAAATAGAGATTTTGATGGAAAAATAGTCTCCAAGAGCTTATTTAAGTGGTTATCTAAATGTAGCCATCATCTATTCCGGATTTCTCGCTAGCTAAAGATAGATAGCGAAAATGGCTCTCTAGAGTGTAAACAAGATATAGAAAAGTTTTTAGAGAGTGAAGATGTATAGAGCGATTTGTATGTACATGACTCTCCAAATAATGATTTAGAGAGTGAAATTTAGAAAGACTCTTGGAGATGCTTTTAGTCTGCATTTTTTATTGGTGATACAACTTCCCTGTTTGTGTTGATTAATGAGGTCGATGTCCTTCTGTTGACAGTTGCATGGTGTTGATGATAACATTGGCAAGAGCAAGAAGATCCTGGCAGCAATGTCGAAGAGGATGGACAGGAACAAGTGGATCATTGGGGGAATCATCACGGCTCTGGTTCTGGCCATCCTCATCATACTCTACTTCAAGCTTGCTCATTAAGCCTGCTTCCAGGTAGGTTGGCCCACATCTCTCTGTCCAGTAATTGTGTGTTACGAGTTGTCTGAATGCGTATTAAGTAACACGCTTTCTCGCCAAGCATCATTTGTTTACCCCCAAACCTCTAAAAACTCAAGTGGCTCATATTATGTACAGTGTCAGACACTCCAATTATGTAAACTGCCCAAAGGGTGAAAAGATTACTTCTGAGTCTCTCTGCCTGGGTCACGTTGTTCTGTTCTGTTAACTAGAGGATGTTAACTTTTGCGTGCATCTGTGCATCAGAATTCTGAGCTGGTGTCTTTGTCTACCTTCCAATTATTATGATTAGGCAGCTCTGTGGCTAGTCTGTTATTGGTGTCGTGTTGGGGTTTGGGCAGATGCTTCCCGAATGATTGGGACATTGGGTGGTAGAATAGGTGGGGCTTCGCAGGCTCGCAGCTGCCTTGCTGGTGTGCATGCGCAGGTCAGGTCTATATCAGTGCTGCAGTAACTGCAGTTGCAGGGCTAGGTTGGCAAGTTGGATGTAGCGATGAGGCCGCCGTATGGTGTCGGTGTGTGCTTGATCTGCATCCGGTTTGGATAGGGGAAATGGGCATTGGGGGCGATGCTCTGGTATCAGGATTTGATTGTGATGCATGATGAATTGTTTGATATACGACGATAATGGTATCAGCCGGGTGGCTAGGGGGTGGGAGCGGAGTAGCGGACGGTACTGAGGGCGACATCACAGCCTTCACAGGGAAACAAGTGGTACGCTTGGGGAGATTGATATACTAGGAAGGGAGCGAGTGGGATCGATGTTCACTGTTGTGGTACTGTATCTTGCACAAAATACCTGGTTGAAACGGGGCTATAGGAAGGCACTGTTGAGCGTTGACCATCATCGGACGCAATGACAGAGGGCGGCGGTTTCCCTTATACTGTAACGACAGGTTGGATGGAGGACGCTGAAACCGGAAAAGGACGGGACAAGCCGTGGTCTATGGTCTATCCCTATCCCTTGAGCCGTGTAGCAGGATTGCAGGAGGCAGTGTTCCCCTCTAGTACATATTCTATCGTTTAACCGATTAATTATCGTGCGAAAAACGGCGGTTCAATCAGGCTAAATGACCATCTGAACTGAGTTATGACTGCACAGGCACCCACCACTTGCAGGAATGGATCGATAGGCTCGCCTTTCACGAAGTACGCAGAATTTAATCTGCAACGACCGTGATGCGACGCAAGCGCACCGAACAGAAGTTTCGCGACACCGGGCCGCCGGCCTCTTGGAAGAAACGGTTCCCGAACGCGCCCGTCGCGTCACGGACAGTTCCTGATCGAATCAGCCGTGACGCGCGCGGGCCGCCGGCCGGCCGGGCGAGCCCAAACTGAAACGGCCAACCGAATCCGGGTAGCCAACATGCGAAGTTCAAAGTCCAGACTGCTTAAGTTGGGCTACCTCCCAGAGTTCCCAGATGGTCATGCGTGGTTAATAGTAGAGTCAAATATTTGGCTATAAATCAAATGATAAGAGTTAAGTCATACAATAGATGTCTCATATTTATCACTAATTTTTTTTATTATATGTGATGTCATGTCTTATTTTCTCTTTTCTACTTTTCCTCACATGTATTTTTATTTGGGCCTATAAATACATATGCTTCCGTGTCAAGCTTGGTGTTAGAACAATAGCCAAGCTCTCTTCTCTTTCCTCCGTTCTCTTCTCTACATCAACAAAAATACTGACTAATTTGACTTTATGTCTATTGTTGTACCTGTTCTTAAGCGACCCGAATGGTAAACAGTAGGAAAGTACGTGCCGCATGCATGCAGGTTATGATAACCTGACGACGCCGGCTGCCTGCCTGCTCCCACCAGTACGTCCTTGAATTCTCGTGGCTTTGTTTGGTTGTGTTATAATTGTAGCGTGTTAGGAACAGTAATAACTTTGACCACTAATTACAGTGTCAAACAAAATCAGTTTACAAAACCAACTTTAAAACTCCGCGTTAGTGATCCTGAAGAATCTAATGAGGCCTTTGACTGCGCGATTAGAGGATGGTACTGTAGCATTAATGTAGCTAATTATCGCTTAATTACCGTCATTCGATTTGTTGCGAAAAGCTACCCCCATCTCTAAATTTTTTTGCAAATTGACTTCATTTAGTACACCATGCATGCGAGATTTTCTTCTCGAAAAATATGCACGCTAGGATTCTTGCAAAACCAAGGCCGTGTCAACCCCTGCGCCTGTGCAGCCATATCGCGGATCAATCACGACAACAATACGGTCAAGTTGGGCTTAGCTCTAAAGTTGTGTTTAAATCACTTTGTATTTTGTATTTTTAGAAGAAAATCTTCAATATTTGAAGTATTAAATGTAGACTAATCACAAAATTAATTACAGATCTCGTCTGTAAACTACGAGACGAATCTAATGAGCCTAATTAATCCATCATTAGAGCATGTTTACTGTAGCATTAATGTAGCAATTTAGTGCCTAATCACATCCTAATTAGGCTCATTAGATTCATCTCGCGATTTATAGTCCATTTATATAATGCGATTTATTTTTTGACTACATTTAGTACACCATGCAAGCGATTTACAAAAACTTTGTATTTTTTGTTTTGGGATCTAAAAAGGCCTAAGTTCTAATAACTATACACATAGGATACTATACATAGCATCCATCCAAACTGCTGAAAATTATGAATCCCCTCTCCCTCCGTCTCTCTCCTTGTGTTTTTCTCGTGCATGCGTACGTCTTTCGCCGTACTAGAATATACAATTCCCGGCCATTTTTCGGACGCATCTCGTCAAACGGCCCTGTAACAGATAAGTACTACTTGTAAGGCCAGTCTCAGTAACAATTTCACATGGATTTTATGGCATTAAATGAGTGGACACCTCATCAAAAATGAGGACGAAAGATCTTTGCAAGGAGAGAGGAGGAAACCGTTTCGTGGGGACGAAACGAGTCCCGCGCCGTTTCCAAGTCGAAACGCGCAGTGAGAGCTGCGAGCGTTTCATGGCGTTACATCTTGGAAGGTCGACGCAATGTAGTGGACACTTAATTATTATTATTCAGTTATTTTGAAGGCTGCAATGTAGTGGAAACTTAAGTATTCTTTTCAGTTATTTTGGTGCGAAACTGCTCCATTCTTTATTATGTGAACGTGAACTGCTGGTTTCAGATTGAAGCTCCTTTCAGCATCATCTTTATTTATCATGTTCTATTAGACTAAATACATAGTTTAGAAACAATTGCAAAAAAGGCTATAGAGTTCTCATGGTACATTTGATCACAACACAATGTACATATTAAATACTGCATCCTGCCTATGAAACTGTGTAGCGAAACTGTGCACTGAGAGTGGTAGTTTTATGGCAGTTTCATCTCACAGAAAAGCTAATGTGGCGGTCTAGGTTACAGTGCCATGAAACTCCCACTGAGACTGACCTAACTGGTCTGTTGCTGCGATCCAATCATGACCACGCATGCAACGTTTTATTCCCTTCCCACATAAGCGGTCAACACGTCTCGTCACCCGCCTCGCCCGCGCCGGATCGAGATCGCCGTCGCGATGACGCACGCGCGGCGGCTACCGCCTGCTCCGGCTTGCCCCCGGCGACAGGCCGGGCCACCGGGCCGCGCCGACGAGAGGGTGATGAGGGCCCCAAGACGACCTCGACCGATCGCGCGCGACGGAATTGTCTCGTCCGCGTGTTTGACGATTGAGCTAGATAATATATCATCTGTCATCTGACTATACGAGAGCATCCTGGAATCGGAAGGGGAGGGGACGAGAGGATTCTCTCTCTCTCTCTCTCTCTCTCTCTCTCTCTCTCTCTCTCTCTCTCTCTCTCTCTCTCTCTTGGAAAACCACCCAGGAGCCCAGGAAATTGGAGCGTGGATGGTTGGATCGATCTGTTCCGTTCCGTCGCCTGCTTCCCTTCGTATCCGAGGTTGGCGGCGCGTGATCCTGCCCTGGACATTTTAAGCCCTTTGGTTCGGATTTATCTGAATTGACAACATGTACGATCGTACCTCCGCAGGTCAGAGTTTTTTTCCTATCATGTTCGATCGTACATGTTCTTCAGAAAATTAAACTAGGAGTTCTTTTAAAAAAAACTAGGGCCGAATTGACCGGTCAAACCAGGGCTCGTACAGTAGAAATTGCAGAAAAAGGGAAGGGTGTTGGCAGGGTGCACTTTTTCTCCGCCTAGTACCACACGTACTAGCTCTAGTAAAAAAGGAAACAGAGAAAGGCTAGCTGTTCGTGTTCCCATCCCATGCCATGCATGTAAAAACGCACGCTCCACGTCCTAGATTTACCGCGCCGTCTATGTGCCCACCGATCGAGCTGGAGCGCCGCCGTGCGTGCGTGCGTGCGTGCAGGTGACAAGCTGCCAGCCCTCCTAACAGGCTACTAGCACGGAGCAGGGCTAGTGTTGTTTGTGCCGTTGTGCGCGCATGTGGGGAGCAACGCGCTGCAGGGGGGGCGCACGCGCCTTTTGAGCCGGGCGGGCCGGTGTTCTTCTCCAGGCGCACGCCTCCGCGGCCTCGACACGAGCTGAGGGGCGCGCGCAGACGGAGGAGGAGGAGACCGGCGGGGCAGCGGCGGCCGTCGTTGCCAGAGCGAGACAGCGCTGGCACACATGCATGGGGGTCAGCCCCAAAGGGAATGTCTTTTGGCATCGGGCAGCCCAACCAGGGGTTAAAGGCGCCTCGCCTCGCCCTGCCCGGCGGTCCCGCCGGTCCGGTCGATGCCATTCCTCCAATCCTCCTCTAGTCCTCCTACCCAAGCTCTAGGGTAGGGCCGGCTGGCCCAAAAGCGCATGCATGATGCAAGCTGCACTGTGTACCCTCTCTCTAGCTGCACTGTGTGTCTGTAGTAGTCTCTCTATGTAGAAGTATATTCGGCTCTTGTTGTTTAGATGCATGAAGTTTTGGCTGTAAAACACTGTAGTATTTTCATTTGTATTTGGCAATTATTTCTCCGTCATAGGTTAACTAGACTCAAAAGATTCGTCTTGTAAATTATAGATAAACTGTAAAATTAGTTATTTTATTTAGTTACATTTAGTACTTCATGTATGCGTTTAGAGATTTGATGTGACGAAAAATCTTGTAAATTTTTGAAATTTTAAAGACATCTAAGACACCACGGCACACACCGAAGGCTCCGATCCTTTGACACGAACGAGCCAGGAAAGTAGAGGGCTAGAGGGAGGGGTCCATCCTCCATGGGAGAGGGGCTGTTGTGAGGTAGGGAAAGGACGTGCCCAAACTCCCATACGTGCCCGGCTTTGGGCTCTTAATCATATGCGCCATGATTCCACTCCGCAAGGCCACCGCTCGCACCCACATGAGAGCCCATCGGGCGCGCATTTCGTCTAGGGTTCCCCCCCCCCCCCTCTGCTGCCACTATAGCTTTCGCAACGCATCGACCGATTTGACAGCAGCAGCAAGCTAAGCGAGAGCCGCAGCGTCGATCGATGCATGCACGAGGCCGGGGCTCGCCGGGGCGAAAGGTTTCGTCAGCAAAAGGCCCTTTCCGTGTTAACTTACTAACAAAAACAATCCCGCCCCCTCCTTGCTTTTGATCTCATCATCTCAAAAGGCCTGGCCCAGCCTCGGTAGGTGATCGATATAGAGAGAAAGAGATACTCGAGGATAAAAAGACGAGATATGAATTCAGACGCAGGCATAGCTTGGATAGATTTAGCATCTCGATCGATCTCGTCGTCTTTGCTGGTCGATCGGCCAGAAAGCTCCAGCCTAGGGCCCGCCTATGGCTTTGCGTTATCTCCGTCCCTCTCCCCAGCCGGCCTCCTCCCTTTTCTCCGCTTTCCTTCTTGGAAAAGATTTTTCGTTGGGCTAGCTAGCTGCTTGGGTACGAATGGGGAGAGGGAAAGTGGCTAATCATGCACCAAAGTAGCAGCAGGAAACGTATAGTATGTGCAATTTGGTCGATAGCAAAGATCACCAGCCTCTCATGATGTGTCCAACGATCGAATCAGCTGCCGTTTTCAGTCGTATAGCTTAGGCACCACACACACTCCGTCTGGGCCGGGCAATGGGCATGCCATTGCGCATAAACCGGTCAACGAAATAGTTATTATCATTGTTCCTTTTTTTTTACTTGAGGCATGATTGATGATTTTGACCTTTCCACTGTATTTGGAGATGCTAGTTACTCCATCCGTCTTAAATTATTAGTCGTTTTGGATTTTCTAGATTCATAGAATTTACTATGCACCTATGTAGATACATAACAAAATCTATGAATCTAAATTTAGAAAAAATAAAATGACTAATAATTTGAAACGAAAGAAGTACTTTGACAAGCTAAGTCTAATGATACGACTTATTATGTTTTTAAAAAAAAACGCTATCGTTCCGACCATTCATAAAGTAGTCGAACTTCACAAAATTTAACACAGTAATTTGATTCTAGGATGTCCAGTAAAAAGAACGGAGTTAGGGCAATGTTCTAGAATACATTTGGATCGGCAGTTGCTTCTAGAAAGCACTTTGACTGTTAATTTAAATAAAGGCAGTTACAAAACCAACTCCAAAACCCCTGCACTAGGAACCTTGAAGAATCTAACGAGGTCTTTGCTCGCGTGATTAGAGGATGTTACTATAGCATCACTGTAGTCAATCATCAATTAATTACCATCATTAGATTCGTTGCGAAAAGCTACACCCATCCGTGAAGAAATTTTGCAAATATACTCCATTTAGTACTCCATGCATACAAAATTCCATCGTAGAAATTCCTAGAATAGGAATAACCAAACAGGGCCTATATATGTCTACAGCTTCAGATGTACATGTCATCATCATCCTCTCGTGGTCTCGCAGTCTTTCACTGAAGTTACATCGATCACTTAACAATAATGCAGGGGATCAATCTTTAATTTCACATAAAGTATATCTATAACTAAAATCTAAAACTAAGTACTCATAATGATCACTAAGAGTACGTTGATCGTAATCTACAAACTAACAACAATAACTTACGGCCAGACAAACAGTACGATGAAACAGCAACATGCATGCGTACGTGTTATATACGTGTATAATCCACCAGGCACAGTCATACAAGAACAGTTACCGGCTACAACAATTTGCTGCAAGTATTCGTCGATCCGTTAGGATTTACATACCCAGCTGGAGAAATGTTGCTGCTCCTTCTCGCCAATCCAAGGAAGCCCGGGGTGCTGCTGCTGCTGCCGAAATAGTTGTAGTTCTGTGACGACCTGCTTGGCGCGCTGCTTGTGCTCGTGCTCGTGCTGCTGGTGCCTAGGGTTTCCAGCGCCTGGACCTGGGACTTGAGGAACTTGAGGTAGCTGGCCGCCTCGTCCAGCATGGACGCCGTGTCCATCTTGCTGCCGCCGGGGACCAGCTTCTGCAGCACGCGGAGTCGCTCGCTCACGCGCTCCCGCCGCAGCCGCGCCGCCACCGTCTGCGGGTCGCTCGAGATGCGCACGTTCTTGCGCCGGGGCTTCTCCGCGGACGCCGCCGCGGCGATCTCGGGGCCGAGGTTGACGGGCCGCATGGCGGCCGCGCGGTAGATCATCTCCTTCACCTGCGCCATCGCCTCCATGTCCGGCTCGTACCCGGCGGCGGCGGGGTCGCGCGCGCTGTGCTGGGCGCCCTGCTGGCCGAAGCTGATGCTCGTCGCCGCACGCCGCTTCGCGCCGCCGGGGCGCGGGAGCAGCGCTGGTGCCGGCGCGGTTGTCGCGTTGCCGACCGGGTACTCGTCGGCCACCTTCCTCTTGGCGTGGAGCTCCTGCTGGTGGTGGGGGGACGACGCGTGGGTGAACGGCGGCCGCGGCGCCGTGGTGGGCGACATGATGGACGTCGGCGACACCACCTCGGCGTCGAGCCCGCTGCTGTAGTTGTTCGACTCCCCGGAGGAGATGTTACCCCCGGTGGTGCCGCTGTAGCTGGAGAGCATGGGGCCGTTCGACACGGCCCCGGTGTCGCCGAGCTCCCTGGTGAACGCGAGCGCCGCGTCGAGGAGGCCGGCATCGAACGAGTCCCCCGTCCCCGCGCCCAAGAACGCGAGGGGGTCACTGTCCATACTCGCGGCGCCTTCGAAGGCGCCGCAATTCGAGCTCACCTGGCACGACGCTCCGGTGTCGCCACCGCCGCCGCCGGCGAGGACGACCTCGTCGCACTGGAGCTGTCCAAAGCAGGCGCCGACGAAGGGCTCGTCCATCTCAAACCGGCCGCATCCAACCTGGCTCGAGAAGTAGTCATCGACATGGTGGCCAGCGCTGGCCCAGCCGAAGGTAGCGTCCATCGCCGCCGCCGCCGGTCGATCCGAAGGGAGCTGAAACGACTGGCGCAGGGATTCTGGGACGACGCTATAACTGTGCACTGCACGAAAGAGGATTGCTTCAAGCGTTAGAGGAATCCATGGCCATACGTAAGAAAAGAATACAACGACCCATCTACGTCGAAGAGGGAATCCAAATCGGGTTGCCGAATGAACATCAAGAAACAGTCACACGGGTATGGCATTGATGGGCGGACAAGGACGGGAAGGAGATGTCTCGAACCTCATAATTACACTGTCTGTATTCTTCTTCTCTCTTCACATGCTTACAAAAGCAAGATCTACTACAGCTCAAGGGTATGAGAGATCTTCTTCTCTTCTTGTTTTTTACAGAACGATTTCTACCGCTAGTTAATAAGATTCGCCAGCCGCGGGAGGTAACTAATATAATTAAAAATAAACCGAGATGATTGAATTGATTGGATTATTTGGATGCATGAAATCACGTATGCTAATGATGGGGAAGTGATTAACAGGGATATACAGGATCTGTTTTAATTTGTTCATTCATACCTTCTCTATCAATCACGACTGCTGCTGATCGATGATTGATGGCAAAACGGTGGGGGACAACAACACGTACACGCGGCTTCGCTTCGCCGACGAGCGCACCTCCACGCGGCTTCCAAGTTCCAACAGCTAGCCGCCCTTGTAAGCACACCGTCAGGAACGGCGCTGAGCCGCCGCCGCCGGCCGGCCGGCAGCTCGGATGAACGACCAGCGAGGCGAAGACGGCGAGAGAAGCTAAGAGAGGATCTGTGCCCAACGCCGGCGACTTATTAGTATGCTGCTGTACTAGTAGCTAGCTATAGCTAGTAGTACTCTAGCTAGCGAGCGAGGTGAGCGGTAGTACCTGCAGCGGTGTAGGCGGTAGCGGATGGAGTGGAGTAGGCGGGAGTGATTGACCAATCACTCAGCAATCAGAGCAGCGGCCTGGGCTTCGCGGAAGGGCTCTCGCCGTTTGAGTTAGCTTAGGCGAGCACAGGCAGTGGGGAGGAGGAGAGGAGAGCTGAGGGAGGAGGGAGACAGCACAGATCATATGTGTGGGATGGTCCTCCTGTTTATGGCTGCAACATACGGGCTTCTTTTATAGATGGTAGCTATGCCTATTTCCTCCTCGCCTTGCCTACTTATTAACTGTCCCTCTCTCACTTTATCTCTTTTTCTCAAAAAAAAAACTTCCTTGAGAAAAAAGATGGTGGTACTAGTATGTGTTCGATCAGTAGGGGAAAGATGACGCTGCTGATGAGTGGGCGGCACATGAACATGCATCCATCTACAGTTGACGCGCTCTCATAAATACATGCCCAAAAACCTCCAATCCTTTTGTATATATCTATCTATTTGCGCAAGCGTTACGTGTTACATGAGTATGCCGTCCCGTGCTAGATTCAGTTACAACAAACGATGTTCCCATTTGCTCGGGTCAAGCATGCATCAGTCTAATCACACGCATAAACTAGATTAACAGTGCAGTATATATGATACTATTTTCCAGACAATACTGGCAGCAGCGTATCAGTGTGTGTGCACTCGAAGTAGCTAGCCAGCTAGTAGAATACCGCCAGGTTTTTCACGTAAAAAGGTTTCCACAACTTTCCTTGGCCCTGGCTCCGATCTGGGGGCTCTGCAAGCTTTGTTCGCCTTTGTCACCGCAGCAGGGCTGAGGAATCAGAAGAGGGAAAAAGATTGACGGCTGCCCGCTGCACGCCCTCTCCAGCCCTGCCCGTTTCAGGGCCGGGCGGGGCGCAGTAACTTTCTGGACGCTCTCGCCTTTTTTTGCCAATTTTTGAGAGGAGCAACGCAAGGGGGGCAGCGCCCAGGCCGCCAGCAGCCTCCCCCTCCTGATGCATCACATGGAAGTTTGTAGCTTTATTCCTGGACGTGCACGCATGATTCAATCCCTCGCCCAGCCCGCTGCGTATGACCATGCGGCCGGGCATGCATAGACCTGCGATGATATATTCACTGCGCGCGGTAGAAGGCGGCCGCTAGGCAACAAGGTTTTACTGAAATGGTGAACTGACCAACAGGCACGCAGTCGGTGAGGCCTTTCTTCAGAGCGCAGAGAGCGCAGAGCAAGAGGACGAGGAAGCTGCAGCAGGTTCGTGGTGATTTGATATGATGAAGTGGATGCGAATTGAGTTGGGGTAAGGTAAAATCGGACAAAAAAAGTGAACTGTAATGATAGCATTGATGCAAAGCAAGGAGAGCAAAAGAAGACCATGCCAAGCTTACAGAAACGGAGACAGATTTCAATGATTTATTGGTGAGCATATTGATCATTTTTTTTCTTTGATTCAGACGAGATTGGAGACCGCGTCAAATCTTCAGAGTGTATGATAGGGTGGTGGAGATCTGGACCACATTGATGATGATAGGAAACCAATTTTACAAAGGCTAGCTAGGCTTTATTATAAATTGGAGAGATTGTTTGCATGTGTTTTTTTTTCCCACCAAATGGAGACGTTTGCTACTAGTTTGGATCGCAGTACCACTGGTTAGTTTTCTTTTTCTTTTGGGGGAACCCACTAGTGGGCTAGCTACGTGTGAGTTGTAACGATGATGCAAGATGCTGGTATATAGCCCTCAGCCCACAGTATAGCATAGAGGGACAAACTGGTGGTAGCCTGGTTTGTAGATTTTGTGCACATGGCGCTTAGGCTCTAATATCATGGCAAACTTACTCCAACATATATATATATATATATATATATATATATATATATATATATATATATAGTACTATGCACAATAATCATCAAAGAAAAAGTACACTCGGTCGAGTAAAAAAGAAGTGCTGACAGGATCTGCATCTTGTTTTCTAGGGAGTTGTCTGCGGTGATAAGATGGGGGCGAACATGTAGATGTATATATAACTCGGGGGAATGTCCTAAGAAAGTAACATTGTGTAAGGACAAGTAATAACTCCACTTGCTCCAAGAATATAATATAGTATTGTATTTGTAATGGAGCTCTAGTGTACGTACTGTCTCATTTTATTGGGAGGCACATGACTAGCTTTGTCTTGGCATGGTTAACGCCATCCTTTGCGCTTTAGTTAGTTTGCTAGCTATTCTGCAGGTTTTGGATATCAGTACGATTTATCTTTTTGAGGGAACTTATAATTGTGATTAGACATAGAAGGCAATAAAGTGCATATATATATATATATATATATATATATATATATATATATATATATATATATAGAGAGAGAGAGAGAGAGAGAGAGAGAGAGAGAGAGAGAGAAGCCCTATATATAGTGATTACCTCATTCATTCAGCTCTCATATGCAAAAAAAAATGACAATACTATATGTGAGGGGGTACGTAATCATCCAAGACAGAGAGGTATTTCAATTCAGTGATTAGACATTTCATAGTACCGCGCCATCAAACTTTGTTGCACATTTAATCACCGATATAATATGCAATCAGGTCCTTGATAATAGTATTATAAAATCACCATCCAGGGTACACATTACACACACACACACACACACACACACACACACACACACACACACACACACACACACACACAACCTCCCAGTGAGTGATGACTGATGAGCAGTGCCGCCCTCACATGGACTGCTCCAAAACCTGAACACGCCATCTTAACAATTCCGACGAGCAAATGCGTCGTCGTCGTTTACCAGACGCGCGCGGATCGGATTATTGGATCAGTTCTCCAGGGAATCGAAATCGAAGGGAAATTATTAAAGGGGTCATTTTCCGAAGGCAAATGAATTCGGTGGCCGGAGAGCAGCGAGAGTCGTTGGTTAAATAGTATTCTCCCCCCTGAATAATAAAGCCGACGTGAGCAAATCGCACTCGCGGTAACTAACTGCATTGTAGGTCCAACCACCTGCGTCCTCTCTCTGCAATTTCGTTTTGTTTTCTGAAAGTTGCGTTGTTGCTTTGGCACCTCCGTCTTGGTCGAGGAGAGGATTCGTTGCGTCACTGCTTGCATACTCTACCACGGCTCTGCACAAAGAGGATAGGACGCTCTCGATCGGCCCTTCTCATCTAGCAGAGATGAGACCAGCAGCTGATGCTAGCTCTAGCTAGCTAGAAAACAAGGCACCAATTCAGCTCGATCGGCGGGGGAAGAACGGCCAGGGCGCGGGCACGTCGGCCGCGCTCGAGCAACCCGGTTTCGAGATTTCGTCAGCGGCATCGGTTGCGGAGGAATCCACAGTTTCGAGGAGGGGCGTACGTGAGGACGTTGAACCGCACGGCACACCGGCCGGGATGACGACGACGGCGACGGCCGTGGGCAGCTGGTAAAAGTAGCTAGCTTCCCTTACATGCTCATCTCGCCGCCGGGCATATGTATGTATGTATGTATGTATGTATGTATGTATGTATGTATGTATGTATGTATGTATGTATGTATGTATGTATGTATGTATGTATGTATGTATGTATGTATGTATGTATGTATGTAGAATTTAGTGATTTAATTAGATATACGTACTATTCATTTTTGTGAAACAATTAGCTATGTGTGGTACATAAGTTTAGCATTAAGATTAATGTGCTCAGTTGAAAGCTACGTCATATTTTATATTCCTTGGATTAATTTCTCTGATCGTACAAACGACAGTGCAATAAGTTGCCGAAAACAACCATCCATATATATGTCGGCAGCAGGCTCTGGAGTTACGGCGTGTGTTGACATTGTATGTATCTCGATCTGCTAGGAACTGGAGGTCAAATCCGTTTGTTGCTAAGATTCAAACAAAATTTGACTTCTTTCTCTTTCTGAAGAAACAAAATTTGACTTTGATATATGTGAGCTCAAGAAAAATCCAATCTAAGCAATCCTATTGACGTGTTCTGTTTTCTTGGAAACTTTATCTGCTGCGCACCGTCAAGGAATCTATTACGGTATATATATTATATGATTGGCTAGATCCCAGAAATTTGTATTAGTTGTAGCATTATTTTTTTTCGAATTTATTGTAAATAAACTACATGGATGCTATATATACCCCCAATGTTAGTTAAGAGTATTGTTTAATTTACTAGTATTTCACTTAGATACGTACTCGGGTATAGGAAATGAATACCGTAAGTTTTGAATTTGGACCATCAACCACAAACATATCCACAGATCGGATAGCTTAAAGGAAGATTCAGATGAACCATTGGTTTGGTGCATATATGTTAGGATCTTTGGGACCTCTAGGAGTAGATCGGCGGGATTTTCTATACTGTGAGACATACCTTGTCACTCTTATTTCCGTCTATGACTCCGGCGCCATCTCGTTCGTCGATGAAGACTGGGCACGGGCAGCGGCGGGCGGTGTAGAAGTGGCAGTGCAGTCTCGTCGGCGGTCTCGGCGTGACGCAGGGGCGACGGGCTCGCGGTGGCATTGGTGGCGGCTTCCCGTCGCTTCAGCGCCTCCCTCTCAATCGGACTAGGGTTAGGACGGTGGGACACTATGGCGACGACGAACCTCTTGTACTGTGCCGCAGTCCCCACCTCCTCTATATATGGCACTGCGCGACAGGGGGCCACCAGCCGTCTATTGGGCTGGGCGTCCCCGATCAGGACACGAATCAAGGGCCCAGTTCGCCGTTGGGCCAACTGGTGGAGATCAATACTAACAATATATAGCTACTTAAATATCTCCGTACTAAATTTCCTGTCTCATGGGATTGACCCAATTTTGTCAGATACTCGAGGTGTTTTTTTTTATACTTGATACTCCAGTTATAGGCATCATGATCTCTCACATGGGCTTGCCGTTCGTACTTGCCGGTACTAGATTTCTGTGTCTCGTGATGATGTTTTGAGGCATCTTGCAATGATTGGAGCCGAGCAAGGATCTTCGTTAGTTATGCCTTGATTTGTTCTTCATTTTCCTGTTTTGTACGTATATGTATAGGGTACGGTGGTTGAACACATGTGTATCAGATTCAGGAGTGAAGTGTGTATACTCTGTATGCCTGTGTATAAGAACAAGATTTGGCTGAATTATTAGATCATTTATTTGGAGTCTGCTAACAATCGGAAATGTCTTTGCCTGATTATATCAGCCCCAAAAATATTTGCTGAACACGGATTATGGACTTTATTACTATTTTAATACACTTATATATTAAACACACTTATGCATATATGTTCCCCGGCCGCAAATAATCCACTTCATGCGAGTTAAATATTACTGTTAATTATTTCAATATTGCAGGAGCAGAAGTTGCCTGCAATATATTTGTAGTGTTATTACTATTCTACCTGATTAATACTTGTTCCTGTTCATCCTAAATCATCATTTTGTCGGGTTCCTGGTTCAGTATATACTGGAGTTTATACCTACCGGTGACCGGTCTGATATTAAGCTGCATTAAAAAACGTTATGTATATCCATTGCCACAACATTTTTCAGTGGTTATTCATAGACTATCTGTTTGTCGTTGTATGCTTGTTCTGTAAATTTATTTGATAGGATTCTGTACTATACAATGTTGTGGAAGATGTTGACCAAACTTTTGTAGTTTGGCAGATAAAAGTTGCGTCTCGAAATTAAGATAGTGAGTGCGATGGGTGTAAATTTAATTATGCTCTATCTTATTAGCCCGACATTGATGCAAAGGAGTATGATGATGTTGCATTGTTGCATAAATGTTAATTATAAGTTTAATGCAGATTTGATTATTACAAGTTTTTTTCCTTTTTTCTGAAAAAAGAAAAAATTGTAATAATATAGGCTAGCTTATTTCGACATGCACCCCAATTGCGGAACATGATTATCCTTAAGGATATAGGCTCTGCAAAACTATACAATTAAAACGCTAGGTTAGTTGGATAGAAAAGTCCGCAAACGAATCAAATTGTACTCGAACTGTGGTTCTTCAACTTCAATCGCCACATAACACGTCAAACCTGTTCGGCTTGCTGGTGGCTGATGCTAATTCGTTGCGAGAGAAAAGTACTACTATCTAGCTGATGGCTGGTGGCTGGTGCAGTCGTGCAGATTTGGTGTGAGAGAAAAGCGTTGGGATTGATTTATATTTGTTCTAAAAGAGTTGTGCTGAGTACAGTGAAAAGAAAATGTTAGCAATTTTGGGGGAAAATAGAAAAAATGCTAAAGAAAATGAATGCATACAAATAAAATCATGGATAATGATCTTTCCATGGGAGAAGCGCTCATTGAGATCCTTCCAAACAGCCTCGGCTCATTCGTTGTGGATGATACTCTCACACAGGTACCGGGGGTTACAGTATGGTGAGAATCAGTTCGTTTCTGTAATGAAGAGAAATATATAGTGTTAGTTTTAATTATTCATGAACAGGATCTTAGCTTAGTCTAATCATGATCACTAATTACTTAATGCGGAATTAATTAGATTAATACTGACCAGAACCTTTGAATCCATGAACGCCACTGTAGTTGTAGTAGTAGGGCTGATGTAGATGAAGTAGAGTTTAATCTTCACCAATTAGAGAGATTTGGATCTCTTGTTGATGAAGATCTTGATGTCGATGATGACCAGCAACTCCCGCCGGTGCCTGCCACGAAGTAGATGAGGAAGTCGCGCTTCCCGTCCCTCCAGTGCCCTAATTGATTGGTGTTTTGCTAATCGCGAGATTAGCTGATTAGGGTTAGAGAGGGTTCCCCTCTACCTCATATTTATATACAGCACTGTGGGACCGGGGCCGACTTATAGATGGAAACATTAGGTGTACCTGCCAATCACGGTACATGACTTATTTGGTATGTTATCTCTAATTTGTGGAAATTATTTGCCATGCAGATCTAGGTTGTTATCCTGAGATCACAAAATTTCCAACATTCTCCCACTTGATCGAACGGTTAACAACTTAGGTTCGCTTTAAACTTATGTTCACACTCAGTACAATAGTAAGACCGGACCAATGCGTCGTCAGTAGTATTTAATTCACTACCGGGATTCCATTACCCACAGTTTACTGCAATACCTCGATAGAACGCTTATTACTTATTTGGGAATGATCATGTATCCAGAATCAGGTCCAAGACTGTTCACAAATCCCATACTTAATTTCGCAAAAAATTAAATGGGATGAGTGACAAGTCTTGAATAATATTTGCTAGCATAAACTCAACTTATTTTTTTAACTTTAATAAGTTGATTCTGGGACATTTCTTTCACAACATAATATTTAATCATCAGTAGTCTAGACATCATCAATAATTATGTTGTTACTCGAATGAGTACCGCAATCATAGCAGTATCAATTTGCTGTCCATAAACTTAACATCGGAATATAATTCTAAAGCTTGATAACTTAAAACATGCCTTATGCAATCTCAACTTTTCATTATGCCAAGTTTGCTTAGAGCTCTCAATATTATTGCTCTTTTCTGCAAGAATGAAGGACATAATCTAATGTGCACTTTTACATCCATACACTCTTATAGAACTCTTAGCTAAATAATTTATAATAAACAAGCATGCTATGGTGTCTTGTACATTATCCAATGGACCTCTTTTGTATAATATTAAACACATAAGGATTTCCGGCTTACAAATGCAAAGTCAATCACTTAGAGACTCATGCATAAGCTTCAAAAGATTGAAGCACAAGGAACGTCTTCCTTAACTTTATCTCAACTTTATTCTTAGGGTATTAGACATAATTTGCTAATAGAACAGCATATCTTAATATTTATTCTTATTGTATCACTTTAGACAACTTACATCTCAAGTGATGATCCTAACACTTTCTTGGTCCAATCTTAGTGTACATTGATGCCCAAAAACATAAGAGGCTTTCACCAAGATTACTTTAAATTTAATTTAATGATGATAGGAAATCTCACAATATTAGTAGCATATTCTAATCACCACTTTACTTAGTAGAGCATCATCCACTTAAGTATTAGGATAGTAACTTTTCCACCTTAATCTCAGTACATACCTTTATCCATGAACATTTAATCATGGTAAGCTATAAGCTCAGTATTTTTAATTTTCTTTCGGAATCATGATCATGGCAAGATACTAATTTGATTCCATCACAAATTTATACTAAAGCTCATAGACTCAATTTATGGCCTCCTTTATAGTGACCTTCAAAACGAATGAGGTCATTCTTTTATGCCAACATCAACCGTTATTATATATCACATATTCATGTTGGGATTAATCAACTTATGAGAATCCTCAACAAAATATATGGTAGCTTAAGATGGAGGTTTACTTAACTAATGACATGAGTTAAATATTATGAGATTCTGCTACTTGAATCATCGATGCGGGGTAACTAAGCCCACATCTCTCCAAATCATCTCTTCCTCCTTTGTGAGCTCCCACTGACTCCCACTAATCTCTGCATTCTTTTAAGAACACAACAGTTGAAACAACTGATCTTTGCATTCCTTTAGAAACACAATAGTTGAGACAATTATAGTGGTAGAAATGATACCCTCAGACTTATTAGGATATCCATAAATGGTAGCTCATCATGACATAAGTTCTTTATCTTTAGTATACCATTGATCAATTTCCTTTACTAATCAAGCTCACACCAGCGATGGCTAGAAATGAACAAGAGCAGCAAAGTTTATGGTCAAATATTTACCAAACAGCGATGGCTAGAAAATGATAAATATAAGCCATACTTCAAAAGTCTCGAGCTTCATTGAACTAGTCAAATAGCGATGGCTAAAATGAACTAGAGCAACAAAACTTTGTGAACATGTATCCATTAATCAGCGATGGCCAGAATAATGAATAAAGTCACACTTAACTTTATTTGAGACAATTGGCTTTATGGAGTAATTCTCCTGTCACAAAGGTTTTTTTTAGCATTCTCCATCATATTCACCCTTTATATGAGCCAATTTTCTAATTCAGCCTTTTGAATATCAATCTTTATGGGCAAATAAAATATGGTGATAACTCTTTATAGTCTTACATCTAATGACTGGAGTATCTCTTATTCTTATGAGACATTACAACTGGAGTATCTCTTATACTTGATGAGACATTCCAATTCTCCCCTTCGAAATGTGATTTAACTAATAATATCACAATTTCGACAAGGTCTCATAAACAACTTATTGAAGCATTACACAATATGCAAGAAATAAATAAAATAATTCCTTGACAAGATAGCAAAATCAACAATGATGATATACTTATTATCTCAAAACTTAAAAATTGTTCAGAATCACTTATTACTGAAAACAAATATGGCTAAATATATAAAACTAATGCGAAGCATTTAACATCTTCATCATCATCATCATCATTAAACTTTGCTCCCCTTGAACTCCCTGATCTTATGGGTCAGACTTAATGACCTACTGGGAATGCATCTCAATCAATCCACCAAAATTTAGGGGAAACTTTAACTTAAAAGAGCTTATGAGACAACTTTATTATCCTTCCATTGCACTTGATGAAGTGACTCACATAAGTTATATCTTACTGGAGTATCCACATTTTGAGCATGCTTATTATAATTCTCTAGTAGAGAAGCCATAAGATATGGCACCAGCGGATCATCAGAGATGAACCTGCCAAGTGCTTTAAACTCCGCAGCCATATTGTACATGCTCTTAATGTGTATACTTAGTCCATTGCGTCCATCATAACGTGAGGTAGACAACTTATTTATGAGGAAGTTGGAATAATTAATTTTATAACATTCCTTAATGGAGTTCATAAACTCCTTAACATTTAGTTCCCTATCATCCTTCCTATAAGGAAATGATCCCCTTATGGCATCTGAGATCGAATGTTTTATAACTAATTTTGCAAATTCGTTGGATTTTTACCATTTCTCCAACTTAATTGCTCATTATGATTCTCAGTACTTATAGAAGGATTGACAGGTTTATACTCATAAAGTGTGTAATCAAAGTCCAGAACTCTGAGAACTGCACACACCTCATTATTCCACTTAGGAAAGTTGGTGCCATTAAAGGGCTCAATGGTACTTAGTAAGTCCTTATAATCCACTGAAAAATCATAAAATTGAAGTCTCAATAATCTTATACAACAAGATACACATAAAGGCACAAGATTAACCCTACGATGGTTTTATTAAAATCATGCCATAAGTTTCAATTTGCATCACCGATGGGGAAAACAAACGAAACTTATCATTAACTCATAATTAAAACAACGATGGTCAGAATTAATTACAAGTGTACTCTAATCAAACTTCTCGATGGTTCCATTTGATTAGAGAGCATCTTAATTGTATATGGTGGAAAATATATAATTTTTTAGCTTAAACAATGAGAACTAATGCAATATTCATCAATAAAAGCATAATGGAAACATTAAGGCAAATACACTTATTCTGGAATTTTAAACTTAAATTTAAACAGTGAAAATGACACATAAATCATAAAGAGATTAAATTTCACTGTAGATATAAGCCTTATAAAATCTTAAACTTGCATTATATAATCAGTGCATAAAACCTTATTAAACTTAATTGCACTGAAAATTTAAACTTTATTGCACTTACAAAAGATAAGGCTCATTAATCTTTAGATTCTTTCTCATTTAACAAGCACATCTAACATTATGAATTAATTGTGCTGAAAAACAAGACTCATCAATAGCCCAAAATAAACTCATTATTAATGATAATTCTCATTATCAGTGATAATTTCCCATAGTTACTCTTTAAATTAATCTTATAATATCAAAACTATGGAAAATATCACTATTCATACTTTGAGAAATATTTATCATAGATAAAATCAAGCAATAAACTTATTTGTGAAATTATAAACAATAGACATCTCAAATATGAAATAAATACTTATGGGTATTAGATAAACATAAGGCTGATGATTATAAGTGCAATAGTAATTAATTAAAGCCTTTAATCTTAAACAGTGAGGAAATAAAACTTAAATCATTAAAATAGTAAATACAAAGGCTTTAAAACATAAATTGGGCTCAAAACTAATTAAACAGAACAAAAACTCAATTCAGCCCGTGAAACGCTCCCCTTGCGCACGGCCCATTTGCGCGCATTGGCCCAATTCGGCCCAACCCGCGAAAATCCTAACGCGGAACGATTTGGACCGTTCATCAAGATCCGGTGGCCAGGAACTAATCTGGTGCCGTATATAAACGTGGAGGCGGTCTGAAAACCCTACAATCCAGCCTCACTTCTCTTTTCCTCTCCACGGGCAGCTCATGCCCAGCCGCCGCTCCTCACTGGCCCTGACGCGCCGCCGCCGTTAGAGCTCCGCATGTGCGGGCGCCGCTGCACGTGCTCCCTGATGCGCGCGAGTAGCGCCTGAACGAGCTCGTCAGGCTCCGCGCGAGCCGCGCGCCGTAGCGCTGATGCGGGCCCGCCAGGGAGCCGGCCGCCGCTGGCCACTGGCTGCCGAGCGCCTCATACGCGGGCCCGTGCCACGAGCGCCACCGCCCCGCCTCGGTGCGCCGGCCCCATGCAGCGGGTGCTGCGAGGGCCTGCGGCGCCAGCGCCGCCTCCTCATGGCGTGTGCGCGGCTCGGGCAAGGCAGCAGGCCTCGGCCGCCGGTCTTGGCCGTGCTCCGTGCAGGGCCCCTCGCCGGTGGGTGCGTGCGTACTCATCGCATGCACGACCGTCGAGGGCTCCTCGCGGTGCAAACTGGTCAGACCAGTGCACTCCTGATGCGCACGACTGGTGAGTTTTAGGTAAGAACTCATCCATTAGGGTTAGGGTTCATGAGATTTGGGGATTTCTTGATTCGATCTGAAAGTTTGTCATTCCCCTTCTTCTAATTGCTGACTGATGCATCTTACCTCTTGGATTTGGGCTTTAATTTGCGGAATAAACATTAACCAGTGGGCTAATTTGGGGAAAAACAGTAAGCAATCTTAAAACCTAACCTTAATTACTTAACTTAATCATCAATTAACATGAAAGTGCATCGGCCTAAACATGAATTAACATAAACATAATTGTTTAGATCTAATCCGAGGTACTTAGCCTAATCAGATTAAGATTTGCATTACTCAGAATCTAATCTGAATAGGATAAGGCTAATGACTTCATAAACATTGACCTTAATTTAATTCGCCCATAAAACCTTACGTGCAGGGACTTAATCTTAGTTTAATCAAGTCGATTACTTTGCACATTATAATAGTGCGGATGCGGAAGCTTAGTCGCACGTATATGCACAAGGTAGAATATTAATCAGCATACACATCACGCTGGACATCACTAATTGCACATAACATATCAAATATGTGTTTATTTCACGCAAACAGAATAGTAGATCCAATCTACTAATTGCATTGCACTGATTTGCATATAGCACTTAAATGATTAGATCCATATCAGAATTAATTACCCATGATTAAGCACCGAACAGATCTAAATTGACATTAATCAGAGGCTAAGAACTTGATGGCTCTGGATTAGGATCATGACAGATCTAAGAAAGGCTCTTGATACCGATTGTTAGTTTTAATTATCCATGAACATGATCTTAGCTTAGTCTAATCATGATCACTAATTACTTAATGCGGAATTAATTAGATTAATACTGACCAGAACCTTTGAATCCATGAACGCCACTGTAGTTGTAGTAGTAGGGCTGATGTAGATGAAGTAGAGTTTAATCTTCACCAATTAGAGAGATTTGGATCTCTTGTTGATGAAGATCTTGATGTCGATGATGACCAGCAACTCCCGCCGGTGCCTGCCACGAAGTAGATGAGGAAGTCACGCTTCCAGTCCCTCCAGTGCCCTAATTGATTGGTGTTTTGCTAATTGCGAGATTAGCTGATTAGGGTTAGAGAGGGTTCCCCTCTACCTCATATTTATATACAGCACTGTGGGACCGGGGCCGACTTATAGATGGAAACGTTAGGTGTACCTGCCAATCACGGTACATGACTTATTTGGTATGTTATCTCTAATTTGTGGAAATTATTTGCCATGCAAATCTAGGTTGTTATCCTGAGATCACAAAATTTCCAACATATAGGACTAAACCAAAGTTGAGCTGAAGCCACTCTTTCCCGTGGAGGGAGTTGATGCCGCAGTAGACGACAACATGTTGGCATCCTGATTAGGTCAGACCCTCCACAGTCCAAACCGCGGCCGCGGCACGGGTGGAGATCTGGCCGATCCTCGTTTTTAATTCCCCGCGACGGTGATCACCGCAGCCGCGGATGAAGACAACGCCCGGCGGCTGTGTCCAGTGCTCACCAACAGGGCAGCAGCTAGCCATCACGCGCGCGAGCACACAACTAACCCACATGCTGATCCGCCATCCCGCTCGCTCGATCTCGGTTGATCATCATTCCCGTCCCGATCGTGGGCACTGCACGGCCGATCACGGAGCTTACAGCGCAACAGCGAGAAATGAAAACCTGCAGTCGATGGAGCACGGGCGCGGATATGGATCGACCTCGATCGATCCGGCGGTCTGCCGTGCCGGTGCTGAGCTCGACTGGCCGGTGCACCCGGCGGCGGCGGCGGCGGCTCGACATGGACGTGCGGCAATGACCGATTGGCGAGCGAGGCCCGAGGCTGCTGGCAGCTCGATCGGACGACGACGGCGACCGGTCGAAGACCCGCCGGCGGCGTACTGACGTACGTGCGTACTGCGCCGCGCCACTGCAGTCTGCAGCCTCATCAGCCCAACCGCCCCGCCCGCGACAGCCCAGGCACGTTCAGTGCACCCGGCCCGGGCGCTCGCGTCCTGACACGCGTCGCGCGATCTGCGTTCGATAGGGGAGGATCGGGATCCGAACAGTGACACCAGATCGCCCGATCGATCCAGGGCACGC
Organism: Panicum virgatum; assembly: GCF_016808335.1. Lineage (NCBI taxonomy): Eukaryota > Viridiplantae > Streptophyta > Magnoliopsida > Poales > Poaceae > Panicum > Panicum virgatum. The sequence continues at coordinate 53,490,413 of NC_053149.1, forward strand.
GCGCGCGGCCGGGTGCGATGAACAATGCGGACGCTCCAACGCCATGATCAGCTCACCTAAGCCGTCAAGCTGGTTGTACTTGTACCTGGGTCGCGAGCAGATCAATTTTTAGAGTTCCAGTCACGAGCGGTAGCAGATTTGGTTATACTAATGGCGGCAAGTACGCGAGCGATGCCGTAATCCGGGCTCCCCAATTCCTCCCCTCCACATCTCTGGCGCCCAAACGAATTTCGCCCAACAATCCGTCGCCTATCGGGGAGGGAGAGGGAGGGGGGAGTGGTTGTTAGGTGGGATCATCGACCGATCGGCAGCTCGTCACTTGCTGCTGCGCTGCCACCCAAGTCTTGTGCTCTTGCAACAGGGAATTGTTTGGGGGAGGGAAGGTTGGGGAAGCGAAGATATTCTCGGTTGACCGGCCGGGCCGGTCCGAAGAAGTGAAGATTGCATGCGTGTATCGCGCGCGTCAGGAACTCGGGATTAAATCGGGTTTGTTAATTGGTTCGTGGTTGCGGTTTCAGATTATTACGGTTTGATCAAGAGTGCCGGAACCACTTGTCGCCCAGCCAGCAGGTGGCTGTGTGTTCGATCCGAGGATGCAGCATGGGAGGGGGCAGACTTTTATAGTCTTGCTCTTCGCACCCTCCTTACGTTGAAAATATATATACTGCAATTTGTTCTTCCTCCGAGAGGGTTTGGCCAAACAAAGCTAGAGAAGTACAATCATCTGCGCCGGTTTCTCCAAACCCGGATTGGAAAATGGGGTGTCTCTCGTGGTGGTTCCGTGCGCCAAGCGTCCAGATCTCCGCCGTTTATGCTCGTTGATCCTGCGATCGCAACCCGTAATTATTGTTTTAAGAAACAACCCGTAATTACTAGCACCCTGCTGTCGATTCGATCGGGCAGGTGTCCCGCGCGTGTCACCATGCCGGGATAGGCTTCCTGGCTCGGAGGGCGGAGGCCAGCTGCACGCTCTCGCTGTCGCGCATGGTCCCGCCCGGGCTAGCTCCGGCTGCACGCTAGAAACAAGCTGGCTTAATGCTACCTCTAGCTGCTAGTAGTCGTAACTGATGGATTGGAATATCGGCGAGATCGACAAAATCTTTTCAGGATCGCCGCTGATCCATCCTCCGACTGTTACCACCGGACTGACAGTACTGATGCGGGGGAGCGGCAACAGTAATCCACCGAGGCGCATTGATGTCGCGGTGGACCACACGGCGGGCGGACCAGGAGGCGTTGCGAGCCAAGCACGCTCTGCCGCGACACATGCCGCCATGCCACTCGGCGTCGGTGCGCGCACGAACGCGCCGAGCGAGCGTGGCGCAGCGCAGCGCAGGCATCATCTGGCGACGGGCAGCAGAACCCCCGCCCGGGGTCTCGCCGAGATCCCCGGCCGGGCCGGCAGATCTCATCTCATCCGGCCCGACACATCTCTCCCTGCTCCTGTAGCGCGCCGGCAGGCCGGCTGGGAGCTAGGCTGGGAGAGGCGGACGCATCGGCGGCCGGGGCAGGCGCACACGGGCACGGCACAGCCACTCTGCCGCCTGCCCCCATTTACTCGGCATGGACGACGCGCGCCCCCGCTGCCCGGCCGGCCCCCCGGGGCCTCGACCTCGGCCCCGTGCCGATCGCGTGCCGGTGCCGTGTCCGCGCGCCGGCGGGCGGCGGGAGATGGGCGCACGCCGTGCGGGCGCGTCACGTCCCTTTCCTCCCCCCGCGCGCGCGCGCCCGGACCACCGGCCGGCCGCCGGCTGGCCGCAGGTCAGACCCCACAATTATGCCCCCCGACCCGTCAGTTCAACGTACGGGCGAGCCTGCCGCGCCCGGCCTCCTAGCCTCCAGAACGGGGCCCTGTGCATGCACGCGCCGCTGTCCCGGCTTATCTCGCTGGCTGGGCTCCAGGCCGCGCCGCCGTCGCTCTCGCATGCAGGGGACGCCGCCGGCCGTCGCCGTCGCCGGAGCGGGAACCCGGCTGCCGGCGGGGGGGCTTCTGCGCCACAGGTTTTGCCTATCGGGTGGCGCGCGGGTGCGTTCGGAGAAGGGGCGCTGCCTGGCTCCTTTTTTTGTCCCGATAGCGATGGATCGGCGCGTCGGCATCGGGGCGTGTCCGTGGCCGGGACGCGCGCGAATTGATGCACCAACCTCCCGCTAAGCCCGGCGATCCATGGGTCTCTCTCCACTGATAGGTGCGGAGCGCGCGTACACAGTGCCAAGCCTCGGAATGTAGCTGGGCAGCCAGCTCGGGTCGTTTCTTCCTGCCATTGCGGCCATCCATGCACTGTGCGCTGACACTTGCCTGTCCAAGATCACACTTCTTTTTCTAGCATCTTCTTTTGTAGGTGGGGAAATTAAACTGGCAATGGACTGTGATGCATGCAGTTCGATGGCTTGCCACTGGCTATCGGGATAGCTAGCTTGATGGCGCCACATGCATGCTTGCACGGTTCAGAGCAGCCTAGCTAGCTACCGTGGCTGCTGGCCTGGTGTCGTCCTACCTAGTTAACCAGCGGAATGAATCTCCCGGTGGTCAACGGCAGGTGTGTAGTACGAAGTGCTGTGACAGCTAGCGTAACTCTGGTCAACCGGCTCTGTTGCCTTTGCATGCCCCTGTGTACGGGCGCAACGTAGCCATCAAGGGAAAAGGAGGCCCGAAGCATCCGCTCCGTTCTTCATCCGTGCCATGTGCCGCGGACTTGCTCGTGTGAGCAAACGAGACAAGACGCGTGGTGCCGACCTCGCGATGAACGCCCCCGTGGACTGCTTTTCCATCTACGAGACTAGGTACAAAGAGGAGCAGGATCACTGCACTTGGAGCGCAGGTTCAACAGGGACTTGCGCCGCCGCATGCAGCCTGCCGAATCCTGCAGCGCCATAGGCTTTTTGAGCCTTTGACCTAAACCTAACCAACATTCATCTGATGGGTTCAGGGTCGTGAATCCCTGCTTGGGAAAAAAATCTCTGATGATAGACGACTTGGTCGGGTATGGTTAGGGCATGGCCAGTGGCGGAGCCAGAAATTCATGACTGGGTATGCCATATGTAAAAAAAATCAAAATCAAATACGAAATATAATAGACAAAAAGTTATAATAATAATAATAACAAATTCACAATAGTGATCCAAGTATAAGTTGTAAATATGAATAATTAAATAATAATATAAAATAGTGGTCCGAGTAGGGCCATCGGTCGAAGAAGGGTCGCAGAAGGTGCGCCGCTTGCTGGCATCTTGGGCGCCACTGCAAGGCCGACAGTGCCCAGTGCCCCAACGGGCCGGTGGTCAGCACCTTCCGTCCTTCGCAACTCGCGTTAGGAGGAGAGGACATGAGTCATGAGTGATAGCTGATGGGGGTAAGGACCCGAGGTCACGAGGCTGTCAGGTTGCCGGAGTGGGGGGAGGAGCCCCTGAGCGGGGAGCCACCGTCTCACTGAACGCTAAATGGATGGGATACGGAGGTCAGGCCATCAGGGGCGGACGCGACACACAGAGCAAGACTCTCTATATCTTTCTTCGTAGCTAGGAATAGAGATTTTGATGGAAAAAATATCCTCCAATAGCTTCTCTAAGTGGTTATCCAAATGTAGCCATCCTCCATTCCGCTTTTCTCGCTAGTCAAAGATAGATAATGGAAATAACTTTCTAGAGTATACACAAGATATAGAAAAACTTTTAGAGAGTGAAAACATATAGAATACGATTTTTGTGCAGAAGACTATCCAAATAATAATTTAGAGAGTGTAATTTAGAAAGACTCTTAGAGATACTTTAAATCTGTGTATACTTATTAGTATTTTCTCCCAAATCTTGGGTATGCCAAGGAATATAGGGGCATACCCCTAGCTCCGCCCATGGGCATGGCTAATAATAGAGTAAGTGCTTGATTTATAGCTAAGAAATAAGAGTCAAGCTATACAATAATTAGATTTTTATTTGGCTCTAAATATTTTATTATTATTATATAGTTTTATTCTTTTTTCTCTTCTCACCAAGATCTCTATTGGGACCCACTATTGTCTATGCATCCGTGCTCAACTTGGTGTTTAATTTGGAGCCAAGCTCTTCTCTCTCCTCACTTCTCTCCTTCACATCATCAAAATTGCTGACTAGTTTGGCTATAAACCCATTATTGTACCTGCTCTTAGCACGTAGCATCCCGGAACAGCTAGCGTTCAGAGACGCCTTTGCCAGTTCGCTTGATGTGTGTTGCGCCGAAGCGTCGTCGTTGGCTTCGATCTCGAGTTGATCGCGCGCAGCAAGCTCTGACCAGAACCGGCCGGCAGGAGTACATCCCGTCAATGATCGATAGCCCCTGTACCACGCAATCAATTAACGGCCTACAGTTCCAAGGTGGTCCAGGTGGCGACCTTGCCACAACTGATAACGGCGGCATCAAAGACCAGCAGGATAGCTAGCTAGCCACGCTAGCTGGCGAGACCACCTCGCCCTCACATTAGAGCATCTCCAGCCGGCTCTGGAAAATAAAGCCCTTACATTCGATTTTAGAAGTCCATTTGAAAAAATAAGGACCCAAAATGAGCCTCAATTCCAGCCGGGCCTACAAATGAGGCCCCTGTTCGTGTGGGACCTGCCAGTCACACCCGAGCCGCGCGCTTGACCGCGCCACGGCCGGCCGCCGCCGCGCCCCCGCCCAGCGCCGGCGCCCTCCACGCCCGCCCTCCGCCGTCTAGCGCTGCGGTCAAGCCTGGCCGGAGCCCGCGCCGGACGGAGCCTGCCCTAGGCCGGAGCTCCTCGCCGACCGTGCGCGCTCGCCCTTCTCCGTAGCCCACCACGCCAGGCCGTCCTCCGCGGTTGCGGCCGCGCCCCTCCTCTGCCTCAGGTGAAAACGGTTCATTTTCTTGCATTTCTACAAATCGATTGCCCTGTACATGATGATGCTAGCAGCAGTTGTTGTCTGACAGATGAATGTGTTCCTGCAGCATTTCTGCTGCAAAATTTCTATTCTGTCCTAAAGCATTTCTGTTCTGTTCTAACTTGACATTCAGAGAATGTATTCCGCATGATTTTCTCCAAGTAGATTCAGACCTGAATTGAAACCATTTCTGTTGTATACTGAAACCATTCAGCATTCAGTTATTTTGCTGTTGTATATTGGAAACTAGATTAACTGAAACCATTCAGCATTTCTGTTGTGTTCAGTCTTCTTTTCTGATCAGTTGGAACCATACACCAAGTGAGCAGAAATGGTAACCATACACTTAAATGGTAACCATACCAGGCACTTAAATTGATTCTAGCTTAGTTCTCCCTCCTGTACAGATGAAGGGTATAAGGCTATTCTACAGTCAGAGATTCAGAATTACACATCCACATATGTCCAGTCCAATATATTTGAACCACTGACTCCACTGGACGCCCTTTCTTCGTTCCAATGTGCATCCTGATTTCACTACCTGTACAGAACCAGGGTCAGCAAGCCCTTGATGTTCATGACAGCGAGTTCTAGGTCTTATCATGTTACAAGAAAAGTGGGCTGAGATCTCACTACCTGTACAGAAGAAGAGTATAAAGACCCCGCTGTCGGAAAATTAGAAAATGGAACATTGACACTCATTGGAGTCATTAAATTTTTTGCACTAGAATTCTAGTTCACTGTACAGCAAAAATATCAAGTATAGGAGTCATGTTCTTTTTTCCCTCTAAATTTATGAAAAAGTCTTCATCAGCGGTGGGATGAAGACGACGAATCTGATGACGATGACCTCCTAATTCTTGCTGGTCTTATTGAGGGCTCAAAGAGGAACAAGCGGAAGAAGAACTTTCGTGGATCTTTGCCTGGTCGTCACAGCGTGCGGAGGGGCATCTTGGGGGGTCATGAAGGTATATTCCGGGACTACTTTGCGGACCCGTGCATATACAACGACAAGCATTTCAGGAGGTTCCGGGACTACTTCTAAATGACTTCCTCAAGATACACGAAGAAATTAAGGACATGTCGTCACATGAGCGACTTCGTGATGATCTGGTAGACCATCAATGGGCAAGATATAGTGCTAGGTAGTTTCTATGGGGAAGATAAAGTGCTTGTAGTTCTCATGTAATTTAAAACTTAATGTGTGAGTTGTCAGCTGCACAATCTGAAAATGTTGGGTGGTGGGTGCTAGATGTAAATGAAGTGTTTTAATTTTTCTGATTAATGAGAATCTTTTTATTATCTACATATTATGTCTTTTTATGAGTCTGTTCCTGAAGATTATTTATTTTTTGTCTATATGATGTTCCTGAATGCAGGTCCATTTCAGTTTTAATTTTTCTGATTAATTTCTGAATGCATATGCATATGAGCCTGAATGTAGTCTGTCAAGGTACTATCTTCATTTACAGCTGTGTCGCCCAGTCAAAATCAGATTGTGAGGCATTTCATAGATGTCCTGACAGGGGAGTAAACCCGGGATCCCTGACAGGCCCGACTCGTGTGAAGGGAGGCCCGGTAAACCTACTGGGCCAAGAACGGGACGGCCCGCTAACCGTCGCGGGGAGCAGCCTTCGCTACTAAGCCAACATGTCCGAGAGACCGACCTCCCGGGACACGTGCCCCCCCCCCCCCCCGACCTAGCGCCACGGGTCAGAGCCATGCCGATGACCTGGGACGTGCGCTCCAAGAACGCCGCGCCTTCTGACAGACGTGCCGGCCAAGATAGGCCTCGTGAAGGCTCCGGGACGCCAGGTCCCCTTATCTTGCGGCAAGGGCTTAGGCAGCTGAACTCCCTAACAAGGGGATAGAACGCTCGCGCGGGCCCCGCGACACAACGGGAGGGGGCGCCCATAGACGCTGCCTCCCCCCCCCCCGCTGTAATGATGGTTGCCTCTGCGCACCGTCTCATTACGCCAGCGAGCGTGACCGGACGCCCCCGGCCAGACCTCGGTAAGACACCCCTCACTGGGCGCGCCGTCCGGTGACAGGAGCTACGTAAGACGGCCCCTCGGGCAAGGGACGTAGGCTCCGGCGGACTAGACCGGAGGCGACCTCCGAACGACCACCCGAGTGATCGCGCCGCCCCGACTGGGCCAGGATGTGACAACACCGGGGGGACGCGTTGCCCAAGAAGATCGCCAGGATCATCTCTTGCCCAGAATATCGCCAAGATCAAGCCTGCCCACTCCCGACCGACTGAGTGGGCCCCAACGACTGACAAGGACGAATCGCGCCCCGACGGTGCCAAGACATAGCGCTAGACATAGCCCTCCCCCCCCCCCCACGTAGGAAAGGGTTGGACTCCCAGAGATCCAGCACCGCTTGACCAGCTTGTAAGCTCCCCTCTAAACTTTAAGCACCTGGGCTCGAGAGCAATAGAGCAAGAACACCACTCCCCATACTGGTCGTAGGGCATTTCAGGCCCGAACCAGTCTAAATCCTCGAGTCTTTGCGTGCTAGACCATATCCGATCAAGCGCACAACAAACGAGCCATCGAGTAGTTTTGTAGTCGCTCGTTTCCTGCAGCGATAGTTTTAGCGCCGTCCGTGGGGGGCGCTTCGTGTGTTCACTGCTTCGGTGATCAGATGGTTTCGATCACCCCATTCACCGCTCCGGCGGCGAGCCGCGGCGAGACGATCCGTTTCGGCTCCCTAGAGTTTCCCACGATCCCCCGCGACGGGTTGTGGGCGCCGCCACCGTCCCGCCTTCCCAGACCTTCCAGTTCGGAAGCCTGGAGTTCGTCACCGACCAGCTCGGTGCACTGCACCTCCACGAGGAGGAAGCTGCCCCGGCGGCCGCAGAGGAGCCCGCTCCTCCTCCCAAGCCGTCGCAATTTGAGGCGTCGACGATCAGTTCACTGGCGCATCAAGAAGCGCAGGCCATCACAGCCAACCCGTGCGGTGCTCCGCCGCATTGCGCTCATGAGGGCCTCCAAACCCGCCGTCGAAGACGTCAACTTGGTCCTCTTCTCTCTGGCCAACGTCTCTTGACAGCTCGTGGGCGGACCTCCGCTCCTGACTCCCCGCTCGTTCTCAGAGCGACTCCCGTTCGGCCTATGCAACGCCGCGAGCGTCTACGCTCGGGAGGTGCGCAAGGCCACCCAGGGGTCCCAGTCCACACCACAGTTTGTGGGCATGACGGAGAGCTACCCCGACTCCGTCCACGACCTCCTGTGTTTCGAGCATCCCCAGAGTGATTCCTCCAGCACGGGGGACAACCGCTTGGAGGGGACGTCCGCGCCACCGCGCATGTGCGCCATGGCCGATGGCGACCCGCCGCCGGAAGTGGTGCCGTCCGAGCAGACGCACACCCCAACGGACCACCGCGAGCGCGCGCTCGCCGACGCGCAGGCCCACGGCCAAGATCTCCGCCATCGCCAGCAGACGCCTCCGCCCGTGGAACAGCCCCCGCGGGCCCCCTCCAGGTCAAAAGAGATAAATCCCGCGGGTTCCGCACGTCAGTGCGCACGCAGGGTCAACTACGACACCGTCAACGATGCCCGTATGCAACTCCCGCAAGAGTTCCGTGTAGGCCAGAACATTGCAGCAGCCGCGATCCTCCTGCAGACGCTGCTAGAGCCGGAGGACCCGGCCCAAAGGGGCCTTCACCGCCAGGTGAGGAACTTGGTGGAACTCGTCGCCGTCCAGCAGGCGGAGAGCTCCTCGCTATACCGCCGGCAGGCCGCTGCCTCGTGTCCCGCTGGCGGCGCGAGCCACGGGGAGCGGGAGCCATCCGAAGTGCAGCACACCCCACCTGTGTGGCAGGCCAACGCGGGTGGCGCGCCACCCCCAGCGGCAGCATCCGCTCCTCTCCAGCCGAGGCAACCGATTCACGACCGTGTCGGCCCCAACTACGACGTGCGCAGCGTGATCCGAGGCCGGCAGCAGGCAAGGCACCACGCCGACGTCGACCACGAGGCCGCGCGAGCAGAAGATGCGCGGGCATACGCACCCAACCCGGAGCGCTCGCCGCTCCGGTGTGGGGGACGCCCCTGCGACCCTAACATGGATCGAGACCGGAGTCCGAGCTCGGACCCCACCGGACCGAACGCCTTCTCCAGAGCAATCCGTGGGGCGCCTTTCCCCCAACGCTTCCGACCTCCGGCGAACGTCGTGAAGTATACCGGGGATACGAACCCCGGCATATGGCTGGAGGACTATCGGCTTGCATGCCGGGCCGGAGGAGCAAGCGATGACCGCTTCATCATCCAGTACCTCCCTATATGCTTGGGAGAACGTCCACGCCTAGTTGGATTTCTTGCCCGCCGACTCCATCGGCAGTTGGGCAGATCTCCGAAAAGTGTTCATCGGCAACTTTCAAGGCACGTACGTACGTCCTGGCAACTCTTGGGACCTCAAGAACTGCAAGCAGGAGCCCGGCGAGTCACTGCGTGACTACATCCGTTGCTTCTCCAAGTAGTGCAACTCACTAACAGGCATCGTCGACGCCGACGTCATCGGCGCGTTCCTCAGCAGGACGCACTGCAAGACCCTGGTCCACAAACTGGGGTGCCAGAAGCCGCGCACCACGCACAAGCTCATGGAGATCGCCACCAACCACGCCTCCGGTGAGGAGGTGGTCGGGGCCGTCTTCGAGCGCGACCAGCACGCGGCGAAGGCAAAGCGACATGACCATGACAGGCCTTCCCTAAGCCGCGACGACAGGAAGAACAAGAAGAACCGCCGACCTCCCGCCGCTGGCGAGGTCGCGGCAGCCGAACGCCAGGATAAGCGCCCGCCGAGAAACGACCACTTCAACCAGCTCCTGGAGAAGCCATGCACCAACTATGGCTATCCGGTGAACCACAAGTTCAAAGATTGTGATATGAGGAAGCGCCTCCTCCGCAGGACAGCCAAGACCGACGGCGACGGCCGCGACAAGCGGGCCGATGCCAACCAGGACAAAGGGAAGCCGGCGGAAGGAGAGTTCCCGGACGTGGATCGGTGCTTGGTGATCATCGGCGGCCTAGAGGACGAGTGCTCCAGGCGACTGCAGAAGGTTCGGCTTTGCGAGGTATGTGCTGCCGCAAGTTCAATTCCTAGAAAGTTGAAGTGGACGTCCATGCCCATCATTTTCGATCAGGACGACCATCCGGTCAGCATTCCTCGGCCTGGGAGCTATCCTCTCGTCGTCGACCCCGTCGTTAGCAACATGCGCCTGTCCAAGGTGTTCAAGGACGGAGGTAGCAGCCTCAACATCCTCTACATGGACACCCTGGAAGCCATGGGAATCCCGCGAGCCTGCTTGTGCTTGCGGGAATCCCTCTTCCCCTTCTACGGCATCATGCCAGGCATGAAGGCATACCCGATCTGTAACATCGACTTGCCGGTCACGTTTGGCAGCAAGGCCAACTTCCGCACCGTGACCCTCACGTTCGAGGTGGTGGACTGGAAGGGGGCATACCACGCCATTCTCGGGCGCCCCGCCAATGCCAAGTTCATGGCGGTGCCCAATTACACCTACCTCAAGCTCATGCTGCAGGGCCCAAACAGGGTCATCACTGTGAGCGGCTCCTTCAAGCAGGCCTACGTCAGCAGCCGCGAGTACTTTGACCTCGCCACCATTACGGCGAACTCGGCCAACTTCGCGCCACCACTCCCGAGTGCCGTCCTGACCCTGACAAGCCTAGCCTGGCACCGGCCTTCATCTCAACTGATGAGACCAGGCAGGTCTCGGTCGATGACGCCGATCCAACCAAGATGGTGCGGGTCAGCTCCCAGCTGTCGGCAAAATAGGAACACGCGCTCGTCGACTTCCTCCGCGCCAACAAGGACACTTTTACCTAAAAACCGTCTGATATGCCGGGCATCCCAAGGGAGGTCGCCGAGCACGAGCTCCGCATTTTGCCGGGATCCAAGCCCGTCTAGCAATGACTGCACCGCTTCGACGACGAGAGGCGCATGGCCATAGGAGAGGAGGTAGCTAAGCTATTAGCTGCTAGCTTCATAAAGAAAGTCTACCACTCTGACTAGCTCTCTAACCCAGTCCTTGTAAAAAACAAAACTGATCAATGGAGGATGTGTGTTGATTACACCAGCCTGAACAAGGCTTGCCCCAAAGACCCTTTTCCCTTGCCTAGAATAGATTAGATAATTGACTCCACCTCTGGATGCGAAATCTTGTCCTTTCTAGATGCTTACTCGGGCTACCACCAGATAGCGATGAAGGAATCCGACCAGCTCGCGATATCCTTCATCATGCCATTCGGCTCGTACTGTTACGTGTCAATGCCGTTCGGTCTCAAGAATGCAGGGGCAACATACCAGCGATGCATGCAAACCTGTTTTTCCGACTAGATCAACCCGCCGATCGACCCCAACTGGCCAGGTCCGCCTCGGGCGACGATCGTGGTCTACGTTGACAACATCGTCGTCAAGACGCCGCGCGCGGATGACCTAGTCGCCACCCTGAGCACCACATTCGCAAATCTCAAGAGGTTCAACATCAAACTGAACCCCGAGAAATGCACGTTCGGTGTGCCTAAGGGCAAACTACTCGGATACATGGTGTCCGAGCGTGGCATCGAAGCCAACCGCGACAAAATCGCGGCCATCACCAACATGGGACCCATCCGCGGCGTTAAGGACGTCCAGAGGCTAACCGGGTGCCTGGCAGCGCTCAGCCGGTTTATCGCCTGGCTGGGAGAGCGAGGCTTGCCGCTATACAAACTCCTCAAGAAATCCGACACCTTTGTCTGGACGGAGGAGGCACAGGCGGCCCTCGACTGCCTATAGGCTCTCTTATCCTCTCCGCGGGTGCTCGTGGCACCGGATCCCTGCGAACCCCTTTTGCTTTACTTGGCAGCCACTAACCATGTGGTCAGCGCCGCCCTGGTGGTCGAAAGGGAAGAACAGGGACACACCCTTAAGGTCCAACGTCCCGTGTATTTCGTCAGCGAGGTACTGACCGACACCAAGTCGTGGTACCCACAGACACAAAAGTTCCTATACCCCGTCGTCATGACGGCCAAGAAGTTGGAACACTACTTCACTGAGCACGAGGTGTCGTTCGTCACCTCGTTCCCACTCGGAGAAGTCGTTCGCAATCGCGACGCCGTAGGGCGGATCTCCAAATGGGCAGTCGAGCTAATGGGCTACGACGTCAAGTTCGTTCCACGCACGGCGATAAAGTCTCAGGCTCTGGCCGACTTCATCACCGAGTGGACAGAAATCCAAGCCCCGACCCCAGAAATTTCTCACGAGTACTGGACACTCTACTTCGACGGGTCGGTCATGGTCTCCCCAGAAGGAGGCAAGTTTCAGTACGCAGTCCACCTCCATTTTCCTGGATCCAACAATGTAGCAGAGTATGAGGCACTCATCAGCGGTCTCCACATAGCCATCGATATAGGGGCAACCCGCCTGTATGTCTACGGCGACTCCAAGCTCGTAGTCGACCAGGTCATGAAGAACTCTTACTGCGAGAGCCCTCTCATGGACGTATACTACCAGGAAGTCCGTAAGCTAGAAGGAAGATTCTGGGGTCTGGAGCTCCACCACATCCCACGGAAACAAAACCCCCACACGGACGCCCTCGCAAAAATGGCCGCCGAGCGCTAGCCGGCACCTAGCGGTGTTTTCATCAACGACCTGAACGTGCCGTCAGCACGAGAGAAGCAGCCGGCCGCAGACAAGACAAAACAGGGGAAACAGAGCATGCAGAGAAAAGCAGAGCACACTCCCTCCGACCCAGCCCACGACCAGGTACCCGGGGGCCCAACCTATCTCGCTACAGGGCAATCCAACACGAGCCAGGCAGACACCGCAGATTGGAGAGCTGACCTACTGGCTTATCTTCTTCACGAAGTCCTCCCCGAGGACCGCAACGCAGCCCACCGGGTAGCCCGATGAGCAAAAAGCTTCGCTGTAATCGACGGCGAGCTCTACAAACGCAGCCCCTCAGAAACTGGCATTCTCATGAAGTGCATCCCCATTGCCCAGGGCAAGGAGCTCCTTCTCGAGATACACACCAAAATCTGCGGACACCACGCTGCACCACGCTCCCTGGTCGGAAAAGCTTTCCGACAAGGATTTTACTAGCCAACAGCACTGCGCAACATGGAAGAAATCGTCCGCGCGTGCAAAGACTGCCAGTTTTATGCCAAACAAACCCACTTGCCAGCCCAAGCCCTTCAGACCATTCCCATAACATGGTCATTCGCCATATGGGGTCTAGACATGGTCGGGCCACTCAAGAAGGCACCAGGAGGGTTCACCCACCTACTTGTCACAATCGACAAGTTCACAAAATGGATAGAGGCAAAACCGATAGCCACGATCGACTCCAAGGAGGCCGTCAAATTCTTCTTGGACATCGTCTACAGATTCGGCGTGCCCAACTCCATCATCACCGACAACGGGACCAATTTCACAGGTCACTACTTCCAAGAGTTTGCAGAAGGATACGGGATCCGGATCGACTGGGCATCGGTCGGACACCCGCGCACAAACGGGCAAGTAGAAAGAGCTAACGGTCTAATCCTCCAAGGGCTCAAACCGCGCATCTTTGACATGCTCAAAAAGTTCACGGGTCGTTGGGTGGAAGAATTGCCGGCAGTGCTCTGGAGCTTGCGAACCACACCTAACCGGTCCATAGGACTAACACCTTTCTTCCTAACATATGGCTCCGAGGCCGTGCTGCCTTCCGATCTGGACTACGGTGCGCCAAGAGTCAAAGCTTTTGACCCAAAAACGGCAGCCGAAGCCCAGAGGGACGCCATGGAAGTTTTGGAGGAAGCAAGGCTAGCTACGCTACACCGATCGGCTCACTACCAACAAACTTTACGCAGGTATCACGAGAGGCACATACGGGAGAGGATGCTGCAGGTCGGAGATCTGGTCCTGCGATGGGTCATGTCGACAAAAGACAAGCACAAGCTCTCACCCCCATGGGAAGGACCCTACAGCATCGTAGAGGTGATACGACCAGGCACCTACAAGCTAAAAGTCTCCGATGGTAACATTCTGACCAACTCTTGGAACATATAACAGTTACGGCATTTCTTCCCGTAAAAAACAATAGTGGCTTAGTCCAAGTGCCCCGACCCAGCCACTCCCAGCTCGGCGCACTCCGGGGCCCGACACCTGTCGATTTTTTCTCCCCGCACAGCATAGTGCATTCACCCGGCTTTCTGACCTGGCAACTCTCGACCCGGAATCACTCGGGGGCCGCACACCTGCATTTCTGGCATACTCACAGCACACACAAGTTCACTGGCTTCTAGCACCCCGACCCATCCACATTTGGCTCGGAGCGCTCGAGGGCCAGAACATGGTCTTCGACCATCCTACTTCCTGTTGTTTCTCACCTCTACAGCCCCTTGCACTGAGCACTCTCAGGCCAAGGCGCTCGGGGGCCCCACTGGGACAAACCATGCAGCACGCACGCACCAGTCTTCTCCTATCACACAACACACAGAAACTCCCGTAACCGAATCGGAAAGCAAACGCCAAGACGTTTTCAAAAGAATAAACCCGAGCGAAATGGAAGACGGGGCAAAAATGAGAAGCAAACACAAATTTGAACATAGTCAGGGGCGCCACGCACACGGTGAACGACCCAGATGTTCACCCAAGCCGCACGAATGGCTTGGGGCACAGCACTTACATACAATTTCTCCGTCGCCGTCTCGCCGGACTCCTACGGCCCGTCCAGCTCCGGGTCGCCGCGTCGCAGGAGGTCGTCGACGTCCATCTCTGCCACGACGACCCGCCCGAACCCGGCGAAGTCCAGCATGGTCCGCCGATGAGCCGCCGCATTGGAGGTCTCTGGGAAGCCAGGGTCGGTTCCCCCGAGGTGCACCCCAGTGCGCAGCCTGACGGAGGCCAATGTGGCGGCAACACCACGACGGATCCCCAACCGCACCGACAAGCGGATGATCTCGGGGAGGGCGTGGAGCTGGTCCACCCACATGGGCGCCTGCGGCTCCACCACACGGAAGACGGTGAGTGCGCCGTCCTCCAGTGCCTCGCGCTGGTCCTCCACCTCGCCGAGGCGGCGTTGCAGGTCTGTCACCTCGCGGCAGACGGTCTCTAACTCCTCCTCCAGCACTGCGGGCAAAAATTGAGAAATGCAGGAAAAACAGGGGATGGAAGGCGCGATCAAGAATAGAACTCACCAAAGGCACGGGCCTGGGCGTCCGCCGCAGCGTCCCTTGCCGCATGCACCCCCTCCTCGGCAGCGCCCCGGGCCACCTCGACCGCCCGCATGCTGTCCCGCAGGTGCTCGATTACGACCGAGGCGGCCGAGAAGCGACCACGCGCCAGGTCGCACTCCCGTTGCAGAGCAGGAATGTCCGCTTGGACCTCCACAGAGCCAGACTCCGAGGACGTGGCGGACGCCACAGTCGAACCCGGCGCGGGCAGGCCCGGCCAGACGACGGCAGCAACTAACGGTGCCACAACGACCGGCACCGGAGGCGCGACGGAGGACGACGCCGAACCACACGCAGCAGCAACAGATGTTCCAGCGCCGCCCTGTGCCGGACATCCGCCGGACAAAGAGGAACCGGAGGCAACAGGGCCGCCCGACGGCCCAACGCCGCCCTGCCCCACTATCCACGCTCCTGGACCCGACGACGGCACCCTACCACCGCGCAGGTATCATCACAAACACAGCAAAGTAGAATGCAGGGACAGATGAACGAGGACGGCGTCAAAAAATACCTTCCCCGAAAGAGCTCGCGGCATACCCACAGCAGAACACGCGGCGCGGCACTAGACTCCTCATCACGAGGGCGCTTGCCGTCGGCCATCGGGCGAAGATCGACAACGATGATGAAGGAGGTTAGCACTCTTCTCCCTCCTTTCCCCTGTGCCTTCACCTTTTCCTCTCTGTTTTTTCTTCTGAGAACTGGCAGGTAGCAATGTCGACGGAGACAAGGCGACGGGAGGCGGAGGGTTAAATAGGAGATTATCGTCATCACTCCGCAGCGGTTCCCGAGCGAAGCAACATCTCGAGGCGCGAACCGTCACAGATGCCCCCCCAGCAACCGGCACGACGCATCGGCTCCACGGGTGCGTACTTTACAGTTCCAATTAGATCCCCGCCGCCAATTCGTTTCCAATTGCAGGAAGACGACGAACCGTTTCCATGTCCCAAACGAATCGCAACCGCACGATTTGATTTCAAGGTTTGAAGGCCAGTCCACTGAGGGCTCCGCGCCGCCTTGACTCAAAGAGCCAGGGAAGAAAAACCGAGACGAGCACCAAGCAGCCCAAGCCCGACCTGCCCCGGCAGACCTCGGGTCATCTCAAATTTTATTGTCTGATCCGGCCTCTAGCGTTCCACGGAATCCCCTCTAGGGGGGAGGCCAACTAGGCCCCTCGAGCTGGCTGATGGCTCGGGTATCTGACTGGGATGCGGGCTGTAGAGCAGTGGAGTGCTCCCAATGGGGCTCCATCGACCTTGTCGTCCGCGGCAGGGTCGAACTTCACTCGAATTGTCCTTAAATGGACGTACCCGTTATCGAACTCACCGAACCCGCCATTCTGGGCCATCTAGGTCAAGTGGTAGGGTTCACCTCCTCCGATCACCACCGATCGCAGTGGAGTCATTCATCGTTGAGACATGAAAATGAAAAAACTGTGCGGAAAACTAACAAATAAAACGCCCCAGGGCTAACTTTATTTCATCAAATATCTCCTTAATCGGCTGAAAGCCATTACATCAAACAAGAACCAGCTGTCCTCGACACAGGGAAACAACAGATGCAATGGATCAAATCCATTTACTCCTGCTAGGGGAGCAACAAAAGGGGGCTAAGGCAACGGCTGCTACCTGGCAAGCTGGAGGACATGGCCAAAAAATGTCGCAAGACTTCTTGTAGCACCTCGCAAGCCTTCTCCTAGCATCAGCCGCGCCGAAAAACCCCTGGCGGAGGTGGAGGCAGACGATGCCGACGACGGGGAGTTTAATGGAGCTGAGGTTAGCCCAAAAACCCCCGCTGGCACCTGCATCCAGGTATCTTCCTCAGGCACTGGAAGACGGGCCATGATCTCCTTTCGTTGGCCACAGCGCCTTCCAGTCGCACGACTCTAACCGCCCGCCTCCGGAGGGAGGCGCGGAGACCCATCCTGACTGCAAGATCACCCTGCCTGATGAGCGAGGAGCCCATGACCGTCCCCCGCTACCATAAAGCACAGCATTGAGCTGTGTAGCCTTCCAACCGTAGCTGGAAGATGAGGCAGCGGATCCGCGGCTCCGTGTCGACGACGCGTGAGATGCTCCCCCGAGATCTCGGGGGAGTGGCAGCCGCAAGAAGGACACAGAAGGGCGACCCCCATGGCAGGGAAGGTCCACACCACCACCAAGTCTCCGAGCCGGTGCCGAGAGGAGTCCAAGGAGGCCACCAGAAGCTGGGAGCCCCCCTCGCCGACTGGCAAGGGAACAGGCAGACCAGTGGCCTGGCTTGCCTAGCTCTAGCAGCGAGCCCTCGAACAACTCGGCATCGGCAGCGGTTGGCGGGATGAACTCGTAGGCGAGTTCATGCATGAGGAAGATCCCCCGCCGTTCGCAAGCATTCTTCCAGCACCTGAGACATGAGCCATGTCCACTCCCATCTGGAGGACGGGTGTGGGGTGTGAGGAAGAGAACTATCAAAGGGATTTCCATAATCCCTCTACTTGTGTGGAACCATGTGTCCACAATGCCCCTATTTATAGGCAAACGTCGGCACGAGCGGCCCCAGTGTCCAGCGGGCCGGACGAAACGGGGCACACCAAAGGCCCTCACCTAACCGAACCACCTCTTGAATACCGACGGGACGACGCCAGTTCACTCAAAAACCGCCGCGCCACTCGGGGCACGATCGCCGCACGACCCGCCAATGGGAGGCAACCCCGAATAGGTGCAAAGAGGCGTCCGCAGTACAGTGATAAGACACGACGACCGGCCTCGAGATTCCACGGCCCTTCAGCCGGCCATCAAGACGGGCCAGAAGCCGTCACGCCATTACTAGCGCACGCCGAAAGCTGAAGGCGCGGGCAGTTGGATGGGACGCCCCGGTCAGGGGTCATCGAGACCAAATCCAGTGGCTCCACGATTATTAAAATCGCAGAGCCGCTCGGGGGCCTCTGACGGGGGAGTAAACCCGGGATCCCTGACAGGCCCGACTCGTGTGAAGGGAGGCATGGTAAACCTACTGGGACAAGAACGGGACGGCCCGCTAACCGTCGCGGGGAGCAGCCTTTGCTGCTAAGCCAACGAGTCCGAGAGACCGACCTCCCGGGCACGTGCCCCCCCCCCCCCCCCGACCTAGTGCCCCGGGTCAGGGCCATGCCGATGACCCGGGACGTGCGCTCCAAGAACGCCGCGCCTTCTGACAGACATGCCGGCCAAGATAGGCCTCGTGAAGGCTCCGGGACACCAGCCCCCCTTATCTTGCGGCAAGGGCTTAGGCAGCTGGACTCCTTGACAAGGGGACAGCGCTGCTCGCGCGGGCCCCGCGACACAATGGGAGGGGGCGTCCACAGACGCTGCCTCCCCCTCGCTGTAATGATGGTTGCCTCCGCGCACCGTCTCATTACGCCAGCGAGCGTGATCGGACGCCCCCGGCCAGACCTCGGTAAGACACCCCTCACCGGGTGCGCCGTCCGGTGACAGGAGCTATGTAAGTCGGCCCCTCGGGCTAGGGACGTAGGCTCCGGCGGACAAGACCGGAGGCGACCTCCGAACGACAACCCGAGTGATCGCGCCGCCCCGACTGGGCCAGGATGTGACAACACCGGGGGGACGCGTTGCCCAAGAAGATCGCCAAGATCATCTCTTGCCCAGAATATCGCCAAGATCAAGCCTGCCCACTCCCGACCGACTGAGTGGGCCCCGACGACTGACAAGGACGAATCGCACCCCGACGGTGCCAAAACATAGTGGTAGATATCTGTAATGGGGGCCCCACCTTGAACTATAAAAGGGAAAGCCCCCCCCCCAACGTAGGAAAGGGTTGGACTCCTAGAGATCCAGCACCGCTTGACCAGCTTGTAAGCTCCCCTCTAAACTTTGAGCACCCGGGCTCGAGACCAATAGAGTAAGAACACCACCCCCCATACAGGACGTTGGGCATTTCAGGCCCGAACCAGTGTAAATCCTCGAGTCTTTGCGTGCTAGACCATATCCGATCAAGCGCACAACAAACGAGCATTCGAGTAGTTTTGTAGTCGGCCATTTCCCGCAGCGACATATCCAGACTGACCAAAATAGACCAGCTGAAAATGCTCAGGTACAGAAAATGAATTTCACAAGGTGCTGCATCTGTATTATGCCCTGAACACAGAAAATGAAGTGTTTTCATTCTGTTGACCTTCCACTACACTGCATCTGTATTATGCACTGGACATTAGCTGCTGGCTGTGTGCGCCAGGTGCCATGATTCAGGCTGCTGCATATCATTGGCTGCATCTCTGTTTCTGAAAGTCCATTAGTTCAGTAGACATAAGAAAGTTCATTTTCTGCAGGCCTTTTCTATCTGCATGTGCAGATGCAGTGCTGCAACAGCTCTCGCTCAAAAGGTATTGGCTTCTATATTCCTGTTGAGTGTGCAAACTGTTAGTGGTTCACACAACTGAAAAGTTCAATTTGTTCAGTTTACTGTGGCCATTTAAATTACTATGTAGTCAGCATTAGTTAGTATTCTCTATCTTACCTGTATATGATAACAGAATCCTGGTATATAATAAGCTAAATTGTGATATTTATATCTAGTGATCTGTTTCCTATTTATAAGTTAATCATATATGTTCTCTGCTGTAAGTGTAAGTGTTAGTCATAATAAACTAAATGTTCTGTAAATTATTGGCAGGTTCACTATTTTCGGCATGTTACTTCTGATACTTACAATGCTTTACATCACTAACAGAACAATGTGGGCACCAACACTGTAACAATTCAGCAGATCAGCCAGCCATGCTCAGTTCAGTTAACAATCTGAACTAGCACTGTTTCTTGCCCAAGTGTTGCCATTCTGTTAATTGATTTAGTACAACAAACAATTCAGAATAA
Source organism: Panicum virgatum (assembly GCF_016808335.1). NCBI lineage: Eukaryota > Viridiplantae > Streptophyta > Magnoliopsida > Poales > Poaceae > Panicum > Panicum virgatum. The sequence continues at coordinate 53,510,344 of NC_053149.1, forward strand.
TGACCATTATGTTAATTGATAGAAGATTAGAAGTACAACAACCAACCCTCTGAATGACCAACATCAGCATGCTACACAAGGAATATTGCTCTGAACAATGCAGAGGTTAAATTTACACAAAAGAAACATCACAGTAGAATTGTGCACAAATGCATTCCAGAAAAGCACACAACTGAATATTGCTTGAACCCATTTGAACATTCAATAGTGAATAACATTCAGTTCAGACTTCATAATAATACACTAGAGAATTTTTAAACAAAATTTAGTCTCAGATGTGCCTTGCTCCCAGTTCTCGTGCTGCGCCTTGCGCAGCTGAACCCTGAGCTTGTCGTTGCTCTGCGTGAGGAAGCCCTTCATGTCCTGCTTCTTCTTGCACTGGTCCAGCTCCGGCACGGCCTTGAAGCGGGCGGCGATGCGCTCCGCCTCGCCGGGGGCGTCCGGCCACACCTCCGGCCGCGCCTCGCCCTCGCCGTCGTAGACCACGACGAGGACGTCGACGTCGCACAACGTGGCCAGCTCGCTCGCCTTCTTCATCAGGCCCTTGTGGCGCCTCTTCAAGGTCGCGCGGCGGGTCGAGTCGTTGGCGATCCACTGCAGGGCCACCTTCTTGCGAGCCGGTCCTCACGGGGCACGAGAATCGTGCTCCGCGTGCGGAGCGGGGGCGGCCCCCGGGCGGCGGAGTTGGACGCGCCGGGCTGTCGGCCTGGGAGCGGGCGGCAACCTCGGAGCGCCGCTCGGAGCGGCCGACGAGACGGGCGCCCGCGCATCGCGTGGGTTTCCGGCCGCCGTGCGCGGGCTACCCCCGGCCCCATGTCCTGGCGCGCGCCGAGTGTCGTGCCCCTGCTGGGAGGCGAGGTGGAGGCGTGCTGGGCCGAGGGCGGCGGGGTGGCAGCCGGCGGGGCGGAGAGGCATCGGGCGAGAGGCAGGCATGCCAGGCCGATGGGAGGGCGGATCGGGCCCTCCTGATTGAGAGCCCATCTAAGATGAAAGTCAATTTAAAAATCCTGTTGGAATTAAAATTTCTTCAAAACTCCTAAAAAATAGAATAAGAGTTTAAATAAAAAGTGGGCTGGAAATGCTCTTACGTGCAGAGATGCTAGCTGCCCCGCCGCCGGCCGTGCGTGTTGGACGTGACCATCGAACCTGTCATCCCCTCACAGGCGCCCTGCACGCGCAGGACCTAATCGAGGCGAATCCAGATAGCTAGCTCGATGTAGCTAGCTGCCTCCGCTCCGCTCAAGCTGGTGGTGGTCTGAAATCCAAACTAAATCTGCTATAAACTATTTTTGTTAAACACGCTGATATAAACCATCCCATAGCAAGTGAAACCCAAATGATACCATCCTATTGAAAGTAGAGAGAAAGGTAGAAACCTGTAAATAGTGCAGGAGCATACTAGTGGTAGTACTTTTAATTGCTAGTACTATTGATGGCTAAGATGATGAGCATGACAAGTGGAGGACGTGCACAACAGCCGCTCAGCTTTATTAGTGCCCCCAAATCAAATCAATTCGTCTCAGTTGTGAAACCAAATCAAACCGTATTGATTGCTAGATCGTCAACTATTTTCAACCAAATTAAAGTAGAACCCGTGCAAAATCCAAATCATTGCAATCGATTTTCATCCAAACTATTAGCAGTTTGAACCTCCACCGCTCACCGGCGCCGGCGGCTACCACCAACATCGTTTAGGTCTGGCCGGAGCTTGGTCGGCGGTGGCGTGCGCCCTGACCTTGACCTAGCCACCGCCCACCGTGCAACAGCTGATCAATGGAGGTTATCATGGTCAAACTCCTTATTCCCAACGGAAGCGAGCGAACGGGCGGCGGCATGGGCGGATCACGCGCGTTCGTGCATGGTCTTAATTTGGCGCCGAGTACGTGCTCCCTCCTTTGGTGCACACGCGATCGGGCCTCCCCAGGGCTGCCATATGCATGCGCGAATTGGTCACGCTGAAGCGCGGGAGCTATACATCGCCTGAGCTACAAAATCTTGATCCATCGCCTGAAGAGCTCGTGCTTTTTTTATTTTTACATTTTTCAATTTTGTTTTTTACAAAAATATATTTTTGTTTTCGAAATTTACATATATATACCCCGGCCTCCCCGCTGCCGGCGGTCGGCACCTGGTCGCCCGGCTGCAGGGCGGCAGGGGGTTTTCTACAATTTTCAACGGTGAAAATTTACGCGCCGGCCCCTGGAGGACCGGGCGCCCGGCAGCGGGGCGGCCGGCCCCCCAGGCCGCCCGGCTGCCGGACGGTCGGCTCCCCCTCCCCTATTTGGCGACACTTTCTTCACCGGTAATGACAACCACGCAGTGTTGTGTGGTTCCTAGTTCCAAGACAGCTTTTATCAAGTCCCATTCTTCTGTACACCGCAGACCGTCGATAACAACTATACATCGATGATTACGTAGATATTCATGGCACCCTGAATCGGTTCTTGCATCACTGACATGCCGTCTTGGAGAGAACCACCATTCAAATCCAAAAGCAAGCTCCATGAGAGGTCCATTAAATCGAATGGACGGGATACATTCACCCAACCGTACTTGAATGGACGGGATACATTCACCCAACCGTACTTGATCCAATCTGGTGTCTCGAGTGCAGTCACCATGTTATAAGTGCTTGACAAGAAATGATTTGCCAACACCAGATATCCCCCACACGGACAACACACCATGACAACGAGCATGACAACGAGCACGTTCAAACGAAAATAGAGTAATAAATCCAACTCACGGCCAACAAGTGGATGTTGGTCTAGCCATTCCCATGCAATTTTGAGTTTGTCAACGGTTGTTTTGGGTGCATCCTGAAAAAGGAAAAGAGCAGCGTTGATTGCGGTTGATTTATTACTTTGTCCAAAAGCTATCTTGGAACTAAGAACCACACAACACTGCGTGATTGTCATTACCGGTGAAGAAAATGTCGCCAAATAGGGGAGGGGGAGCCGGCCGGCTGCCCCGCTGCCGGGCGACCGGTCCTCCAGGGGCCGGCGCGTAAATTTTCACCGTTGAAAATTGTAGAAAACCCCCTGCCGCCCTGCAGCCGGGCGACTAGGTGCCGGCCGCCCGGCAGCGGGGAGTCCGGGGTATATATATATATGTAAATTTCGAAAACGAAAATATATTTTTATAAAAAACGAAATTGAAAAATGTAAAAATTAAAAAATCGCTGAAGAGCTCACGTTGGTAATTTCGGCCCATTAAACAAAATCAGCCTATTAAACGTTGTCCCCTCTTCCTCGAGCGCACCCACCACGATGCCTCGTGCAAACTGCCGCTTGCTGGCTTTTTTTTTTTTTTTTTGATTACACCACACCTGCAGTACTAAACATCAGGTGCGTAGGAATTACAAACTCCTGCTGGGGGTGAGAGGAGCCACACCCGCCTTCCCGGAGGATCATAGATAGCACTTCTAGCTACAGAGTGTGCATCGCCATTAGAGGCACGACCTTCATGAACGACTTCAGCTGCTTGCAGTTCAGACATCGTCGCCTTGATCTCCCTAATTATGTGGCCAGCACGGCCCATACCAACATCTCCAATAGCTCTGACCACATTCAAACAGTCGCTTGCAATCCTGATCTTGCCCAAACAGAGATCCGCTGCAAGAGATAAGCCTTCTCGACATGCCATTGCCTCCAGAATCTCCGGGTCCTCAAAACCCTCCCATACCACAGCAGATGCACCCAGGAAATTTCCATTGTCATCTCTTGCTACTGCCGCTGTGGCTGCTATGTTCGAGCTCTTAGAGACAGCAGCATCAACATTAGTCTTCGCCACACCCACAGGCGGTGCAATCCATTGCGGCCTCCCCTCCTTTATCACTGTTGGTCGTGGTGATCTGTTCTGAGAGCCTTCAAGATCCCCTAGGAACCTATTTATGAAGCAGCTTGTGTGGAGAAAGGGCTCTGGAAACTGTTCTCATGAATTGCTTGTCTTCTCGCATACCAGATTGCCCAAAGGGTTACTGCCACCCTTGTCATTAGTCCTTCAGAGAGTTTTTGGATGACCTCTGACAGCCAACCCCGTGCATCATGCTCAGGTATTATAGAAAGAAGCTCTGCGATTTCCTCATCTTCAAGTGCCCAAACGCTCTTTGCCATGTGACAGTCCAGGAGGGAATGCTTCCATGAATCCTGGCCTCCGCACAATGCACACAGACTGTTTGGCGCCATGTTTCTATGGCAGCGAACATCGCCAGTCGATAGCGAATGCCGCGCCAATCTCCACAAGAAAACACGAATTTTGGGGGGAACTTTTACCTTCCAGAGAGTATTCCACTCCTTTTCCCTTGCACTCGTGTCAGACTTGCTGGTGGAGTTTGTGAAGTAAGTCGTTGCATTCTCTTTGTTCCTGACCAGCATGTTGTATGCCGAACGTACTGAGTAAACTCCTCTCCGTTCGTAATGCCAAGCCCAGAAGTCGTCCTGTCGTCGTGTGCTGATCGGAATATTGCTTATTACGCTTCTATCCAGCGGCACGAAATAATCCTCAAGCATCTGCTTGTTCCATGTAGCTGATAATGGACAGATCAGCTCACTCACCAATTGTGGCGGTTCCGCATTCATGCCGGGAAGAGGCCGAAACATGCCATCTCTCGGCAGCCAATTTGTAGTCCAAATGTTGGTTGAAGCACCCGTGCCAATTCTTTTTATCAGTCCTTTTTCTAGAACTTCCTTCCCTTCCATTATTGATCTCCACACCCGGGAAGGTGATGAACCCACCTCCGCATCCAGAAAATCTTGGTGTGGGAAGTACACAGATTTAAGCACCCGAGCACTTAAAGAAGCTGGCTCTTGTAGAATTCGCCAGGCTTGCTTTCAAGGAGGGCCAGATTGAACAATTCTATGTCCCTGAAGCCCAGGCCGCCCATGCACTTTGGTTTTGTCATATCTTCCCACGCAACCCAGCACGTTCTCCTTTTTCCCCTGCTTGCTGCCCCACCAGAAGTTCCGAAGATGGCTATCAATATGTTGACATAGGCCCCTCGGCAACTTAAAACAGGACATTGAGTATGTCGGGATTGCTTGGGCCACTGCTTTGATGAGAATCTCTTTCCCACCCACAGACAGGCTCTGTTCCATCCAGCCTTGAATCCTCTTCCAGACCCGGTCTTTCAAATATTTGAATGCTCTTGATGACGCAATTCCAACGTCAGATGGCATTCCTAAGTATTTCTCATTGATCGATTCATTGCGAACTTGCAGTATATCCTTGATCTGTTCTCGGGTACTATTCGAGCATCCCTTCGCAAATAAGATCGATGATTTATCCACATTCACCTGTTGCCCAGACACGTTACAATAAGCCTTTATGGCATCCTTCACCTCCTCCGCATTCTCCTCATTTGCTTTGAAAAACAGCAGGCTGTCATCCGCAAACAAAAGATGGTTCACCGTCGGAGCCGACGGCGCCACCTTAATGCCCTTAAGATTCGATGACTGATTTCTTGAATTTAAAAGGCACGAAAGACCCTCTGCTGCCAACAAAAACAAGTAAGGGGAGATTGGGTCTCCTTGACGGATGCCTCTGGACGGTTTGAAGCTCTGCAACCGTTCACCGTTAAACAGGACAGAGAAAGATACTGTCGTCACTAGCCTCATCACCATATCTGTCCACAAACTGTGAAAACCCAGCCGCAACATGATCGCCCTCAGGTACGCCCATTCTACGCAATCATAAGCTTTTTTTCATGTCCAACTTCAAAGCACAGCATCTGCTGTCTCGCGGGCGCTTCTTTTTCATGAAGTGCAAACATTCGTATGCTGTGATGATGTTGTCTGTGATGAGACGGCCTGGAACAAAGGCCGACTGCTCCTCTGATATGATGTACGGTAACACGCCCTTCAGTCTGTTTGCTGCCACCTTCGAAGTGATTTTATATATAATGTTGCACAGACTTATCGGACAGAATTGGCCCAGCTCCTCCGGGCTCGCCACTTTTGGGATCAAAACAATGCATGTCTCATTAATGCTGGCCGGATCATCCTCTCCCTGCAACACTCGCAACACTACTGTTGTAACCTCCGCTCCGCAGATATCCTAGTGTCGCTGAAAGAAGTGAGCAGGGTATCCATCCGGTCCCGGTGCCTTCGTTGGGAACATTTGGAACAGTGCCTTCTTGACTTCCTCCCCATGAAAAGGTGCCAAGAGTTTCTGGTTCATCTCTGCTGTAACCTTTACAGGTACCGTGTTCAAGACCACCTCCATGTCCTGAGTACCCTCCGATCTATAGAGGTCAATATAGAAAACCGTGGATAGCTTGCCCATCTCCTCATAATTTTCTGTTATCTGGCCATCAGGATTCTTTAACTTTATTATCATGTTCTTCTTGCGGCGTTGACTTGCTCGAAGATGGAAAAATTTCGTGTTCCTATCACCTGCAGCAAGCCACATTATTCGTGACCGTTGTCGCCACATAATCTCCTCCCTGTGATTCAGTTCCATAATACGTTCCCTGATCTTCACTTCTTCATATATTGGCCCCGTGCGCAGCGGGTCGGACTGCATGTGATCCAGCTCCTTGTGGAGCTGCTTTAACTCTCGCCCTATGTGGCCAAAGGACGTGGAACCCCAGCCATCAATTCCACTAGCCACCGCTGCCAACTTCCGTTTCAGATCAGTGAGTGTTGTTGCCTCTCCTGCATCCTGCCAATTATGCAGTAAAGTTTGCATAAAATCGGGATGAGTTTCCCACATGAGCTCGTACCTGAAACGTCTCCCTTTCCTCATTCGTCGTTGGCTCGGCTCCCACTGTAGAAGGATCGGTTTATGATCAGAAGCTGCCACCGTGAGATGACGCACTCTTGACAGTGGGAAGCGAAAACACCATGACGACGTTGCGAGAGCACGGTCCAGGCGCACTCGACAGAAATCGCCTCCCGCGATTCGCTTCTCAAACGTCCAACTGGGTCCCACGAAGCCCAGATCGGATAATCCACATCTCTCGGAAGCTCGCAATTTGTGCGTGACTCCTCTCTTGGAAACCATCATGTTCAGATTGATGTAAAACTTCATTGAAGTCACCAATACACATCCACGGGTGTGGACTTGATGATTTTATAAACTTGAGTACATCCCAAGTCTTGTAGCGCTCGTTCGTCCGAGCTTCCCCGTACACACATGTCAGTCTCCACTGATCACACAATCCATCATAAATAATAGTATCAATATGGTACCGTGAGTACGGTAAAATCTCCACATTTAAATTATTATTCTAGAAAATCCCTAGGCCGCCACTACGACCTGAACTACTAACCGCAAAAGCTTTGTCATACCCTAAAGTATGTCGAAGGCCTTCAACCTGTGCTTTATTAACTTGAGTCTCGAGCACACATAGCACGGTAGGGGCAAACTTCTTCGCAAGTTCACGAAGCTCCCTCACTATCACGCCGTTGCTTAGGCCGCGACAGTTCCAACTGAGACAACTCATTGCTGCTAGCGGAACTCTGTGTTGGAGCCCGCCTTTTGTTGCATCGAACTTCCCTCATCCTGCTTCTGCGTCGTCCTCTTCAGCCGCTTCCTTTCTCCTGGTGATTGGTACTGTGGTGGGGGAGGTGGGATAGGTTGGTCAGCTGCCTCATCACCCAAGTGAAGATGCTTCTGTGCGCTAGCCTGCCCAAGGCGCGGCTCCTGTGGGGGTGGAGGCGGCTTAAGAGGACTAGTCGCTGTATCATTCTCCTCATCCGCCTAAGCCGATAGCCCCGCATCAGTAGAAGACCTCTTCTTTGTGCCCGAGCTATCCTCTGACCGCGTCTCTTTTTCCTTCCACACGCCCCGTGCTCCACTCCTCGCACCATAACCTGCTGTGCGTCCGCCCCGGTAGGGAAACCGGCCTCCCCTGCCTTCTCCCATGGCGCGACCGCCTCGGGCCTCCCGAGTCGCCGGTGGTGCACGGACGCGGGGTGTTCCAGGGCGCCATGTCTCGAAATCAGCTACCATCCAGTCTCCATACTCCAACGTCTCCTCCTCATGCTCCCCCGAGCCACATTCGAGATGAACATGGCCCATCCTGCCACAGTGGGAGCAGAAACGTGGCAGCTTCTCATACTTTATCTGCATCACAATGCTGCGTCCCCCATCCGGCTTCTTGCATCTCTTGTTTTAATTTGGGCCTGCTGCGTCTGGATCGGTTGCTGCTTATATAAGGTGTAGGCATCTCATGTAGATTCTTTATAATTTACTTTCTTTATATACTAACTTGTTTAACGCGTGTACATATAGCGAGATAGATGCATTTGTTTTTCATATCAATCCTATAACTAATCTGTTCGTGATGCTAAATTATTTATTCGCTTCGTAAATTAAATTGTTCACCAATGTTGAATTATTTGTTCGCAATTTGTATTTTTATTATTCATTCTATACAATTAAATGTTCATGATGTTCAATATTTTGCTCGTTGTATATTATTATTTGTTCGATATGTTTAATTTTTTGTTTGTAAAAAAGTTATTTGTTTGTGTTGTTAATATATTTGTTTCCCGTATTCAGAATTAAATTAATTAGTATTTAAGAAATATTTTTAAAAATATCATGCAAATATAGGCAAATGTGATCTTGTTTTGAAGATCTTGTCATAAGAAAAATAACGGTGCAACTCAAATTTAATCTAGATGCTCGGTTTATTATTTATAATTTATTAGTTTGGAACCTGCATGCATGTGGGTGACGATATCTCACAGAGTGAACGACATTCATACAATTCCACCCTTCCTGCGCGGGTGCCAGACATCGCCAAAATGAGTAAGTCTAAGTCGCCGAAGAGAGTATTTTTGGTCTCTCTCGCAAGCTCTGATAGTGAGACAACAAAGGAAAGAATCTTCAGGCTATTCGCTTCCCTCTTTCAGTGTAGCCGGGTAGCAGTATCGGCAATCCCACGAGCAGACGAATCAGGCCTATTCTTTGTCTATGTTCTTTTTTTCTCTACCCAGGGCTTCTATGGTCAAACGTGGAAGCCTTTTTACGTGCAAAAGTCCAGAAAGAATTTTGACTCGTCCCTCTCTTGAGACTAGGGATGCAAGCGGGGCGGGTTTTGCCGCAAGCCCGCTGGCTGGACCCGCGCCGCATACCCGCATAGCGCCACAAATCAGCCCGCATAGCTGAAGCGGCTCCATGCGGGCCAACCAACGGGGCCCAGCGGCGCCGCAGAGCCCGCAAAGAATGGGATCGGGGAGAGGGGTTCCGCGGGTGAGAGGGGCGGCGGCGGCGGCCGTGCGCTGCTGTCCGTTGTTCGCTCCGAGAGCTGCCGTCCGTGAGCTGTTATCCGCTTGTGCGATGCAACGCCACTCGCCCGCAGATCCACTGTTGTCTCCCATCGACCACGCTCCTTTCGTCGCCTTCGATCTCATCGATGCTCCATCAGTTGCTCCCTCTCGCCGGCGGCCTCGCCGACGTTTGTCGGCACGCGCGATGTCGATCCGCTCATGGTTGCGGGCTCCTCTATTGCCGCTAGGCGTACTCGTTCCTACCTTCGTTGCTGCAACCACGCCCTCCCAGGTAATTTCTCCACTCTAGCCCAAGATTAGTTGACTAGTTTGTTGTTGTTTTCTTGATTGGTACAAACAGCATCGCAAAATCAACTTTGCCTTCTTTCCTTGGACAGTTGGACGGTTGGACCTACGGAACCTTTGTTGCGGCATCCATCCCCTCCTAGGTAATTTGTTCCACTCGGATCTGAGGGTGGATTGCAATCTTTTGACTTGAGGAATCCATCTTAAAATGTTTTAAAAATGAAGGCAGTGGATGGGGAGAGTGCCGCTCATGATTTTCGAGTATTGCAGATACGGTCCTCGGATTCTGATGCTCCCGCTAGCAAGGTTGCTCTTGCTTCTGTTGGTCAATCGTGCAACTGGTGGAAGGAGGACCACGATTCTCCATGCTGTGGTGTAGATTAGGCGGCAGGTACTAGGTTGTCTTCTACTTCCACTTTCGGTGCTCACTTTTCTGAAGTTGGTTCAAAATGCTTCAGTAGGATACTTTGACTTTTGTGGTGTTTCTTGTGCTTAATTAGACCCATATATACTGAACAGAAAACTGAAATTCAAATGAAACACCCCTCAATTTTGTACACTAACCCAATTAGATGTTTCATTAGACTGTTGATTATGTCAACTTTCCTTATGGATTATGATTTCAATTTGTTTTAGAACAATACTACAACATGTATCAGAGGATAACCAGTTTTGCTAACCACCACAAGAATTTCATAAGCTTACAATGCCAAAAAAAAGTCTTCAGACTTGTGAATCAGTCCAACCAATGCATTGGTGTTATATAAGTACAAAGCGGTTTATTTTACTTGAATCACTGGATGAGTGGTGTGGCACTCGTTAAGCTCTGCACACATTGACAGTTATACATGCAGGCTTGTGGACAACAAAAATAGATAATAGCAACAGTTACAACAGTTGATGCAGCTTATGATTACAAAGCTACTTCCTGAATTATTTTTGATTTCTCTGGAGACTGCAGCTAGGTGCTTGATGTCACTGAAGAGAAAGAAGTAGAGGAGCTTATGTTCGCTTTAATTTGGTGGTCAGTTGCTTATAATTTATTTGATACGGCGGCTTAGGATTATAGTCTTATGTAACCGTGAAAATTGTCTTTGGCAAGTTTACGAAGTAGTTCAGAGGACTCACTTTGTATTGTATTGTATTTTAATAATTTATTGTTGTTGTAATCAATTAATATAAATTTGCAATGATATACATTTTGGCTGATTGGATGTGACATGTCTGATAGTGGATCGCCGCTTCAACAGTCGAGCTGATTGGCCTGGTACCTGGTGCCTAGCGGAAGCCGCCCAGCTGACACCGTGCGGCGGACAGAGGCATATAGCTAATCGCGGCGTAAAGCGGGCTGCCGCAAAGCCCGCAAAAATGATGCGGCGGCAGGCGGGCAGCCGCATTGACCCGCGACGAACCATGTGGTCAGTGCGGCTGCGGGGCGGGCAGCCGCAACCCGCCCCGCTTGCATGCATACTTGAGACGAGCGAGGACTTAAGTTCATTTTATCTTCTTCTCAATCTCCGTTCTTCTTTAATTAACTATGATCTTGATAAAACCATGCGCTGTCCGGCGATGCGAAAGATGAGAAAGAAATTGGCTGATATCATGACGATAGTAGGTAGTATAGATATCATTATGGGGGAAGTTGATCGTTGAAATGATAATAGATAGGGTAAAGGTAGAAACTATCAATTCTTTTTCGAGCTCAGCCTCTGTAGTCCACTCTTTCAATATAGGAAGTAGAGAAAAGGATGCAAGCCCAAAGTCTAGGAAAAGCATCTCATTTCCTGGCAAAAAAGCAATCCACTGTGTCGAGGAAGGGAAGAAAGGCTCTGCTTTTGGTATTTATTTATCAAAGAAAGACACATTTAAGCGAGCGTGGCAAGGGACTAAGGTTTTGTTGTCGCGTGATAGTAAAAAGCATTGGCGCACACTGATTGATACGGGGGCGAGTCGATCCTTTGTCTCCCTTGTCGAGAGGCTGGTTGAGAGAGCATCTTGAGGGTGTCCACATCTTAGGGCATGCAGTCGTGAGGTTCGAGCATTTGTCGAGATAAGAAGGTGAGGGTGTCATTTTCTGTTTTATTCGGTACTCCCTAAACAAGAAGCTGCTTATTCTTTCTACTATGGCGGATAAAGCAAACCAAAATGTGCAACGGCTTTCGCGCTAGTTGCTCCATCCGTTGCTTGTTTGGTTTCGATGCATAAATCAACCTCTCGTTCAGGCGGTAATCCTGGTAGAGTCTCAATTGTATTTTTGTATGAATACACAATCTCTCTTCTACTCCCTCCGTCCCTAAATAACTGTCGTTTTTGCTTCCTGAAAAATAACTTTGATTAATTTTATAAAAAAATATTAATATTTATGATACATAATTAATATAATTAGATAGATCTTTTAATCTAATTTTTTAACAAATTTATTTGGAGATACAAATATTGCATGTTTTTTCTACAAATCGAGTCAAAATTGTGGCACGTACACCGACGACGACACTTAAAAAGGGGACAGAAGGAGTAGTTAGTTGTCAACATGCGAAACAAAACAGCCCCAAACTGGCCTAAACAGTGGCGGATCCAGGATTCATGGATAGGGGGGCTGACATCTTTCTTCCTCCTCCAGCCCCCCTCTCCTTCTTTCTTCTCTTCTTCTTCCCCTCATTCCTCCCCTATTTTTCTTTGATGTGCAAGCACTGGCGCACCCCCAGCCCCCACCCTAGATCTGTCCCGGGGCCCAAAATAATATCTCGTCCGCTTCACTGCTTCATGTTATGGGTTTGGTAGCCATCAACTTAACTGTTATATAACCGCGCCCCACGCTGAAGGGGTTGAAGAGGCGATTAATGTTTCGGGGTGTATTTGCGAGCCAGGGACCGACTGCTGTCACATGAAAATATGATGGGGATGAAAATATGCTGCTCTGGGACAAGCGCCTCATCGGAGCACTCGAGCGTTAGAGACCGGGGCAAATTGTTGCATTTTGGACATTTGCACCGCTTCCTACATGATGCGCCTTCGGCCCACCAGTGCTCCGCCTTCTTAGTTCAGCCGCAAAAATACGACAATTTGTGTTGGTCCCGGGCATTCTGGCTTTTGGCTCCAAACTAAAATGACTCGAATTCAAATTGAAAACTCACATGATGTTTAAAAGGAAAGTTCATACATGAAGAGAAAAATACACATGGAAAGGGAACTTGTTTCTACGCTTAGCTTGCCTAATAATAATTATTCCATCAGAATGAAATGTTTGTTCAAATTGAATAAAAAATATTGTGCACAAGACGTAACAGAAAAAAGATTATAGATTGGCCCCATTGACAATAATTATCCAGCTTAAATTTTTCTGCTATGGAACATAGAGTTTATCTGGCTAGAGGCAAATATTTGTACACATAGAAGAACAAAATTTTATATAATGAAAAGAAAATTATATGAGTTTGCTACAAGATTATATACACGAAGCAAAAATATTATGCATATGAGTTTGTATTGATCCCTTAATTGGAGGGCCACATGTACTGAACTCGTGGCATGCTGATGGACAACTTTCAATTGTAATAAACAGCAGTAAAGAAAGAGAGGGTATGTAAGCGGAGGGCGGATATATGCAATACTTCAGAGTGCAGTTGGATCACGACACGTGGTCTCGATCCCACACGTCAGCGACCACGCACTACTGCAGAGGAGTTTCGTCCAAAGCGGAAAGAGGCATGTGGTGCAGGCTGGATGGGCTAGAAATTTTTCATTGTTGGTCCATAGTTTCCACGAAGCTAAACTTGGTCATAGTATTCCAAATAATTCTTCATGACTCATGTGGCCATGTCTCCATACAAAATCTTTTGAAGGGTCTCCCAAATATCATGAAAGAGAAAGGGTTAATTGGAATGGTACTATTACAATTTCTCAAGGTTGGAGATATACCACTATAATTCTTCATATTAGATATATGCTACTAGAATACATTTTTTTCTATTTTGAACCCACACACAGCGTATACGAGTTTGGTATTTTTCACGTATAGACCTATTTGCCCCTCTCTCTCTTTCTCTCCTGTATGTCGCCCTGCTCCATTACGTCGCGGCGCGCCGCTCAGAACCCTATCCGTCGCCAGAGTTGATCTCGGAGTACCCACTGCCGCAGCGGAGATCGGAGCAGAGGAGGCGCTGCCTGCCACCGCGGGCGCAGGCGTGCTGTTTTATCTGTTTTCTTTTTCTTGGGAAGCTGTTAAGCTCTATATCTTCTACTCCGTACATCAATTGTCCAATCGACTTTCAGTTGCACGTTCTGTTCAAGATCTTCAAATCTATATCATATTTTCAATGAAACATTTTTATTTGTTTGAGAACATTTATTCCAAAAAAAATTTTCCAAAATATTTTATTTTGTTCTCAGAATAATGGCGACCGCATGGCCTAACTCTTGCAGTCTTGTTCGTCGAAAAAAAAACTCTTGCAGCCTTGCATGCGGGAGGCGCTGGGGCGGAGGCAGGGGCCCGCGCTGGCGGCAGGCAGGTTGGCAGCGCCTCCTCTGCTCCGATCCCCGGTGCGGCAGTGGGTACTTCGAGATCAACTCCGGCGGCGGCTAGGGTTCTGAGTGGCGCGCCGTGACGTACTGGAGCAGAGCTACATACGGGAGAGAAAGAGAGGCAAATAGGTCCATACATGAAAATATCAACCTCGTATACGCTGTGGTGTGGGTTCAGAATGGAGAAAGATGTATTCCAGTAGTATATTTCCAATACAAAGAATTGTAGTGGTATATCTCCAATTTTAATAAATTGTAATGGTACCATTCTAAATAATCCAAAAAAAACTACAAATGTCACTTAGTTTTAATTCTACCAATAAGTCATTTTGTGGCAAACGATAATCCTGCTACTTGGATCTACTGCAAAAACGGCCCATATACGTGTCCTTAACCAATTGTGGGCCCCTAGGCGTAAAAATGCCCGGGTTCCTGTTGTGCCTTATTGTACTTGTCCCATGATCAGTCCACAAGTACACATAACAGCACCGGTATCACAACTGCACTCAAAAACATGTTAGTAATATTATAATTTAATCAGAGCTAATAATCTGCAGCAGAAGCAACAGAAATATAGGACTTCCATCCTACAATAGTATGCCTCACCATTCTCACAGTCTACTGACTGGGAGTTAGTCCTAGAAAGAACCAACGTCGAAAACCCGCGTCCTTCGGCAAGGAACTGAACAGAGACGGCTCATCTTCGAACTCTGAATTTTAAAATTTTAGCAACAAGGGTGAGTACAATTTTGTACTCGCAAGACTTTGGGTGTATATCAAAAATTCCTATAATACATGCATGGTTAATCAAGGAAGGCTGATAGGTTCACTAGCACTAGGCTGCATTTTATTTGGGTATGTCTTTATACGCATAATTTTGAAAATATTTTATTTTATTTTATAAAATAGACCAACATCACCAACCATAACTCCCCATTTCCCATTTCGCAGTCCTTTGATCCTCTTAATCGGTCCATCATCCTTTTAAATCGGTGCAAGTGTGGTCAAACAATTCTCATACCAAGTTTTTCAAACCAAAACTTCTAAAACCGGCAACTAGTTCAAGCGCTCTTGACCGTGAGCACGGCTATTAAAATAGTTTTACACTCTGCAGAGGTTGTACATTTTACCCATACGTCATGTTTCGCTTTAATGCCAGCGCGTAGCTAGCGCGTATATACACAATTCCTTAGATGTGTCGACAAGCTAACATGACAGAACCGTTACATCAACCGGAACCAAAATATGCTACACGACAGTCTGCCGGAGTATCGCGGCTCCGTACATCTGACCGGGTTAGCTACCCCATCCCGACGAACACCTCATGCACTCGGGCGGTAGCATCATCTCGGGGCCAACTGACTTAATAAGCTAAGGCCAGTGCCCATTTAGCCGTATGGTTGCACTGTAATACTTGGCTAGAATAGTGCCAATTACCAGTCCTTAATTTGACACGGGTGATAAATCCCTAAAATACACCGGAAATGCATACAGAACCAAGCCATATCCATCATCCATTTTTCCATCCATTTTATCATCCATATTCTTTTCCTTCATCCTCGTACCAACATAAACACTAGACCATATATTCACCCACGTCTACCATAGAGTTTTTATCCTTTAAAAGTAACCATATATATCTCTTTTCAAATTATCACCCCAAGTGATACTATGTAAGTGATTGTGCATATATATATATATATATATATATATATATATATATATATATATATATATATATATATATATATATATATATATATATATATATATATATATATATATGTGTGTGACTCTGAACTATGCGAATAATCCATAACCTTAGGGTAACAAGGTATAAAAGGAGTACAAAATAACAAGGAAGGTAAATACATTAAAGTAGGACGTGTCTACCCGACATAAAATGACATTTGGACTCATAAAACCATCATCTCATGCATATATTTGTAGGCTTAGGAATTCATATAGGAGCAAGAATGATCAAGGAGGTGCTTGCCTTGTTGCTGATCGGTCTCACTCTCGTGCGCTGGTTCTACTTCTGGTTCGGACTCCGGCACAGTTACGGCGGACTCGTCGACTACTCGAATTGGACGACGATAAGCACATGCAAAAGAACCAAATAAACAGCAATGAACAACCAAAATAAACACAATGACATGATAGATCATGATTTTATAAGATTTTAGGAAAAAGAATCACTCAATTTTGAGTTAAAGTGAGGAAGTTATGCATGTTTGAAAATTAAACTCAGGATTAAAAGGTGAAAAGCTACTATGCTGATGAACCCTAGGTTTTTCCTGATTTTCTCCAATTATTTTCTTACTGGAAAATTGTTTGGGAAAAGTATCTGTTTCATTGACAAATGGGGTCCACAAGGCAGGGTATATTCTATGTATAAAACACGTATTTCTGGATTTGTTTTTTCTAAAAAAGGCAACGCTGACGTCATCACGACGTTAGCATGACGTCACCATACCCAATTCAAGCAGAGCCGCCGCGCGCGCCGGTCGATCCGCGCACTGGAGGCGCGCTCGCGCCGAACTAGCGCCGCGTGCGTGTGCACTAGCGCGCGCTGCAAGCTGAGCCGCGGCTCGGGACCCGAGGGTTACCGGAGCCTCGCCGGCGGCGAGCATGGTGGCTGCTCGGGGCGGAGCAGCACGACCGGCTCGGTGGAGAAGAAATCATAGGAAGGAGATGGGATTTAGAGGGGGCGCTGGTCTGCTCGAGCGAGGGTGGAGCTGAGGGCCTGGGATGGCTTGGCCACCATGGATTTGTGCTCCTGGTGCTTGGCATGTGAGAGAGATTAGAGAAGATGGTGAGGCTTGGCTCGCTAGCTTGTAGTGAAGGGAGAAAAACAGCTGCTGGTGGATTTAGCTTGCTAGATTGGGGAAGCAGAGCAGAGGAAGTGACGTTGGATTTTGGGGGATTTTGTGGGTGTTGAGCTCCTGTTGGAGAAGTCAGAGAAGGGAAGAACGAGATGGCTGGCAGCGGTAGAGAAGAACAAGGAGGTGGCGTGTGCAGCTTGAGCGCAAGTAGGGGAGGCCAGCCGGCGGCGGGGCGGGCGGCACTGCATCCAGCGCGGTGGGGCGGAGCCGGCGCGCACTGCCGCACGGCGCAAGGCCCCGCGCGTGCGGCCCGTAGCGGGCGAGCGGCGTCGGCAGGCCGGCCAACGGCGGCGCAGCCGCGTTCCCGGCGAGCTTGGCTACGAACGTGGGGAGATAGCGCGAGCAGAGCGGCGATTCGAGGCGAAGGACGAACGAAGTGGACGGTGAGCAGCGGCGCTTGGCGACGAGCGGCGGCGAGCATGGCAGCTCGGGGAAAATTTGTTTCCCGCACTAGCCGATGATGAAGCTCGTGAAGTAGTAGCTGAGGAGAGTTCCTGGGACTTTGTTGAGCCATGGGTGCAACGGATTTGAGAATCGTGGAGTGAGGAGGACGAATTTGGCCGACGGCCATGGCTCTGTTCAAATGAGCTGTGCCGGTCTAGAGGAAGAAGAAGAGAGGTGGCCGAGCTCGCGAGAGGGATGAGAGATGCTGGTGGCTCAGGATAGGGACAGAGACCGAGTCGTACACGAGGTTGGCTGCCGAACGAGGACTGCCAACGGGGAGGGACCATGGCGGGAGCGGCCGGCGCGTGGAGTCGTCGGCTTGACTGGAAACAGAGGGAAGGACGGGGAAAGGATTGGGTCGGCCGATGAGCTGGACAGGGAAGAGCAGTGCGTGGGCGGCGTGCAGCGCTAGAACACCTCTCGGCCTTGAATGCTTGTGTCCATCTCACGTCCTTGCTCCGGGCGGCGCGGTTGGACGACGCGGCGTTGGCCGAGTCCGCCGCGGCACAGGGAAGGGGAGGCGTCCGAGGCAGCGGAGCACTGGGCGATGGACGACAAGGGATGCACTATGCTGGTGGATGACGGGGCGCGGAGGAGCAATGGCGGCGTTGGCGCTTGCGGCCGTACGCGTGCGGCGCGGGGTGAAGCGACGGACGGCGCGGCGAGGAAGAAGATGGAGCCGGTGGCAGCGCCGCTGACGCGCGGGCCCAGGCGGTCAGTGAGGCGGAGGAGGAGGAAAGGGGAAGCTGGGCTGCTGCGGGCTTTCTTGGGCCGACCTAGGATAAAAAAAAAGGAAAGGGGCCTGGCGGGCTGAAAGAAGGAGAAAGGAACGTGGGCCGGAAGGACTCAGCCCGAGACGGGATTTTTGGAAAAAGAAAGGATTTATTCTTTTCTTTGTTTTTCATGGATTCAAACTAAAGTTCAAATTCAAATTTAAATTTGTTCCAAAAATCTTGAGAACCTCACAAATATTAACTTAGTGCTTAAAAAAATTATGTGCAAGCTCTAAGATTTATTATGTTATTTTTTAAATTAACATTTAAATATGCTCAAGGAGAGTTGTTAATGCATAAAATATGAGACAAAATCAAATAAAAGCCAAAGCAACTTCTATTTATTTATTTAACTTGATTTTGTTTCTATTTGAAATTTTTGCGTTGTTACACCAATCCACCTATTTCCTTTTTGTTTTTTTTAACGGTATTGGGGGAGATTCCCACCTACTATTCATTGAATTGCAAAGTTGTTTACAGAGGTAAACCTCGGCATTCCGAGGGAGAGAAAAAAGTACATGAGGGAGGTAGGAATTAGAAGAAGAGAGAAACTATGTAATACAGCTCGCCAACCACTCACGCCAGACGTGTACTGCAGAACGTAGCTTCCTATAGCGGCAGCTCCAAGCATCAAACATCGTGCAACACTTTCCTGAGAACATTAGTCGAGGAAAGGGCACGTTGATCGAAGATCCGTGCATTGCGCCCTTTCCAACGTGCCAAAGAATTAGGAGAAGCATATCAACATGCACTTGTTTCCATTTTGTTGGAACCACAAACGTGGGTATGTGTCATATAGATATTTCTTAAAGGATAATCTATCATCTCTTAATAAAATACGTGCTCAGACACATTCGTTAAAAAAAAGAGCACAACCCTAACGCATTTTGATTATTTCACTAAAAGAATTGATGAGGGGACCTTAAATAACACCAAGTTTTGCTATTTTCATAAGAGAGAAATATTTTGTGCCTCATCTTTGGTACATAGTCGATGGTTGAGTTCGTACAACTATTTGTATTGTAAGTTCACAAATTCAACTTGAAGAGATTGCCCTATTTTTTGTTTTCCTCCAAGTCAAACCCTGCACATTCTCCATAAGTGAAAGTGTTAGCAAAGTGGACGTTTTAGTTTACTGCTAAAAACTTATTGTGTACATTTTCAGAATTTGAACACTGTATTTACTTAATGATTAGTAGGATAAGACTTCTAATTTCACAAAATTTCATAAATCATATTTTTTTCATTAATGCATTTTTAGTGTTGAGCGTGCTTTTTTAATACTATCATATCGATATCAAAATCTGCAGTGTCTCTTTGCATAGCGTCGATTTTGTACCACTTGAAAGTGTGTTTCTATGAAAGCTTATTACAATACAGTGTGTTTAATGTTTCTTAGAAATCATTGCTTCAAAAGTGTAGTTTTGTTACATTTTTACTATTATAGCTGGCCTTTTGAAAAAAATGAAGTTATTTTGTGTCTAGCGAGACACGCATAAGATTATAAAACTTTATAAAATTATGAACTGGAGCTTCTCAAGAATCAGAACACAGATGCCAACTGCAAGTATGCAACAAATAAAAGAAAAAAAAAACTTGGGGGGGGGGGGGGGTAGAAAAAACCTGTTTGTTTAGATGGGTTAGGGTTTCTGCGTCGGCTAGTTTGGACGCAGGAGACCACAGGGGAGAGGCAAGGAGCAGCACGGGCGATGGGCGCGCCGAAGCAGAAGTGGACGTCGGAGGAGGAGGATGCGCTCCGCCGCGGCGTGCTCAAGCACGGAGCCGGCAAGTGGCGGACCATCCAGAAGGACCCCGAGTTCAGCCCAGTCCTCTCGTCCCGCTCCAACATCGACCTCAAGGTACCTTCCCCTGCAACTCTGCCGCCGCTCCTCCTGTACCCTACTGCCATGGAGCTACCCGCCCGCGTCCTCCAGATCTTAAACCCCCGAATACTTTGCTCCTGAGTCCTGACTCGTGCCTATGGCGCTCGTGATGTTTCGTGCGTCGTCTGGTTTCTGAGCGTTCGGTGCTTTTCCCCTGCATCTCGGCCGCTCTGTTAGCTGTATGGTGGTTCTAGGATGCTTGGTAGTTCCCCTGGTGCAGTTTCGTCGGTAGCAGATTTGGGGCATCGAAGACGAGATTTTTGGTTTTGGGAACTGATAAATGTAAGCGAAGGTTGAAATGGTGGCCCTCTGCTGCGTTTGCCTATTGGATGCTGTGATGTGATTTTGTACCCAATGACAATGATGTTGTGGGCGTGGCGGTAGTGGATGAGCGGTGTGGGATTGTATATGGCAGTGTGAATGTTTTATGATCTGGGCTGCATGGCACAAATTTGAGTTGTCCTCATATTCATGATTCATGAACAGTTGATAATCCTATAGTCGAATTCAGTAGTGTTGCTGGTCACAGGATGAACCAGATTTTCAGGAAGAAGCAAATCACAAGACAGATTACTTGTGATTGCCTCTTGCCCATCAATGCAGCCTTTATGCCATTGCTTATTAGGAATCTACTTTATCGTATGGGAACCATTTTCTTGCTTCTCAACATTGTTTGGATTTGTCTGTGTTCCTGATCATGTGTTAATTGACTTATTTTCTCAAGTGATTTCAAATATCTGATTCACTCTGTTTTATGGGAAATGCAAGCATACGAGTGCAGAGCCACTATAGCTCTTGGGAATAGGATTCTGAGTGATAAATTTGTTGGATATCCTGGTATCGGTACCACATTATCCCCCCCTCCCTTGTTGGGTGGACAGATATTGGCCTCAATAAGTGGCTTAAGGTTTCCAACCTTTGCAATTAAGGCCTTTGATATGTTAGTTGATACGTTCATTCTCTGCTACACGGTGTTATCCTCTAACCCTTCCATTGCTGCACGCACACTAAGAAATATAAGAAATCCACCAATCTAGCCTGACCAATCGCTCAGGTGTATCCAGCTTGAATATGTACTGATTGGTCATCGCACATCTCGTCACCTTGATCCTCCTGCAGTCGTCGTTGCGTTCCTCCTTGTGCGGATAGCCCAACAGTGCACAAGAGTACATCAATTTTAGCAATAACAACAAATGAATATTGCACCTTGCCTTCAAGATGTGAATTCTTATGCTCACATAGGCCATGAAACTGTTGCCAGATGACTGATACGAATTTCTTTGTCTCCTGGAACACATATTCCTTAGGTGAACACATATGTTTGAACCTCAGAATCACTGCACTCCATTCAATAGAAAAAAAACATTGAATGATATCGTTCTCCTTGGTATGTAATTCACACGTCTTGCTTCTGTTGACTCGTCTTCTCAATAACTCTAGTAAGAATAGCAATCCTGTTAACAACCTACATGAAGATGTTTTAGAAAAAAAGGCTGCGTGCAGGTGCAGGTGCAGGTGCAGAGCGGACGTGACACTTCCACTATGAAAAAGTTCAGGTTCCGACGCTACAGTCCAGGCCAGCCTCTGCTGCACGTTTTAATTTTACTGTTGAGATTCTGATAGGACCAATGAAAAGACCAGGAAATTATTAAATAATGTGTTGCAATAACAAATGCTAAGACAGGCAGATGTACACTACCGACTACTCCTTTTGCACATCACGGGCAGCATGGACATGGTCGATTGATGCTGTGCACCCTCCCAAGCATAGAAATTGATAGGAATCTTTTAAAAAAAAATTGATAGGATAACTAGCTAGTAATTTGTGAGTATCAGTTGAATGAAGGTGTAAACAGCCTTGATCGGTCGCTGCAGTGACTGTTAAGTTGTTGGTTTCACAGAGACCATGGTAGGTGCCGAATTAGACAAGAGAGGAGTACTAGATTAGAGTTATGCGTGGCATCTTATCGTAGACGAATGAATGGATGAATGAGCTCGGGATAGGATAGACGACGAAAAGACTAAAGGCTAGTAGTTTGTATGAGCTGCAGCTTTTGGAGCTTTTCTAAAAAGTCGTTGCTGTCATTTAGATGATGCTTCTAACTTTCTAGGCTCAAAACGCTAGAATAAAACTGTACGCTGTATTGGCATACAGTTTAGCATAAACGAAAAGACTAAACGAGGAGGAAGTTTCATCTCTATGAAATCTCAAGTGGCAGACTGACAGTTTAGAAAATTGAATTATTAGTGGTGCTGCAAATTCTTACACAAATCAAAACCAGCATTTATTTTCTTATAGCAACATCTTCTCACTAGAGTGGATTTGGAAATTCAATTTTGTACACCTCTTGTTTTTTTGTCCTTCCCTGAGTCCATAATGGGAACAAGGCACATCAGCATGTGTTGATCAAATGATTAAAACTGTTTCATGAGTCTGTAAAGATGCTTCTAAAGACTGCAATCACATGATATAGGTATTTTGGGACCTTTTTTTAGTCAATCAACCAGTTCAATTTTCATGTACATTTAAGCAAGTTACAGGAACACGGCGTATTTCTTGTGTTTTTGCCTATAAGAAATATGGATAAACATTGTAACTGTTTTCCATCTACAATCCGACAAAATGTATCTGCGAGAAGTAAGATAATTTGTTGTAGCAATGCTATCATTTGATGTACATTAGAAAAGTGTGTCAGTTCAGTTATACTGTGCAGCTTGCACTATGGTTGTAGGTCTTTGTTTTAGTTCTCTTTGTGATATTCTGTTTTGTATTTCAGGACAAATGGAGGAATCTAAGTTTCAGTGCAAGTGGAATGGGTTCAAGGGATAAAACGAAAAGGACAACTGGACCCTCATGTTCCCCATCGTCTACCTCACAGGCTTCGGCTGTCCCAGTGGCAAATAAAGTTGCTGAAGCTCCACCAGATGCTGAGAAAAAGCAACAGGAAGTGAAACCTCAACCAAAGTTAGTCTCTCATTATTTTCACACTGAAGTCTAGTTAATCTGCTATCGTATCTTTAAATGCCTAGTTATTCTGTACTGTAGATAGAAATTCTGATTAAAAATGCCTTGATTCAGGGGTGATTGCATGATCACATGTTGGTTATACTTCTGAGTGAAATCAAGGATGTCTCTAATCACCTCATGCCAGATAGTTGCCTATATTCTCTGTCTTTAGGAGGAATATAACTCTATATGTTTTTGAATGATATGTCACTTGAACTTCCATTAGATTGAAGAACATCTGGGTTAAACAAAGCACTTGTGCATTGGAAATGCAAACATAAGAGTGGACATGGTTTAACAGGAATATTTGTGGACAAATCAACCATTATGTAGAGAGAACTTAAATAAGACTGTCAAGATATAAGCCAACCCTATGGTGGAAGAGTTGAAGAATGCAGCAATGATTCCCATTCCATTTTATTTAAGTTATTATGGTTCTGATTAACTCCGGAATCTGATCACGGTGTCCAATTTGTCTGCTAGGTATGGTGCCATGATCCTGGAAGCTCTTTCGGAGTTGAATGAGCCAAATGGTACAGAACTTACTGAAATCTGCAGCTTCATAGAGGTTTGATATCTGCACTAATTGTTCTCATTTGATTTCATTGTTTTGCAGCAGTTATTTGTTGTCTGTTTGAGAGTTCAGTCAAGTTTTAGTTGCTCCTAACTATGTACTGCTTATGACTCTGATATACAACTGACTCAACACTCAATAATTTCTGTTGCATGATTTGTCTGTAGGGAAAAAATTGTTTAATTTTGAAGACTCTTTTTTTTAGAGGATTTTGTTGGTTATAATAGCTAACTTGGATGACACACACACACAAAAAACACGACCTGCGAGGGGCAAGCCCCCCCCCCCCCCCAGCATTAATGTAAGAAGACCTCTCAC
This sequence comes from Panicum virgatum, assembly GCF_016808335.1. Lineage (NCBI taxonomy): Eukaryota > Viridiplantae > Streptophyta > Magnoliopsida > Poales > Poaceae > Panicum > Panicum virgatum. The sequence goes on from NC_053149.1 coordinate 53,534,273, forward strand.
GTAGGCCGAGAAAACCTCCGAACCCCTGCCCTTGCATTACACAGTGGCGTCATAACCCATACCGTAACTCGTGTGAGAGCAGGCCGGGGTGAGCTGGGACCTATTTCCATGCGCTTTGGCGTGTAGGTAGACAAGGGGATTTTTTTTAACCTCAGCCTGAAATTTGCTCTCACTGGGAGTCGAACCCAGGACCTGAGGAGTGCTACTGAGGCCACCTAATCAATCCGGCTAGGCAACTGTTCGCAACTTGGATGTCACAAAACACTAACTTTTTTTATGCACATGGATCATGAATGTCTAAGAAAAAGTTAGCCGTCACCTAATCTTCAGTACTATCTCTAGGTTGGTAAAGGAAGTCATTTCAGACATTCTCTAAAAATAACTTTGACCACTATCTTTTTGCTATAAAAAATTATAAAATATAGTCAAAATGTATGTCGTGGTGTGCAAACTCACAGCCGGGTGGCGTAGTGCACCCGCCTAAACCTAGAGGATGAGTACTCGGGGGTTAGCTAGGATTAGCTCAATCTCCGTGGAAGAACACGATGAACACAATAGGTTTAGAGTGGTTCGGGCCGCCGAAGCGTAATACCCTACGTCCACTGTGTGTTGTATTGCTTGCGCTCTCAAGAGGCTGAGAACGGGATTGTTCGGAGTGAATCCGAGCTTGTGTTGTGTCTGCCTTTTTCCTGGCCTTCGAGTCTTAGAAAATCCCGAGTGTGCAGCGAGCGCCTCCCTTTTATATCTCAAGGGAGGCGCGTACATAGCCGTTGGGTCCCCGACAAGTGGGCCCAACGATGTAGTATAAAATAACATACTGTACAGACATTATAGCGTTGCAGGCGACGGAGATCTTGTTCCTGGATTTCCTTGCTCTGCCCATGGGAATCTTCCGTCCGGCATAGCCATGCCCTGTCTTGTCGAAACGGCGCCAGGGCGTAGCTTGCGGCGTAGCCTGCCGCGTAGCTGAACGGGCCGTGTAGCTTGCGGCGTAGGTGGTATGATGAAAATGTGCCGTGCCGTCGTATCCATTTAATGCGGCAGACGGGTCTGCGCGGATGCGGCGCATGCGGCTGCACTGTGTACCTCGGTAATATGCGGTCTACAGTGAGGCCTGACAAAAGCTGCCCCGCGTACCGCGGCGACAGAGCACGCCTCAACCACCTGCATTGAATGCGGTGGGTGGGCAAGTCTTCCAGCGGAAGACTCTCGTCCGCGCCTGCGCCTGCGGGACACGTGGCGCCCGGACAACGCCCCGGCGGTATATTGGTTCTACGCGCGTGGGAGGTCCAGACGGACGCGGGGAGGTCGAGCCCTCGGCTGTTGGCGCGGAGCTTCCCCTCCTCAGGGACACGTGGCGTCACCGGACCCGTCCCAGAGCGGGGAACGGGTCCGGGGCCGTTGGCCCGGTGAGGTAAGAGCCTGACCCCCTGGGGCCCGGCTGCTCCGCCTCTTAGGGCATAGTTATGGATGACTACGCGAGTCCTGCCTTGCTGTAGTAGAAGTGGGTATCCCTGCTACAGGGTACCGACAATGTACTTTTGTGAAACTACATTTCAAGATGAATCTACCTACATCACTTTCATATTCTCAAACTCAACCTTAAAGAATTTATTTATAGTCAAAGTTTAAAATGTTTGACTTAAGACAAACTCAAAACGACTTCCTTTTCGGATACGGAGGGAGTACGTGTAAAATGTGTGCTCAATTCTGATGACACATTCGATAGATGCCATGCACATGCCATTTTTTTTTATTTGAGCTCCATGGAAGCCTTTTGAAGTGCCGTGTTTCTACAGGAGCTGTTTTGCACTTTGGTACTCTTATTAGGAGCAATATGGTGGAAGTGCTTTATTCTGTACTATTATTAGGAGCAATATGGTGGAAGTGCTTTATTCTGTACTATTATTAGGAGCAATATGGCAATCACGCTCTGTTATTTCCTTTCCATACCTGATGTACATGTATATCTCGTTTTTATGCTTTATTTATATATCGCTTAGTATATTCCTAGAATGATGCTAAATTGCTTATGCTATCATTGGTACCATATGCAGCAAAAACATGGAGTGCCAACAACCTTTAGAAGAGCGATTGGTACAAAGTTACGGCGACTTGTAGATTCAAAAAAAATTGAAAAGGTGAATCTTCCTTCCTTATCCTAGACTATAGATTTCCCCCTTATCATTTCCTTATCATCTGAGTCTGGCTTACCTGTTCACCTTTGCAATCCCGTTGGATGGCCAAGGATGGCATGATTCCAACCATATGCATGTTATAGTTTATCCCATAGATTGGACTGAAATCCTACATGTTGTGAACCCATCCAAATGAACCCTTGGTGTCCCATTGGCTTTTTCACTTAGTTGACAAATGGGGCTGCATTTCATCTAGGGAGAATATTTGTGAGAATACGATGGGAGGATAGGGAAACCTCATTGATTAATATTCACAGCAGATATTTACTTTGGAATTTGGATTCAAAATGTATTTCTTTATACTGTATATGGAGCACATGCAATATTCTGGAATTAATTAAGTAACTATACTAAAGGGCCAAGATTTGGGGCCTCCTCATGAGTCGCGGCCACACGCGGGCCCGTGCACTGTTCATGCGGGTCCCACATACTATTCACGTGGGGCCCACGTGGGCCCACGTACTATTCAGGCGGGGCCCACGTGGGACCCATGTACTATTCAGGCGGGACCCACGTGGGACCCATGTACTATTCAGGCGGGACCTACGTGGGCCCACGATTCTATTAAGTTAGTCTCTTTATCTCAAAAAAAAATTCCTTCCATTATTTGACAATACAAAATATATTTAACTACTTCCTACATACAAAAATAATAACTAAACTTAGTATACTATATTTATATGTGGTAGTTGTACTACTTCTTGAGTTTTGATTTCCCTCCGTAAACCCACAAAATATAATTAAACTGTTCATTCATTTCTAATCTTACTTTTTTTTCCTACTAAAGTAATTAAACTATACCTACTGACACAAAAAAAATACTAAGGAAAAATTATCTGTACCTCTATACTACAATGCTTGAGATTGGCGCGCTCTCAGACACAAAACTACTATGCCCGCTTTACTGTAATTTTTAGATCTAACTCAATACATCGATCCGATGTTGTTTCGAACATAGTAACAGATAATATCTTTCTATTAATATTTTAGGTCCACGTTTTTGGTACAGGCGCGCGTAGCGCGCCAACCTGCCTAGTCCATAATATAATCTCCGGGGCATCTAAAACTGTATGCAACAAGTGCTAATCTAATTACATCCTCTTATCTAAATACAGGTTGATACTAAGTCCTATAGGCTCACCGATTCCTTTGCGACAAGAACTCCAGCTCCAATAAAAGCTTCAGCTCCAAAACAGAAGGATCCATCCAAGCCATCAAAGGTGTCAAAGAACCTAGGATTGTTTGCCACCTCCAGCCCTGCACTAGAGGCAGCCATTGCGGCAGCAGCCAAAGTAGCTGATGCAGAGGTGAAAGCACATGATGCACATGATCAGATGATGGAGGCAGAAAGGATCCTCAAGATGGCTGAGGAGACGGAGTCTCTCCTCACGATTGCAGCAGAGATCTATGATCGATGTACTTCATCTTCTTCGTTGTCCATCATATGTTGCCTTTCACTATGACTTCTCTCTTTTTTTTTTGTTTCTTCCGTCATCTGACTTCGTGCTGATGGTTCAGGTTCAAGGGGAGAGATAACCACATTAAATCCGGCGCAAAGGGAGGCCTGAAACCTACCGGAGACCTCTGTTCTCATGTACATGGATAGGTTGTCCTGGATTATCTGCCCATATTGCTCCTGTGTTGTATAATTTAAGTGTTTGTGCTGTACTTGGGATATCGGGTTAAACTAAATGACACCAGTGCACTGCCTGACATCAATCTTTTAATGATTTGTAGAGATGTAGTCGCATCTTGCCATGCCTGCGTCACTTCATACAGTGATCGTGAATCTTGATGGCACTTTGTTTTTTGTTTTTTTTTTGTTGACATGATCAGAGGACAGGGAACGAAGTAAATTATACTGAGAATCTTTATAGAAAAGGGTACCAATGAATTAGGGCAGGAAGGCAAGGTTTTCCTTGTTTATCATAAACTATACAAACTGTGCCGCGAATCACTTGTATCTTTCACTTCGACAATGTTGTGCGCTGTTTAACCCTTGTTCCACACGATTGTGGGAATTTTTCTTTCACTGATGCTTAACCTGAAATCTGTGACATGGTTGATGTCCTTTGCCAAAAGAAAGCTCCTATAAAGCAGATTCGCCAATTACTGCCTTGTGCCCTGCAATTTGCTTTTATACGTTAGTTTCGACTTTCGTGTTACTTAGGAATATGTGCTAGGACTGGCGTATAACTCGAATGTGTGTTTGTTTGGATGGGCTAAAGTTAAGTGATAAACTTTAGCTTCTATTATCACTTATCCTTTTGTTAAAGTTTTTGAATTTTGATGAAAGTTTAGTCTATCCCATTAGCACTTCCATTTGGGTAGAACAGTTGGATAGAACAGTTCTAAACCTTAACACTTTAGGACATTAGTACATGGATAAAAACTCCCTATAAATGGATCTGGATATTTCTTGCTATAAGGAAGTCCCGGTTCGCTATTAAAAATCTGGTGTCTGAACAGCGTAAATCAGTGTTTTTATGAGCGATCTTTCTCTCAAAAAAAAATCATCGACACATATGCAAAGTTACCGGTTAAAATGTTACGGTACGATATTTTAATTACGTACATCTTCATTGCCGTAGTTAACAAAGTGCTTTACAGCTTTGGTGACGCTGAAGGCTCTACTAGGAAAAGAAAATATATTAAAACGCCTCTTTTGGCTGGGCTTTGCTAATTCCTACGCTGACGAGGGACGGAGCCACGGAGGGAGGAGCCCACGAGGCGAGATCTGCCCACTGCCCCTCGCGTTCCCCTCTCCCCTGCGTCGTCGTCTCTTCTCCCCCCAAATCCCCCGAACCCTACCGCCGATCCGGGCCCAGATCGCCATGGCCGCCCCCAACAGCAACGATGCAGCCAACGCCAGCGCCAGCGCCAGCGGCACCGCCCCCGCCGGCGAGGAGGACACCTCCATCGAGGCGCTGGCGCGGCGCGTGCAGGAGCATATGACCCTCGCCTCCAACCCCACCGCCCGCCGCCACAAGTTCTGGGAGACTCAGCCCGTCGGCCAGTTCCGCGACGCCGCCGACACGTCGCTCCCGGATGGCCCCATCGAGCCGCCGACGCCGCTCTCCGAGGTGCGCGCCGACCCCTACCCGCTCCCCGCCGCCTTCGAGTGGCTCACCTGCGATCTCGACGACGACGCGCTCCTCGCCGACCTCTACTCGCTGCTCGCCCACAACTACGTTGAGGACGACGAGAACATGTTCCGCTTCAACTACTCCCCGGCCTTCCTCCGCTGGGCGCTCAAGCCGCCATCCTTCTTCCGCGCCTGGCACATCGGCGTCCGCGCCAAGGAGTCGAAGAAGCTCGTCGCCTTCATATCGGGCGTTCCCGCGCGCATCCGCGCCCGCGATGACGTCGTCCGCATGGCCGAGATCAACTTCCTCTGCGTCCACAAGAAGCTTCGATCCAAGCGCCTCGCACCCGTCCTCATCCGCGAGGTCACCCGCCGCGTCCACCAGGAGAACATCTGGCAGGCTGCATACACCGCAGGGGTCGTCCTCCCAACCCCCATCACCACCTGCCGCTACTGGCACCGATCCCTCAACCCTAAGAAGCTCATCGATGTTGGGTTTTCTCGCCTTGGTCCGCGCATGACCATGAGCCGCACTGTCCGGCTCTACAAGCTGCCTGATGCGCCGCTCACCCCTGGATTCCGCCGGATGGAGCTCCGGGATGTTGCTGCTGTCACAAGGCTGCTGAGGGCCTACCTTGCAAAGTTTGTGGTGGCGCCTGATTTCGATGAGGTGGATGTGGAGCACTGGCTGCTGCCGCAGGAGGATGTGGTGGACAGCTACCTTGTTGAGAGCCCTGAGACGCATGAGGTCACAGATTTCTGCAGCTTTTACACGCTGCCGTCATCTGTGCTGAACAATGCTAACTATGCGACGCTCAAGGCTGCATACTCGTATTACAATGTTTCCACCAAAACCCCATTGCAGCAGCTGATGAACGACGCGCTAATTGTTGCCAAGCAGAAGAACTATGATGTGTTCAATGCTCTTGATGTCATGGAGAATGAGCCATTCCTCAAGGAGCTCAAGTTTGGTCCTGGAGATGGGCAGCTCCACTATTACCTCTACAACTACCGGATTCGCAATGGCATCAAGCCTTCAGAGCTTGGCCTTGTACTGCTATAGGCAGTCCAATCAGGACAGTCCTCAGTTTACACCTGTACTTCACAGCAGGTACTCCTTGTGTTACTGGTTTAGTATGTGTGTTTTGTGATTGCAATACCCAGGTGATGATTTATGGTCCTCTGCATGCTGTAGGTTGTTCACTGTGCAATCTGGTGGTTTCTCATTTTGTTTATCGGGGTAGTGATTCTCCTTGATATGATTGCCATGGCCATTGATGGGAGTCCAAGATGATTTGCAAACGAGGAGTCTTGAATTAGAAATCCTTTTCTTCATTTAAGATTATTGTTTCCCATTAGTGACATTTTGTGTGCGTGGTCGAAATATGTATGATGGCACTGAGTTTACCAAGAAATTTTGATAGAACTTGTGATATCGATGTCATTCATATGCTGTGTTGTTATGGTTGCCCATGTATATGTCTTGATGCCCCTGTTCTTTCAACGCTGCCCCTAATTTTGATTATTTTCGTTTTGGTTTTTGATGTTTTGTGAGTAATATGCTTTGTCCACATTGTGCACTACCAGAAACGGACCAACTGTGGCCTGTGGAATGTCATAACTCATTTGCCCTCTAGGTTGCGACTTGTTTCCAACAGTAATACTCAATACCTCATTGGTTGCAGCACCGAGGCACTTTTCCAACTTAGTTTGCTGTATCCTCTTTCTACAAATTGGTGTTCTAGCTTTCTCAGTTTGGAGTGGTATCATCGTCTTGTGGTGGGCATGAATGCTTTGGGATAATATTAGCTGGTCATACTTGTACCCATGTCCAGCTAGATGGCCTACCTAACTATTCTACTTCTGAACTTTGCATGCAACAGTCGCTTGAAGTTGCAAAGCATTCTCTTGTGTGGAATTGTAGCTCCATTTCATTGTCACAAGCTCACAATAGTTCATAAAAAACCCAGAACTTTATTTGCTGCATACTTGTACAATTCTAGTTATGATTTGTGATTGGCCTTTGATGCACTGCATTGTCAAGCTGACTATATAATTATAAATGCAGTTAGATATATAATTTTTAAGTGACGATCTTCAAATCCGTGTGACGTTTTTTCTGCTTAATATGATGTCTTTGTACGGAAACTTATGTGCTTAGCGACCTGTTTTACCTGCGTTTTAAGACTTCATGGTGATTCAGGAAGCAAAGCCTGAAAAACAGTAGGCCCGTTCTGAATTCATCATGATCCAATTTGTGTGCTAGAACATCAGATAATACTGGACATATCCTGCAGCACACTTACAAAACGTCAGCATCAGTTCTGTAACCTGCTGGGAACAGCTCTTGCAAGGTGGTCGTGATTTTATATGGATTTGAGGATTGTCAACTTGGCCACTTGGGGTAGCTTCCAGGGATTCCTCGTTTGGTACGCGTAGCTATGGCTGTGTTACCCTTGTCAGCTAATTGTTCACGGAAATTCTCCCTTGACAGTTTGTGTCAAGTGATCTCCGTTACCCCGGCGTCAAAGATGATGTTGATTTTACTTGTTTTTCGTTTGTTCAATCCCAGTGGCTTGTTTGGTTAGCTCTTACTGATCCGCCATTGCGAAGTGTCTTGCTACTTCCTCTGCGCGTGTCGCATGACTCAACACAACACGTATTGAGTCACTGGATTCGTTGAAATCATTGACCAGATTCGCCAGAATTCGAGAAATACGAAATGTTGGGCTAAAATCTGCCAAGCGGCCCCTTCCAAATCCCGAAAGCCCAAAATTTAAGCCCAGGCAGTGGAAACTGTACTGTATCTGTATGCGATAGAACATGGGGGAGAATATACTCGAGCCGCGAACTTCGCCGTCCCGTCCCGCTCCCGCACACGCGACCCGCCACCAGCAGCAACGAGCCAACGAGCCACACCCCCAACAGCGGCGCGCGGCAGCAGCTGCAAGCACGGTGCACGGGCGCGCGGCCGAGAAAAGCGCAGCCCTGCCACGACAGGGTTCCCTTACCGGTGGGAACCGGTCCGGTTCAAACCGAACCGGTCCGGTTTCGGTTTGGGCCGGTACCAAACCGGTACAAATTCAAAATTCAAATTTGAATTCAAAAAAAATAAAAAATTCCTAAAAAATTCCTAAAAATATTTTAAGGTGCGACGAATCTAATGGTGTCAAATTTTCTCAAAAATTCATTCGTTTAACATACTTTTCAAGCATTTAAATTTAAAACAAAAAAGAAAAAGAAAAAATGAGACGGCCCATTAAGGCCCACTTGATAAACCGGTCTAACCAGCCGGTAAATCGGTCAAACCGGCCGGCAAACCGGTCTAACCGGCTGGTATACTGGTTGCACATGCGATTTTAAATTTGGATTTGAATTCAAACCGGCCGGTAAACCGGTCTAACCGACCGGTATACCGGTACGAACCGATTGAACTGAGTTTTTTAAATTCAAATTTAAATTTAACCGGTTTCTACCGTAACCGGTCAAACCGATCCGGTTTACTAGAATCGGAGTGCTCCGGTTTGGGGTTAGAAAAAAAACCCTGGCCACGACTCGGCCACCTCCCTCCCTCCCTCGTGGTCTTGCTCCTGCTTCTCCACACCTCCAAAAAGTCTAGTAAAATAGAAGGGAGGCGACCCCCAATCCCTCCCCCAGACGCACGGCGCACGGAGGCGTCGGATCGGATCGGATCGGCGCCGGCGGGGGCGAGATGTGGGAGTCGGTGGCGCTGACGCTGGCGGGCACCGCCGGCAACAACATCGGCAAGGTCCTCCAGAAGAAGGGCACCCTCATCCTCCCTCCCCTCTCCCTCAAGCTCAAGGTATTCGCCCCCGCCCCCTTCCTCCGCCAGACTGCTTTCGCTCCAGATCGCGCCGCCGGGCCCCTTACGAACCGTGGCGTTCCTTTCCCTGTCCGTGCGCGCAGGTGGTCAAGGCGTACGCGTTTAACCAGCTCTGGATCAGCGGGTTCCTCATGGACATGTGCGGCGCCGCGCTCATGCTCATCGCGCTCTCCCAGGCCCCGGTACGTCTGCCGCTGTTCCTGTGCGCCCTTATTATGAGGCCGCCCTCCGAGCGGTTCGATTGCTTGTGCTGCCTCGCTGACCGCATTGCATTGCAGGTCTCCGTCGTGCAGCCCATTGCCGGCTGCGGGCTCGCGATACTCTGCGTCTTCTCCCACTTTTACCTCAAGGAGGTCATGAATGGACTCGATTGGGTTGCCATCACGCTAGCTGGTCTCGGCACCGTAGGTGAGATATTCACAACTTGGAACCTTTGCAATTTGTGCTAGTACAAATGGAATTCAAGCAGACCTTTATAGGCTCCAATGCTCCATGATGGTTTCACTGGATGGTGTTTATGGGTTTGGTTGATTGTGTGTTCTCTTGCTTCAGGAGTTGGTGTTGGAGGTGAGGAACAGAAAGTTGATCAGATACCTCTTTTCAATATACCCTGGCTAGTGCTCTCCGTTGTCATCTTGTTTGTAGGTACCATACTCTGTGCTGCATGAGTTCTAGTATTACATGACATGCACTTAAATATGTTGATATGCAATTAACTAGGCTTGTTCTGCTTCAGTTTTTTTTTCGTACCAACAAGAGTTAACAGTTACATGTGCATGCCTAATTGTGTTATGCCAATGCTTCCTGTAACCTCCATAAACAACTGACCATAGTCAATTACCATCTCAGGTACTGCTCAACACTTGGCTTCATATGTATAAAAAGCAAAGGCGTGAGCAAGAGTTGGTGAGTATTTTAAAACTCTAATGCTTGTTTGCATATTGCAAGTAATAACGCATCACATCCCTTGCAGACTGGACCTGAAGTGATTGAGGAGATCATATATGGTTTGGAATCAGGCATCTTGTTTGGGTAATTTACTACTGCCGGTTTCCTTTTATCATTCTGTATTATAGCCTTTTGTCACTGAGATGTGACTAGTATGATGGTTCCCCTTCATCACTTGCAACTCCTGTGTACTAGTATGAAGAGATCATGTGACTAACAGCATTATTACATATATAGGATTTCTTCAGTGATCTCTAAGATGGGATTTGTGATGTCCGAGATGGGTTTTCCAAAGCTTGTTGTGCCTGCTGCCATTTCTTGTAGTGTTTGCTGTAGTGCCATCGGGTTTGTGTATCAGGTATGTGTAGCTTTCTGGAGATGTTTCTACCTGGTTTGTGTCATTCAATGTAACCTTCACAGAATGTATGCTTTGTGTCTGTAGTGTTTCTAGATGACATGCAGCCATTAATTTTTCTCTTGTACCAGTTTTTGAATTGTGGGCCCGCACCTTGAAAAGCATGGTTTTGTGAAGCAGGACCAAGGCCCAAGTGGGGTGTGATTGTGAAGTGGGCCTGCAATGTGGTTGGGCAGATGGGAATTGAAAAAATATATTAATTCTTAAAAGTATGACCGACATAAGCTTTCACTATATTAAGTTTGGGGGTTATAGTGGTGTAACAATTCACTAAAAAGTTGTATAATTAATTTTTCAGTGAGATCGAGTGACTTTATTTTTTCTCTGGCAAAAATATATACCGCTTTTATGTGTAAATTGAAATTCCATGGGCACTTCCCTGAAATCTAAATTTCAAGGACATGGATTATTTGCAAATTTGAGTTGCTTGCCTCACTGCAGAAATTACTCAATTGTTATGTCTATTATAAATTGCACTGGTTTATTGGACCTATTTTATTTTTTTTCTTGAATAATTGGACCTATTTTATGAAAATGTTGTATTTTTTAGGATCAGACGCAAGGACTAGTCCAATAGTTTTCTTATATTGTTCTGATTTCATTTGTATTCTCTGTTTTTTTTTTGTTTTTGCAGACGCGAGGCCTCAAGCATGGGAGGGCAATTGTTGTATCTACATGTACATCAGTGGCATCTATAGTGTCTGGTGTGGTAGCTGGCATGATTGCACTTGACGAACATCTACCTAAAGCTCCCACAGCTCGGTTTTTTCTCTTACTTGGATGGTAATAGTTTTATGCTGCATTATATTCTCCTTCTGTACTAATCTTGCACTGCTTGATTTGGTTCTGTTCTGTGTTCTCCCTGGCTTCAATGCTTTGTTACTGCATTTCATGATTGTGTTATGGATAGCAATTTCATGTAATGCTGATTCAAAGGGCAGCACTAGCTATGCCTGCTTTGGGATGGTGTAAGGTTTCCCTGCTCTTGCTAGAATAGTAGAATTGGATAATTTCATGCGTTACAGATGTTCATGCATTATAGATAAAGTCCACAAAATTGCCAGTTGAGACTTGCGAGGTGGGCTATCTTGGATTTGATGAGGATTGTTTTTTACCACTGTCCCTGTCACATATATTTTTACTTTAATTATATATGATCATATTGCTAGTCCATTAATATTACCGATAGCCAAAGTGTCTCATGATGACCATTGCAAAATATACAACTATGTCAGCATAGGACTGAAGGCATACCTTGTCGGGGTATTCTCGACTTCTCGTTGAACAATCTTGTTCCCTCTTTCTGCTTTCTGTTTCAATTTGGATGATGCAGTTTACGAGGATGGCCTACTGCTGGAGAATCTAACAAATTAGCTGTATCCTGCAGGTTCTTTATTATCACAGGAGTGATACTACTTGTTAGTTCAACCAGATTGATTGCACGTCTACCTAGGCCTGTGCAGAAGTTTTTGAAGAGCAACATGGAGCGCACTCACAGCATTAGGAGGCCTGGTTCAGCACGAGGGAAGGACCCCATCCCAAGCACAACAATCCATACATCGTCACTACATCTACTTACCTCTCCAACAAAGGAGAAGGCCTAGCAAAATATTGCTGCTGTGGAAAATCTGTTGCAGCACCTCACATGCGTCATGTCATGATTTGATTGAGTGGTTACGTGAATTTATAAGTCTAGAGTAGCATTGAAAGTTTGGGTGGGTCACTCGTGATACTGCCCTTTATAGGTCTAACAGAAGTTTGGAAAGAAAATTACTGCAGATTTTTATCACGTCTCATCTTGTCGTTTGTCTGGTTGCCCAGTGCTAAATTCATGGCTGGTTCTGTTCAGTACTACCTATTCTCCTAAAAGATTGCCGATTGGAAGCATCATCTCTTCGTCAAATCAGCTTCGTACGTGTTGGATTTGGCAAATTTGGCAGAAAATTGAAAAAAAAATGAAGCAGTAACCCTTCATTTTTCAACAGCTCCTGGGTCCTTTACGGCTGCCCACTTTTGCTTCAAAATTTGAATTTAGAATTTTGCTCTTTTAATTTGGGCTGCAAATTAGAAGTATTGTCATAAGGGAGATCATCTTACGAGAGGCTTTTGAGGATGAAGTGGCCGAGTAACTACTACGGTACTACCCCACTCGGCCACTCCACGTTCCACCAGCAGACCAGCTTTGCCAAAAACCAGCGGCAAACCAGCCGGGTTCCTGAATGGTGCCTTCTGCCTTGAACCAGAGGCAACCAGGCTGTCGTGCATGTTTGCATAAAAGCAAAATCTGTACGGGGCATTTGATGCTCTGTCTAACCATTTCAGCGTAAAACTTTCACGGTTCATGTGAGCGTCGGCCGGTTTCGACGGGTCCTCATTACAAAGGTTCTATTCCACTCTCTTCATTCATCCTCATTTGAGTTTTCAGGCTTGAATGGACGGAGGACAAATAAAACAAAACAAAGCATAAGATGTTTGTGTGCCTCAAATGACCACTGTGTTGTAGTGTAACAAAAAACTTTTAATAATCTATAGAAAAGATATTTTCCTGGCCCTAAATCATCAATTAAAAAAAGAACAAGTGGACAGAGTAGTAAAAGTTGAATGGTTGCTCTCATAGTGTCCCCATTTTCCATGGTGCCAAACAAAGTGGCCAATGGCGAGTTGGTCCAAACCCGAATGTATTACAAGTGTGTTAGGAATTTCGGATCAACCTGAAGAAGATGCTTTATATAAAAAAAAAGGGGCATTAGGCGATTAGCTTGCAGATGCTTCCTTCCCCTTGTGACATAAGCTACAAGCGTTATCCTGAAACTGCCCAGGCCTGTCACAATTGAATATGGGCATTGCTGGTGTTGGGTTAGGTATATGCTAGATAATAGACATGGTTTTGTTTGTCCTGGCATATTTGTTTATCTAATTCAGTTGGATCAACAAGTGAACGCCTGTTACGTGGTGATGGACTGGTGTCAGTGCACGTCATGCGTACCCATCGCGTTGCTGGCCAGCGTCTATAGAAGTCTAGAGCGTTACGACGTTTCGGCCGTCCAGGGCTAGAAGGATTTTTAAAAGGTTCTGGACTTGGACTCTGCCTCGTGCAACTTATATTACTCGTCTTCAGCCTGGTAGCTAGGGCGCCAAACCTTATTTGCACACAAGTGTAGTGATGTGACTGTACCATACAATCTCACTTGACCAAGATTCATATATGATTAATGTGGCGTGTTTCCTAACGTGATGTTTCCAGCTAGCATTGCTTTGCCACTTTTATGATGTCTTGGTTGCTTGCACAGTCATGGTACCGGCTCTTAGGTGTGCGGTGGCAACACTACAAGTTCATTTTTTTTTCCTGGTGGACAAAGCACCATTGTGTTGACTAACATTTTCATTGACTCTGTGGACAAAGTCTCCTGGTGTCGCCGCTCCCACAAGCAGTACTGCAGTGTAGCCTCTGTGGGGTGCAGGCACGTTCACATCGCCGCTTCATATTACTTCAAGTGAATACTCTTGAGTAGAAACAACTTTATTATAGGCTTGTTACATTTCCTTCCTCTAGCATTTGAAGAAATCATGGACCGGGCCCTGAAAGATCATACATAATGTCCCTGACCGGTTTGCTTTTGTTTATGAAAAGTAGTAACAAAAAGCTCAAATGCCCCCATCATGATGTTTTGACCAAGCCAGTGTAGTGGGAATAGCGCTCCATCTTGAAAGAAACTCGTGATTTCATTTCCTCAAAATCTTATTCAAATATATGACAATATGTTTGTCACGTTTGATTGTACTGCCGAAAGCAAATAGCAATCTAAGTTCGACTAATCGTATTTGATGATAATTATAAGTTTTTTAATTACACAGTATAACTCAAATACTCACAATGCACACACACTCACTCTTATAAATATACGCACACAACCCTACCTCTTTGAGCATCTTCGAAAACTGAACCATCAAATCCTCGAGATTGACGAAGTCGCCATAGGCACCTCGTTATCGACAGGAACGTCGCCTACTACTGAAAGTACAACGCCATTAAATACTAAAATATTCGCTCAATTAAGCAAGAAAATTAGGGACATATCAGGTGCAAACTTCAATCTGGGTCATCGGATCAACATCCAAGGGGGTGTGCAGGAGGAGTGGGAGGGATTTGCAAAAGTGTGAAGAGGCGGACGGTTAGTTGTAAAATTACCCAATCCCCTCATGTCTCTTGCACAAAGAAATTAGTTTGCACCTAATATGTTTCTTGAAAATTATCCTACACAAGAAAGCAAAGAATTGATGAAATCGAGGGACTAAGAACCAAAGAAGCAAATCCAAAAGATGGCCTAGGCAGGCTGTAATACTGTGTTAAGAAGGAAAATTGAAAGCTGCTTGCATGCTTTATGGTGAAAGCGATAAGGTTGCCGAACCAAATCTCTCTTTTCTCAGACTTCATGGTTAAGCCAAACTTGTCATGTGTTTCTTCCTTATTAGTGAACACTAATAAATGTTGAATTTGTCTGACCAAACTCGTATTGTTATTAGCTACTAGGGCTGTAGGGCGCCCGCCAAACCTTCTATCTGCATACAAGTATAGTGATGTGACGACTACACACAAGTATTTTTCACTCCATGTGCAAGATTCAGCTTATTCAATATTCATGGAATTGTAGGTTTCCAGTCAAGCAAGTTATCTTTAATTTCCAGCTAGCATTGTGGACACATCTTCATGTTATCTGGGCGACAGTGGCGGACCTAGGGATTGAAAGGAGCCTGGGCCAATCTTAAGACAATTCTATTGCCATCTCTAGTAGAAGAAGATTGCGATCACAACTGAATGCTGATCATGTTTGAACCACTAGTTATTCGAACTGATTCTAGTTATTGGCCTTCCTTTTTTAATTTTCTAGTCTCTAGTGTTGATTTGAATACACACGTGCTGACTACTACTTGCTTTGCTTCTCTTTAGTAGTGACCAATGCACAAAAGAACTTCAAATATACTAGCATTAGCGTGTTGCACGTACAAAGGGAGCCCGGGCGAGTGCCCAGGTCGCCGGGCCCTGGGTCCGCCGGTTTCTGGGTTGTCGATCTACACACGTCCTGCTACCTCCGAAGAGTGAGGGGGCAACACTGCAAAGTCATATTTTTTTTTTCCTTGCGAACAAATAAATCACCTGGTGTTGACTAGAATCCTCGTAGACATGCTCTTGCAATGCCGATTGATATGTTTGAAGTTAGCATTCTAGAATAACCAAATTTGTTATAAGCTTGATGATTTACTTACTTAAAATATGAAAAATATCTAGTGGGCGCTGAAGGATCGTACTTAAAATATGAAAAAAAATATGATGCCCCTAATTTATTACTTTGCTTATGAGAAGTACAAAAAAAAAAGGTACATCACCATTAGATGTTTTTTTTTACAACCAGGCACCTATATAGTAGGGTTATCGCTACCTTTGGTCCAGCACATTAGTCCCGGCAACCATTGGACTCGGGACTAATTTAAGGCTTTAGTCTCGAGTCCAACGGGCTGCATAGAGTTTTAATCCCGGTTGAAGCTACCAACCGAGATTAAAAATCCAAACATTTAGTCCCGAGTGGTAATACCAACAGTGACGAAAGGATGACTGTCGCGGGATTTCTAGGGTACCCACAGCCGGGTGGCGGAACGCACCCGCCTATTCCCAGAGAGGGAGTGCTCGGGAAGGTACTAGGCGATTGGCTAATCTAGCTCCGAGGCAAGCGCACAAGAACACACGATCTAGAGTGGTTCGGGCCGCCGGAGCGTAATACCCTACATCCACTGGGAGAAATTTTGATCTCTGTTGTGTAGGAATCTATCCTCAGCCGGGCCTTGGCTCTTACCCAGCCTGAGTTTCTCTCTTAGCGGGCGCCCCCCTTTTATAGACCAAGGGGTGCGGATACATAGGACGTTGGGGCCCCGACAAGTGGGCCCAACGTGACTGCGCAGCATACTGCGCTGAGTATTTAAATGGCTACAGTGGTTACGAATCCTTCCTCGCTAGTCCTCTGACAAAGGGGGGTCTTCTCTTGTCATGTCAGCTAGGCGCCCGTTGGGGGAACGTAGCTTGCGGCGTGGCCTGTGGAGGCTATTATGTAGGCGTCATAATGGGTGAAGCCGAGCCGTCCGTATCCATCTGTTATGGCAGACTGGCAGGCGCGGCGTGGGCGGCGCCAGCAGCTCCACTATCTTGGTAATACGCGATCAATAGTGTCCCCTGGTCAAAGAATCACCTCGACTTCTGCTACATCAATGCGGACGTCCTCCTGTCGCAATGAATGCAGTGGTAGGTGAGCCTTAATAAGGAGACCAAGCGGCCTTATATACGTGTCTGAGCCTGTTGACACGTGGTGGCCCCGGACCACCCCGAGGTGGGGTGACGATTCCTTCCCTTGGAAAGGGGTCCGGTTACTATACAGGAGGTTCCGGACCCCATGGGAGGTCCCGGACCCCATGGGAGGTCCGGGATTCCCTGGGGATCCGGACCTCTTTGGGAGGTCCGGAGCTTCCGGTCGCTCGGGCTGACCGCCAGCTTTACCCGGAACACGCGGTGCTCCCGGTCCTTTCCCAACCAAGGGACGGGTCCGGGACCGCTGTTGGGTGAGCAGGGCTCCGGACCGCAGGGGTCCGGCTGCTGGACGTAGTTAAGGATAACTACGAGCTCTTGCCTAGACGCAGCAAGAGGGGGTACCCCAGCCCTGGGGTACCGACAATGACCCTTTGGTCCCGGTTGGTGGCTCCAACCCGGACTAAAAAGATTTGCTTCTTTTGGATTTGCTTCTTTGTTCTTAGTCCGGGTTGGAGTCACCAATCGAGATCAAAGAGTCCTTCACAGATTAATTTAAAATAAATGCATCATATCTAAAGTCATATGTGTTATGTAGATGGAGTGATAAAGAAACTATGTGTGAGGTGAGATAGGTCGGAACCTTTTATCATGGATTCATGGTCCGGGACAGAAGGCCCGTTGTGTACTAGTGTCCTATCGGAAAAAAGCTTGTAATTCCAACTTTTTAACAATGACAACAGGTCCGTCGAAAATCAAAAGAAGTCTCGCACACTAATGATGTGTAGCTGTAGTGATGAATTGATAGAGGCATATGATACTTTTTTCCAAAATATATAGCACTAGCTCGTGTATGTAAGAAATACGAAAAATTATGAAAGCACCAGAACGAAATGAAACGACTAAATACAAATGGTAGCATCCGGCTTTACTGGTTATAAAAAGGAAAAAATATACAAGCTTTATGGTGAGGAGATAAGGTTTTCAAGCAAAATTTTTCTTGCTGGCTAAACTGACACGTGTTTTCTTTGCTAGCGAACACCTTGTAGAACACTGTATTTGTGTGACCAACCTTTGATGGCAACTCTTGTTATACAACATATATATAGACTCGCAATTTCTTTTTGTAAACACAACTAAGACTAAGAGCAAATCTAAAACTCTTTCGTTTAAATGAGTCAAATATAAAAACCTGCCGACTAAAGGTGCCAGGAATATTCACGAACCGAGCTAGCAATCCACAGCACGTTTCTTCGAAATAAATCCAGAGGAGAAAAAAAAATCTCACACCTAAGTAGCAACAAGAATGGTGCCGCAAAAGGACCTATAGCCTGCTAACTTCGACTTCTCGTGGAAATGAATATTTCAAGAATTAACGGCTTTGTGCTTCCCATAGTAATTTGGTATGCAACGTATCCATTGACAGTAAGGTATCTGTGATGACTTCATCAATTTCGAAAATTTGCTGATTCAGTCTTCGAAGATGCTCATACAAATAGGATTATATATATATAAAAGTACCTGAGTTGTACCGTATCATCAGAAAAAAAAATTTGATGCCACCTCACAAGCCGGTCAGGATAATACAAGAGTACGGTCCTCGTGGAAAAAAATAGTACGGCACCGATTGCGTGCACCGAGCAATAACCCTCGAGGAACAGTACACCATGGTCGATTGGGACAGCGAAAGCGACGAAATGGAGGGACCAAAACGCAAAACGGCCAAACACCCCGCAGATAGCCGACGTGGAGTGTAATCGCGAAAGGCCAAACTGCCACAGTATCTGCCTTTTTTTTTTTCCTTTCGCCCTCAGCTCCTCTCGGTCTCGCTTCGCTTCGCCTGGTTGCTTTGCTTCGTCTACTTCCCAACTCCCCCCACTGAAAAATCGAGGAGGATTGGACTCGCTCCACCCCCGAAAGCGTGTGTACGCACGCGCGCCTGCCCGCCCCCGCACGGCCATGGCAGCCGCCGCCGCCGCCTCTTCCCCGCCCCTATCCACAAACCCTAGGTAGCACGAGAGCCTCCCGCCGCCAGATCCCCGAGTCCCGCGCCGATCTGAGCTCCCTAGCTAGATTTCCGCGGCGAAAAGAGCGCGTTTTTTCAGCAGTTTTTTTCTTCTTTTCCTTCGGTCGGTTTTGGGAAGGAAAGGGCTGGAGTAATGGAGCCCAGGGTCGGGAACAAGTTCCGGCTCGGCCGCAAGATCGGGAGCGGCTCCTTCGGAGAGATCTACCTCGGTGAGCAGCCGCGGCTCGTGCTCGGAGGAGATTTTTATTTGGGGGGCTGTGCTTTCTTCTCGTTAATGAGTGATGATGAGATTGTTTTGTATCTGCCGCTTGTGGATGCAGGCACCAATATCCAGACGAACGAGGAGGTCGCGATTAAGCTGGTCCGTGCTCTTTCCCTGCTGGATTGACTGCTCGGATCTTTGTTACACTCCAGTTCCGCTGCGATGCTTCCTGCTGTGTAGTGTAGCTGTTTGTAGTGCATCTTATCCTGTGACCACTGTTGGGTACAACAGCATGTTTAGTTCTAGTTGCTAGGTGAGGTTTTGGGTTCGGAACCTTGTGTGTGTCAACAAGTAGTCATATCATGTTATTGTAGCTGTCTAGGACCAATTTCAAGCTCTCTGATTTGGCTTTGGATTTGGGGTCTGCTCACATTAGCTGCTCTGCTTCTCAATGGATCAATCTTCTGGGGTAGTACTTTGATGGTTATTGTGGCTTTGAGTGGAAGTGGCTCACTTGGTAGGACTTGAAAAATGTTTGCATCTTTGAGCACTCTGCAAATCATGGGGAGTGCTAATTGAGATGAGATGCACCTGCTGGGGTGTTGCCTGATGGGTCTAAATTAACTGGAATAAACGAGAATTGAGAGGTGGTCCCTTCTATTTTGTACTTTGGAGTATAAGTCCAGTCCTGAGATATACAATGGAGAATTACTTGCAGTAATCAGTGCTTTTATGAATTATTTACTGCATAAATGATATGCTATTAGGCTTGATTTCTAGCATCAGCCTATGAACTCGACTTTTGATTGCTTTTGTTTATATTTGCAGGAAAATGTGAAGACAAAGCATCCTCAGTTGCTCTATGAATCAAAGATTTATAGGATTCTGCAAGGAGGAAGTAGGGAAGCTTTTGACTTGTGATGTAAGAATGCATTTTAGGGCATGTGTGAATTGACACTCTTTGTTCTGACAGCTGGAATCCCAAACGTCAGATGGTTTGGTGTAGAAGGAGACTACAATGTCTTGGTTATGGATTTGCTTGGGCCAAGCCTTGAAGATCTATTTAATTTCTGCAGCAGGAAATTATCTCTGAAGACTGTACTTATGCTCGCTGATCAGATGGTACGCACAGTGCCATCATTGAATGCTTTCTTCTCAAAGTATTAGAAACATTTGTTTTTCCATATATATGTGTCTGCGATTCACCATTTTGATGGCCTGTGACCCCATACTATGTGCTATCCAATGGCATGGTGGCCCCTTGCACTTGCACACAGGCACACAAATCCTCACTAATCATTTATATAATGTCTCTATGTGATTC
This sequence comes from Panicum virgatum, assembly GCF_016808335.1. Lineage (NCBI taxonomy): Eukaryota > Viridiplantae > Streptophyta > Magnoliopsida > Poales > Poaceae > Panicum > Panicum virgatum. Next base: position 53,554,607 of record NC_053149.1, read on the forward strand.
CGACATTAAACCCTCTCCGTCCTGAGTGCTGAGCAGCTCTGTTTTTCTTGTTTGTATTTATTCTTTTTTCCCACCTATAACAGATGTGTAATCTGCCCTCCCCACTTGTAGATAAACCGAGTGGAATTTGTCCACTCGAAGTCTTTCCTACATCGAGACATCAAGCCAGATAATTTCCTCATGGGTCTTGGCAGGCGAGCTAATCAGGTGGGTGGCACTGCCATCTTTAGTGTGTGCTTCCAATTTCTTTCAAATTTTTTGTTGGGTTATTAAACAGGAAACTTCCTGTTTTCTTCTGTATTTTCATCCAGGTCTACATTATAGACTTTGGCCTTGCTAAAAAATACAGGGATACCTCAACTCATCAGCACATTCCATACAGGTATATAATAATCTAAGCATTCCTGAGATGTATATGCTTTCTGTTCTTTCCTGGAATAAGCATGTTTAGTGTTCTTCTAATCAGCTCAAGTCACTTCCCAAGCATGTTTAGTGTTCTTCTAATCAGTTCAAACTTCCCATTTTTGTCTTCTATCATTTGTTGAGCTAGGGCCTGGAATTTTAATCCTGACTTTAACTCTTTGGTAGCATAAGTTCTACCTGGCTAGTACTATAATGCTTAATGAATGCAATTACAATAGCGAATAGTCACATCCCAGTCCTCACATGAGTTTGAATGGAAGAAAAATAGATTAATGAACATATGCCAGCCACACCAATCTGATAGTTCTATCATGCAGACATCTTGAGCTACTTACATGCAATCTTAACTAGCTAGTAAATGCGGCAGGGAGAACAAGAACTTGACAGGAACTGCAAGATATGCTAGTGTGAACACCCATCTTGGCATTGGTGAGAATTATAGTGTGTCAGTTCAAGTTTTTTTTACTTGTTATACCTTATTGTCGGGCTAAATTTTGCTCTTGTTTGAATGGCCAGAACAAAGCCGAAGAGATGATCTGGAATCTCTTGGATATGTACTTATGTACTTCCTGAGGGGCAGGTGAGTTGATTGGTCATCAGCTCCTTCTATGTGCCCTCGCTTCAGTTAACATTTATTTCTTTGCAGCCTTCCTTGGCAAGGTCTTAAAGCAGGAACAAAGAAGCAAAAGTATGAGAAAATCAGCGAGAAGAAAGTTGCAACGTCGATTGAGGTATGTTTGGTACATCTTTAGCTGGAATTGGAACTTCTCCCTGTGGAATGTCATTATATTTTTGATCTATTTCAGGCTCTATGCCGTGGTTATCCCACTGAGTTTGCATCATATTTCCATTATTGCCGCTCACTGCGGTTCGATGACAAGCCTGACTATTCATACCTTAAACGACTGTTCCGTGACCTTTTTATTCGTGAAGGTCTGTTTGTTTGCCTTGCTTTCAATTTTAAGGAAATGTTAATACCCTTTCTGAGGCAAAAAAAGTTGTATTGTGTGCATGTTCATTATTAAACTCTGTTTTGCAGGTTTTCAGTTTGACTATGTGTTTGACTGGACAATATTGAAGTACCAACAATCTCAAATTGCCACTGCTCCACCCCGTGCGGTGGTGAGCCTCTCCAACTCTCCCTTGATGAACTACCCACCAAACATGCACATGTTATGTATCCATCTGTAGGGGAAATTCTGATGCCTTGCCTTTGGTACAGGGTCATGGTGCGGGACCTTCTGGATTAGCACCTGCATTACAGAATGATAGGCAATCAGGTAATTTGGTGCACTCTCTTAATTTGCTGTGTTTGTATTTTAACATTTGACCAATGTTTACAAATCGCCTAGTCGAACCTAGTCACCATGGGACCGACTAGGTGACTAATCGCGATTAGTCGAGACTAGTCGATCCTAGTCGTCCATATAATCGTCCTGCATATCAGGACCTATACGACTATATATATACACCTATATATACTATATTGTCTGTACAATAAATCAAGCATATGACTACATTAGTGTTTAGCTGCTGACTTACTTGTGAGAGATGGGGGAGGAGGGAAGGTGGGAAAGGCACACACCGTCGAAGGAGGAGCTCATCACGAAGACCGGCCGGCAGCCGGCGCAGAGACGCCGACAGGAGGAGGATGTGCGATGGCGAGAGAGGGGCGAGGAGGATGCACGAGAAACAGGGGATGCGCGCAGTGTAGGGCAGAAAAGAGCGCGCGCGCAGGGTGTAGGGCAAAGGCAGAAAAGCGCGCGCGCGAGAGAGAGGGGCGGGAAGGAGAGCGCGCGCGAGAGAGAAGGGCGGGAAGGAGAGCGGCGCGCGCGGGAAGGAAGACGTCGCAGCGGCGCAGCGTCGCGGACGAAAAGGAATTGCGGCGCAGCGGCGGCGGTGGGAAGCAAAGACGTCGCCTGGCTGCCTGCCTACTGTCCCAACCCTAAAAGCCCATACTACCAGCCCATGTCCCAGGAAATCAGCCCACAAATCAGCCAGCCCTGGAACCTAGTCGTCTATGTCCAAGTCAGACGATTAATCGCGATTAGTCTTCGACTAATCGGACGACCAGAGTTTTGATCAAACAAATCGCGTCAGTTGCCCTTATCGGACGCCAGGGACCGATAAGGTCGACTAATCGCGACTAATCGCGATTAATTGGACGACTTGTAAACATTGCATTTGACCAAGTAAATCTCATCATTTATCTTTCAGGCCATGAGGAAGCAAGGACTAGTGGTTGGTCATCAATGGATCGACGTCGTACCCCACCTCCCATCACAAGCATGGGGACACTATCTAAGCAGAAAGCGCCTGTGGGGAATGATGTTACTTCTTCTAATGGTGCTGTGGTAAGTTTTCATGATATTGTACGTTGTTTGTAATGGGACTTAAAAAAGTGTGCAAGATAAGACACCTTTTCATCCTCTAGACCTAGTGTAATATAATTCTAACATTGCACAATGTACATAAACTGTTCTTTTGGGGTGTGAATAATCAAACTTTTTAGTTTGTTTAACCTTTTCTTTGTGAATTCGATAATGAACATATGAAATTATATGGGATATTTATCGTGGACAGTGGTTCCATGATATTATATAAGGTTTTATAGACATTATAATAGAAACTCGTGGTCAAACTGCATGATGGTGCTCTTGTGTGACTTGAGGGCATTGTCAAAAATGGCTTGAAAATTGTTGTCAGTGCAGAAGCCACTACAAAAGCTTAATTTGGTGGTAGTTGAGGTCTATGGGATGGGGAATTTGGTAGCAGCATTCATATACACATGGCCTAGTTACCATTACAAGATCCTGGTCAATTCTCTGAAAGTTATCTGAAATTTTGGATAAGTTATCTTGAACAAAAATGTGAAGACTAGGAGAACTCTGTGTTACCTGTTTTCTGAAATTTGGCGGCCACGAGGGAATTATAACCTGCAATTTCCAATTTTATTCAGCCCTGTATATTCAGTGTGTGCTGCTCATTGTTGTTGTTTTGACTTGGTAAAAGTAGTATTACCACATTGATTTTGCATTTGCTTCTTCACGTTGTATTTCTTAGATTCATAGCATTAAGCATAATTTACAGTCTTCATTCTGAAAAATTAAACAGCAGAAAAGATGCTCCTCAATTTTGGACTTACTTTGGTCTCTGCTTCTTTTTAGATATCGGCATTGGGAATAAACTTTTTGGGAAGGTCAAGTGGATCTTCAAGGAGACCTGTTGTTTCGAGTAGCCGTGATGTGGTGGCCACTGATAGTTCTGAGCCCTCTCGAGCACGTACAACTGATGCAAGCCCTGGGGCGCTCCGCAGAGCATCAGGTCCTCAGAGAAGCTCACCAGTCCATTCTGCAGAACAAAAGCGCTCATCATCAGGCTGGCATCCATCTAATGTGAAGAACTATGATTCTACCCTCAAAGGCATTGAAGGTCTTAACTTTGATGGTGATGAGAGGGTTCAGTACTAGATCTGCAAGAAATTCTACATCCACTCTGTAAAAATCATAATAAGGTGGTTAGCATTGTGTTTCCTGTTGAGTTTTGGATCAACCGGAAATAAAGTGCTGGGAGGAGGGTGTGATCACTAAGTGTGGTTTATCAGGTGGTCTTCTGGGCAAGGTAAATAAATGATCTGTCTGAGGCGCGTGAAACCTAGCTCATAATGTTATGTAAATGTCTTCTAGTTGGTCTGTCAGGCGTCCCTGTGAGTTCATCAGTCTGTTTTATTGTTTTATTCCTTTGGATGTACCATTTCGACTTGCTGAGTCTTGGGACAAGGAAAACAACACTGGTAGAACTTGTATTTGGAAAACTGAAATTCGAGCATGTGAACTCTAACCAGTCAATTGAGCAAATTTGTCTGAACATGTTCCTGACTAGTAAATTGATCTGTGAAGACAAATGTTATTTGCATCTGTGTGTTCTACTATGCTGGCGCCTGACAATTCATCCATTTCTTCGCAGCCTGTTTGAGAAATTATTGTAGCACCTGCCCGGATCAATGCAGGAGCATCCATGCTCAGTGATGGGGCATAAGTTTGCAGCTATACATTGATTTACTATATTTTTAAGTAGTAGGGACTTTGACCCAAATACGTATGGTTTGGTCCAAAATCTAAATAAACACTAAAATTCCTGGATTCAATGGAATATTGGAAGTATTCCAAGCTGGCAATGTCAGCCTCATAGGAGCAGGTGCTGCTGGCTGCTGCTCGTGCTCGAAATGATCGTACCCCGTGCCCTCTTTGCTCGTTTGGTTGTGAATTCTGATCGTCGCTTGTGGATCAGCAGTAGGTTGATCTATTAGGGTGGTGAATGGTGATCAGCAGTTCAGTGTTGTGGTGTTCGAAATAACTTGTGCAAAATTTCTTCACCCTCTGCTTTGCAAATTTAAGCACTTACTCGCATCAAAGCAGGACCGTGTTTTGATGAAGTCTTTGTGCTCTGACCATGTTGCTGCTTGGGGGAAGGGAAGCCCTGTAAAAGTGTACATTCGTTTCACCAATCACTTGGGATGTGTGTGGATGCAAGTGCAAGTGTGCAACCTGTACACATAAAGCAAAGTATAGCTGCAAACAGGTTGCATTCCAACACAGCGAAAATTTTGAAAAAGGAAAACACGTCGTCCTGTTTCTTCATCAGTTCAAACTTGCGCGATATAAAATAAAAGAATTCATCTTGTTCATTGAATGGCGGAAATGTTTCGTTTCGGATTCTTGAACAAAACTTAACCCACGCACTGACCACAATAGCAACAGTAATATAATACTTTTCATTGTACAACGTGTATTATTCTAACCACCGAAAACAAAGTACTGTTGTAGCCATGTATCCATTTGCCAACACTGTTACTGTTGAAGAACATATAAATTCTTATACACTTCTTCCCAGATGAAATAAAATTTTGAGCGCACAAGTAGCATGAATGGCTACTAAAACGACATGTCAAAAGATGATGCTTGAAAGACAGGCCCGGTAACACTAAACGCTAGAAGAAGAACATCCAAGAACGATGTCATCTTGGGCAAGCGTATGCTACGACTCCGGTGCTTTTCCATAGCCCAGCTCTGACATCTCCCAGCTTGTCCGTGGGGCGACCTCCTGGTGTGATCGAGTGTATTGCTGAGCACAAACAGGAGAATTATCGAAACACTGGTGTAAGTCAATGAGGCAGACTACAAGAATAAAGAGCGAGTGTTCAAACTGTATAATAAGCAGATGAAGTCACTTCACCTCCATTTTCTTCAGCAATTCATGGGCGGTCGGCGCTGAGACAATTATATCTCTGCAATCTTGCTTAATAAAACCTTCCGTCGCCCCTTTATCAAATAGCATGAGCAACGGGTCATAGTAACCATCAACATTTAGCAAACCAACCTGCAGTATCTCAAGATAAGTTGTCCAGTGCCCTAAGTTATTTGTTCACAGCCATATAGTAATACTCACTGGTTTGTCATGAATTCCAAGTTGTGACCATGTTATCATCTCTAACAACTCTTCCATTGTTCCATACCCTCCTGATGTCCAGAAAGTCGTCATTTTCATGTGAGCATATCAAATTAAATTGAAGCCCCTGTCACTCTGTCAGTATGTGCTAGAGAAAAAGATGAAAATTGTGTACCAGGAAGAGCAATGAAGGCATCAGCTTGTCGTGCCATCTCAGCTTTCCTTTCGTGCATGTCGGAGACAACCTTTACTTCTCCAACGCTAGCACCGGATATCTAGTTTGAGGGGGGAAATTTGTTGTTCCAGATGGTTATATAGAGTATTGAAAAGTAGGCCATAGTTTCAGATCTCTTCTATCTCCATTCGTCAGATATATCTAGCACTTCCACAGCAAGACATGTTTAAAAATGTTGTCCAGGACTCCAGGTTCACGTTGGAACAAGTACCTAGAAATAGCGTGCTCATTTGCCTAATTGCCTCTGCCAAGTTCCTAACTCCAGTGTTCAGTTCTGAGTTACAAATAGCCATATAGACAATCATTCAAAACCTATAACGCCTAAAAGAAATTTTATGCCTCTCACTTTTCCCCCTCTCGACTTGAGATGTCCTATTGGCAAGTTACACATTCTAAAATTACACCTACCCAGTGGCAGACATTAAAATTCCAAGTTGCACCACCCTAAAGTCTAAACTGATCGGCTGCAACTCCAACTCGCCTCCCATAAATCCTAGTTCCAACGCCTCAGTGATCACCTATTCACCAATCGCTAACCCCCGAAGCAAAGGTGAATCAATCTGGGTCAAGAAGCCTCAGGAATCAAATGGTGACTTGAAGAGCACTATTGACATGGCACTACTAGCAGACTGACGAAAATTTCGTAAAACTGGCATCCACGGTCAAATTCATAGATATTTTTTCGGATAATTAAAAAAAATCGAATAATCAAATACATAGATGTGATTCAAATGAACCATCTGTCATCTAGTCAACACGAAACAAACTCTGTTTCTTAACTGAGAATTGTTTTGCAGATAGTTAAAGATCATTGTCTCTTATATGATGAACGACTTGGCCGCTAGAGCAGAATTAGACTGGAATTGTTATTTCTAGGCGTGCACAAAGAACAGCCAAAAGGGACGGTTAATATTTGATACACACCTCAAGCGGCATGAGTGCTTTTGGAATCACCCTGCAAAACGGATCAAACAAAACAGCACGTGAGACAGATAACAACAGATTCGAACATGAAGTATGCCACTGTTAGAGAACTGAACAGAGGCAGAATTTCCCAGGTGCAGCAGGTAATTATGTACCCGAGGACACTGCAGCCGCCATCAAGAACCGTCTGCGCGATCAGGCCCATGAGCCCGATGCTGCCGCCGCCGTAGACCAAATCGATCCCCCTCGCCACCTGCCAAGGGAAAGAACCCGCGGAATCCCGCCACGGCGAGCGTGAGCGAGCAAGGGAGCAAGCGAAGCAATCGAGCCAAGGATTACCAGCTCATTACCAGCTCTTTCCCGAGGTCGAGCGCGGCGTCCCCGAAGACCGCGCGGTTGCCGGGGTTGCTGCCGCAGAAGACGCAGATCCTGCCGAACCTTCTCGCCGCCGGCGCGTCCGCCGCGCTGGTGTCGCCCATGGCGTAGTAGCGCGGGGCGGGCGGGCGGGCGGCAGCGGCGGCGCGGGGAAGGGGTGTTCGGCTTCGCCTCTGCGTGCGCGTGCTTGAGGTGGGGAGCTTCAAATGAAGGCGGCACGGCAATCCATCGAGGCTTCTCTTGTCAGTCGTCACGCGACGCGATCGCGTAATTAATTTGCCGGGTCAACTCGAACTGGGCCCCATATTGCGCCACGGGGAGCCCACATGTCAGGGTGCAGATCTTGCAGTTTGGTCCCTGCCGTCTGCCCCGTCTCAGAGCAGGGCTGATAGTTGCGTCCGCTGCTAGCGAAATAGAATCCAGCATGGATAGCATTTAATGTGGAACGACAGCAGCAGAGCATAGCACAGCAGTGGGATAGCGACTTGCGGCCAATGGAATCACAGCACAATGCTATTCGCTCGCTTTAGGCCGGCCTGTAGTGAGTCGCTCGCTTCACTCTCTCTCCTGCTTTCTCTCTCCTCCACGTAACATCTCGCCTTGAGCCAGTCATAATACTTGCTTTCAGAGCCGAGTTCTTGGGCTTCACAAATCACAAGTTGTTTCCCTTTCTTTTAGGAAATTCGGGCTTTGGCAAGTTCTTTTTCATCCATGAATGCGTCAATGTGCTGTGCTCCAAATCCAAGCCTACAGTCTAGAGCATGGTACGCGTGAAAGCATTCAGAGGGAATCTTGAATGCTTTCCCCCTGGATAGAACCGGCGCAAGTCGTTTCAAAAAAAAAAAAACCGGCACAAGCCTTTTTTTTCTAGGATAAGAGCCAAGTGCTAGAGCTAGACTATGATAGAGGAGGCATCCGAAACTACATGCGGTCTCTTTCTTTCCTGGAAGCATATATCCCGGAAGGAAAGATTGACTGATGCACTCCAGATCAGATCCTGAAAGAGTGTTCACCCGAGATATTTGCAAGGGGGGTGAGACTGGTCATTATCCCGTGGTAATCTTGCCACTGTAATAAATTCTCGACTCCCTTATTACCTGTATCTGATTCTGATCTAGGGAGAGCTCATTATTTAGGAAGAAAGGAAGTCTTTTTTTTTTGCGACTAGGAAGAAAGGAAGTCGCAACCTTTTCCATCAGTCACATCAGTTTGTTGCTGACCTTGACCATGGCAACAGCGAGCTTACATGTTATCAAGTGTGATATCAAGGCTTGAGCAGCAGCGATCACCAGTCGGAACGCGAAGACTGGGACAGCAGGCTGTTTCACCAGCCCGGTCGAGTTGTTGATCAAACCTGCCGCATCTGCCTCCCTCGAACCTTGGCTGACAACGATTGATCCCGGGGCAAGGATCTCCGCGTGCTTCTTCCCAGCCTCACCCCGTCCCCCCGACACCGCCGCTTAAACAACCGCGGGGCCCTGTAGCAGCCTGCTGCACACAATCTACTCAACATTCCTGCCGTTCCTGCTTCCTGCCGTGCTGCAGTTCCGAGCACGGCACGGCGGCGGCGCCGGTGAAGCTTCGGCGAACCTGCCGTGATGCCGGTGCCGGAGACGACACGTCCTGACGCGGATCGCAGCTTGTTCGGGGACGAGACGTCGACGTCTCGTCGCCTTGCGTCGTCCGTCCTCGCGGCACGGGACCGACCGGCCTGGTTTTCTTTTCTTTTAAAGTAGGAGAGTGTCCGACGACGCCGCGGCGCGCTCCTTCTTCCAGTCTTCCTGGTGCGTACAGGGAGGGGCCGGGCGCCCGGCACAAGACAGACAAGAGGCGGCACGCGTCAGTCAGATTAGCATACTCCTACTGACGAATGACCTGGGGTTGCGAGGGATTAGGGAGGCCATCAGTGAATTGTTTAGTCGCTAAGGAGCTCATCATGGCTGCAGATGTTGCGACTTGCGACTTGCGAGCACATGGAGCACACACATCTTCCGAACCGAATACTCTCTACTCTCAGTAGGATCTATCAAGTCCAGATGGTAGATGCCCTCTGTCTCCAAGCACCACGTACCCACTACAGTATTGGCCATGGGAGATTCTCAAGGATTCTGCGGTGGATCTATTGACATGTGTCGCCATCTGCCGACACCAGATATCTTCTGCAGAAGATAGACTGATCGCAGGGTATTTTTGGCAAACCGATGGTAACTGCTGCTACTCGATCAAAGGAAAATGTCCATGGTGCCGTGCGCGTAGAGCACTGGAGCGCAGATCCTGGATCATGGATGATACGAGTAGCAAACTGGGGGTGGTGGGTCAAAGAACATTTCAGATTGACAGTGCTCTGCGTTCCTCATGTTCTGCTTCTGTTCCTGCAGCTTGATTGCAGCCACTCCACAAAATCTTCTGCGGAGATATTTTACCGTATTCTATGATACTCAGCAGATTGGATCCTCTCTAGTAATGCTTCACAAAAGCATCAACTCTGACATGCATCATGCGCTCCCAAGGTTTGTGGATATATAATTCAAAAAAATCTGTTATCAAGTGATTGCAGTTAAACAAGTCAATGATTCACCAGAACAGCCGTAATATATCTGTTAAAGTAGTCACTAACAAATTCTGTATCTTTCATCAGAAATTTTATTGTCTAGCTAGGTATCTATCAAGTGATTGCAGTTAAACAAGTCAATGATTCACCAGAACACCAGTAATATATACTGTATCTTTCATCAGAAAATTTATTGTCTAGCTAGGTATTATGGATAAAGGGAATTGACGAAGAAGAAATTTGACAAGTGTCAAATATATATAATTTCCAAAAGAAATATCTGAATTCTGCAAGCAAGAGAGCATATGCTTTTTTAAAGCAAACAAGAAAGAAGTTTGCATCACTTATGACTTATCCCATCTGAAATTGTCAATTCATTGATGCTGATCCAGCACAAAAGTACATTAACTAGTTATCACCATCCTGCATGACTCCAAAACAGTGGTTTAGAACCCAGAAGTAGCAGGTAGAAGCAGTTCAGCCTTTGTACATCAGAAATGCAGATGGTGCCAAAACAAGCAACGAGGCATTGAAATCCGAGCATACATACAAGTCAACATCAATATGCCTATAATATAGCATTATGGAAAATAAAAGTACTAAGTTCTAAAACAAGGCAACAGGCTGGCCATCATTCTCCTTGTCCAAACTTCGAGTGCCTCGACCTTTCAAAGTCAAACTGTTCAACCTCTTCGAAGTAACTGAAAGTTCTGAGCCAGCTGTGCTTTGAACATCTACAGAAGATAACGCTGTCCTGCTGTTACAATGCGTATCAGAAGACCGTTGCCTTTGAAGCGGTGGCTTATGGGTACCAGAACCATTCAACTTTGCTTTCGCCGATTTAGTCCAGTTCATGTAGTTGGGTCCACCTCCATGTCCACAATCAGATCTTCTCTCCGATGTTATGAAATTAGCGCCAGACACTGGGGTGACTGAGGAAGTCGAAGGAGAACTTGCATCACAAACAAAATCTGATGAAGATGCAGATATTGTGGAAGGAGGTCTAGCTGCCACCCTGGTCGTCATATTGTTTCTTCTGATCTTGACTGAGCTTACATCTGAAAGTTTTGAACTGACTGCATTCATCTCCTCAATGCTCTCTGAACACCGATAATTGGTAGAGTGTTCAGTATGGGTTTGCTCCATAAGGCGGCTCTCCCACGGTTTGGTTGCTACCCACCCTTCAAAATGGCTCCAATTTTGATTGGTCCTGTTACTTCCATGATTTCTGATAGATACAGCTGGAGAGCTAGGCCTATCACTGTGGCTTGAACTCCGCTGCACAAACAAATATTAGAACATACATGAAGAAAATCAACATTTTTTTTCAAATTCAGATTATCGCTGCAAGAAATTATACCTGGTGAGAGAGAGCATAAGCAATTGCCCTTTCTCTCTTCACCGCACCCTCATGCCTCATGTGTAGCTTTGATTTTAAATCATCCACGGTGCCTCGACTATTACACCATCCAGCCTGCAATGTGAAGCATGTCATCCAAACGTCCAGACACCATCATCATATACTATCTTATCTTTTGCAGGACTGTACTATGATTTAAATGTTTGAAACTAAACAAGTGTGCAGGCCAATTGTCCTAGTTAATACTCTGCAATGAACTAAAAGTTTGTTGGCCATCAAGCATGGCATAAACAAAGTTGTAGGGATGACACTACCAAGATTAATTCAAAGATATCTTGTCAATAGCAAACAATATATCAAATCATCGTTACTAAATGAGAGCTCAATATCAAAAATCATTCCTACATCATGATAGTGATTTTACTGTTGCAAGACTGCAGAAAACGCAACCGACTGCACCAAGCGACAAATTGCAATTTTGCTGATGCATGAAGAGTGCATATTTACATTCGTACAACTGCATAAGAATATGACGCATAAATCATAATGCAGGTGTAGGGTAAATCCACTCCATAGTCAATACTTAGTTCACTAAGCACAAGGGCACAAGGCAACCAGGCCGCAGTCGCAAAATTTATGTACGAAACAAACGTGCAGGTCCCCTAAGGTCAGCCTAAAGCAAGTTCTGAAGGTGTTGCAGTTTATAGTCAATACTAAGAACTAAGCAAAATGCGCAAGGCAACCCTGCTGCACTCCCAAAACTGGCGCATGAAAGAAACGTGCAAGATCTCTTAAGCCCGCACAAAGCAAGTTCTGAAGGACCAGTTTATACCTCGGCTTCCTTGACGGGATCGGCGCGGCTGGTCCGGTCGTCGAGGATGTCCTGCGAGTCACGGCCGTCTGCCGAGATCCTGGCGCGGCGGTCCCGTGCGCGCTCCTGCACCCTGACGAGCGCGTTCATGCACTTGAGCGTGACGGCGAGCTGCTTGCGCACGCGGCGGCCGCGCACCAGCGCCTGCAGCCGCACGATCCCCCGCAGCGCCCTCAACGCCCTCCGCGCCTGCGCCGCGCGAGCACCGACGACAAGAAACAGTGAGGGGGAAAAAGGCAGCATTTTCCCTTTTAGCACCAAGAACCACGCCACGCGCGCGGCGGCGGCGGCGGCGGGTTAGCCTACGTACCAGGAAGGCGCGGAAGGCGGACTGGATGCGGACGGCGGCCCACTCCTGCCTGATGAGGCGGAAGTCTCTGGGCGGCGCGCGCACGACAGCCGCGACGACGGAGCTGGTGAGCGCGTCGGCGGCGGAGGACGCCTCGGACGGCGCCTCCGACGGCGGCGCGCTGCTCCCCCGCTGCGACGACGAGCTCCGCCAGAGCCGGCTCCATTTCCGCCCCTTCCCGGCGCCGCCGCCGGGCGGCTCCCTCTCTGCCGCCGGGCGGAGCCCCACCAGCGTCCGGATCCACTTGCCCGACGCCCCCATCGACGCCGAAACCCCAAACTTTTCCCCTCTCTCTGACTCTCTCGCTACTCCCACGACGAGGCCGGGGGGGGGGGGGGGGGGGGGGGACGGCCAAATGGGCGAGGACTCGAGGAGACGTGGGGAACGTGAGGCCGAGCGGCGTGCCTTGGCCGTTGTGCGCTTCGGTTACGAGTCCCGGGGCGGGGAGCAGAGCCGTTCGGGGCACGCGCGGTTCAAATTTTGAAACCGGGACGAGGCACGAGCAGGGTTTTTTTTTCTCAACCCGACGCCCCAAACCGGAGCACTCCGGTTCCGGTAAACCGAACCGGTTTGACCGGTTACCGATAGAACCGGTCAAATTCAAATTTGAATTAAAAAAACTCAGTTCAACCGGTTCGTACCGGTATACCGACCGGTTAGACCGGTTTACCGGTCGGTTTGACCGGTTTTATCGGCCGGTTTGAATTCAAATCCAAATTTAAAATCGCATGTGTAACCGGTTTGGACCGGTATACCGGCCGGTTAGACCGATTTACCGGCCGGTTTGACCGGTTTATCAAGTGGGCCTTAATGGGCCGTCTCATTTTTTTCATTTTCTTTTTTATTTTAACTTTAAATGCCCGAAAAGTATGTTAAACGAACAAATTTTTGAGAAAATTTGACACCATTAGATTCGTCGCACCTTGAAGTATTTTTAGGATTTTTTTTTGGGAATTTTTCATTTTTTGAATTCAAATTCAAATTTTGAATTTGGGCCGGTTTGGTACCGGCCCAAACCGGAACCGGACCGGACCGGTTTGACTGGTAACTGATCAAACCGGACCGGTTCCCATCGGTAAGGGGAACCCTGGGCACGAGCACACGTAGCCGGAGGGAGGGAGAGAGGTGGCCGAGGGGACGTGGGGCCCACCCGGCCAGGCTTTCTTCCCCGTCTAGGATGCTGGCGTGTGGCCCCGACGAGCGGTGGGTTGTGTCATGTCACGGGCAGTTCCCTTCTTCGGCCGAGTCAGCAGCCAGCGAGCAGCGGGAGCCTCCATCTTGTGGAAGATAGTTAAGCAAGTTACTTATACAATTTAATAAAATCTATTTATTAAAAAATATTGAACTAATATTTATTGAACTAATATTTCGAAAATATTGAACCAACATTTTGAAAATGTTGAACCAGTATTTCAAAAATCGAATGGATATTTTAAAAATGTTGAACACAACATCTTCCTTCGTCTTCTCCGGCTCCGGCGACCGGCGGCGGCGCGGCACACTCGGGCAGCAGCATAGCAACAGCGGGGCGGCTGCAGCGAGGAGCAGCAGCGCACAGCAGCAGCAAGCAGCGGCGGCACGCGAGTAGCAGCAGCAGCAAGCAGCGGCGGCGGCGAGTAGCAGCAGCAAGCAGTAGCAGCAAACGGCGGCGGCGGCGGCGAGTAGCAGCAGCGCGCAGCAAAAGCAAGCAGAAGCGGCGGCGAGCAGCAACGCGCGCTACGCGGCAGGTAGGGCGCACGTGCGTCCGCTCGCGACGGCGCGGGCTCAGGGGCGGCAGCGGCGCGCATGGTGAGGAAGGGGTGGGAGGAAGAAGAAAATTAGGGTTGAGAAAATCTGAGGAATGAGATAGTTTGCATGAATCTCAAACACTTGAAGGTGGAGAAGAAAACATCTTCCGAAAGATATATAGGATTGCTGGGGCAGCGGCCAGCAAAAGGTAGAGCCAACAACGGCGCAGGCGCGCAGTCGGAAGGTGAAATTTGCGGCCCACGCGCTGACCTTTTTTCCCTGGGTCGTTTCGGGCTTCGAGAAAGACGGGTCGAGGGGCCGACCGGGTTTGAGTGGGCGCGGCGCCGGAGGATGTGTGCTTGATTAAAACTAGCGTAGAGCCTGCGCATTTGCGCGGCTAGTACTGAAAATTCAAAAATTCGCATGTCGTTATATTCTTACTTAAAGATTATACTATTTGTTTATCATACATCATCCTGTTTATTATCATAAATTATATCTTATTGTTGGTTAAAATAATTCAAATATGATCTACCTATAATAACAATTTGATTTGTTGAGTTTTAATAATATTATGCATATAATTATTCTTATTTTCGTTTTATTTTGATTGATTGTTGTTACCTTTAGTTTTTATTAATAGTATATGTTTGTAACTGATACATAGCTAAATGTTATTTTATATTTAATTTTTCATAATGGTATTTATGGGTGATTTTTAATTAGGTACAGGGATATTTTAGACAATTTTTTTCGTAATGGCAGTGGTGGGTAATTTTTATTTTTATTTTTTTCTCCGATTAATGCAGGAATTTCTAGATCTTGAGAGCGAATGTGAAGACTTCATTTGTTGACCAAATAATAAAATAATAGATTTCTGCTCTTTTTTTTGAACGAAAAACTTTCTGCTTCTGTCCGAGCGCATTCTCGTCCATCGCCAGTGGTCACTCATCCAGACTCCGGTGGAGGACTGGAGAGAGCACGGGGGCAGCGCGTCGGGCCGGCGGTGGATGACTCTGATCATATGCGAGAACAGTGGACACCCCAGCGAGCATAGCGTGATTCAGTGACCGTGCATATCACAGTTCACATTGCAGCGGGTGGGTAGAGACGAAGAGGGTTCGGCTGCTTGGGCACCTTGCAAAACCGGCGGGGGCGGGAGCCCACAGCTATGCCCAGTTGCCCAGCAGGCCAGCACGATTGGCATAGCGGCAGCCCAAAATGGCCGGAGACAGATGCGGGCCTATAAGCTGGAACGTTTTTGCCATGCCCACGCACTAAATATACTCCCTCCGTTTTTAAATATATGACATCATTGACTTTTTTTCTGCATGTAACTATTCATCTTTTCTACAAATATTTATACAAATAACTAAATCTTCAAGTTAGATTCAAAAGACTCTTGATAGTAGACGTAAAAGTACTCATTTTATTTCATTTAACTAACTGATTAATTAAATAATGTTGGTCAAAGTTGAAAGAAGTCAATGATATCATATAAAAAAGAACGAAGAGAGTAGTATTTTTACATAGCACACAAGCACATGGATACTCCGTTTGAAAAAAAACAGATGGATACAAGTATTGACCCAATTGGATTCCTCCTTGTCGTGGGATATCTAGGGTACCCACAGCCGGGTGGCGGAACGCACCCGCCTATTCCCAGAGAGGGAGTGCTCGGGAAGGTACTAGGCGATTGGGCTGATCTAGCTCTGAGATAAGCACAAAGAACACACGATCTAGAGTGGTTCGGGCCGCCCGAGCGTAATACCCTACGTCCACTGGGAGAAGTTTTGATCTCTGTTGTGTATGAGTCTATCCTCTGCCGGGCCTTGGCTCTCACCCAGCCTGAGTTTTCCTTCTAGCGGGCGCCCCCTTTTATAGACCAAGGGGGCGGATACATAGGACGTTGGGGCCCCGACAAGTGGGGCCAACGTGACTGCGCAGCATACTACGCAGAGTATTTAGATGGGTACAGTGGTTACGAATCTTTCCTCCGATACGCTCCCACGCCCTGCTAGCGCTACAGTGGTCTTCTCTTGTCCCGTCACCAAGGTGTCCGTTGGGGGAGCGTAGCTTGCGGCGTGGCCTGTGGAGGCTATTATGTAGGCGTCATAATGGGTGAAGCCGAGCCGTCATATCCATCTGTTATGGCAGACTGGCAGGCGCGGTGTGGGCGGCGCCAGCAGCTCCACTATCTTGGTAATACGCGATCAATAGTGTCCCCTGGTCAAAGTATCGCCTCGGCTTCTGCTACATTAATGCGGACGTCCTCCTGTCATAATGAATGCCGCGGTAGGTGAGCCTTAATAAGGAGACCAAGCGGCCTTATATACGTGTCTGGGCCTGTTGACACGTGGTGGCCTCGGACCACCCCGAGGCGGGGTGACGATTCCTTTCCTTGGAGAGGGGTCCGGTTACTATACAGGGGGTCCGGGATTCCCTGGGGATCCGGTCCTCTTCGGGAGGTCCAGAGCTTCCAGCCGTTCGGGCTGACCGCCAGCTTTTCCCGGGACACGTGGTGCTCCCGGACCTTTCCCAACCAGGGGACGGGTTCGGGACCGCTGTTGGGTGAGCAGGGCTCCGGACCGCAGGGGTCCGGCTGCTGGACGTAGTTAAGGATAACTACAAGGCTCTTGCCTAGACGCAGCAAGAGGGGGTACCCTAGTCCTGGGGTACCGACAGTGGCCCCGGGCCCACCTCGGGAGAGGCACGAACCCGCGGGTGGGGCCACTAACGAGATGTGTTTCCACGCAAACTTGATTGCGTCGGTATGCTCATTCAAAGAGCGGGTGCTCCGGACCCATGAGGCCGGTACACCGGTTGCCAGGTTCAGGCTCTAGAGTGCTCTCCACAGGGCAACGAAGGTGTAGGCTTAGTGTGCGGAACCAAGCTAAGCGGCTACATAGACATCGGATCGCTCAGGGAGCATGCACCACCTCCCGGACCTGGCTCTAGGCGACCGTGGCGAGCGGTCTCCGCCGGAGCAGGCCACCGGAGTGGGCTTGAGTCGACCGTGGCGAGCGGTCTCCGCCGGAGCAGGCCACCGGAGGGGACTTGAGTCGACCGTGGCGAGCGGTCTCCGCCGGAGCGGGCCACCGGAGTGGACTTGAGTCGACCGCGGCGAGCGGTCTCCGCCGGAGCGGGCCACCGGAGTGGACTTGAGTCGACCGCGGCGAGCGGTCTCCGCCGGAGCGGGCCACCGGATTGGACTTGAGTCGTTGCTGATGATCCGATGAAATATATCACCGGATCTGAGAGTAAGGTGCGAGAAACCAAGCCTTATACTAGAAGGGAGCTCGGGACCTCTAAAGACAGCAGTTCTCGGATACTAGAGTACTTATAACAGGGTAGTGAAGTACATAAACTTAGGGTACATTACCAGGCTAAGCTACGCGGAGCTTCTCTACCCCAGGATACGGGCACTACTTCTCCGGACCAGGTCCTTAGGGGTCCGAACTGCCTTCCAGCTTGAAGGGGTGTCCCCACCTGGCCACAAGCCAGCAACTTATCTTGGATTGTTAGCAATAATAGGAAGATTCCGTTTTAGAGGAAAGAAAAGCTAAACCAAGGCGAATAAATGTAATCAAGGTGGAGCCTAGATAAAACTGAGAAAGATCTCCCTTATTATTGTGGTTGTCACGGTATACATCAGAGGTCGGGATTACGAGGTCGGACCTCTACCGCTCCGGACCGTAGCTTGCCTGTTTGTGCGATAGGGCCAGAGGTCGGGTTTACAAGGTCGGACCTTGACCGCTCTGGACTCACACGTAGGCGCCACGTTATTACAAAGGAGGAATTTTCCCAGCCCTATTTTAGGAGTAACCTTTGGCTGCATTCTATACAGCATGTTCTTCTTTTGATTGGGAGTGGTATCACTACTCCGGGGTTCTTCATGGTCGTCGGAGGTGAATGCGCCCTGGATGTGCCTGAACTGCATCATCCAGCACCACCTCGGGAGCTCGGGGGGCCGCTCCTTGCCTAAGAGCTGTCATATGCTTAGGTAGCATGAGACAAATTCTTTGGCTTTGAGTGGGAGAGGCCCCCTGCCGCCGTCGTCGTCTGCCGATGGAAACCAGACGCCCTTGCGCAGCAGAAGGACCGGTGCGAAGCGCGGAGAGGTGCGGTCGTTCGCCGGCTTGTCCTTGGTGCTAGCGCCAGGGGCCCCCGTGCCTGGCGGCGGGGTCCTGTCTGCAGCAGCACCAAGCTACGCTGAGGCGGCTCTCTGGTGCTGGCGACGGCAGGACGACACGGCCAACTTCCTCCGGGATGGCTGTCGGCTCCGGGCTCCATGTTGAGAGAAAGCCTTGAACCGACGTCATGCCGCCGGAGAGGAAGCATGGCTGTTGCTTGAGAGAAAACCTTGAGCCGACACTGGGATGGCGCGGGGCGGCACACAACAGGCGTCGCCCCCGCGCACCACCGTGCCGGCTCTGAGGCGTCGCAGTGGCGACGCACAGTAGGCGCCGCTGCCGTGCACCATCGCACCGAGGGCGCTGGTGCCACAGCGTAGTAACATGCGGCGTAGGTGCCACCATGCCTCTCTTCATCTTCTCGTTCGTCGTTGCAGAGGATGAACACGGCCCCAGAAGCCTGAAGATCCAGCCAGCGCCTGATCCTCCCCACGGACGGCGCCAAATGTCGTGGGATTTCTAGGGTACCCACAGCCGGGTGGCGGAACGCACCCGCCTATTCCCAGAGAGGGAGTGCTCGGGAAGGTACTAGGCGATTGGGCTGATTTAGCTCTGAGATAAGCACAAAGAACACACGATCTAGAGTGGTTCGGGCCGCCCGAGCGTAATACCCTACGTCCACTGGGAGAAGTTTTGATCTCTGTTGTGTATGAGTCTATCCTCTGCCGGGCCTTGGCTCTCACCCAGCCTGAGTTTTCCTTCTAGCGGGCGCCCCCTTTTATAGACCAAGGGGGCGGATACATAGGACGTTGGGGCCCCGACAAGTGGGCCCAACGTGACTGCGCAGCATACTACGCAGAGTATTTAGATGGGTACAGTGGTTACGAATCTTTCCTCCAATACGCTCCCACGCCCTGCTAGCGCTACAGTGGTCTTCTCTTGTCCCGTCACCAAGGTGTCCGTTGGGGGAGCGTAGCTTGCGGCGTGGCTTGTGGAGGCTATTATGTAGGCGTCATAATGGGTGAAGTCGAGCCGTCATATCCATCTGTTATGGCAGACTGGCAGGCGCGCCGTGGGTGGCGCCAGCAGCTCCACTATCTTGGTAATACGCGATCAATAGTGTCCCCTGGTCAAAGTATCGCCTCGGCTTCTGCTACATTAATGCGGACGTCCTCCTGTCGTAATGAATGCCGCGGTAGGTGAGCCTTAATAAGGAGACCAAGCGGCCTTATATACGTGTCTGGGCCTGTTGACACGTGGTGGCCTCGGACCACCCCGAGGCGGGGTGACGATTCCTTTCCTTGGAGAGGGGTCCGGTTACTATACAGGGGGTCCGGGATTCCCTGGGGATCCAGTCCTCTTCGGGAGGTCCGGAGCTTCCAGCCGTTCGGGCTGACCGCCAGCTTTTCCTGGGACACGTGGTGCTCCCGGACCTTTCCCAACCAGGGGACGGGTCCGGGACCGCTGTTGTGTGAGCAGGGCTCCGGACCGCAGGGGTCCGGCTGCTGGACGTAGTTAAGGATAACTACAAGGCTCTTGCCTAGACGCAGCAAGATGGGGTACCCCAATCCTGGGGTACCGACACTCCTAGTTTCACGCTCACGCTCATGTTGTCTTCTAGGTGCAGCTCCAATCTAACATCTTGTCCTGTAGACACCATGAAGTGGTTTCTATACCATACCATGTCATATAGACACTATCATAAAAATTATTGTCCCCAACGCATAATTTCTATATATGTTCACATAATTCATTAGCCACTAAATCTTCTCTCTCCGACAACCAATCATCTTTCCTTCTACACCTATCACATAGACACCACTATCCTCCAATGCAAAATTGGTGGTTTCTAGTGCATTGGATTTCACGTAGACATCATTTCTTACATGAGACCTAATTTCTTCACATTTTCATTCTCTCTCCCATTTAATATAGCGCCACATCATCAAAATGTCCTAGGTGGCACTATAATTAATGGTATAGAAACTATCCTATATGGAGGGTTGGGACTGCCCTTAGTCCACTAGTTAATCCAAGGCCACCGCAAAATCATAAGTGTCTCCGACCCCTGAATCAAATCTTGTAAAATCCATTATAAACATGTTATCTATTTATTGGAATTGATTATAGATTGATATTTATGGCTAGATTGCTCTCTCTTCGTTCATTCTCTTCCCCATGCTGGACAAATTGTTAATGTTGGTACCTTATCAGAATAGTTAGAACCATACAGGTAGGAAAAAAAAGAACTACGAACCGACATCCTCTCCGGTTTTTTACGAGTAGAGGTCCACTCGGGCAATAGAGATTTTCTTCATGAATTGAGTTGTTTTCTTTACCTTAGATCGCTAAAAAAAAGGATAAACCCACTAATTCAAAAGGAATTAGGAGCGCGGTGAGCAAGAAATTAAATAGAGGGGGGAGGCACATGTGCAATGAAAACCAACCCGTGGTGCGGCTTAGGCGAGTCTCAGTGCACAGTATTTTGGTATAGTAACATACACCGAAAACTCGGTAACCGCGACAGATGTATTTTATGAAGATGTATTTTATGATGATGAGACTCTCCTCATATCCCATTAAACTCTATTATTCTTTTTCGTTGTCATGTCAGCAAAATTGATAATATTTAATATCATAAAATTCTTTATGAAAGTCAAGTTACTAGTCTTAGTATTTTTGCCAAGTTACTAGAGGCGCGATTCAACTAAAGTCAAGTTTAAGGGTTGATTTTAAAAGGTAAGAACTAAGACTGCATTTAGTTCCCAAAAAAATTTGCGCAGTATTCGTCACATCAAATTTTCGGACATATGCATAAAGTATTAAATATAGTTGAAAAAAAACTAATTACATAATCTAACTGATTCCTACGAGATGAATCTAATGATACTAATTAATCTATGATTGTACATTAATTATCAAATAACAACGAAATATACTACAATAGCCAAACCCAAACTTTTTCACCAACTAAACACCTCCTAAATTTGGAATTAAGAGCTATACATTGTTACTTTACTCTCATTTCACAAAAAAAACGACACAGACCAATCTTTTACCATATTTATTTTGCACCAATAAATTCCATAATATCAAGTACTTATCGACCAGACCCGCAAGATGATTTTCCGGCTGAGGTGTGAAAAGTGACAGCGAACACTCGAGTCACACGACAGGACGGGACCTCAAGCCGAGTCGGCCCCCCAGCAACGTGGTCTGATATTTAGGCCTTCTCTTCCCATAAACTCCGTAAACACAAAAAAAACTATCATATCGAATATTTCGATAGATATATGGAGTACTAAATGAAATCTATTTATAAATTATTTTGCATAGATGAGGTGTAAATCGCGAGACGAATCTAATGAGCCTACATAATTCATGATTTGCAACAGTGATGCTACAGTAATCACCTGCTAATTATTGATTAATCATGGATTAATTAGCATCACTAGATTCGTCTCTCGATTTACAACTCATATGTGAAAAAGTTTCGTAAATAGACTTCATTTAGTACAAATTAGTAAGATTGCAAAGAATTTTTTTTTTGCGATGTAACTAAACGGGGCCTTAACGATAACGAAGATTCCCCCGCATATTACTCGTCCGTGACCGCGCCCTTCCCTCGGGAGCAAAACACGCACAAAGCAAAGAGAAACCCGCAAGCCATCCGCCCGCCGGCTCGCCGCGGTCAAATTTGTCGGCGGCTGCGGCGGCGGGGGCCGGCGGGGGCGACTGGCCGCGGGGCGCGCCCGGTCTCGTGGGATCCCTTCGGACCTCCGCAGATTCCCGCGCGGGGGGTGTTTTGATTTGAATGAGAGGAGCCCGGCGGCGGGATGGGCTCCTCCTCGCAGGGTTCGGCGGCCGTGGCGGCGGCCCGGGTGGACCTCTGCGCGCTCGACTTCGTGCCCGTCTTCGCCAAGGAGATGATTGCCGGCGGCGTCGCTGGGGCCTTCTCCAAGACCGCCATCGCGCCGCTCGAGCGCGTCAAGATACTGCTGCAGGTTCGTGCGGTCCTCGTTCCGTGGAATGGATAAACCCGTGTAAGCGTAATACTAGTGCGTAGGTTTGTGGTCTCGATGCGTGAGCGCACCGGTTTGTAGATAAATTTCCTGGGATTAGATTTTTTTTTATTCCTAGTGTTTCCTAGTGATGCTGCCATGCGGGGATCCAAATTTTTGTATGCACAATTAAAACTAGTCTGCCGATGTAGTTGCTGAATGTGAGTAGCTTTAGACAAGACTTGGTTTCAAGATTCCTAGTCAAGAGATTATTTCGAATCCTGTCACATCTCAGTATTAAATGTTGAGAACGAGGTGCTTTTTATTAGTACGAAACTATGGTAATCGCAGCTCTCTTTGTGAAGAGTTAGATTGATTTTGCCGCTTAAGCACTCAGTGCTGATAGTTTTAGGAGGCTGGAGCATAATCATTATTTTGTATTGAGGAAATTGGTGCCACCAGGAGATAATTAGGATCCTATACAAGATTAGATTTGTGCTAGATGGCTTCCATTTTCTTGGATGCAGAAATGCCCTGATATTGATGGTTTTCAGTGAAAATTCTTCTTGTCGTGGCCCTGTAGATGCTACATGCTATGAAAGCTATCCAATTGCATGATTAGTTTTGAACATCCATTCTAGGCCTGATGTCATTGTGAGATTAGTACATGCTATTTCTCATTCATATTTATTCTGCTTTTTTAGACTAGAACAAATGAGTTTGGATCTCTCGGAGTTCTCAAATCATTGAAGAAAGTGAGACAACATGATGGAATCAAGGGATTTTACAAGTACGTAGCAATTCAAACCAATATAGTATTTGGGTTGAGTCGTTGAGGTATGATATAATATTGTTTGCTAACCTTGTACTGATGCTACCTTCAGGGGAAATGGTGCCAGTGTGCTGAGAATTGTTCCTTATGCTGCACTACATTTCATGGCATATGAGCGGTACCGGTGTTGGATCTTGAATAACTGCCCCTCTCTGGGGACAGGGCCTTTAGTGGATCTTTTAGCTGGCTCAGCATCAGGGGGAACTGCTGTATTGTGTACTTATCCCTTGGATTTGGCCCGGACTAAGCTTGCTTTCCAGGTTTTTACTTCGCCACTTATGATGTCTTCTTGATGGCAACTCCTTTATTACCATGCTTTTGTCATTCTGGATTACTGTCTAACTCTTCTACAACATCTATACTTCATTTTGGAGCAAGGCTTTAGTGTTATGATAAGTTACTTCATGTATCAGTGATAGATAAATTTCTCAAGTAAGTTTTGATCTCTGACAATCAAATTGCATCATGATTAATTGTTATGTGAGCATCTGAATTGGTTATTGGTTAAATAAAAAAGATGTTAGATTATTTGTGATGTGTGTCTTCATACATTTTTCTATTTTCTAAGATACATTGCTGCTTAAATTTTTCTGTCAAAGTTCATGTCAATGTCCATAGTAAGACTAATTTGTCAAATAAGGTAGTTGTATTTACACCCGTACTGCATGTAAATGCTAGCTAAACTCAAAATTGTGTCCAAGGTCCTTGTTAGGATCATATCGGATTCTTGTAATGTAACTGGCGGTAACTGTAGTTCTTTTGGCTAAACTGGTGGGTAACTGAAATTCTCTCTCTGGTACCCACCATCCTATATTCCTAGTAGATCATCTTCGACATCAAAATTCTTAGAATTGCCTGTGGTATCTATTCCAAACACCAAACAGAAGCAGCTTTCAGTGCTGAATAATGGTATGATTATCTTTGATCATAGGTCAATAGTTCAGACCAACTCAGCACAGCTTTGAAAAGAGCAAGTCCTCAGCCAACATATGGAGGAATAATGGATGTTTTTAGAGGTGTTTACTCAGAAGGTGGAGTGCGAGCTCTTTACCAAGGTGTAGGTATGGTTTCGTTCATATTATCATTAATGCCTATTCAAGCACTTGTAAAATCTCTAGTCAGGTCATTAAAGTGCTAAGCAATGTAGATTTGGGCCCAGCCATATTTTAATTATTGTCTGGATTCTGTTTAGTGTCGGGGCTCATCTGAAATATTCTCCATCAGGTCCAACGCTCATGGGAATACTTCCTTATGCTGGTCTTAAATTCTACATATATGAAGGACTGAAGGCACATGTACCAGATGATTACAAAAGTTCGGTAACATTGAAGCTGTCATGTGGTGCTGCTGCTGGTTTATTTGGACAGACTCTGACTTATCCGTTAGATGTTGTCAGGAGACAGATGCAGGTGCAATATTTGAACAGTCTGTTTATGATTATCATTGTAAGAAGATGTTGTTCTTCTTGATTGTTATTTTTAGCATTCTGATTTTTTTTTGTATTTGCTTCCCTTTTTGTAGGTTCAAAATCAGCAACAACACGGACAATTTGGTGGCCCACGAATAACAGGCACATTCCAGGGTCTTATAGCCATTAAACAAACACAGGGATGGAGACAATTATTTGCTGGCTTGAGCCTCAATTACATCAAGGTATTTATGAAGATAATCCTTGATATTTAGGTTCAGATTATTTGACTTGGCATGCTTTGTTGTCTACCCTGATGTTCTATCCCAACTCCTAAGTGGCATGATTACAAAAACACTGAACAGAACCTATTGCAACTGGGGCCACTATAACAGTGTCTGAAAGTCATGCATTCTTGGTTTGAAGAACTTGTATTCTGTTCCTTCGTTGTGAATACTGCTCCATATATGTGATTGGAAAACAAAAATAGACTAGCAACTTCTTATTTATGTGGGAACCTTATCAGTTTGTATCTTTTCGTTTTGGTGCTTTATGTTAGGGATGTTAATTGGTGATCCTTAGGTGCACCTCCAACCCTCTTTAATTCAAAATTTTGTACTACTTCAAAATGAGATCTAATTTTGGAAAAGTAGTACAAAACTTTGAACTAAAAAGGGTTGGAGGTGCACCTAAGGGTTACCAAATAACACCCCTACTTTATGTTCTCTTTAAAACCCTTTGTCAGGAAACCTCTATAACTTTATTTGGAGCTTGAACACCTTTTATTAGTAGACCTGGTTCTTGTTAGTAATTTTTGAGTTTGCTTGTATATCTGTGTTGGATGCAGCAAATTCATCTTGTTAAACTGAAATACCTGTAAATAATTTAGTGCTTTATCTTCGTGTCGGATGTAGCGAATTCGTCTGTTTACTTGTTGCTTCAACTTATATTTAGATGATTACTATGATTGTCATGTTATTATGTGTAATGTTAAAACATTGGCCCTTTTATAGGTGGTGCCCTCAGTGGCTATTGGTTTCACTGCATATGACACCGTGAAGCACTTTCTGAAGATACCTCCAAGAGAGAAGTGAAGCTCTGGACATGGGCCTGCTTAGTTTTGGACTTTGGTGTATCTCTTCTCCAGGCGGACAGCTAGCAGAACAAGGATTATTTCCGAGGCTTGGAAATGTCGTATGAAGCTGCAACCCAAAGAAGAAGCCTCGTCCGCAACTCTGTTACCAAGTACTAACTGTTTCACGTAACAGCTACCTGATATATTCTTTCATTCTAGTGTTCCCCATTCATTTACATCTGGTAACATGATTACAGAAGCTTAGCCTTAGCCTTAACCATTACTTGTCTTCTGCTTGAGTTTCCTGTAATGGCAAACAATTACTTTGATTGCAGAAGAGGTGTTCCATCTTTTTTGCGTAAGTGTTGTTTCGTACGTGCACCTTGGCTTGTGCTTTTAAGCTATTCGCTAGACCGTGGATCTTGTCAACGCGTGCCTGCATGTAGTGGGAACTGAATCAGTGGGAGTGGTTGCATGCGTCCTATGTACACACCCTTAAAAAATAAGGCCGGAACTACTCATGCTCATGAATCGTCTAGCCGGCCCTTAAACGAACCGATCCATCATTGGCACGAGTGACTATTTCTGCCGGCTCCAGCAGTAGCGGCGGCAGCAATGGAGCCCTCATCAATGGCCTCCGCTAGGGAAGACGAGGACCGTGGCACCAAGAAGTGGGAGAAGGAAGAGGACATCACGGCGAAGAGGCTGCACGTAGAAGACGAGGAGCAGCAGAAACATGTCCCGTGTTTCTCCACTGCAGCCGGCTGGGCCGTGTTTCTCTACACGGATTCAGGGCTGCCTCAATGAAAACGAGCACTGATCATATATATAACTTAAGCATAAGCATAGGGCCGGGTACATGCTTAAACACCAGTGCGCGGAGCTGCCTTGTGCCATCGGGGTCGCCGGACCCGATGAATTTTGCAAGTGTCAATGTAAAACACTGTTCACTACTGTATTTGACACCGTTGTGCTAATAGAGCCAGCCCCGGTGACTTGATTGGCTGGCTTCGCCCCTGTTAACATAATCTAACAGGTGCTTGAAACGTATGTACCAACGCCACCCATCGCCAGATTGAGTTCCCTCCGCTTATGAAAGGTGCAGAGAGGGATGCCATTACCTGTGGTATTTATGATCTGCAAGTCAAGGTCGTTTGGTCGACAATGTCGAAATGATGTTCCAGTTCGCTTTTTCAAGCACCTGTTATGTCGGCGACTGAAACCACACGACGAAGTAGTTGGATAACCCTGTCATCACCAACAGTAATGGCACCATGAACATCGCTGTCATATAACAGCGTATGGCTCGAAACATCGGTTGTGCGAGCAGTTATTTTCCCACAAAATGATTCAGGCCCTGACAAAATCTTTATCTCAATAGTGCCCTCCAATGCTTTCTTAACATATGCAAATATCAGCTCCACCTCGCTACGCCAGCTATCAACAGTTTCCCTTTGAACTACAGATCTAATTTGGCTTCCAACCACATCAATCAATGCTTTGTTGAACTGCTTGTCATCACACTCTCTGCCTTCCCTGATCTTCAGATCTATCTCGAAAAAGGCATTACCACGAAAAACAACCCCTCTACTCGGGCCAGTCAGAATCAGCGATTCACCCTACAAGTTCAAAGAGAATGTCAAACATAGGTCTCATGTGTCCGAAATAACAATAACATATAGCAACACAGAAAAAACAACTGCTCTACTTGATGCAATCAGAATCAAAGATTCACTCTACAAGTTTACAGAGAATTTCAGCAATATATTTCTACTTTCTACAGCAACTCGCAACAAATGATAACTTCAATGGAAGAACATTGGTCTCATGTGTCAGAAATAAAATATAGCATCACGTGTTAGGGCCAGTCAGAACCAGAAATTCAACCTACAGGTTTCCAGAGAATATCAGCAATGTATTTTTAGTACTACACTAAGTCACGCAAACAATGAGTAAAATAAAGCGATAGAAGCATCTAACATTGACATCTAGTCATGCATATACAGAGTGGTAACACTGTATATAAAAGAAACTACATGATCAAACATTACAACGAACACCTTTTAACAACAGGATTCCAATAGGCAGGGCTGGTGCAGAAATTATTTGCATATGCAAAATGGGGGATGCAAGTAAACATTTGAAGCCATTTAACCTTGCACATACCTGTGAGTTGATGTGCTGGCAGTTGTCTCTGTCACGGCGGAAGATGTAGTTACATTTTAAATCCAGGCTGTCTCTGAGTATCACAGTCCCATACAGACTGATTGGGTATCCAACATCTGAGGAGATTATCTTCACACAGAGCATGTTTAATGAGTCAATCAACTCATGGCCCTCTCTGATAATTGAATCAGTATAACGCATCGGACCATATTGTGCTGGGAAATAGGGAAACAGTGTTATTTTATTGCAAAAAATAACAATATGCTACCAGAAGCACAAATATCAACAAAAGATTGTTATTTCAGACATTTAAATTGGGGTTGGGGTGGTGAAGTAGTAGTCCAATGATGAAACTCAATTGACGTGCATGCCAACAAATGCTAAATGGAACAAACCTGAACATCGGCAAGGATTTCATTTTAGAAGTCACTATTTTGTTAACAACATAGAAATATAGTAAAGCAGCTACTGTAGGAGAACTTCCTCCAAGCAGATAAGCAGACAAATGAAGTTGAAATTATTTTTCATTGATGCAGTCACCAACACATGAGTTTCATTTTCCTGGGCTACAGCAGTAAGTACAAAATTATCAAACCTAGTGGTCCAAATTACACAGAACATTGCTGAGATAATCGTCAACCCTTAACTACCAGGTACCACACAGATCCCACCAGAAAAGAATCATCAACCCACCAATTGTTCAGTTTGCCACGAAGTCACACCAGATACAACAATATGCGATTGGAACAAAATGGGTGGATTTAATCGGGAGTTTAGTTAAGGGCAATACTCTCTTCATCGATGTCGACCTTGGTGAAGTCGAGGAACCAAACTCGGGTGTAGTAGCTGTCTCCCAACTTGGGGTCGTACTCAATAAGCTTACGGGCCATAGCTCGATTGAACTCCCTCCTCGCCAATTCTTCCGGCGTGACCCGCGGCGGCGGTGGCTGGCGGCTCTGCTGCCGACGCTTCTGCTTCTCCGCCTCCACCTCCTCCTGGTCCTCCTCAACGTACATGGGAAGCCCGTCGAAGTCGTCGTCCGCCATGAGTTCGAGAGCGCGACCATCGGCCTACAAACCCTAAAGCCGTGAAACAAATAGAATGTGGAATAAAGTATTATTTTTGTATAACACAACACTAATTACTCGCCAAAACAGGAACGATGAGGGGATGAAGCAACGAACTGATACTCCTCCCCTTTCGCCGGGGAGCCTTTTATTACGGACGACGACGACGATACGCGCCACCACGCAGCGCATTGGGAGAATATGGGCCGGTGAACGCGATCGAGCTATATTTGGGCTAAAAGCCTGCAATCGTCTCTTGAGAATCATGGGCCATGGGCCAACTATGGCCCTACGGGAAAGAAGAGAAGCAAATGACATATTTCTTGTTGGCTTTCAGATATCCTGCCACCGGTAATTGGGATGCTCAATTTGTAACCGACACCTTTTGGCCGGAAGATGCTGAAATCAATCTCACAATCCCACCTGATGAGTGTTGGGTTCTCGGCTTTCTTATCACCCAATAAGTGAGCATGCACGAAGGTTAGACAACTTAAAATGTCAGAGAATTAACTTTGCATTAGTACGTGTTGTCTTGTACAGATTCGGTGGGGGGAATTTATACCCCCAACCTATATTACATTTTGACCAAAACACCCTCGGTTGTCCGGAATATTCCTCAAATATTTCGGCTCGAAGGTTATTTTCTACAGGTTGGAGTGTACAATTTGACAATCTACTCCGAATCGTAACCCTGACGCTAACCCGAAGCTTCCTTCTGACCTTCGGGTTCTTCGCTGACCTTCGGCTGTCAGAAGCGACCTTCGGGATCTTGGTTGACCTTCGAGTGTCAGAGTTGACCTTCAGGATCTTGGTCAACCTTCGGGATCTTGTCGAACCTTCGGGTTCTTTAGCTAACCTCTGGGTCTCCTGCATCACAACTTTAGGTAACCTCCGGCCTTCCGTGTAGCGATCCCCAACAATGAGAATTCAGATGATTGGCCGGCCTTGGCACTATGACCCTGCGGATAAATTTTGGGTGAAGTCAGCTTATAAGCTTGCTGTCCAGATTAGAGATCACATAACAGGCAACGATGCATTCTTCAGTAACTCAAATGATAGTAACGCCTTCGGATGGCACAAGCTACGGCAACTCAAAGTACCAAACAAAGTAAAGAGGTCTGC
The DNA here is from genome assembly GCF_016808335.1 of Panicum virgatum. Taxonomy (NCBI): domain Eukaryota; kingdom Viridiplantae; phylum Streptophyta; class Magnoliopsida; order Poales; family Poaceae; genus Panicum; species Panicum virgatum. The sequence goes on from NC_053149.1 coordinate 53,584,675, forward strand.
AGCCCTAGTGCGCAAAAGATTGGATGAGGACTGCGGCCGTCTTTTTTTATCCTTCTTTTTTCAAATGTGAAAAGTCAAATACGTTTGGAGACACTGAACATTGGCACAGACTGATATGGATTCTGGAGTCGTGCTGTTTATGGAACGAGACCATCATGAAGATTTGGAAACTAGAAGAGAAGGAACAGGAAAAGGTTTTGGTGCTACTATGGAGATGGTGATTTGAGCGAGACAAAGCAAATGCACGTAAAATAAAATGCCAAGAGCAGCAGAGACACGCAACTCAGTTAACTGTCACCTGATCGAGTTTGAAAAATTGGCCAATTCAGAAAAGCTGACACATGAGAGGCCGATTCATAGATTGAAGGCACCCCCTGCAGTATTATAGAAAGTGAATGTTGATGCCTCCTTTTATGCCGACACAATGCGAGGAGAATGGGGGGATTCGTGGCCAGGGATGTAATGGTAAGTTCCTTGAAGCAGGTGCAGAAAATTTCAATCGAATTTCGTGCTTTGCAAAGCAGAAACGCGGGCTACGAATCTCACAATTTGCAATGCACGAATTCTGAGATTCAGGTTATTGAAATTGTTCGCACTCTGCCCATGAATCACGGCTTGAACGGGCGACGCAAGTGGGCATGTCATGAGTCATTTTGTTGGAGACAGATGAAGCAACCTTAGGGAATGCTCTAATATCAACAGAGATGGATCGAAGCATGAATGGCTGTCTGTTTAAGCAGATATGAGAGTATATGTCTTCTCATTTTGTGCACTGTATCATTTCTATTTGCTCTAGAATGTGTAACTGGGTATCACACAGTTTGGCTGCTCACGGGGTTTGTAATTTGCAGGCCGGCTCGCATGAGTATATGAGTCAGGCCCAGACTTTGTACTAGCTTGTCGATGTGCCTAGAGCCAGTGGTCAATGGAACTATGGAAGTGCCTCCTTCTGTGTAAAAAAGAAGTGAGCATAACCTAAACGCTTTCATATTAGAGCATAACCTGCAAGTAATCAGAGATTTATCATTCAGTTTCAGATATACAAATCAATTAAACGCATCAAATTACCTCAACCAGAGTACAAACAATTTCAGTAACCTGAATCTCAGAATTTCATCGCTAAAAGAACTCTTAATATTATAGTGCATTTGAATCTAATAGGATGAACATAACATGCTTTGAATATGTCTGGTTGGTGCACGACAAGATGCAATAAATGTATATTGCATCACATTGGAGTTTGAAAGTAGAGTACAAAGATATATTACGGTGCAGCAGCAGTCATCTGAACGTCACAGCGGATCCTCTGTTCTGGGGTGCAGGAGCAGACCCACCATAGACAGCAAATCCTGGAATATAATGTGTCAGCTCCGCAAATGGGCTGGTAAACCTCCGGGCCGCGCCTGATCGCTTCGCATAGAAAGCCCCACTTGTTGAAGTAGGCAGACAACTTGTAGACCAGCTTACCCTCCATAAACCTCATCTGATAGATTATAGCCTCACGGAGCTCAGGAAAGCGCACGGCCTTTGAGAAAGCGCCGAAGACTTGGTCAGTACAACTTAAGCTCATACATGGCACCTGGATTGTTTGGGTAATCCCTCCGTGCTTTGTAGATGTCAAATATTGTATTCTGCCCGAAGCGCAGAACCGCCCAGTCAGCTCGTAGGCCACGGCGGTGGGAGCCAGCCTCAAAGGGAAGCTCCTCAACTTGGTACCTGTGTACTGGCGCACCAGCAAGCACTTTCTGTGGGTGAAAGTTCCTAAATCTATACCAAACACCATTGGACTTGAAAGCTTCGAGATATAAGTTAGGATAGCTGAACCACAACCGTACACTGCGGCTTGGATGTTCTACTCTCAAGCCACTGCACACTCCCTTGTAAAGAATGATTTCGAACTGTCCATGTGGTGGACACACTACCTTTCCTTGAATCATTGGAATTTCGCATCCACTTATCCGGCTCAGTATGGACTTTGTTACAGAAGCGTACGCACCCGTGCACTAATGCTAAAGTGATTTGCCATCAGTAACTACAATAATGCCAAGTTGTTGTAGTTCCATGAAACCAACCCATAAATCAGTCAAGCAAATCATTCCTATAAACTTATAGTTTGTCACAATGACAAATGGCTGATCTAAATTTTATATAGTGTTAAGTTTTCCTAAAAAAACAATACCAATGTAGCTAGCTGTTTAAATCTAAAAAATATACCCATTGCTGTGATCATATGAACTTTTTAAAACAACCCCATGAACGTTCTCGTTAGTTACCACTTACCACTAACAACAATCACAATTAGAAACATGAACCAACAATGTATTAGTTAGCGAAAATAATAATCTACTTAGTGATTGTATGGTTCGATTATTCAAGAAACACTTGGCAATAAACCCTTTGATCATCTGTTATTTATAACACAGATACAAAAATTACGTTGTCACCCAAATATTATAGAATTATAGATAAATAAAAAACAAAACCTCAAAAGCCCCCTTATCTTGTGTTTAGTCATATACGTCGTTTTCTAATTTGTTAGTGTCAAGAATAGAATCATTTTAGTTTTGTCCCAACTTAAAATAATACCAATTTGATCAATTCATTGAGAAAACTATCCATATTTATAACACAAGATATGTATAGGAAAAAGTCCAGATTATTCCCCTTAAATATCATCTGGACTTTTTCCTATACATACCTTGTGTTATAAATATGGATAGTTTTCTCAATGAATTGATCAAATTGGTAGTATTTTAAGTTAGGACAAAACAAAATTTTAATTGATTTGATGTGTTGCGAAGTCATTTTAGACATCACTAGCATTTCCTCGTAGTAACTCATTTTCCTGGAAATGACATCTAATGGGTATGCTATTTTTTAGTTGCTCCCTGACATTAGTTCCACGTGATAATTAGATGATATGTAGTTTTTTATGCTAACTGGGATATGCTCTACAGCACATGATAATTACTAAAGTCGTTTTATATTATGGTGGGATATGGAGTCATTTTATCCTAACTGGGATGGAGTTTGCTGGCTCCATGGTAGCCCTGTTCAATCACGGTTTCACCAAACTGCGCATCAACAACATTTAAGTTACTGGTCATGCGCAGTTCAGCTTAAGGCTGAACAGTTTGGTCAAACTGTGTTGAACACTAGTCTGCTTGGTGACATGGTACCACTAGAAAACATACAATATCTGAAGAGTGATTAAGCAATAGGAGGGAACATCTTAAATTAGAAAACGACTAAACCTGACTATAGCAATTGACTAAACCTAAATTCTCCAGCAAGTAAATGTTTAGCATAGTTTATTGATGAACACAGGTTGAATCAGAAAGTATCTTTAAGAAAAGTTACCTCTGTCATGAAACCATTCTTGCAATATCACGAGTGTTTTACTGTGATGAAAATACTACTGTTACAATACCAACTTAGCACTCTATATTGATCTCAGTTCTGTAGGGTCTATAGTCAAATATGCAACTGCTAACGAACAATTGGTCCATAGCAGATATGAATTACAGAGCATAGAAATTGTCATGGGTCAACTGACATGCAAACCAAAAACATTACCTGCATAGTGCATACCCACTAAGTTCCTGCATTTCATCACTTTCACTCTGAATAGTGATGGAAAAAGTTTTATCCATAGCACACTGTCCGATGCTAGCCCTGGACATTCAGGCGCTTGCAAGTCCGAATATAATACCTTAGAAATGACTCTACCTGTGCACAGTTCATGGTTATTACCTGTCAGGTCTCATTTGGGAGCCAGGGGAATACTATACAAATCAGGAAAAAAATACTAGAAAAACTCAGAATCATCACAAGTGATATAATTGTGCAACATCACAAGTGATATAATTATGCAACATCACAAGAGTCAGGGCAGCACAGAATCAACAGGCCAACACCATATTCCTCCAACATGACATATCTAATATCAGGAGTAGGATAAGTGATATAATTAAAAAAAATCAATTATGATTGAGACTTCCATAACCACTCACATCTGTGACTTTATCACAAGAGTTCATAAACATATACAGTCGATACATCTCTGACTCAACCATAATGACATTCTACATTTCTGCCTGGATTCAAACATGACCGCTGCAGAAAGAATCATCACTCACCTATGCAAAAACCACAATAGAATAGACTAAATCAGAAAATGATTTTCAATATCAAACCTCATACCCAGTTCATCCCCCCATCCACACAAAGGGTTACCTATGCATGGAGAAAATCATAGTTGGCGTAACCAACCCCCAGGTCGGATTGGTTCTCACAGGCTTTCTTATACTCGGACTTCAGCCCTCTCTCCAGCTGAAGTCTTTTCTTCTTCAGGGTCTTTTTCTTAAACTCTAAAATAGAAAGGTTGAAACTCCAATATGCTCCCTGGGCACGTTTGTCATGAGCTAGTCTTTTCTTCTCCAGGGTCTTTTTCTTAAACTCTAGAATAGAAAGGTTGAAACTCTAATATGCTCTCTGGGTACGTTTGTCACGAGCTATTGCATCATTATCGTATGCGGGTTGGTATGGTACTCGCAAGCTCTGACTGCCATACTCTAGATCTGATCATCTGTCGGGTCGGGTTGGGTTCGGGTCGGGTCATTTCGGGTTTTGGGTCAAAAAATGTTGGCCCATGCCCGGCCCATGACATGGTCGGGTCAGGTCGGGTCGGGTTCAGGTTGGGTCGGGTTGGTCCGCAATTTTGTGTGTAATTTTTGGGTTGGATCGGTTTTTTTTGAGTTTCGGATCAAATATTTCGGCCCGTACCCGACCCGTCATTTAGTCGGGTCGGGTCGGGTCGGGTTTTTCCGGGCAGGTTGGGTCGGGTTTATCGGGTCGGGTGGCCCGTGATCAGGTCTACCATACTCATAATCTGGATGGAGTGGAACTGGGAAAAGAAATAGTATTCAGAAAATGTGAGAATTGAAAAAAAAAACACTTGAAAATGAAAGCCTACAACAGCCCTGCAGAAGCAGCTACAGCTCACAAAGAGCCTAGGAATATCACTCACGCTCGAATACTGAGACAGCAGCTTTTCTGATTTCTTCTGTATATATAGTAGTAATAGGACTACAACTAAGGGTGTGATATCCTCCTAATGACTGTAGGCATTAACTCTATAACTACCAAAATTATTTCCTCTTAACCACTAGCTCAAAATCTGCTAAGTAAATCTACACCTAGACACTTGACTGAACTAGACAGTCCAAACACAAGGTTACTGCTAACAGAAAAATCTAGTGTTTCAATACTATTTAGCCCTCTTTGGTGAGCTCTTTCCTAAATCAAATAAAACCAAAATAAATTAGATGAATGAAATATTATTGGCAGACTTCATAAGTGCAGAAATCAAGAAAGCTTTGAATCAAATTAGAAACCTATTTGGCAGGACATCGTTGGCCTCCGCGAGGCTAGAGATGGTTTCGATGTTAGCCATGGTGGTGGACGGCGGCAGAGGAGGGTCAGATGGAGGATGTGCAACCTAAGATCTGCATCATCATTCAGAGATACAAATCAAGCAAATTAAGTCATAATAATAATAATAGTTGACGATACAATGTTTATCAACAATAGACACCTAAGATCCATTTTTAAGAGGAAGTCAAAGCTTTCACAACAGCAACACACATTTTTTTAATGAATGTGACATAGCACATTGACAGCCATACAACTAAGAAAAAAGTAAAGCCTACTGATCATCAACCTCTACTGATATTAATTTGAGAAAAAATATTAATTTGAGTGTTGCTGTGTTCGGATAGATAAGTAACAAGCCAAGCAATATGGATATATGCATTTGAAAAGATTCCATTCAAAGTGAAGTCTTCTGTGAAAGCAAAGCCAACACTACAGTTACCAACCTCCTAAGTCCAAGGGCCTTTGATAAGCTCAGAATTAAGAACCTTTTGCCAGTGATGCAAACAATGTACCTCTGTCCTATCACAAAATAACTCAGCTGTAAAAATAGAAACAGATAATGATGGTGAGTTTGCCAGACATATAAACAGGGAAAGCTTACAAAAAAATGGCAAAACTCATTTGGATACATGCTATCTTCTTCCACTCCTGTTATATGAAGCACCAACCAATTACCATTAACTACAAAATTTCCTACAAAGGGTCAAAAACACTGCTTGTGTAGGTAGAGTAGTCATTGGAGCTTCCTAAAACATAAGTACCAAGAAAAATAATAATGAAGCAGACTAAACCCAACCATATAGGTGTATTCAGAAGTTTGTTTACATAGCTACAGGATAGGGAACACATTTAATGAAAATGTTTTAGTTCAAGATAGTAAGGACATCCATGTCTGGTAGCTGATACAGCAACAGACAGCCCGTTCGGCAGGCTGGGCTGGAATGACAGAGGGCGGTTGGGTGGACTGGAATGACAGAGGGGCGGCTTATCCACCAAACCAACGCAGCCAGAACCAGCCGGCTGGGCTGCTTTCCCAGCCATCCGAACGAGCGCAGAATAGGGAAGAAACAATCAGCTAACATGTTTTGAATCAAGATGGGAAGGACATCCATAAAAAAAGCTAGAGAACTATGAAGCCCAGTTCATCATCCAAAATGAGACAAGCATGTTCGGCTTAGTTATCCTACTTAGCTGCTGATCCAGGGAGCAGCAAAATGGAACCACAACATCTGTCCATGAGTACTAGTAATTTCAAACAGCATGCTGCGGGAATATAAACATTCATCGAGTTGTGAAATATCATCTATGCAAAACATCAGTAAGTTCATTATTACCTTGGGTGAAAGTCCACAACAAGCTTGATCAGAGAGGTCCATGAACTGTTGATCTGAAAGTCAAAAGCAAGAAATTGTTATCACCTATAATAACTGTTGATCTGAAAGTCAAAAGCATGCATGCAGCCGGGTGGCGACGCCGACGGCGATATCGGGGGGATTCGGCTTGTCCTCTTCCCGGCGCCGGGTAGCCGGGTAACGGCAGCGGCGTCGTCCCCCGACCCCTCAAAAAAGCGACGCACACGCTGGCGCGGGGGACCGGACCGGAGATGGCGACCCGCCCCGTACGCTGGCTAGGATGGTCAACCGATCGGGAAAGCTTCGCGGAGATCGAGCGACTCCGTCGTCCACGCTCGGCCGGTTCCTTTCGGCTTTTGGGTGGCCGGCCGGGATGACGAGGACTCGCTCCATAGCACGGAGAGCCATCGATCTCGCGGACTCGACAAGTCGCGCCGCACGCACGGACGCCCGTCCACAGACCGGCGGGATCACTTCGGCCATCAGATCATCATGCGTAGTACAGTAGTAGTCAGGTAGGTCGCCGGGCACGTCGTCCCTGCAGGCCGGCTGACACGACGAGACTCCAGGTCGAGTTAAAGCCGTGCTCCCCCTCCGGCGCGTTACATACAGCACAGGACATGAGGAGACCGAAATGGGAAGAGCGACCAGTGACATGCCTGTACTGGCAGGACATGCATGCATGCATGCATCCATGCCTTTTGCGAATTTCGTTGGTAAAAGTTGCCGCGAAGGCTAGCCATGGCCATGTTTGGTTGTGGAGTGAAAATGTTTTGATGAGAGAGAAACGATGTTTTGACCACTAATTAGGAGTATTAAATAAAGTCTAATTGCAAAATTACCTCCACAACTATGGTACTGTAGCAGTTGCTCTAGCTAATGAGGTCTTTGACCGCACGATTAGAGGATGTTTGAGCACGGTTACTGTAGCATCACTGTAGCCAATCATGATGGAACTTGGCTCATTAGATTCGTCTCGAAAAGTTATACCCATTCCTAAAAAGATTTTGTAAATAGACTTCATTTAGTACTGCATGCGGCATTCGTCTTTTAGTGCAAAAGTTTTCATGGTTGCATCCAAACACGGCCCATAAGCGGAAGCGAGGGATTGTGATGCTGCGGCGATCTTTCGGTATCAACTCCACTACTGACTGCTGTCTGAGTGTCTGACTCCGGCCGGCCGGCCGTGATCCATCTCCACTCGGACTCCGGCCGCCATGGGTAGTAGCAGTTGAGAGTCGTGAGTCGTCCTGGCACACTGAACCACTCTCCCCCGGTCAGCTCCGTCCCCAACTGCACGGCACGCACGGATAGACGACGCTCTCTCTCTCTTTTTTTTTGAAATAAAATAGACGACGCTCTCGATCGATGGAGCTCGAGGTAGAGTGAATCACACACATCAAGTCGTACGTTGTACTGTGTACACATGCATGCTCTCGTGTCCACGGCCCACACCCACACACGAAAAAGAAAAGGCCAACGAAAAGGTGCATGCTCTCTAACCATAACGGTGCACATTTCCTTTTGTCTTGGGCGTATATGGTAGCTATATATCGCGGCATTCACTTCCCCGTAGGCGTAGCTTGGCTTACAAGTGCAGCAAAAGCTCAGCAACCCTACGACGACGTTCGCCAGTTCCCCCGCACGTGGAGCGGTTTCTACGTACTGCCGTTTCGGAGGGCCGGACGTGTGCCGCTCCACGGATCGGAGGAGCACCGGCCATGAGCACGTACCGTACCGGATGTGTGCGTGCCTAGCGCTATAGCTGCTAGCCGTCCCGATCCTACGTGGCTCGTGACAGGCCTCGCACGTACACTACTTATCCCTCTCTTTTGCTTCCACCCCAAGTCACAAAACATGCTGTCGATCGACCGATCAGAGAGACTAATTAACCACACAAATAATTTATGAGAGGGAGAGAGAGAGAGAGAGTACATGCACACATACACGCAGGTCGGGACGGAGGCTTGGCCTTGAAACAATGGATGGATCGATGTGGGGCGGTTGGGGGATCACATCGCCTCGTCTTTGCCCTTTCGTACGCCACGGACGCGCGCGCGGGGAGAAAGCAGAGGAGGCAGAGCACCAAGTTGAGTAGAGATGCAACGATGCATGATGAGGTGCTGCCTGCGTGACCACAGTACAGCTTATATTCGGTTGGATATACTTGTACAAGAGGATCGGAAAATCGCTCTCGCCAACTCGTGAACCGCCGGTGCATCGCCTGCCGTTTCACGCTCCCAAACTACTACACAGCTCCGTGATAGCGACGGCACGTACAAGTTTATTTCTGTTTCCGTTTTTTTGGGGGGCCAAGAACTCATCCCTGCCTGCTGCCTTCATAGAAAAGCCACAAAGTGTTTTCGTACAGACTGCTGGGAACGCCAGCTTACAGAGACAGCGTGAGAGAAACTATAATCATTAAGGATCTGTTTGGTTTTCTTGGAAACCAGATGGAATGGGTCTCCGCCCCCCCCCCCCAGGTTTTTTTTTCTAGAATACGCGCGCAGCGTATCATTGTATCTATTATCTTATTATTTGGCCAACAAACGGAGCCTCCACATTTGCTCTCCACATCTAAAAATTTCTATGTTAATCAGAGAAAAATAGAAAAATAAAAATTACCCACCACTGCCATTACGATAAAAATTAGCCTAAAATACCCCTGTGCTTAATTAAAAATCACCCACCAATGCATTATGAAAAATTATATATAAAATATCATTTAACTATGTATAAGTTATAAACATATGCTATTATCTTATTATTTGGCCAACAAACTGAGCCTCCACGTTACTAGAAAAATAAAAATTACCCACCACTGTTATTACGATAAAAATTAGCCTTACCCACCACTGTCATTATGATAAAAATTAGCCTAAAATACCCATGTGCCTAATTAAAAATCACCCATCAATGTCATTACGAAAAATTATATAAAATATTATTTAACTATGTATTAGTTACAAACATATACTATTAATAAAAACTAAAGTTCACAACAATCAATCAAAATAAAAAAATAAGAATAATTATATGCATAATATTATTCAAGCTAAACAAATCAAATTGTTATTATAAGTAGATCATATTTAAATTATTTTAACCAGCAATAAGACATAATTTATGATAATGAATAGGGTGGTGTATGGTAACAAATAATATAATCTTTAAAAAATAATAAGGATATAACGATACGCAAATTTTTGAATTTTCAATACTAGCGGCGCAAATGCGCGGGCCATACGCCTAGTTAAGACGAAAAAGAGATACAGTGTTCGGTTACAACCCAAATGGAACGGATTCCAAATGGACACAAACCGGCAAGTCAGCTGAACACAACCCGAAAGATAAAATACAACATTAACTACTCACATCCCGCACACCCCACCCCATGTTAATTTCTGTTTTCTGGCTACTCCTTTTATTTTGTTTTTGTTGATATATATATATATATATATATATATATATATATAACACTCCTATAGTATTACATATACAACTACTTTATAAGACGACGACATGCATGTTGACATGCACATGTAAGTATGTAAGTACGGGCTGCAAAGGACATGTGTACCGTGCACGTACGTGGGGGTACGTACACAGGATTGTTCTAACACCCTTTTCGTTCTCCGCCCGCGAGTAGGAGGAGCGGTGGTACGTACGCGTACTTGCCATGACATGTCGTGCGGGGCCCGGCGCGTTGATTGCGCGCGAGGGACGTGCACATGAGACCCGTATGGGAGTCTTTTGGGACGTGTGGTGCACGCTTGGCTCGGTTGATCCAGGGAGATTTGAGGCCGGACGTGATCATGCGCTCGTGTTTCCTAGCCATGTCTCTCTGCATGGCCCATGCATGCACGCAGCTCGGCGTGTTTTTTGTCCGGGAAATGAAATCGCTCCCCTTTTCTGCGTCGATATTCCTCGGCGGCGTTCTTGGCCAACGGATGCTGGTCTCAATCAGGTAGTAGTAGGCCTCGTTTAGATGCGTGTTGTAAACTTTTTGAAAAGAAATCTTTTAATATTTAAAGTACTAAATATAGACTAATCACAAAACTAATTTCAGAACTTGTCTGTAAACTTCGAGATGAATCTAATGAGCATAATTAATCTATCATTAGAGTATGTGTATTGTAGCAATTACTGTAGCAATTTAGTATCTAATTATAGCATAGTTAGGCTCATTAGATTCGTCTCACAATTTACAAACAAACTATGTAATTCATTTTTTATTTCGTCTAGATTTACTACTCTATGCATGTAAGATTCTCAATCGATATGATAGTTTTGAATTTTTGAATTTTGCATCTAAACAAGGGGTAACTTTTTTTTTCTGTATCTCGGGTCTGGATCGAGTCAAGGGCGATGCATGGCATGTCAGAGGGCGCGCGTGTGCGTGTGCGTGCCAGATTGACAGGATCACAGGATGAAGTGTGTCACCAGATTGTACTTGTTTTTAGCTTGCTGGTGGTTTACGGCTCTCCTTTTCTCGATCGATTGCGTACGTCAACTGATACAGAGAGAGCTGCCCAAAGCTAGTATTTTTGCACCCTAACTGATATGCTTGACTTTTCGTTCGGATGAGGCACTTGTTTTTGGAACAAAAACTATGTAAAGAAGAGCCACTTGATAATGAACCAAGAACTGGCGGCAACTGCAACACATGTATGGTACCATTAAGACCAACCATAAAGTTGATCAAAATACGAAAAAGTTAATTTAAGACAAAATTAAAATATGTTGTAGTACTTTTGAACGGAGAGAGTATGTATGCTTAATCTGCCAACAAAGCTTTGTTGAGAACACACACACACACACACACACACACACACACACACACACACACACAAACACGGATGGCCACCTATACTCGACTTAATTGCCACTACACAATCTTTTTAGGGAAGCTACCGAAATTAGGTCCTCGAATACGTACGTGCATATGCATGACCTTTGCAGTTCTTATCTCTTGTCTTTCTCTCTGGCAAATACTATTTGCATGCAGTACTATAGTGAGGGATTCCGAACCGAAACCCTGGTCGTTTTGTCAAAGAGGTTGCTCCCGTAAAAAGGCGCTGGTCTGTAGTAATTCTTAAGAAACAACATTTTTACTACAGATCGTGTAGGGTCTCCCTCTCTCCCCGGCCAAGCCCTGCCCATAGATCGAAGTCCTTGGGGTTCTCTCGATCTTCTGTAGAGCTAGAGCGAGGCCGGGCACGGTAAGTAAGCACAATAAATGTGCCAAAGCATCCGGGCCATTCTGGGCTGGAGTCCAAATGTGGACGCAATGGATCAGAGCACATCGGTCGCCATTAGCTCCACGAATTGATACAGGTCTGAATGGTAGCTGCACTGCATGCTGCCATGCAGCACTCCCGGCCAGTTTGACGAAAGCTAGCTGCAGGCAGGCAGTTATGGCCGCGCTGACAAAGCGGTGAAATCTCTCTCGCGCACGCATGCAAAGCTCACTCACCACTGCACACCGTACTGTGCACACCGCACACCATGGACATGCACGCCGCGCACAGGAGAGCCCGAGAGGGGGTTTCCTAAAACCAGCCAGGCATTGGTGCGGAGCCCCGTCCCACTGGTCCCCACCGGGGTGCCCTTGCTCCGGCCGGGCACCGCCGCCCACCGGCCGGCCGTCCTCCTCCCCCGTCCAGCTAGCTCCCTTAGCCATGACGCACTCGGTTCGTCCACTCACATTTGGGGCAACCTAGCTAGAGCCCGTAACATGCCTGCTCACGCGCCTAGTGGCTTGCTGGCGACTAGCCGCTAGCTAGCTAGGGCGCTCTGATCTTTCTCTCTCTCGCCCCCCCCCCCCCCCCCCCCCGACCCCCCACCCCCATGCACAGGTTTGGGCCGACTTTTCCTGCCCGTGCTTTTGCCCTGCCTGCCCTTGGATATATGCGTGCGTCGATGCATTCGGCATGCTGCAGTACTGGCTGCCGACCTCCTCCCCTCCTCTTCTTTATAACCATGCACCACTAGAGCTCAAGTGGTTCTGGCCCTCCATTTCATTTCCGATCCCGGCCTGTGTGCCGTGCAGCAGCCAGGCCGGTGGTGGGTGAGCCGGCCTTCAGAGAGGGAGGGAGGTGGGAGATGGGGCACCACTCCTGCTGCAACAAGCAGAAGGTCCGGAGGGGCCTGTGGTCGCCGGAGGAAGACGAGACGCTCATCAAGTACATCACCACGCACGGCCATGGCTGCTGGAGCTCCGTCCCGAGACAAGCAGGTACGCAGATGCTGATCGACACACGCATTTGTGTGGCCGTTTCCTAGCAGCAAGCAGAAGGAAGGAAAGTTTCAGTTCAGTCTTCGCTATTCATCAGTGTGCGTGCTTGTGTTCGTGGTTACATGCAGGGCTGCAGCGGTGCGGCAAGAGCTGCAGGCTGAGGTGGATCAACTACCTGAGGCCGGACCTCAAGAGGGGGAGCTTCTCGCAGCAGGAGGAGGCCCTCATCATCGAGCTCCACAGGGTTCTTGGCAACAGGTAATCCTAGCTAGCTAGGCCTCGCCGGCGGCCGGCCGGCCGGCCCTACACGCAAATCGGCCATGCATGTGACCCTGCAGATTTTCCTGCCTGACAGTTACTTATCTGTGCATGCAACCGCCTATATACGAGTAATGCACAATCACATTAACTTGCTTGGGACAAGGAAAGCGACGCAAATGGCAAGATGGGGATGGCTAAATGTGTGCCGCTTGGCTCTCTTACTGCAATGCAGGTGGGCCCAGATCGCCAAGCACCTGCCTGGTCGAACGGACAACGAGGTCAAGAACTTCTGGAACTCCACCATCAAGAAGAAGCTCATCTCCCAGGCTGTGGGCAGCCTTCACCCAGGTACAATCCTGTGTTCGTTCGATTACAGTTTACAGTTTTTGTTCGTTCAGAAAAACTTGCTACACTTTATAGTTCCTCTCACACACACCTATCTGCATGCACTTTGCTTTCTGTGTGTTCTGAGATTCTTTGGCTACAATTGGACTCGATCAAGAAGAAAAACTGTTTCCTCTTAGGATAGAACAAGTTATTCTGGATAGACTGACGCCGAATTTATTTTTCTGAAGAAACATAGGCTGACACCAATCATGCATGTGGTGGAGCACAACTTTAACTCGGCCTTCTGCTGCAAATGCTAGCTGCAGACCTGTACTACAACATCCTTGATGGAGCAGGGCAGGGCATGGCGGCCGCCGGATGCGCGCCGCTGAACGGGGCGGACAATGCGGCTGCCCTACAAGCTGTCACATTGAGCCCGCAGTCTCCTCCTCCCATGGCGCACAACCCCGCCGCGGCGTGGGCCGACTTCGTCTCCCAGCCGCTCTTCCTCCCGGGGAACAACGGCGTCCTCGGCGGCGGCGGGAACGACCTCCATCAGTACGGCGTCGACGGGGACTTCATCAAGCTGTGCCGCGCGGTCGACGCGTTCCCGCCGCCGGAGAGCGGCCCCGGCGGCGTCGCGAGCCAGTGCAAGCCAGCCGCTGATCTCGTGGCTCAGCAAGATGAGGGCGCCGCCGCCGCCGTCCGGAGCCTCCCGGTGTTTCTTGAACCCAAGGGCGGCGCGGGCGCTTTCGCGGCCGACCCGGCCATGGGCCCCGTGATGGACTTCATGGAGGCCATCCTCGGGTCGTCGTCGACGTCGGCGGTCAGCGCCTCATCGGTCGACAGCTTCTCGGCGAGCACCGGCATGCAGTCTCACTGTTGGATTCCCTGATGGCATCTCAGCTAGATTCTTATTGGCAACGTATCTAGTGCAAACCAAGGACTTCGTGCAAACTCGTGCAAACCTACTAAACAAAGTTTCAAAATTTTTTGAAAAAAATCATGAATGTGATTATCAGCTTACCTCATCTATATATAAAATTTCATAGTCAAATTCGTCTTACTCTAGAAGTTACAAAAAAGACAAATTTTCTGACAACAATAATGGTTCAAATGCATCTCAAATTTGTCTTTTTTGTAACTTCTAGAGTAAGACGAATTTGACCATGAAATTTTATATATAGATGATGTAATCTGAGAAGCACATTCATTATTTTTTTCAGAATTTTTTGAAACTTTATTTAGTAGGTTTGCACGGGTTTGCACGAGGTCCTTAGTTTGCACTAGATATGTTCCCATTCTTATTAGCGCGATTTATATTACTGCGATTTATAGATGCATGGATTGATCAAGCACAGCGGGATCATATATATAGTACTATATAATTTATAAAAAATAATTAGATCGCTAAGTTTCTCAGTATATATATATATATATATATATATATATATATATATATATATATATATATATATATATATATATATATATATATATATATATATATATAGTGAAACCAGTTATCACATAAGTTACATGTAAATATATATATTCACATATATGTATGTAAGCGGGTGTCAGTCATGTGCCAAGTAAGGAGAAAGTACTTTGAAACTTCTTTACAGCTATATGTAGTGTGTGGACTTGTTTATACTGAACATGTGCTGAGATTCTTATTCATTTAACTGTACACCTCTCCTATACTCTCGTACGGAGTATATGCGTGTGGTTGAGTGACTGACACAATGCGTACCTTTTTCACTCACTTTTCGTGAGGACAACTCTGAAAATCGTTGGAGGAAAAAGGTTCTAGGCTGTGGCTGTGTTTAGATCTCTGGAAAAGGTGGAAGAAAAAAGGCACATCGGACACTGTAGCACACTGTGGCACTTTTCGTTTGTTTGTGATAAATATTGTCCTATCATGACCTAACTAGGCTCAAAAGATTCGTCTCGCAACGTACATCAAAACTATGCAATTAGTTTTTTTATTTACCTACATTTAGTACTCCATGCATTAGTCATTTGCTATATTTAATGTTTCGATGTGATGGAAAGTTTGAAGTTTTTGTGGGAACTAAACACAAGGTGTGTTTAGATCCCCAAAACCCCCACAAAATCCAAACTTTCCATCACATCAAAATCACCCCCACAAAATCCAAACTTTCCATCACATCGAAATCACATCGAAACATTAAATATAGCAAATGACACAAATATAGGTAATTAAAAAAACTAATTGCATAGTTTTGATGTACGTTGCGAGACGAATCTTTTGAGCATAGTTAGATCATGGTAGGACAATATTTACCACAAACAAATGAAATGTGCTACAATGTGCTATAGTGTCCGATGTGACTTTTTCTACCCGTTTTTCAGGGATCTAAACACAGCCTATATGTCTTCCTTAATTATTACTCCCTCCTTCCATGTTTATAAGACATGATGGAATATGACACGGTCTTCTAAATAAATTTTTGACTATTTATTTATCACATATTATATTGACTATGATTATAAACTTCTAATCATTGTAACTATATTTGATTACGAATCCAAATCATATAAAATTTATATTATAGAAATAAAAAATTAATAGTCAAATTATTGGTCAAAGATAGAAAAGTTTGAATCTCGATATACGTGTGTGCCCTATAAACATGGAAGTAGGGAGTATTACTGAACTACTCCATCCGTCCTAAATTATTAGTCATTTTAGCTTTTCTAGATGCATAGATTTTGTTATGTATCTAGATATAATATATGTCTAGGTACATAGAAAAATTTATGTATCTAGAAAAGTTAAAATGACTAATAATTTGAGATGGAGAAAGTTGTTTGCATGGTAATCATTGAATCAAAATTGCATTTTATCACATAGTAGGTACTTCCGTATGTTAGTTTTTGTAAGGGTTAAAATGGGAATTATCATTAAGTTAGAGACTTACATTTGTGTGATAGGATTCAGTTCGTGAAGATTCGGTCCAATGATTTGTTTGAGATCACGGTTACCTACTTTCAAGGAAGCACAGACGAGTTCGCGCATGCAGCTCGTGAAGGAGAGCATCTACAGCCGGTTATCCATATCGTATAAAACATATATTTTCTCTCTCCATCACTAACAACACTTTTATATTTTTGGTAGCTATAGCAAATTACTCGGTGGATAGAGTAGAGAAATAAGAGCATCTCGCAGGAGATTACTCATGTGTCTCTCTTCCCAATACCAAAAGACTATCATTTTGGTAATAGCAGGTACTTTATTAGATTACCACTTTCATCTCCAATACCAAAACATTTTTTCGCCTAAAACAATACCAAAACATTTTTATGATTACCATAACATCCCTCTTAAATGTAGGGAAATTCCTTCCTCTACCTTATCCTTTGAGTAATATGCTACAATAGTGGCTACAAAATGTAAAAAATATTATTGGTAACGGAGAGAAAGTATGTAGGGTATGAGTGATGGGTAATCTGCTGGAGATGCTATAATCCCCCGAAATTTGAGTAAGAGCGAGATGTGTTTTGGTAATCATAAAATACTTTAATATTAGCGATGAAATTGATAATCTGCCGGAGCATCCCGTTACCAAAATGATAGTATTTATATTGGAAGCAGATACGAGGTTATCGAGAAAATGGCGACTGCGTATATATTTAGGAAAATGGAAGCTGTGATAGGATTTCTCTTAACCACTTCTTCGGGCTGCTACCAAAAGCCAGGAAATATCCCAATTTTTCTCACTGTGGTGGGCGGCGGGTGAGGCAAGGCAAGAGCTCTTTCCCACCGCCAAGAGCAAGTAGTACGCCTATTTTAGGTAAAAGTCGGGATTCTTGTACAGCTGTACATGTAAATTTCATCAACACGGATTGAACAGTGGATATCATGTCTGTCTTTGAGAAAAAGACCCACAGGTCACATGCCACAAAACTACTCCCTCCGTTCCCAAAAAAAAAGAGTGCAATTCTAACTACATATGCACCTGAACAAATAGTAGTCTAGATGCATAGGACGGGGAGAGTAGTAGAGCGCATCCAATTGGCGATAGGACCTAAATGTTAAAAAAAAATTACATTTAGGTCCTGGCACCCAGGGCGTATTAAACAGTGAACTTATAAAATTAATATAAAATCGTAGAAAAATCATGAAAATACAAACTCAACTGTTCTGGATTTTATGAAACAAGATCTACAACTTTTGTTACATAAAGTTTTTTATTTGATTAATGTATCTTGTTCTATTTTAAATACTAGTTTAATGCACTTTTATTTAAATCTCAAGATCCATCCTTTGAATGCATGTCATCATTGGCCAGAGTGTTGCATATGGTGAGCATAGGCTTGTACAAAATTGGTAGGCCCAGAAAACATTTATAAAATAAGTTTTTAAATTAGATCTTGCAATATGTCTAGTTTAAATGGGTTATTTATCCATGCTGCTATACTGAGTATTAGAATCCATAACTTTTACAGTACCATTATTTTATTTCTTAAGGGCTATAAAAAATTTTGATAAATTTTAGATAAGTACAACTAGACCGAATGAATTATTTCAGATTTTTCTAGGTACCAGAACTATTTTTCTTGATTTAGATACATTGATTAAATGAAAAACTTTATGTAACAAAAGTTGTAGATCTTATTTCATAGAATCCAGAACAGTTGAGTTTGTATTTTTCTGATTTTTCTACGATTTTATATCGATTTTACAAGTTCACTGTTTAATGCGTCCCGGGCGCCAGGACCTAAATGTAAATTTTTGTTTACATTTAGGTACTGTCGCCAACTGGATGGCGACAGGCACCCTGTCGCCCGACAGGCACCCATTTTTGAAAATTTTCCTATTCGACATATATTTTTGAAATTTTGTTTTTTAAATATAAAAATGAAAAAAAGGCCTCATTTCTGTGGACCAATTTTGCCTGCTTTTGATGTTACGGGCCGAAAATCATCTCCTAGGCCATCATACATACTTGGGTTTTCCAAAGCCAGCAGGCCAGGAGCCCATATATGGACCACAAACAATTGATCGACTGCCACTGTCACACACGGCAGACAGCCGAGCTGTGCGTGGTGCGTACCCACATACTCGGCATGTGTTGGCATCGAATGTCCGAAAAGAAAACATGGAGCAGCAGGCAGTACAGAACCAATGCATTCACAAGGGGGGCAGGGCACGCAGTAGTACAAACCGAAGAAAACAACACGGATCACGGATCGACGAAGACCAGCTCGATGGATGGATGGACGATGGGTCGAAAGGATCGATCGGTCAGGCTTCAGTGCAGCATGTGCGTCTCGTCTTCGGTGAGCGGCTCGAGCTCGCAGATGGAGACGCCCTCCTTGGGCAGCCTGGGGAAGCCCTTGAGCGTGCAGGCCTCCTCGCAGCTCTTGGTGCAGGCGTTCTCCCGGCACTTGCCGGAGCACTGCCGGTCCATGCTCGGGATCCTCGTCCGGATGCACAGCTTCATGCACTCGCAGATGCAGTTCTGCCCGGCCTCCGCGCGCGGCGCCGCCGCCAGCGCCAGGGCCAGCGCCACCACGGCGAGCACCGCCAGCGCCGCCGCCGCTCGCGCCATGCCTCGACCTCGAACGGTGGTGTTAACTCCCGACGACGACGTGCGTATACGGCGCGCGCGCTGCCGGCCCCCTCCGCAGGGTGAGGTCAGGTCAGGTCTCGGTGGGCGTCGCTGGCTTTCAAGGCGCCGATGTGATGTGCCCACGCGAGGTGTCTCCGATCCCGTCGCCAGCCAGGGCTGTTCAATTGGCTATAGTTGCGTCGTCGGTCGGCCTTGAAAGCAGGCACCGATTGGTTAATCACGGGAGCAAGCGCCTGCTAATAATAGCTTTAGGTTCTGGAAAAACAAAAACGATGATGGATTCAAGTGCGTACGGCCGGCCGCGCGCGATAACTGCAGCAATCTTGGCAATGCTCGGGGAGTACCAACTCCGGAGTGGTGTGGATTCACTGTTCCGGTTTTGTACCAGGGCGTGTTTGGTTAGGGGTGTAAAAGTTTTCATGAAAATTTTTCGCCCCTTTGACCACTAATTAGAGGTATTAGATGAAGTCTAATTATGAAATAATTTTCACAATTATGGTCTGTAGCATGTGCTGTAGCTAATAAGGTCTTTGACCGCATGGTTAGAGAATGATTTGGGGTGGTTACTGTAGCATCACTGTAGCCAATCATGATGAATCTTGGCTAATTATATTTGTCTCGAAAAGTTACACTCATGAATTTTTTTTGCAAATAAATTTTATTTAGTATTTCATACATATATTTGTTTACACGTCCCAATACAGACTGCAGTACAGACCTAATAATGGCAGACACGCCTCATTATTGAGCGTGGCGCCAGCAGCTCGACGACGACGGAAAGGAGAACACGAGGGCACTGGACCCATCATGTATCTAACATATAGCAGCTGAAAAAAATAAAAACTATTGCAGGATATATTGTTCCAACAGCAACTCTGGCCAAGTCTCATCATCATTCGGCATGCAGCTGCAATTATCAGCACCGGCTCGTCCCTTACGCGCTAACCTGATGCTCCAAGGGTCCAAATGATGATGCCATGCAATGCACCTTCTAAAAGTGCGACGTGCCAGCGGACGGCAGGCTAGAAACGGAATGGACCCGCGTGGATTAGGTCCGGGCCGGGGGCGGGGCGCGTGAGCTCGCGCCGTCGCGGGTAGGCCTGCTAACGGGTCGGGGCGTGATGGGTGTTTTGGGTCGGGTTTTGCTGTGGAGTGTCTAGACGGGAGGGAGCGGGTTTCTGAGGCTTGCGGGTTGGGGCGGGTTGGGTTGAATGGAATTGTGGGTCAGGGCGGGTTGGAATGGGGGACGAATGGGTGGGCTCTCGGCCGCCTCCCGCACAGCCGCGGTCGCCGCAGGGGCCTTCGCGGAGGACGGTGCGGCATCCCCGCCACCCTCGGGCTCCGCCCCTTCCTCCTCCTCCGCCGCCGCTGCTTCTCCCTGCCCGTCGGCTCCTCCTCCCCCTCACCCGCGGCTGGCGGCTCGAGCGGCGCCGTCTCGGCGAGCCCGGGCTCGGACGGCGGTCTGGATCTACCGCATACCGCAGCTCCCAGCGACCTCCAGATCCCGACGGCAGTGGGGCAACTCGGTTCGTCGACTCGCCCTCGACGGAGAAGAGAGAGGGCGGCAGCCGGCTCAAGTCTTTCGCCGAGGCCACACGCAGCAGAGTAGACGGTGGCGGCGGACGACGGCGATGCGGGGTCGCGCATGGCGCGGACGACGGCGGCGCGATGCGGACATCCGGCCTGGCCTCGGGCGGACGAGCGCGACGTGCCGGCTGCGGCGAGCGAGGCCGAGCGCGGGGAGACGGCCGGCTTGGCCTCGTGCCGGCTGCAGCGAGCCCGGTGCCGGCGACGGCAAGCACAGCAGGGCTGCCCGGCCAGAGGCGGCATGGCCAGCGCAAGGACTCGGGAGGAGATAGGTGAGGAGGTGGGTTACCCATCGTCAATGGGGCGGGTTGGGGCGGGTAATGGTACTGAATGGATGGGTAGGGGCGGGTTGCAATTTTCACTTCATTTGTTCGTGGGATGGAATGGGTTTGGGGCGGGTATAGCCCCATTAGCAGGGTTAGTCGCGGGCGCCCCCACAAGGCCACATGCCGCCGCCCGTGCATGGTCCTGCGGCGCGGCGTCGGGCGCCATTGATACGAGACGACTTGATGGCGCGCCGACGGCGACTCCTCGAGCCAGGCCTCACAATAGTAGCCTCTCTTTTTCTCCTCGCGCGCGGCCCCGGCGGATCAGCCGCCCCGATCAACCGGCCCTGGGTGCGTGGCCACGACCAAGACCCCGCGAGGACCGACCGATTCACCAGGGACCAAGCCGGGGCAGCTCTGCTGGGTGCTAGCTAGCCCGGGCGCCCGGCGGCCTCACATGGAGATCTGAAAAAAGGGGCGGTCACATGGGCGCTGGCGCGCTGTGCCCTGCCCCCGGCGCGACCACCGCCGACCGCCGTGCACGTCGGCCGTCGGCCGGCTCGCGAATCCCAATTATGCGATCCGCACGTACGCCCCATCGGGCACGTCGTACGTGCGTGCGCCCCCACGCAGCACCACGTGGTGCTCCATTTTATTCTTCGACCATCGAGGGGATATCACGTATATGGAGCTGTGCCGCATGATAGTTGTCCACCTCGCCATAGTTTAAGGCGTGTTTGGGAAAAAATTATTATGACTGCGGTTTTACCGTAGCGTGAAGTCGTTTTGGATAAAACTAAAATACCGTAGAAGCTGGATGAATCTTTTTTTTTTCTCCACGCTTCAGAAGAGTGCTTTCAGACGGCATGTTACTTTGGCAAGCGATGCTCTCCGCAGTCTGCATCGCCGTTGCCGGAGCGGAACGGTAGCCCCGGCTCGGTCCCACTAGATGCCGCCTTTAATGTCCTCGTAAATGCGGTTGAATTTGGTCGCAAGACTTTTGTGCCCCCACGTTTTGCTTCCCTTCTCCGATCATTTCCAGCATGGATTCCAGAGGCTATAAACACATTTCCGGATTTCATTTCAGTTTCAGCAGTCCCCACCGTAAAGCGCCGTAAGTTTAGTACCATGAATGTATGTCTGGGTATTGATATTCTTTTTTCTTGCGAATATATGTATTGTTTTTTCAAATGTTCGACACGCGGTTTCGACCTTACTTGGATAAGGCGGAACTAATACAAAGTTGCCAAAAAAAAAACTAGCCGATTGGAGTGAATATAATTTTCAATTATCCAAACATCTACTCATTATATTACTAAAGCACCCAATGTTTCTGCCAGAAATTTTATTTTAATCCAATATATATCATCGACAGATAAACACGAAGCGTATATAATAAGAACTGAACAACAACACTACATTGTAAACTAAATTGTCTCCAATACATGTGAAACACGACAAAGTATGAGTTTTCAACAATAGGAAGCGCAGGCATATTTGCTACTCTCTCCATTCTAAATTATTAGTTATTTTGGTTTTTCTAGGTATATAGATTTTGCTATACATCTACATTATATATATATTTATAGCATAGATTATTCATTTAAAAATACCAAAACAATTAATAATTTAGGACGGAATGAGTAGTTTATAATAAAAACTAAAACCCGACTGTTGCACCGCATGATAAGCCAGGAGGATTTAAACATGCTTTATTTAGTCAACCAAACTGACAACTACAATCGGGAAGCACCCAAGAGCTTACCTGCTCCACCTTGATTGATTGGTAAAAAGTGTGTCTATAGAAAAAAGTGAGGATCTTAACCCTAATAAACAAAGCGTTCGTCAAAGGGCAATCTCGCTAATGTCAACGTTCCCAAATCATAGGACACTATCAGTCAGTAAATATATAGTACTAATGATACTCCCTTCGTCCTTAAATATAGGGCGTTCTGAGTTTTTGAAGACAGATTATAGAGGTAGAGAAAAGACATATATACCCCTAATTAGTATATTATTTAGTTAATCAATTACTTAGTTTTTAGTGCTTGCACCAAGATCAAAGAAGACTAGTGTCCCTTTTTTTACTCCCTTATTCCACCATAATTGATTTTTTTTACAAAACTAACATCAAAACCAAAAAGATTAGCATGAGTTTTTGTGCAAAGGACTTTAGAATGTCTTATATATTTGGGTACAAATTTTAAGCTCTCTAATGTCTTACCTTTCAGGACGGAGGGGTAGTGGTTTAGGTTTCGAGTTTGAGAATGGACGATTCATCAGTCATCACCGAATGATGACAAGTTAATCCGCCCGCATTTGGCTGAACCTGTTCTCAAAACGTTTCCCAAAATATGTGCTGTGCAGGTCGAAGGAAAAAAAAGGACCTCACCCTACACGTAAAGCGGGCCCGGCCTTGAAATCCATAAATAATGCGCGCCCAGCCCATTTCGCTATTTCAGTCCATCCCCACCTCCTCCAACTAGGGATGACAATGGGTACCCGAAATCCGAGTATCCGACAGATTTTACCCGATAAGAAGGCGGGTATGGAATGATTTTTCTACCCGTGGGTACTACCCATACCCGTCTACCCGTGGGTAAGAAATACCCGCAGGAAAAACAAATGAGCCTAAGTATCTAACTCATTTTAGCCCATATGACCTATGAATTTAGCTCAAATCCAATTAAACCATCCTAGTATATATTGTTGAACCCTCTCTAACTCATATTAACCCATATGAGCCATTAACTTGTTGAAATGAAGCTTGTAATAATTTATTTTTCATGTGAATATCTAATATTTACATGTAATACTCGGGTATGATTTCGGGCGTGGGTTACCCGACGGGTAAAAATTACCCGCGCGGGTACGGATATGGAATCATTTTCTTACCCGTATGCGGGTACGGGTAACCCGACTAGTAAAATTTAATCCTAATGGATACGGATATGAGTGGCCACTAACCGACGGGTATATACCCGTTGCCATCCCTACCTCCAACCCTTCCCCGTCACCACCACCTCCTCCTCCTGCCATCCTTCGTCCGTACACCTCTCCCTCCCTCTCCCCTCGCCCTTCCCTCCCCTCCTCCCCCAAGCCATCCCCGACAAGGGGAGAACCAACCTCTCCGGCGGCCGAAGCCGATGGAGGCGAACTCCGGCGAGGGCGCTCCCAAGCGCAACCCCCTCACGTCCGCGCTCGTCTCCAACCTCGAGTCCGTGCTCGCCGCGCGCCGCGCCCCCCCGGCCGAGGAGGTCAGCACCGCCGCCGCATCCGGCGAGGCGGAGGCTCCCGATGCCCCGCCGACCGATGGAGCGCCGTCGAGGCCCGTCGTGCTGTTGACCTGCGCCGGGGGGATCCGGTCGGCGGGTCTCGCGGCGCTCATCGACGCCCTCGTCGCCGGCGGCCGCTGCGACGTCCACGTGTGTGCCCCCGAATCGTACGTACCCCCAATCCGACCGCCCGTCTTCTTAATTTTCCCCTACATTGCTCTGGATATCGCATAATATCGTTTGCTTCCATTGGATTTGTTCCGAGCTTGTAGAAACTAAGTAATTTTGTCGCCCTCTGATTATAGAACTGAACTGATTTGGGAAGCTTTGTTGATTTGAAGGGACAAGCCAGCCTGCGGTCACTCAATTACCGTCCGTGAGACCATCACTGCGACATCCGTGGATTTCAAAGGGGCTAAAGCTTTTGAGATATCCGGTGAGGGCCATTCATTCATCTGTGTGCAGTCTGGATCGCACTATTCCTTAACTTCCACGATCCCAATATTCTATCCTTGCTGATTTTGATCATTGGTAACTTAGGCACACTGGTTGACTGCGTCTCATTGGCATTATCTGGGAAGCTGTTTCCTTGGTCTGCACCTGCTTTGGTATCACGCTTGTTTATTCATTAGCATTGTTATCTCTGAGGGTAATTTGATTTGTTGTTTGAAACATAATATTTTTCTGGTTTACGCAGGTGATCAGCGGTATTAACCCGGGACCAAATTGTGGATATGAGATGTATGCCCTTGATTCAGAAATGGTCCATTTATTGTCTGTTTTATATTTTTTATTAATTCGTTGCAGAACTCTGTAGGTTCCACTCTTCTGCCATTGCTGCTGCAAGGGAGGCCTTAGTGCATGGGGTGCCTTCAATTGCAGTCTCATTGAATTGGTGAGCATGCCTCGCTACTGGTATTGAATATATATTTCAAAATTTGTACATCATTATTATGATTGGTCCATGCTTATACATGATGGGTATATGTGGCTAGGAAGAAGGATGAAAGCAAAGACAAGGACTTCAAGGATGCAGCTCAGGCCTGTTTGCCATTGATAAATGCTGCCTTGGCTGACATTGAGAAAGGAATTTTCATCAAAGGGTGCCTACTGAATATTGGGATTCCAAGCTCACCATCTGCAAACAAGGTCATTTTCTCAATGATTCTCTGAGCTTAAACTCCACTTCAAAGCGATAGTACCACAATAGATCAAGGTTACATGAACTCATTTGGTTGTTTTACTCAAGACTTTCTTTGAAATGATTTAACTTCAAGACCTAGTTGAAAGCACATATGGACCACACTATCAGAACCAGCTAGAGCAATAAATAGCACAATTATAAGATGAATTAAGGGAATCTGTTTCAATTTCTTCGAGATGTTAGTTTATGGGCAAAGAAATGAGATTCCACATTCCTAATGTAGAATTTTAGTAGTAGCTGTTTGCCATGTCAGACAAAAAGGCTCAGAAAGTGTCTAGCCATCTCGTAGTTCCTATACCTGGCATGTGATTCAAGGCTTAAGAATGATCTAAGCTTACAATGAGTCTGCCTTGTTTAGGCAAATGAGACCTCTTTATAAAAAATGTAAAATTTTTTACTTGTGTTTCATCACCAGTACTTAGCTCACTTCTTTTATCGACCTAATACATCAGAATAATCAGGTGGATCTATCTGATACCTTGACTCTGAACTTCCTTGAGTGCCATGTTATTTGCTGTAGTGTAGCGTAGCAGAGCACCATCTCAATTTGTGTCACTGCATGTATGCACTAGAGGTTCATAGCTTGCCTTTGACTTCTGAGCTGTACAGAATGATGAGTCCTGTGTGATTATGTTAGCAGCTTTTCCACAGGCGAAGCAATATTCCTCAAGCTTTTATTCATAAGTATGCAATCATAAGGTTATTTGATTCGATTGTCTGTAAGGGTATGTCAGCCTAATTAATTGTAAGCCAATTTGTGGACATAATTGTGAACCACTTCACTTTAATTTATATTGAGTTGATTTGCATTCTTTTTGACAACTGTAGTAGGAACAAACTTACAGCACTGATAATTTCGGTTCTCCCTACACATCTAATTTTTGTTAAATCTTATATCTGTTCTGATACCAGGGTTTCAAGTTGACCAAACAGAGTGGATACACTCCTGCTCAAAGTTGGCAAGCTGTGTCAACAAACAGGCCTTCATCTGCTGTACACTTTATGGGCATGCATCAAAGTCTCGGCATTCAGTTGGCGCAGCTTGGGAAGGATGCATCTGCAGCAGTAAGAAGACATTCCTTTATTCACGGCAATTTTGTTATGTCCTCACTAGCACATTATTTAATTGATTTTTGTCGTTATCTTCAGGGAGCTGCACGTAGAGTTAGTGCTCAGCGAAAGACAGTCGAGGTTGAGTCTGTTGCAGCTGCTGGTAAAGAAGAGGCTCGTGAAGTAGTTAAGAAGTTATTCCGTGCTGAGGTAATTACGCTTTCCAGTCAATTTGACATAGCAAATATCACATTGTTGGCTGTTCAAGCCACTTCTTTAACTTCGGGTATTCTGCTGTTGATTACTTGTGAGAGCCTAGAACATGTTCCTAGGCGCATAAGTGGTATCCTCAAAGCATTCTGAGAACTATTTTCTTCTCTTGTTACATAACATGCAGTTTGTTGAGAAGCAACATGAAGATTTAAATGAAGATATCGATTTGAGAGCTATGGAGAATGGATTTGTGAGTGCGCTCTCTCGTGTGTATGTTTGTGTCCTTTACAAATGCCCAAGTATTTACCCCACTTTACAACCTACAGATATCTGTCACTCCTCTGAATGTACATGGGCAAGTGGAGGCTGAAATTGTAGCCCTAGTTTCAGATTGGCTCTCAGCAGTTGTATCTCTAGGCAAAGAAAAGGAAGCTGCTCCAGCTACAGCTGACCAGCAAATTGCTGCTGAGGAAAAAGATCCATCAGCAACCTAACAAACTTGCAGACATGTACACACTTTATAGGTGTCTTAGTTCTTGCAGTGATGGCAGTCTTTTCTCTCTTCTCTTTATTGGGTTTGATTTGTTTAGTCTTTTTGCGCTTGATATTGTTCAGTGCAATTTCAATTTTTTTTGTTCACCTTTCTTGGCCGTGCAAAATGATTTGATGCAGATGCCTCTACATTTTGGATGTAACCATGTAGGCTACGGCATCTAACATATGAATACTGCCCAGCCCCCACTATTTTTTCAGTGTGGTTTGTTCTAGGAAGGTGTTTTATTCAGCATGGGATATGTGGTTGATTGTCTTGTTCCCGTCTGAACTGTTCCCGTCTGAACGATGGCTGCCAAAATTGGCCACTTGTAACTTGAAATGCCGTTGCAGCAATTAAATGTGGTAATGTCATCCTCACTTATTTCTTTTTGTAATGTGGTAATGACGTCTTGACTTTTGTTTTTTTCACTTTTCCTTCTACTAGGCAATGGGTATAACTGAACTTCTTTTTATGCTTGTAGTTTGGATACGTCAGAATTCAGAAATCGCATTATCTGCTGACCCATAAGTTTGTTGAATGCATGACACATGGTTCCAGGCGTAATGGCGAATGTCGTAAGCTCCTTTCATTTGTGACGCTGCCGCCTGCCTGTACACCCAAATCATCTAGTTTTGCCTGAATGACCAGAGAGAAGTCGACCACTCAAATAGAAAAAACAGTCAAAAGTCATAAGCTGCAAGAGGTTGCAGCTTAAGATGGCAAAAGTCATTTCGTTAACCCAAAAATGGTGACAGCTTGCGCACGACTGCCCAGTTGATGTACACATGATACAAAGGGAAACCTAGGAAAGTTCATGGACATCTACAGTTGAAGACCTTGCTGGTGTACCCCTCTTTCTGAAGGCATCTATACATCTCTAGCACTGTAGGAGTACACAAAAGCGTGCGAGGTAGCCTTGTATCAGATTCAAAAGAAGCCAGTGGGAATTGTAGAAGGCAGCAGTAACTGTTCCATTCTGCAGTGCCTTCATTGACTTCCCGTTCACAGAAGCTGGTACGCTGCTGGATACACAGCTGACTTCCCGGTCACTTCACGGCCACAGATACTCTTCACGATGAGTGTGAAATCTGGCTTAGTGGCTTGGAAAGAAAAAAAGCCAATGGGTGTTCCTTCGATGCTCACAACATAGTGAGCTGCCTGCGGGCTGACTACTCTGAATCAATCCTAAATCTTTGTAGCCCAACGTGTTCACTCGAGCTGCCAGTTGACAGTCCCCTCTCTTTATTGTGTCCAGCTCTCCCTACTCTTAGAGGACCTGAACTTGAATATCTTCGGAAAGAACCAGATGCATCCACATCATCATAACGTGCTGATGAAGTAAACAGCTCGGCAGATAGAGCTGGATCGATGTCCATATCCATACTTGCTCTACTCATGATCTCAACATCCTGGATATGCAAATCTTGGCTAAAGCTTGTGGACTCGTTGAACTCACTGCCTTCATTGCATACCAACTTCAGAGCTTGAACCACTTCTCCCATGAATGGGCGCTGATCCACCTCAGGCTGAACACACATAGAAGCAATGGCTGCTACTTTCGCGATGCTGTCAAATGGAATGCTTCTCCCAAGTGAAGGATCTATGATTGATTCCAGACCACCCCTGCTTGTAAGAAGAGAACTAGCCCATGCTACTAAGTTCTCCTGTCCAGGAGGTCTTGACATATCTACCGGTTTCCTCCCTGTAAGAAGCTCAAGAAGAACAACACCGTAGCTGTAAACATCACTCTTTACTAGAAGATGCCCAGTCATCGCATATTCAGGAGCAACATACCTAATAGGAGTTAATCATAAATTTGTAACATAAGTTGATAGTGAATCAGCTATGGAATAGCAAAGATGATAAATTCAGATTCAACATACCCAAAAGTTCCCATGACACGAGTTGAAATGTGCTCATTTCCCTCACCCAAAGCAGTTTTCGCTAAGCCAAAGTCTGACACCTTTGGGGTGAAGTCATATTCCAACAAGATGTTACTCGACTTGAAGTCACGGTGTATGACACGTGGACTTGAATCTTCATGCAAATACGCAAGTGCACGTGCTGCACCAAGTGCAATTCTGAGCCTAGCATCCCAATCAAGCCGAGCAGCCCCCTTGTCTGATCCTGCTTAGAATCATAATAATATTTCATTTCAGCAGACCCAAGGAAATATAGTGTTGGTATATATTAAGAGTAGATCGAGTATACATACTATACAACCCTTGAACCATATTAAAAGTTCTAAAGCACAAGCTGGTATTTTGTTGGTATCAAGTATGTTTCCATCAACATTTTGAAACGGTGCAATTCAAAACTAGCACTGGGAGGTTTCATGTGAGTGACACCGTTATAAAGCTCTATTCCACTACAGAATATAATCTGGATGTTTTCTGTTATTTAAGTGTTTGGCTCATGTACTGCATCTCTTGCCAATAGAATGACTAAATTAAGTGATGAAAGATAAGTTATTATGATCAAATGAAGAAACTCTTAGAAAGTGAAGTTATGGAAAAAGGAGCAAACCGTTACCATGCAAGTGAGATTCCACACTGCCATTTGGAACAAGCTCATATACCAAACATCGGCTATGCCCCTCTGTGCATATACCTATCAGCTTAACCAAATTCCTATGATGCAATCGGCTAAGCATCTCGACCTCAGCCAAAAATTCCCGGGTACCTTGCTGGTCATCCCGCTTCAGAACTTTGATAGCAACCCGTTCTCCATCCTCAAGAATACCTTCATAGACACGCCCAAAACCACCCTCACCAATAATTCTGGACTCATCAAATCCATGCGTAGCTTTCTCCATCTCAGCCAGGCTAAACGTTTTGGCAGATCCGTTATATGCCACCAAGCTTGAGCTGAAGGACGGTGATGCCGAAATAGGTCTGCTTTCTAGCCTGTTCCCGACCATTGCAGAAACAGGACCTGCATTTCCAATGCAATGCAACCACTGAGAGGAAAAGAATAACAGAACCAGCATCATATAATAACGAACTTGAAAAATTGGAAGTCTTGAGATTTCTCAAGTGTGATGTGAGTACTTTCGCATTTCACCATGAAGCATGAAATTGAACACTTAATCTCACATAGTCACATGGAGTTTTTTTTTCTATAAGAATAACATTTCTCACTTTCTCAGTGCCCTTGAAAGCTTAAAACAGGATAAGCATATTAGCGCACAAGTTTGCAGCAGCCAAGGCAAGGAAAATGTAATACATAAACTCCTGTTGTTCTTTAACCTATAACTATAAAGATAAATTACTATCAGCTGCACATGGTTCGTCTTTCCACAGAGAGAAAAAAAAAAGGGTAACTTATGTTTCTAGAAGAAAAGAGGCTTGCTAAGCTGCATTTTGCCGACTTTTCAAAGGCGACACAGAGAAAGGTAGGGACCACAAAGGTAACAATAATCCACGGACAGAATGTCTTCGTACCTGCAGGTTTTGTTGACACAAGTGATGCTTCAGTTAAATGACTGCGGCTTCTAAGCTTGAAATAAACCACCAGTGCAGCTCCAGCACATAAAATAAAAGCAAAAACACTTGATAGAATAATTATAACAATTATGCCCTTGCCTTTTCTTTCTCTATTATTTCCAACATCAGCAACAAGTGGATGTAACTTTGGACCATTTATATTGCTAAGACCATTGTTCATGCTTGCTGTTGGTGGTGGCGGAGGAAGACCTGCATGAGTAAATGAAACCATGCATCATGACCAATGCTTTGTAAGGGAAAAAAAGCAGAAAGTGAATTAATGACCAAAATAGTATAGAACGATTTAAAGTTCAAATCAAATAGTGAACTAATTAAAATTTAAGATTGAAGAGGTTAACATAATTAGAAAACGAATATTAAGTGGAACATCAAGAAGTAGTGAAGAACTCTCACCTTGGTAAATAACACCCAACACGTCATATTTTCCAAAATGCGTAGGGTTTATGATGACCTTCTGCTGCCAAAACTTTTCAAATACTGAATGTGCTGTCACATTGTCAAATTTTGGTTCCACTGGCACGAGATCAATAAAGACAATTGTCTTCTCAGGGTCATCAGGTGCAGCATTTGCTCCCATGACACGAACTTGGCTTTGATTCATGAGCACTCCAGATGCGATATCTTGTGCAAGTTCTGGAACCAGTGTAAAAAACGTGTACAATGCTATACCAAAGCGAAGCTCGACTTTTATCGGCAACACACATAGGCATGTCGTTCCTGGAGGACTATTGGTCTGGGGATCTTGACAGGAAGCTGTGCAGTCTAGCAAAACAAAAAAGGAAGATGAATGTGTTGGAGTGTACAGTTTAGGCCCATCTAGAGGCCCATGTAATGACTACTATTTACCCACCCTATCTAGGGTTTGGAGGAATACAAGGAAAATTGATCCAAAACATCGTATCTAGCCTTCTCTTCTCTCTCCCTCCCTTCCCTCCCTCCCTCCCTCCCTCTAGCTGCCAGGCCCGCCGCCACTGCCGTCGCCGGCGCCATGGCACGCCCCGGCGCCGCCGCCACCCCTCTCCTCCTTCCCTCCCCTCTCCTCTGCTCCCAGCGCCATCTCCTCCTCTGTCCCGTGCGCATGGCCGCCGGCTCCTTGGCCCGCCGCCCCCTGGGCGCCCGCCACCGCCGCTGCCGCCCTCGTCGCCGTGACTGACCTCGATGCGCCGCCCCACCCGCTGCCGGACGCCGACGCGACGGATCCGGCCTCCCTGGGCGCTGATCCGCTCGTCCTGGCTGCGGGGGGCGCGGACGGGGCGAGCGCCGCCGCCGCCCTGGGCGCGGGCGGCGCGGCCGCCGCCGCCGCTGCCACTGCAGCCCTGGCCGCAGGCGCGGGTGACGCTGCCGCCGCCGCTACAGCAGCCGCCGCCATGGCCGCGGGCACGGGTGCGGGGGGCGCCGCCGCCGCTGCTGCCGCCGCCGCCGCAGCCATGGGCGCGGGCGCGGACGGCGCGGCCTTCGCTCCTCCTGCTCCTTGGCACGGACTAAGCATGCATCCCATGGACGCGTCGTTCGCCGCCGTCGCCTTCCACGGGACGCAGCCCCTCGTCACTGGAGCTGCTCTCGCCGCGGCCCTCCTCGCCGCCAAGTCCGAGGCCGCGGCGGCTCAGGAGCGGGTCCGTGCGGCTGCCCTCGCTTGGGAGCGCGAGCGCACCGCGGCCGATGCTCTTGCTCGCCGGGTCGCTGAGGCGGAGCACTACTTCCTCCGCACCGGCCAGCGGCCCCGTCGTCACCTTCGTCGAGCACGCCGCCTCATCTTCCCACCAGGCTCCCCCCTCGGGTTCTAGACCCCGGCCCGCCCCGACCGATCCCATGGTCGCCCAGATCCACCTTCAGGCCGTCGGCGTCCAGAACATCAAGACCCTGGTCTCCGTCCTCTTCGACCCTACGTCTTCCTCCTACGGGCGCTGGCGGGACCAGATTCTCCTCGCCCTCCGCCGCTACGCCCTTGACGACCACGTCCTCCTCGACACGCCGGTCGAGGCGCGGGACGTGGTGTGGCTGCACCTCGACAGCGTTGCCCTGTCCTGGATCTTTGGGACCATCTCCCTAGATCTGCAGGACATCGTCAGGACTCATGGCGGCACCGCGCGAGAGGCCTGGCTAGCACTCGCGGGGCAGTTCCTCGGCAACACCAAGTCCCACGCTCTCCAGCTCGACGCCACCTTCCGCACCTTCGAGCATGGGGACCTCTCCATTGGGGAGTTCTGCAGGAGGATGAAGGGCATGGCCGATGCTCTTCACGACCTCGGGTGCCCGATCGGATCTTGGTGCTCAATGTCCTGCGGGGTCTCAACTCCACCTACGACCACCTACAGACATGGATCAAGCGCCAGAAGCCTTTCCCCTCCTTCCTGCAGGTCCGGGACGACCTCGTTCTCGAGGAGATCACCAGGGGTCCCGCGACCGGCTCGTCCTCCTCCGCGCTCGTGGCTACTCCACCGGCTTCCTCCGCCTCGCCAGCCACCTCCCTCCTTGGTGCTCCTCCCACCGACCAGACCGGGGGTCGGGGGGGCGTGCTGGACGTCGTCAGCGGGGGGACGTGGTGGTGGCGGTACTGGTGGCCCTGCTTCTGGTGCTACTGGTACCGGTGGTGGCTCTGCTAGGGGCCCCGCTCCCGCTACTGCCCCTGCCCCTGGAGGTACGCTCTGGTCATCCTTCAGCAACCCATGGTCAGGGCGCATCTCGATGTGGCCGTTCCAGGGTCAGGGAGGGGTCTCTCGCCCACAGCAGCCGGCGGCCATATTCACCGGTGCTGATGGCACACTGGAGCGCTACAAGGCTCGCTGGGTTCTCCGGGGTTTCACCCAGCGGCCTGGTGTGGACTATGATAGACCTTCAGTCCAGTGGTGAAGCCCGCTACGGTGCGCACGGTCCTCTCGCTTGCGCTCTCTCGCTCTTGGCCTGTGCACCAGCTGAACGTGAAGAATGCGTTTCTTCATGGCACTCTGTCAGAGACTGTCTACTGCTCTCAGCCAGCGGGATTTGTGGACTCCAGTCGTCCGGACATAGTCTGCCAGTTCAACAAGTCTCTCTATGGTCTGAAGCAGCCTCCTCGGGCTTGGTATTCCCGGTTCGCCACATTCTTGCTGATATTGGGGTTCACCGAGGCCAAGTCTGACACGTCCCTCTTCATCTACCGCCATGAGGAGGAGACTGCCTATCTACTGCTCTATGTTGATAACATTGTGCTCACAGCCTCCAGTCAGCAGTTGCTTCAGCGCGTCATCTCCTCTCTGCAGCAGGAGTTTGCTATGAAGGATCTTGGTCAGCTTCACCACTTCTTGAGCGTCACTGTTGAGCCTCGCCTGTCTGGCCTCCTCCTTCACCAGCGGCAGTATGCCCTCGATATTCTGGAGCGGGCTGGGATGACTGATTGCAAGCCTTGCTCCACTCCTGTCAACACTCAGACGAAGCTGTCTGTTGGTCTGGGTGATCCTGTGGCTGACCCTACTGCCTACCGGAGTCTGGCCGGTGCCTTACAGTACCTCAGCTTCACCAGGCCGGACCTTACCTACGCTGTTCAGCAGGTTTGTCTCCATATGCATGATCCCCGGGAGTCACACCTTGCTGCGCTCAAACGTCTCCTCTGCTATGTCTATGGCACTGTTGACCTTGGCCTGGTTCTTCACCGCTCCCCTTCTGCTGAGCTGGTTGTCTACACCGACGCTGACTGGGCTGGCTGTCCGGACACTCGCCGCTCCACTTCCGGCTATGCCGTCTTCCTGGGCGGCCAAGCGGCAGCCGGTGGTCTCCCGATCCAGTGCCGAGGCGGAGTACCGTGCTGTCGCTAACGGCGTGGCGGAGGCATCCTGGCTTCGACAGCTCTTGGCGGAGCTCCATAGCCCGCTCGCCAATAGCACGCTCGTCTACTGCGACAACGTCAACGCCGTGTACCTCTCCACCAACCCCATCCAACATCAGCGGACGAAGCATGTGGAGATCGACTTGCACTTCGTTCTCGACCGGGTCGCTATCGGCGATGTTCAAGTCCTCCATGTCCTGACTACCTCCCAGTTTGTCGACATCTTCACCAAGGGTCTCCCCTCCTCGACCTTCTCAGAGTTTCGCTCCAGCCTCAACGTAGCAGGTGGCTAGTTGTGGCTGCGGGGGGTGTGTCCTTGTGTGTGCTTTCTTTGTTCTCCAGTCTTGAACTCCGCTCCGTCGGTAGTTCAGACTGCGGGGGGTGTTGGAGTGTACAGTTTAGGCCCATCTAGAGGCCCATGTAATGGCTACTATTTACCCACCCTATCTAGGGTTTGGAGGAATACAAGGAAAATTGATCCAAAACAGAATGGACAAAAGCTAAGCAATCTGTAGCTGACTATCTGAGAATTTATGAAATCAAATGGCAATTGTATTCTCAGCATACATGAATCTGTTGGTGGCGGTAGCAGCGATTGGCTAGGCGCTGGTGCCAAAGCCTTGGGCTTTTTGAATGCAGGAGTTTCAGGTGGAAGAATGGGTGGTAGAGCAGGTCCTGCATTATAGTTACATTCATATTAAACCAATGGAAGTCTAAATTACTTCTGTCAAAATAAGATGGAATCCATTTTGACATATAGAATAAAGGCTGGAAACTTATTTGAGGCCTGTGTGACTAATATTGCAAAGAGAATCAAATGTGCATAATAGGGCAGGGTAGTTTGGGTATTCATATTAAGAAGTTTCGATCAATTTGTACATTAAATGTTGAATCTCAATCAAGTACGGACTCATCTTGCAAATGTCTATCACCTACTCAAACTTTACGATTTAATGCTAAATGTTGGCAGCATGCATGCTTAAACTTAATATGTTTAGTACGCCCGGCACAAAAAGGTGGTGCTTGTTCCTAGGGGGCATGGGTGGAGCGCTTGTGGCGCATTGAACAAATGAGGCAATATAATGAGCAAGTGATAACCTGGAGAATATGATGGTGAATGGTATTGATGGGAATGGCGCGGAGCACGAGCGGAATTTCCTTGTCTCTTTCCTTTTGATGGAGGCAAACGTACACGTGCAGGTGCAGGTGCAGGTGTAGGACCATGATGTAAACCAGAATTTCCATGGCCTGTTGCAGAAGTATTGTTAGTTTAATGCGGAGCAGGACGAAAAAAGCCTGCGTCAAACATCAACTTTGTGAGATGAGCGCATTTCATTTGTGTTCTCAGTAGGTGTGTGCCTTTGTGGTGTCTATGATTTGCAGGTGGTGCATGGCTGGAGTGTTCCTTTGGAGGTGCAGCAACTGGAATGCCATGTCTTTTCCTATGGATAATGGGAGAATTTGAGGGAGAAACAGCAGGTCCTGCATGACATAACTTCATGAATCACTTTATTATCAGCAATAGAATGAGCGATGATCACACTAGGTATAGATGGTGCCTGGTAGTGTACCTTCCACATACGTATTATTTGCAGGCGAGTGGGGATGCTTTCTCTTTGCTGGCGCCACAACTGGAGGTCTATAAGTCTTTCCGTGTGTTTTGTTCACAGGCATGGAATGGTGATGAATTCCTTGTGAAGGCACTGCAACTGGAACTCCATGGTCCTTACCATGGTTAGCTGGATGAACTGCTGTTTCTGGAGAAGCTGCTGGTCCTGCACAATTTAGCAGAACAAATAACGTATGTTAATCATACTGGGAGCACAGCAGGTCCTGCATCAGCACATGTTGAAACTAACTTAGAAAGGGCATACCACTGTTGAAAGCTCCCACACAAGGTGGGGTCTGGGGAAGGGAATTCCTAGACAGCCTTACCCTTACAAAATTTTCTTTTAAAATTCTGCAAAGAGGCTGGTTCGAACCCAGGACCTCCAGGCCATAAGTGGAGTCTCTACCACTGCGCCTGGTCTGCCCTTCACTAACTTATAAATTATTCAATATAATTTTCAAAAACCCTCAGTTAGATATATGATTTTTTTTTGCTATTTGTCTGATTTAAAGACACTAAATTCCTTGGGCGGCCAGCAACTCAAAAGTCACGAGTCTTCCCTGATTTGTGGGTAGAATGTTTTGTCGTGGTGAAGGAGGTGAGCCTGACTATCATATTGCTATCAAGAAGAGCTTTTTGAGCTTTAAGCTTTAACTAAATGAGAGAGCTACCTTATATGAGTCGATAACATGAAGGGGATGAAGGGGCAGAGGATTTCCCCGAGGTGCAGCAACATGTGCACCATACTTAGTCCCATACTCCCATGGATGGCAGTGGCAGCTCTGTTCGGCTGGCTGATTTGTTGTGAGAAAAGTAGTGCTGGCTCGCTAGTGGCTGGTGGCTGGTGCTGATTTGGTGTGAGAGGAAAGCATTGTTGGCTGGTTGGCTAACAAGCCAGCCGAACATCATATGGTCAAAATGTGTCAATGCAGATGGTAAAAATCACAGGATGACCTAGTTGAGTTAAGTACCATTTGAGTTGGAACTTGGACCCTGTTGTGGCTTTGTGGGGAACCAGAGTAGTGCGATGTACAGAAGATGGAGCAACACGAACCTTGTCTCTGTTTGGATCAATTGGTGTAAAGATAGCTAGGTTTGAAGGGAAAGGATGGTCAGTCTCCCTTGAGGCTATTCCCAAGCAAATATACCTCTATTAAAAAATCATAGATCTTCTACACACTGCATTAAGGGACTCCACCTTTTGGAGGTAATCTGCTGTGCATTAGTAAGTTATTTGGAGGTATGGCAACAAGCTAGGGTAATGGATATTGCAGCTACAACACCTATATCAACCAAAAGTTACAATAAAAATGGGCTATATTGTCCAATATTTGGAATAATTTCTTCCCTGCTATTGTAATTTTGCATAATCCCTATCTACCACTGTCAGTGACATAGGTATAATTGATCGGCTATACACCAAGCAATCAACAAGAACTATACCTCCTGGTGGTGGCTTTCTTTGTCTCGGAAATTTCACAGGTGGTGAAGCAACAGGTACTTTAGATGTCTCCTGGCCTGTTCGAGTACGAGATGGTTGAGGAGCTGCAGCCATGCGAATAAAGGTTGCGACAGATTTCAGGTTAGTAAGTGTAACAAACTCGATGCCATGTCATCAGCTAATAACTTATGAGATGTTCATATGTTATAGCCTTAGATTCAACAACCTTATGGTGGTCATTAGTCAATTACGAGTGAAGGAGATGGTGGTACGGAATGACTTCTGATAGAAGATATGGAGGAGGTTCAGATGCTGGTTCCAGGTATTTTAAAAAAAAAATGAAATTAGAGAATGTAAAAGATTGATCGACTGGGATTGATAAAAATGGTCTGGTTGAGCACTAGGTTCCATCGCAGGTAGCACTGCTTGTTTAGGTGGTGAAAACAAACCATTTTAAGGCAGATAAATAAAGGGGGAAGCATTGTGGTTGATTGCTGAGCTCAGCGCATATTGTTCCTGCCGTTTGTTAACATGCATGCTAAATAGTGGTTCATGCAGGTGGCTTTGTGGTTAATCCTACCAAAGAAACAATATGGAGTATGGGCAATCATGTTTAGCTCAGAAACATGCATCAAAATCTATAAAAATGAAAATTGCAAAACATTGAAGTATACAATGTTTAGTTACAGACCTACACGTTTGAACCTTTGCTCTTGTATTTGAGATGGATGGAGCACATTATCCAAGTTATTGTGTGGATGCCAACTCGTTATCGATAGAAGAACCTTGCGAGCAACAGCAGGTGCATGAGATTGCTTCAATCCTTCAAAAAAATGAATTATGAAACATAATATTCAATGATTTTTTACCAGCATACAAGTGCCATATGCAATTCAAGGAACTTGCTTGTGTCTCCAAGTGGAACAGAGTAAAAAATCAGCACGGTGTTCTTTTTTTCCATATTTCTCACCATCAGTAAAATGAGAAGGATTGAAGAACCTATGGTGAAAATAATCTAACAAGTGTGCTTCATGGACCAAAGGATTCTTGCACCAAAGGATTAGGTACTAACTAGTGCTAACTGCACAGTATTATATGATTAGGTACTGCTCAACACCAATCTAGATGCTGGTTTGCACCAAAGGATTCTTGCTTTATATTTATAATGTATAAAGCCTCATCCCTTGCCTCAAATACTACTGAAATGCCTAATGCATTAAATTCCTGATTTCAACTGGCATCATACTGTGTGGTTATCTGCCATGAATTATTTCTCATCCTCTGTTACTTCAATAATTAATTTCGCCCAAAATTGCCTACTACGCACTGTTGTAGGTATATAACACAATTAAGCCTTGAAATTGACAGATGCAAAGAGAACTAATAAGCATCCTAGATAATGGATACCAGATCGATCATGCCAAAATTTCAATATAAGCCTCCTTTTTTTTCCTGGAACCGAATAAACTTCAAAACCTGTATTTAAAATTTGAAGTACGTGGATATTCTTCATGGTCCGAGATCGTCCGCGATCCAAAAATAAGGATCAAAGGCTCGAATGAAGTTAACTCTAAAGTGGAACGCACGATTCAGTCATCAGTTTAACCGCAAAAATTGAGGGAAGTACAAGCAAACGCTCCAGGCTCCGGTTTGACTGCTCGGAGCACAAAAAACTGTGACGCGTAAGCTACATGAGCACCCACGCGCGCTTGATCCTAATAAAACTACCCACAGGGAAAGAGGAAACCACCAAACTCCCACAGAGCAACCCAGAGGCGAGGCGACTAGTACAGTCGTACGTACCTCCACCACCACGGATCACGAGCGCGGAGACTACGAAGGCGGCGGCGAGGAGCGCACAGCAGCCGCCCAAACCTCCCCCTCCTCCTCGTCCTCGTCCTCGTCCTCCTCCGCGCCACCACATCTCCCCGCCAGCTTGCCTCCTCCCCGCGCCACGGTCCGACGGCAACCGAAACCCGGACCGACAGCCGAGCTCCGATCACATCTCAATCATCCCTCGGCAGTACTGGTAGTCCGCCCCCGACACGCTGCACGCGCGAGCCTGGTGGCGGTGGTGCGGCTGCGGAGCGCGAGGAGGGAAAAGATTCGGGGGCGGAGACCGGACCCGGTAAACGAATTGGGGCGGGCGGGGGTGGGGAGCCGAGCACGCGCGCACAACGCAGAGCCAGCGACCAGCGAAGCGAAGGCGAGCAGTGAGCGGGGTCAAGTTTTTTAATCGGGGATGGGGGCGGGGTGGCGAAAGGCGCGGAGCTCCTCCGTCCGCGGTCCGCCCCCACGCCTGCCTGCCTGCCTGCCTCTGCTGCGATCCGCGGCGCTGGCGCACGGCGATTCGCCGCGCCGTCTCCGTGATCTGGCCGCGCGGCGCGGGGTTTTTTTGAGGTTTTTTCGGCTGGTTTTCTTGCGGCGCCAAACGGCGGAGGCCGGAGGGGATGGCAGCGACTGCGGAGGACGGGGAGAGGCAGAGGGAGGACCGGGGAAGAGGGGGTGTTGTTTGGGTTTGGATCGTTGTTCGGTGAGAGGCAGTGGCGCTGCGGTTCGGTGGACCGGCCGGCTGATCCGTTCATCCGTGGTTGTGGGCGCGTGGGCCTCCGTTTCGCCACTTTTTGGGGGACAGCGGCAATCAGTGAGATCACGGACGGGGCCACCGCTGAGTAGCCTTGCGGTTGTGCTGTAGACTGCTCTAGACTCGGTTGAACAGCGAGTTCACTGCACAGACCGATGGGCGTTAGGCTAGTGGAGGGGAAGAGACGAGGACGACCTGAAGTTGGTCGGTAAACTAACGTTTGACCTGAACGAGTTCAACCTCCAATAATAGGGCCCCGCAAGAACCTCACACTAACAGATTGTAGCTTGTGAAGCCGAATACAATTTCATACATTCATTGCATCTTTATTAGTACTCCCTCCGTTCCAAATTATAAGTCATTCCAAAAATCTTAAAGAGTCAAAGTTTTTCAAGTTTGACTAAATATATATAACAAGATAATAACATTTATGATAACAATTAAGTATTATTACACTCTTAGTTAGCTATATTTTCATAGTATATCTATTTAATTTCATAAATTTTTGTATTTCTCTCTATAATTTTGATCAGACTTTGAGATAGTTCGACTCTCCAAAATTCTTGTAATGACTTATAATTTAGAACAGAGGCAGTAGAAAAGATGTACTCAGTACAAAGTGCAAACACTGAAAAAGTTATTATCACGCAACAACATCGAGCATAAGTTCAGATGCTCAAGACGTTAGCACGGATATTAAAATTGCATGCAAGAGCCTAGCCACCGTCGTGCTGAATCATACATCTAGGTTTAGAAGATACACAATTCATCTTATCTTTTAAAGGAAACAAGTACATTTTCTTCCTATAAGGCCACCTCCAAAGAAGCGACGTCGTCAGCTGACATGGATCCAAAAAGTAATAAAAAAGTTTAAAACAATTCTCTATGCTTCTTGGTTACCGCATCCTCTCATTCAAAGCTTAGAAAACTGTGTCACCAGCTAGCGATGAGATATTCGCTAGCGTGAGAATTTTTACGGTTCCTCTCACCGCCACATGAGCGCAAATCCAGCGACATTGGCCAGCCACTGGACAAGGCCTAAGTATATCATGTATCCTCAAAAGTGCTGTTTGTTTTTTTTCTGAAACATTTTGCCCTTCCGAGTAGATGCTAACTGAGCACGTTACGCACGTACGCTCTGGTTTCTGCGTTTATTTTCAGTCACGCGCTGGTTTGCTTCGCAAACAAGCCTGCTCTCAAGACCACCCATCAAGTACGCGCGACCACGCTGAACCCTTCTTCCCCGGAAAATGAACATGCAAAGCTGCCGGCTAATTTTAATTACTAGTCGGCATCACGATGGAGAGTAGCATGGTCGTTTGGTCGATGTGCTCGTCTGCTCGATCGACTGGGGTTGGCTCTGTTGGCACTTGGCATCAATTAGCCAAAGCGGCCACACAGCCCTGACGTCATGCTACATCCCGCTGAGGTCATCGCGCGCGGCCCTGGGGAACATACAAGGGGCACCCTCATAGTGCGGTCCTATGCGCGGGGCATTTTCAAAAAGCAGGAGGGCTCGAACAAACGGATTCAATAATGATCGTGCAATCCCACAGCGCAAAAACTATCTTACTTTTAGTTAAAAAAAACTATCTTACTTTTTTTTGCGAGGAAAAAAAAAGAGAGCGGCCGAGAAGACGGAAGGAAGATTGCAAAGCGAGCGAACCGGGCGGCTGTCATCCAAGTCCAAGTGCCTTGCGTGTAGCGGATGTCCTGCTGTCTGACGGCAATGAGAGAGAGCTTGAACTCCTTCCCGGCTAGACGCGAAGCATGCGATTAGTAGTACGCTAAAAGTGGGATTTCTTAAATTACCCATCCCGGCATATGGCTAAAAAGCTTTTCACATGTCCTTTTTTCCACTGGCTGCATGCTAATTGATCTGAGACGTGACACATGAACCACTTGGGATGCACACATGTTCATCACCTTTTTTTACCCCGTCAGCGCCTACCAGAACTCACTCGGTTCCTGCTCGGTTCCAGGCCTAGAGCGGGGGCTGGCGTTGCTGCTAGCTTGAAGAAGCCTGTTTGGTTGGATGAGTAGCACAAGTAGCACAAACTTTGATTAATAATTAGAGATAAAGGCAGTTTACGAAACTAACTGTCAGTGTCCTGATCCGGCAGTACGGCACCAACTAGTACGATGTTGCGTGATCCCTCACTCCGGATGGTTGATGCAAGAGGTGACACAGGGACATACGGGTTTATCCTAGTTCCAGCCGCGAGGCCGTACGTCCAGCAAAGGGGTGTATGAATGCACTGTACTATCTTGCACCGGGGGTGCCTGTAGTAGGGGGTACAAGCGAGGCGAGAAAGGGAGGGAAGCTCCCAAGTCTCTGCTAGGTGATTGAGGCAAGTGCCAATATCGTGCTCCGGGGAGCGGGCGTGTGCGTGCGCGGAGGAAGAGAGTGAAAGAGTAGAAGATGATGAAGATAGAGTCCACCCCTCCTTTTATAGACACAAGGAGGGGCGGAGTACATGTACGGGAGGGGAAAAAGTCGACGTTTCTCCCCAAATCAGGGGCGCACAGTGAACAACTAATGTAGAAAGTACGTTGTGGGACTCCGAAGATCATGGCGCCGGGCGTGCGGTTGTCCTGGGCGGCGTCCTGGCCTTGCGGAGATCACGCCGGCGTCGTGGCGTCTCCTGTAGAGGGTACCGTCCTCTGTGAGCGACGTGGCGGTGTCTCGAGGGTCCTGCAGGTGGGAGTCTTGCTCCGGTCAAGGCCCGGGCCGCGTTCGAGGGTTGCGCCCATGCTGTTCGAGGGTTCCCCGGTGGGGAAAGTACGAGGGAAGTACGAGGAGTTGTGTGGCAGCACCGTCCAAATTAATCCGGCTCAAGTGCTCTAACCATCACCCTAAAGGTAATCCCGGCTAACACGCACTTCAAACGGAGTAATCCGGCAGGGCTGTCGGGTAAAGTCCCGAAGAATCCACCTGAGCGTCGATCGAACCCAAAACTTACATGCAACATACACGAAAATGGGTTCAGAGAGTACAATATTTCACAAATACATTACATTACAGAGTCTTAACTTAATTATTACAAACCAAGTTCGAAATCTCAGAAAGGTACTTGAAAATCAAATTGAAAGTAGTTCAGAGTTTAACTGCAACGGAAATAAAGCGAGTTCTAAACGACGATACAAGATGTCATGATGAAGCCCGTACATGACATCACTTGGCATTGTCATCGTTGGCCGGAGTCGTATCCCACTCCACCGACCAACCAGGAGGTAAAGTACACGGCCAAGTCAAGCTAGCTATCTGATCTTCAAACGTATCACCTGAAAACAAAGTTGAGCCACAAGCAAGACTGAGTATACTAATACTCAGCAAGGCTTACCCGACTAAGATATACTTAGCCCTCTAACTAGACATGCAAGACTTTTTTGGCTTGAGGGGTTTGTTTTTGGCCGAAAAGCAACAAAGAGTAAGTCCTTATTTTCATATTTTAGCTTTCAAGTTCTAGTTCGATTAACCATTCTACATTAGCATCTATCCAATAGCATACATGGTGAACAACAATTATTTTTCATCATTCAACCATATTCCTCATCATCATTGTTCCACTTCTTACTCTATGTGGCAAAAGGG
Source organism: Panicum virgatum (assembly GCF_016808335.1). NCBI lineage: Eukaryota > Viridiplantae > Streptophyta > Magnoliopsida > Poales > Poaceae > Panicum > Panicum virgatum. The sequence goes on from NC_053149.1 coordinate 53,628,559, forward strand.
TTAAGCAGTCCCAATATCCGTGAGAGGCAGACGATTCGAATCGAATTTCTTAACCTGGCCAGGCAGACCTAAACACACGCATGGGGAATGAAATCACCCACACGACTTTTCCCCTTTTTCCCCGGGCATGGAACAGGCCCACCGCCCTAGGGTGCCCTGCACCCGTGCGTGACTAAAGACCAGACAGTGGGGAGTATGTTCCACGGCTGGTTCCATCAAGTACTTAAGCTTACCGATTACCATATTCTCGGCATGTGGTTAGTACGTTCAAACGCTTAACCACCACTACCACACACCGCGGCCTTATCCATTTTCACTAAACAGATGGTGTATCACAAGCACAACAACACCGCCCGTAAACCTTATATTGCAGTGTGTAGTAAGCATTCAACTCCTATGAGCTCGCGAGTGACAGGAAATCACTCGGCTTCTACCGAACCATTAGCATAGCCAACTAGCGACCTACACATACTAGTATTCAAATATAGGTACTTAAGATTATGCAACTAGGATTCCAAATAATTCCTACAACTTAAATACACAAGTAGATATGAATATAAGCAGTTGCATAAATTTAAAATAGATAGGACATGCTCCGGGGCTTGCCTTCCTAAGCGGAGCTAGCCTTGGGCTCTTCTGAACTTTGGTTCAGGTCTTCAGTAATTTCAGTTAGATTAACTTGAGCTTTACGCTGCTCACTCTCGGACTCCGGCACCAGCTCGTACGTACCGTCGGCGAGAGTAGTCAAATATATATGAAATGCACATGCATGAGTTGTGGTTATGATAACAAACTTAATTTAATTCACTATAGAGTTGTAAAATATTTTCTTTACATCTCCTTAGGCAATCGTTTATAGAGTATTATCTAGATTAACTATTTCTCATTAAGTAAGTGAGGGTTTTGTTATTTTTAGAAAGATTATTTTCAAGTGCAAGTATGGAATATTCAAAACAGCTGAGGGGTAAAGTTTCTAAAGATGGAATTTTTATGGAGAGCCAATTACTTAAGTACAAACCTACCATAAATTTTTCAGCTATTTTCATTGAGCATATTAATTATTAAAAATACATTAAACAGCTACTGTTAGGATTAAGATTCATTTATACAGAACAAGCCCTACAAGTAAAGATGCTACAATTTTTACTGAGTGCTTCTAAACTTATGGTAAGTATACTGTAAATTTTTCAAATTTAAAGGAGCAAGTAACAGAGCATGATAAATAGGACAAAATAGAGCTATATTAATCTGTTTTAAAACCTACAGACAGTTATATTAAGTTCCAGTGCCTCATCTTTTACCAGCATGGTTATATACTCAAAGCTAATCCATAGAAAAATTATTAGAATTTTACATGTGCAGGAACTATTTTTCTTGAATTAGCACATTTACTCATGCTATTAATTAGTTGGATTGGTTTCACTTATCTAAAAATTCTCAAAAATTTTGTACAGTATCTAAACATCCTTTTAAAGATTATGTAAAAGTTTGAGCTCATGAAACCAAGTTATATAACTTGTACAGATAAAACTAATCAAACAAGACACAAAGCAAGATGTAAATAAACTGACAGCTAGGCATGTCAAATGTCCACGAAATTTTTACACAAGGCTATGCATCTAACATGTAACACACTGACCAAAAAATGGCCAATAGATCATGCATGTAACTTGAGATCTAATAAAAGCTATATTTTCTTTGTATTTTAAATAAAGCAAAAACTATTGAGCAAAAGAAAAAGTGTATGTAACAAAAGTTGTAGATCTCTTTGCAAAGATTCCATCAGCCGAGGGGTAGTCTCGAGGGAGGCGGAGTCGGTCCGCTCTCCCGAGGGTAGGTTCGCTACCGTCGAGTGAGACGGAGTTGGTTTGCTACCCCGAGGGTAGGTTCGCTACCCTCGAGCGAGGCGGAGGTGCAGGGTGTTGTCGAGGGGGTGCGAATGGGATGTACTGTAGAGCCAGGCCGTGGGCCGAGGGCGAAGTGGGCCTCTTTGAGTCCTTTCCTTTCTTTTGGATCGGAAGGAGACCGCAGGCCTTCGTGGGCCCGATTGCTTAACATGTGTTTGTGTTTTGAGGGCAATTTAGTCCCTGGTTAGGGTGCCCCTAATCGTGGTACCCGACACTAACTCCACAACTCCTGCGCTACTTCGCGAGACGAATCTAATGAGACATTTGACCGCATTATTAGAGGATGGTACTGTAGCATCACTGTAGTCAATCATCAATTATTTACCGTCATTAAATTCGTCGCGAAAAGTTACACCCATCCATGAAAATGTTTTGCAAATAAATTTTGTTTAGTACTCTATGCATACAAGATTCTCTAGTAGCGCAAATTTGGATAGCACAAAACAAACAGCATCGAACCGCCACTTCCTTTCAATAATGGGCAGTACTACACTATCTCTACTGGCTAGTTCGCAAGAGGTAATTAACACAAACAGTAATAATCCGGCCTGCCTTAGGTGCTGAAAATGTCATTTAGAGGGCCCTGTTGGTGGGTACATGACATTTACGTGGTGTTGCCTATGCAACGGGAAAGGTAGACATGCAGTCTTGTCATACAATCACAGAGAAAAAAACAGCAGCACTCGTTCTCTGCGTTCCAGAGTAGCACACTTACATGCGCATGAATCATGATCCATTAATCAGCGAGATTTGACAGGCAAGCAAGAGGGGAAAAAAAAGTGACTGCCAACGTATGAAACGTGTTTGCAAGTAAAGCATGGATCCCCCTCCCTAGATGAAGTTCCATGACACGGCAGTTGCAAGCTTATCCATGCAAGCATGCATTGTAACGAAGTCAGCCTCGTCAAATTGGCGTGGAAATTCGACGACCGACGCAAGCCGGGACCGACGCAGCCCGCCCGGCTTGCGTCGGCGGAGTTAGGCCAGCTTTTGACCGGCCCGCGCCGGGGAACCGGAGCGGCGGAGACAACACCCGAATCCAGCGTGCCGACGACGAAACCTTCCGGTTAACGGCTCGAACGACGGTTGGGGTCGGGGTAGCTAGCTAGCTTGCCGGAGTCGGGAACGGACGGTGGACGAACGTGTTGACGCCTGACGACATGGGCGGCGGAACCCGCGGGAGACGGAGGATGGTGACGAGGAGGTCAGGTTAGATAAGCGCAAATCGCAGGCGGATCGAGGAGACTTCTTCCGGTCCAATGGATTTCCGACCGGGACTTCGCTTTCGCCCCAGATCTCACCGCAAGTAGCTAGTGCACGCTGCGGAGTTGAATGAGGAGGGTGGAATAGTGGATCCTGTCCGGTGTCCATTCTTCCTCCAGGCCGGGGACCCACCAAAGTCGAAACAAAAGCACGGCGCGGCACGGGCCGCACGGCCGTCCAGCGAATTCGCGCGGCGAGAATTCGTTTGTACGTGGAACAACCTGATCTGATTGATGACGACGGATCGTCGTGGCGGAGATGAAGGGGAACCGTTTGTTAATCCCTGTTGCTCTCAACTCTCGATTAGCAGTGGTTCCGTAGGAGAATTCGTTTGTCTGCTCCGACCGACGATGACGCGTCGACGTTGCGCGGACGGACGGGAACCTGAAAGTCTGAAACCGAAGAGGAGGAAGCGCGGCGGCGGTCGCTGTTGGCGAGTGGCGAGTGGCGAGTCGGACGTGACGCTGCGGCGTGCGGACCACCGCAACCGCCCGTCCCGCGCTGGTCTTTTCCTGGTGCCTGTGCTGTTGGATGGTGGTCCGCGGCCTCCCCCGTTCCCAACCCACCTCTGGGCCATGTTGGTTGGAGGGGGTCAAAAATTTTGATGAGAGAGAAATGAAGCTTTGACCACTAATTAGTAGTATTAAATAAAGTCTAATTACAAAATTACCTCCACAACTGTGGTACTGTAGCAGGTGCTCTAGCTAATGAGGCATTTGACCGTACGATCAGAGGATGATTGAGCGCAGTTACTGTAGCATCACTGTAGCCAATCATGATGAAACTTGGCTCATTAGATTCGTCTCGAAAAGTTACACCCATTCCTAAAAAGGTTTTACAAATAAACTTCGTTTAGTACTTCATGCATGCATTCGTCTTTTTGTGCAAAAATTTTCGTTGTTTTATCCAAACACGGCCCTGCACTGTGATCTGCTGCTTCTGCCTGGTGGTGGTGGAGTGGTGATGCTGCTGGCGCATGCATGCCGGGCCGTCTCGATCGAGCCGTGCGGTCCGGGGCGGGATCACAATTCCCGAAAAAAAATCTCGCATGCATAATGTACTAAATGAAGTCTATTTGCAAATTTTTTTTAGAAATGGGTGTAACTTTTCGCGACGAATCTAATGACGGTAATTAATTGATGATTTGCTATAGTGATGCTACAGTAACTATCCTTTAATCGCGCGGTCAAATGCCTTATTAGATTCTTCAAGGTCACTAGCGCGGGGCTTCTGAAGTTGGTTTTGTAAACAGGCTTTGTTTGACACCGTAATTAGCGGCCAAAAATTACTGTTCATAGCATGCACTGGCATGCCAAACAAGGCCTAGGATGGACAAGTTCAATGCGACCCTGACCAGGCCGGCGCGACATGTCCGGTCGCCGGCCATGTGCCCCTCCATCTACGACGGGTCAGTCAGATTCAGATCAGGGGCTCAGGGCGCTGTGCTCTCCCCATCGCCCGGTCGGTCGGTCCCCATCCACGGCCTGGAGCAACAGTACCAGCACAAGACGAGTTCCTTCAGTCCTCCTCTGTGCACAAGTTGTGCGAGGCTGCGAGCTGATGAATTGTTGAATCTCTCGACAGTCTTGTGGATATTTTTTTTGAAGTAAAAGTCTTGTGGATATGGATGGGAGAAAAGGAGAAGGCTAAACCTAAACTGATATGCGAAGAACAGGATTTGACTTCTGGGCTCTGATACTTTTCAGAAGAAAGTAGGATGTTCCAGGAATAAGCGGCTGGAGTGAGTAAATGGAGAATAACCGGCATATTCCAAACTCTTATTTTAAGGCAAAAGCAATCTGAACCTGCAAAAAGATTTAACGGCAGCCCCGGCCGGTGCCTCACGTCCGCATCAGAGGATCTCCGACAGCGATTATTCTAAATCGAGATTTGACATGTGCCGAACCGACTCGTCCTTTGAAATTTCAGTTGCCCCTAGCTACATTTTGCTGACTTCGTACATATCTACGTACACTGACCTAAACTTGCGTGTTTGTTTTGATTTCACGTTGAGAAAAAAGCACAAGGAACTCCTATTAAATTCTGCACTAACCGATCAAGTCTTGGAGATGCAGACAACCAGTGCAGCACCGAACGTTGTTAGGCAGGCAACATTTATCTGTACCATTAGGAGTTCAGAGCGGATATTTCGAATCAATCAGATAAGCAATAAAAACAACTCGAAAACGCAGCAGATTCTCAATCATGACAAACTACTACCTTGTGAAACATAACTTTGAGTCTTTTTGAGGGAGGAAGAAAATTAGGCGTTCTCCAACGCCTCCCCCCAAACCCCCCTCCCCCCTGTGTGGGGGGAGCTTTAGAGGGGAGGGTGCCTCCAACGGCACCCCCTAAAGCTCTCCCTACGTAGGGGTGGAGTTGAATCTCCCCCCACGTATAGGGGGAGATTACAACTCCCTCTATACTCTAATCACGTCATTTGTTTATGGTAAAAAATTTATTTGAATTTCGTAACTTGATAACAATATGTATTATAGTAGTACAAATACAGTACTATTTTTTTCAGAATTTAAAAATGATAAATAAATAGTTAAAGAGTGAGGTATAGTGTATAGGGGGAATGGATATGAGGCTTTCTCCAACCATTCCCCCCATCCAACTCCCCCCAAACGTACTATTTACTATATTTTACTACCTCCCTCCAAAAGATTCCTCCCCCTATAACTCCTTCTCTCCAACCATTCCCCCCATATCTATTCCCTCTATATACTATCACTCATTAACTAACTATTTATTTATCGTTTTTGAATTTTAAAAAAATCATACAATATTTGTACTGTCATAATACGCATTATCATCATATTACGGAGCTCAAATGAGATTAATATCATGAAGAAACAGTGTGATTAGAGATATAAGGGGAGTTGAAACTCACTCTATATATGGAGGGAGTTTCAACTCCCCCCGTATACAGGGGGAGCTATGGGGGGAGCCGTTGGACGGCTCGCTCCCCCCAAAGCCCCCCTACGTAGGGTGGGGGGCCTTATACGGTGCCCCGTTGGAGAACGCCTGAGGGGAATGGTTGGAGAGAAAGAGTTATATGGGGAGGTATCTTTTGGAGGAAGGTAGTAAAATATAGTAAATAGTATGTTTGGGGGGAGTTGAATGGGGGGAATGGTTGGAGAAAGCCTTATAGTTGAAGGGAAAGAAATTTTATTTTTTGAAACTATTTTTTTATTCAGAAGGGAAAGAAATGTTGCATTACTTAAATCAGCGAAAAGGAAAAAAGAATATGAAAAGAAAAAAAAGAAAAAAGAATATGAAAAGAACGAAAACCAACTTCTTCACAGGCCTTTATTAGAAGACTCACACGCCAGCCCAACTTAACGCAGCCCTATGGCTATGACTTCTACCGGCCCAAATGCAACCTGGCCCAGCCTACGCATCTCGTCCATCTCTCAGCTCCCCCGCTCCGCTCCCAGCATTGGATCCCCTCTGCTCTTCTGCTCGCAACGCAGTGGCTCGGCCGCGGAGGCAGACAGAAACCTCCAGACTCGGGGCGCCAGCACGCTCCCGCAGTAGCCGAGAGCGTGGGAGTGGGAGGCGCGGAGCAGTCGCCGCCGGCGGAGGCCAGCGCTGTCGGAGATGAAGGAGAGGAGCGGCTCGAGGGCGGCGGTGGATGAGCGCTACGCGCAGTGGAAGTCGCTCATCCCGGTGCTCTACGACTGGTTCGCCAACCACAACCTCGTCTGGCCGTCGCTCTCCTGCCGGTAACATCCTCTGCACACCGCACTCCATCTTCCTTCCTACTCGCTGTTCTCGGTTGTTTCATGCCCGTAGCCGTCGTTTCCGTGGAGATTCCTGCCGGATTAGGGTTTTGAGGGGTTGGTCGTTCGGCTTTAGCGTCTAGGGTTTTGGTCCGGGGCTGTGCTTGCGGTGGCTCAAGATCTGTCGCGTGGTTGGTGCGTTGGTGGGAATAGCGTGGGGAATGGTGGGCCTGGATGCTGGGTTAGTAGTGTTTTGCGATGCTAGGGTTTATGAGCGGGTGTTTTTTTTTGTGGGTTATTACTGTTTGGGTTGGGGGCTAAGAGCTTGTGTGTTCATGTAATTCCTGCAGCAGTGACTTAAGTACCTGTTTGGGCAGGAAGCGATGTGGATCCAATTTCAGTTCAAATTGAATTAACTCTTGAAAATAATAGGATTATGGTTTGGTGGCTAGTGGGCTGGTGCACGTTTGTTGTCTTGATGATTACTTACTAATTTCGTTGGGAAAATGGTTACTATTGATCAGAGCATGAGCATGAACATGATGGTGGTGAAATGCAATTGTGCATCAGAGTTTTGACACATTCTGTTATCTCGCCAGATGTTTTGAAGCTAAAGATAAATATTCGCAGATTGATTGCTTTCTGTTTATTAAGTTGCTTCAATGCTTGGATCCTTCCACTTATGTGCTGGTCTTTTGTTGGACAGGTGGGGCCCGCAATTTGAGAAAGCTACCTACAAGAATCGCCAGCGCCTTTACCTATCTGAGCAGGCAAGCGCATCTGCGAGCACATATTGTTTTAGCTCTTTCAAAATGTTATGAAGCTGAAGCTAATTGTGAAATTTCAAGATGCAAATCCAGCCGATGCTTATGTTTTAGTTAGTTAATGAGTACATACATTTTCTTTATCGTAGCTAACTATAGGAGTTTTTCTTTATCGGAGCTAACTATAGGAGTTGCTTGTCATGATATGGTTTCAGACGGATGGGAGTGTGCCTAATACTCTGGTTATTGCAAACTGTGAAGTTGTCAAACCAAGGGTTGCAGCTGCTGAACATATCTCACAGGTTAGTTACTGTTTGTTGCATTGATTACAGTTCTGTTCTGTTGGAAGCAGAAGTGCATGAGTTTTCAGCCGTTTGTCTTGTGGCATGTACCTGACCTTTGATGTCAATTTTGTCTCATCTTAGCATAATCAGAAAATTAGACTCTTGCTGATCAGAGTATGTTAACCATTTTACTCCTTCAAGCTCTCAATGAACAAATGCTGCATGTCAGGAAGCAATATGTTGCTTGGTTACAGAAGAACCAATGTTGTTCAACCTCTCTAAGCTTTTAAACCCCCATCCTGAATAACTACAACCTTCTGTCTACTCCATCTTCCTCATCAGAAGCCTTCACATACTGTTGCAGTCCTCCAGTTAATTCCACATTGAGAAACAATGTAATGCTGTAATGGTAGTGTTGGCCCGATCTTCCAATAGGTAGGATAAATTTGATTGGTAGAGACGAGACTTCATGTTGATGATCTGGCTCCAGTGAGAACTGATCCAAATCCTGCAAAACACAGCTCAGTTGGTTATCAACCATGCCAAAGCAAGCCTTGCTGACAAGGCTATTCTTGCCAGCGAGTAGAAAAATATGGGCAAGAATGTAAAAAACACAATCTTAAATTGCAAATTAAGCTTGATGGATATAAAGTTCAAAGTCATAATGCAGTTGGTCTAATCATCAAAAAATGAGGAGAGCAAGAACATGGGCCCAGATTCACAGCTATTGGGCTAATAAAACATGTGAATTACCGGCATTAGTTAGTAACAAGTTCTCATGTATTTCATTTGACAATTGTAGGAACGTGCTCAAATTATTTTTAACCTGAGTGGCCATATCTAGAGGTGGTGTGTTCAAATTACAACACTCCTGATGGGGTCATTTTTCATTTTTATTTGCATGACAATAATCATTCAGCATAGTTGAGCTCCTGAGGCATTACACCTGTGTTACCGCGACACGGGTGCGGGAATCGGAGTCCGACACGGGTGCGGGTGTCGGATTTGGCAAGACCAGAAAATAAGGATTCGGGGATTCGTCTAATATATATTTTTAAAATTGTAAAATAGCATTTTTAGCACTCAGTTGTTGAGTACAATACCAGCATAAACCTAAAACACATGTTTACATGGCCACAGAAGATCCGACTAGGTGCTTTACCCAAGAAAAAGGCCCACCACTTGTAGCAAAAGCTGTACACCAGCCGTAAGCAGTGCAAAAAGTATTGACAAGTACAGAACCAGCAGTCAGAAAAACAATTTCTCTCTTCTCCCACAGGTTCCCAGGCCAATCCCATGCTCTACTATTCGTGTTCTTTCTCTCTGCTCACTCTCTCAGCTGGTTCGCTCCCAGCCCTGGCAGGACTTCTTTAAACGAGTCTGATGCGTGTCCAGCCGCGTCAGACGTGAGTCGACACCGCGATACGCGTCGACGCGGCAAAATTTTTTTGGATACGCGTGTCCCGGTAACACAGCATTACACAATTCGGAAGTGGGAGCGGTTATTTTTACTAGTAAAAATTGCCTGGGGTGACCATACAAATATTTTGGTACAGATAATCTGAGGCCATGAACTGGTAGTGTGACGCTGGTGTCTCCAAAATGTCCATGGTGTTAAATTGATCCTTCAACAGGACCTAGGGGTTTCTGGTTCTATTTTTGTTCGGTTACAATGGTGCTCAGCAGATTTACATTCCTTTTGCAGTTCAATGAGGAAGCACGATCGCCTTTTGTGAAGAAGTATAAGACTATAGTTCATCCTGGTGAGGTAAGAGTCATGTTCTATTGAATTTGGCTGTTTTGTGTTTTACACTCCTTGTTACCTGTTGCTCTTGCTCACCTTCAATGTGGCTGTTTTGTATTGGCTTTTCGGCCTTGTTGCTCAGTTTGCTTTCCTATCTGAAGTGTAGTGGCATGATGATTTTCTTAATTTGTTGAACCGCATGGCTGATGCATTATCTCTGCCCTTATCATTCAAACAGGTTAACAGAATCAGGGAGCTTCCACAGAACAGTAAGATCATAGCCACTCACACCGACAGTCCAGATGTACGTCCAGCCCTTTATATTACTGTTTAATTATTTTGATGGAACCAATATCTCTATAACTATTCCAGTGAGGCAGTGTTAGATTTATGGGTGTCAGCCTTTTTTTCATTGTCATTCAGGTACTTATTTGGGATGTTGAAGCCCAACCAAATAGACATGCTGTCCTAGGAGCAACTGAATCTCGCCCTGATCTGGTACCATTGTTTGTTTAGTTCAATGTGCCAGATATACTCATTCTTTCTGGCACATGGCTTACTGGCATCAACTGTTTGTCAGATATTAACAGGACATCAGGAAAATGCTGAATTCGCGCTTGCCATGTGTCCAGCAGAACCATATGTACTATCAGGAGGTTACATTTCCATCTTGTTGTATGCTTGCTTATTGCTGCCCCTTCTCTTTTTGGAATCAACTGTTTATCCTGTTTCTTTCAACATCTCGAGCGTGCGCCAATGTTCTTAAGGTGTAGGCGACGCCAAGGCGTCAAGGCGCTCAGGGAGGCCAAGGCGTCGCCGACGCCCAGCTAGAAGAGAGGAAGAGCAAGGGGAAGGAGCGACCGGGAGATGAAAGGAGGAGCAAGAAGGTTACCAGAACTAGCAGACGACGACCTCCGCCTTCCTCATCCTCAACGGCACCGGCGCCGGCGAGATCTGGCCCCCAAGAAACTGGGGAGGTGCGAGGACTTGAAGGGGGAGCGGCTGCGGTGCTCCATTTGAGCAGCTGGAGGGGACGCCGGGGTTCATTGCTGCACGGGTCTGCTACGGCTGCAGTCGATGTGCAGGAGAGCGCCGGCGGAAGGGAGGAGAGGCATGCGGGGCGGAAGGGAGGAGCGGCGGCACTGCTGCGAGGGAGGAAGAGAAGAGCGGCGCTGCTGCGAGGGAGGAAGAGAGGAGCGGCGCTGCTGCGAGGAAGAAGCGGCGGCAGTTTTGGACGTAGGGTTACGGGGAGGATGGGGTAAACACAGATAAGGTGGTCATGGGCTTGTTAGTGGGCTGGGCCTTACCTTCTCCTTGCCCTTTTCTCCCTTTTCTTTTTCTTTTCTCATTTGTTTTCCCTGACTATGGCGTCGCCTAGGCGAGGTGAGGCGTCGCCTAGGCGTTGTGGCGGGGGTAGAGCGCCACAGCTCGCCTCAACGCCTTAAGAACATTGGCGTGCGCGCCGTAACTTTCAACAACTTTTGCTGAATGAAAATGAAAATGTTCCCTTGTTGCATTGACAAGTGTCCTTAGCGATGTGTACCCTTCTTAACAAGTAACCATATTGTACTACCTGTTGCATTTGGTTACTGTCTAGTTAATCTTGTGCCCTAGGGTTTACATCTCAAGCCAATTTATGCCAACATCTGAGCAGCATCATTTTAACTCTGATCAACAATATCCTTGGCAATCTCTCTCCCACACTCCCTCCCTGTGTCCCATTTTTGGCAGACTATGCACAATTGTGTCACTTGGACATCGGTATCCTTGGTAACTAGTGCATGCAAGTATGGACAGGTTCAGTCCTGATTTAGCTCGGAGAGAGATGCCGTGGCAACTTTAAGACATGGAAAAGAAGTTGGAATGAAACCTAGTCACCATTACACCTTGTAATTCCATTTCCAAGCTGAAGAGTCATAGACCCTAGGGAAAGAGCAGTTTTTTAAACTTTTTTTTGAGTATAGTGCTTTGATAAGTGGTGGTCTATGTTTTTGTTCAAATACAATTTTTAGGAAAGGACAAATCTGTTGTCTTGTGGAGCATCCAAGACCACATATCTGCTCTTGGGGATTCCTCATCTTCTCCTGGAGCATCTGGCAGCAAGCAGTCTGGCAAAACTGCGAATGAAAAGGAGAGTCCCAAAGTTGATCCTCGGGGTATATTCCATGGACATGACAGCACTGTTGAAGATGTTCAGTTCTGCCCTTCCAGGTAAATAGCATTCTCTTTTTTTTTTTTGTCTGCCTAGGCTACAGTCCCGATCTCGCGATGTTGGATCACGAGTAAGATAACTAGCTGAAAGTGGCCAAGATAACTAGTGCAACTTGGCAGATTATTTCAAATCTAACCACTCTCATTACGGCAACCTGAATCATGAATTTGCCCAACTGCACTCTCAAGGAATCAACCAACACAAACTGCTATCAAACGAAGCAGGAGCACCATTGGGAGCCACAAAAGCAAAAGGAGTAGTGATCACTCTGAAATTGTTTGCACACATAGGAGCAAAGAGGTTCGAAATAGATTATCATTAGTCTCAAAATAGCTTATATGCAAGGGGTATTTATACTAGGAATAACCCCTTCTAGTGGGGTGTAAAAGGGACTTTCAGTCTATGAAGATAAGCTAACTCAATGATCACCTCTAAGTAATGACATTCTATTTTGTTATGTCTGAAAGTAGGCTAAATAAGCTTTCCAATCACATGATTGTGCATCCTGAAATGTCATAGGTTTGTTTTCGCATGCATGGGAAGTTGAAGCACTTGTAAACCTTTGTCTTCATGTAGCCCTTTCTCAGCTTGGGCAGCGTCCATGTTGTCCACCACATAATGTGTCTTGTCCTCCACATAAACCTTCATAGCTTGAGAATCTTCATCTTCTCACAGTAAACCTAAGCAACACAAATTAGAACATTGAGGTAGTATAAAATCCTTTAATATTTTAGAGTGAAGTTCAGCAGAAAGTGAAGTCACCCGTTGCTGTAGCTTGTTTGCTTGGCGTCATGTGGTTTGTCTATATTTCACTTGTTCACTTGGATGGTTTACTTTGTATGTTGCGGCTTTGTCTTGGCTTTACTTAGCTGGTACTCCCTCGTCACTTTGTTGGATTACCTGACTACCTGAGTTGGTATGGGGTTGGTTGGGATGGATGCAATTATGCAAAACGTCTCTACTTTTTTAACGTTATTGTTGATTGTGAATTAATTGCAGCTGTCTCTGAGCATCTGTGTCGACTTATGCCTTATTTTCATTTTTGTTTATATTAATACATGTCTCTGTTATTTCCCTTTTGGGATGAAGTGCACAGGAATTCTGTAGTGTGGGTGATGATGCTTGTCTTATTCTCTGGGATGCCCGGACTGGTACTAGCCCTGCTGTTAAGGTAACACACTCCTCTTATCTCAATTGTCTCAATTTTGTTTCTGGCAGAAGTTTGAGTGCATGAATGCAATACTCATGTTTTGTAATAACATAGCTCAACTTGAAAAGAGGCGACGTAATGTTGTTTATTAATGAGACCAGGGGGTTTAGTATGGTCAGCTACATCACATTGAATGATTTAGTTAGTCAAATAGGCATGGCATATTTTACTTGCATGGTACTTCTGTTTCTGGTTCTGTTTCCTCGAGTAGCTGTGCATTTTCAATTACCTGGCGAACTCAAAATTCCTTGAAAAGTTGGATCTGTGACTCTGATTTAACGAGTCCAGAAAAAAAAAACTCGAGCCATTGGGAAGGTAAGGTTGAGAAAAGGTACCGAAGGCTGGATCACGCTGAGTTGGCGGCCCCACAGGTGGGGATCTACCGCTGTAACACCATTGAGTCCAAACGGTTCAGTTTCACTCACGCTGAGTGGACCGCACACTCCCACTAAGCTGCTTACACTTTCGTCCTCACTTTACGTATAAGGGTTAACCTGGGTTGGTGGCATGGACTCTAGAAGCCTTATATGTTGGTGTAACTTACCCTCAAAACTTGCAAGGGGGGAGTACCGCCACCCCTCAACAATAAAAGGCTGTAATTCAAATTGGGCCATGATGTCACAACCACAGCGCTGTCCACACATTCTCAATTCAACGAGTCCATTCGATAAGATTTTTCTCAGGTGTTTTTTTTCCTTAATCTTATTCCAAATAGGGTGACTTCGCAGGGGTGAAGCTAGCTCCATACTTACCGTGGTGCGCCCCCTTAAGGAGCATGCAAAAAATTGTAACTATAAATGGTGAATATGAGCCTAGCTAGTATAGAAAATTTTCTTACCCTGGTGCAAGGGCACCAGGCAAACTGATTGCAGTGTTGCCCCTGTGACATTGTATTTTTTTTATACCTCGCGCCTTTTAATTTTATTTCTCAACACAGAATGATCAAATTCAGTAAGATGTTGAAACTTCTTCATTCTTGATTTCCAGGTTGAGAAAGCTCACAGTGGGGATGTTCATTGTGTGGATTGGAATCCGCTTGATGTTAACTATATCTTAACTGGGTATGATGGCATTACGGCTTAGTCCCTCATCATGTGGAAGATGGGTCCCATCTTCCTTCATCGGTTTTTACATATTTGAGTAGTGAGAATTTCAATTGATATTTCAGTTCTGCTGATAACTCTGTCCGTATGTGGGATCGTCGCAATCTGGGTTCTGGAGGAGCTGGTTCTCCGATTCACAAATTTGAGGGCCATAAAGCTGCTGTTCTTTGTGTCCAGGCATGTCAAGATAATATGTTTGTTATTATTTTCATTTAATGCAGATATGGTTATTTATTACATTGTTTTTTAATGCTTTTTGGACATAATTCAAACCTTTTGTGTTCCAGTGGTCACCTGACAGAGCATCTGTTTTCGGAAGTTCTGCGGAAGATGGTTTCTTAAATGTGTGGGATCATGAGAAGGTAACCAATCATGCACTTAACCATTTTGTTCCTTCTGACAATCCTGCACAATGATTTGTGAAGGCTGAAGAGTGATGGGATTCAGTTCCTTTATTGTTTTCTCATGTACTTTTCTCGCCTGAATATTATTTTTTTCCTTTTGCCATGACAGGTTGGGAAGAAAAAAAATTCTAATGTACCAGCTGGGCTTTTCTTTCAACATGCTGGTCACAGGTACGATGCTGTTGGGGGAAAGCTCCCTGAACAAATAGGGACCACCGGAGCCTGAAAGGGACTTCCAGGGTTTGCGACAAAATTAGTGCATCAATCAATCACTATTCCATTAGGGAGCGATATGCCCTCAAACGTTTTTACTGCTCTTACATGCTGGAGGGTGGTGTATTTAAAGCTCATATCTAGACCCTTCTGTTCAGTTGCAAGCTTGCTCTAGGATATTCTATGCCTTTCTTCTGCTTGTGCAAGGGCGCTACAGAATATTTACAATCGCTGTGCCCATGTGTCATTGTGTCATTATAGAAGTGTAGAGAGGATCTCCTTATTCCTTCCTGTCTTCTGGGCTAGCTTTCATCTTTTGTCTTTCATAGCTTGGAAGTACCCTAGTACAATTTTGTCTCTAGTCCTGTTAGGCTTTGCTTTTATGTTACCACCAAATGCTCCACCTTCCGGGAGCCACTCCCAGGGTCCCTGGAAGACTCATGCTTTGAGCCTCTGTTGGATCTTGCTTTCAGTCTCATCTTGAAAGGGTAGCCCCCCCCCCCCCCCCCCCCACCCAAAAAAAAAACTTGACATAGTGGTTTGGTTATGGCTTCTATGTACAGCCTCCTCCCGGTAGCGAGTTGAGTAGTAATCTGTTTTGGCACCCTATGAAAGCAATAAATGTTAGTATCTTCATACGAAATCAACACAGAAATGGACCCATGTTTTCTAGCCTGGGGACTAGGGTATCCAGTATCTTTCCCTACGCATACATTTCTCTTTATATGAAACATCCTTTCAGCACATGTGACACAAAACACTAAAAACAACCCTTTATTTTTCTTTAAGTGGTTCCATTATAACCATGAATTTTATATTGCATATTTTGGCAGGGATAAGATTGTAGACTTCCACTGGAATTCGTCGGATCCTTGGACAATCGTCAGTGTCTCAGATGATGGTGAGAGCACCGGTGGAGGTGGAACACTGCAGGTACTGGTCTTTCTTGTGATTTTGCAAACGGTTGTGAATTGACAAGACAAAAGTGAGCTGTGTTTTCACTTACAATTGGAGCTACTAAACCTATATGTTTCCCTTGTCCTTTATTCCATATGGATTCTGTTCTGTTCTTACAATTTTATTTGTTCAGATATGGCGCATGAGTGATTTGATCTACCGCCCAGAGGAGGAAGTTCTCCAAGAACTGGAGAATTTCAAGGCTCACTTGGCCAGCTGCACTCCGAGGAACTGAAATCCTGTGATTATCTGTGGAATCCAATCCAGTGCAAACTCCGAGTAGGTGTTCTAGTTTCCTAGCCATTAACAATGGCTTCAGTTGACATTGTTATTGTTATTGTTCTCTGATTCTGATGCTCCAAGACCCGTGACTTGTGAGCTTGTATTAAGCTTGTTGTGTGACTAAACTGAGTATGTCTGCGAACGTATCAGAGCTGGATATCTCCGTAGTATGTAGGCCGACTATTCGGGTATTGCTGGATATTGTTGACAGTTATTCTGAATTGTTCTATTAGACCTAGTGAGATTGCGAAGTGTGCAAGTGGAAGTCTTAAATTTGCTCACAACTTACCTCCCGCGTGGAGCCAGGCCCGTTTATTATGTTTATGTATCTCATTTGTATCTAGAAATATATGAGTAAGCATGCTGAGTCGAGGAACATATAGAAAAGTTAAACCTATAGGCTATAGGTCAGTTTGCGTGTAACCGAGTCGAGGGACATTTACCTAACTTCGCGTGTATAAAAGCTTATAAAAGCCTAAAAGGGCTATTAACCTTTGTGTAAGCGGACAATCCAACGCTAGGATTGAAACCAGAATACATGGGTATTACATAGGCTGTAGGTCAGTTTTGATTGAAACCAGAATCCAACTTCATGTAGTCTTGTTCACGTATTAGTAATGGCCCGCATCCATTCGTTGGCATGTCGTTATCTGTTATCATCCATTCGTTGGCATGTCGTTATCTGTTATCGAAGTCCTACTGTTGTTAAGTTGTTTGCGTGCACTTGACTATCTGAGCTTGGCCTTGTTTGGTTTGCAGTAGCACATCTAGCACTAGATGAGAATCTTATATGCATAGAGTATTAAATAAAGTTTATTTGCAAAATATTTTCACAGATGGATGAAACTGTGCGCGATGAATATAATGAGTCTAATTAATTTATGATTTGTTATAGTAATACTACAGTAACTATACTTTAATCATGCGGTCAAAGATCTCATTAGATTCGTCTCGCGAAGTAGCGCAGGGGTTGTGGAGTTAGTTTTGTAAATTGTCTTTACTTAATACCATTAATTGATGGTCAAAATTTACTACAGTAACCTAGCGCTACTAAACTAAACAAGCCAAGCCCTTGTAGCTGTGTTACAGGGATTGCATGAGCGCACGCTCTTTAGAGTACAGCTCCGCTCAACTGCGCCGGAATTCCAGAAAAAACCTTTCACAAACTACTTAGACGATGGGTACGGCGTTGATGCGCATCATTCCCAGGTCATCGTCCTCTTTATTTCGAGCATGGTCGGTCGTCAATCAAAATTAGGGAAAAAAAACTGTGCGTTTGGACGGATCTTGATTCGAATCTATTATATTAATAAGGGAGTTTTAAAAGAGACTACCACCTTCACCACATTCGTCAGGAGGATTTAGAAATTTCCACGTTAATTTAAAAAGGGAAGAATTTATACTATCGGATTTTATGAAGATCTAACTGTCTAAACTAATCCAAAGCACAAACGAATAAATATATAAATTTGAAACTAAGAAATTAGGAAGAAAAATAGCTTTTGGTAAAATACCACCAAATAAAGTATTAGGGTATGTTTGTTGGGGGTTTCTCCAACAGTTTTTTAAGTTACACCAAATACATTAAAATAAAACAGCCTCACCAAGAAGCCTAAATGAAATTCCTGGAACGGCTTACAATAGAGAGAGGGAAAAAATAGCTTCATCATCTTCTCCTTCTCCTTAAGTTCTAAAGTATTCTCAAAATTACCAAATTACCACTAAGAAGCTACTTTGACAAAATAATACCTAGAGTGTTGCATTATATTCCGTACTCAATGATGATATAGTTTGATTTCTCATTGTATCTCTTATCGAATTATTATTATTTAGTCTATATTATTTCATATATCAAACATTATATAGAACTTAATTTGTAGAACCATGATAAACATGTCAAGTTAGAGATGATCTGATAGAGGTAAAGTGCTTAATATGCTGTCAAAAGTTTAAATCAATTATTTAACCATCTTAATGACTTCAAATGAAAAAACTCAAAACTACAAAGTCGTAGCATTACTGTAGCGATTTAGCGTCTAGGTACGGTCTGATTAGGTTCATTAGATTTGTCTCGCGATTTACAGGCAAACTATGCAATGCGTTTTTTATTTCGTCTAGATTTAAATCTCCATGCAGGTGCCGAGAAAAAAAATTGGAACTTTGAATTTGGGAACTAAACACGGAGCAAGTGTCCATCGCTAGAAGATGGACATGTGCGTATGCTGATGGGAGCACGTATCTTGCCGGGGCTAGTCACCTGTCAGCAGCGTTTTTTATTTTAATTTAAAAAAAAGCTCTGGGTAGGTTTGACCAGCCTCTGGTTCTGATCGATCCGAAGCAAGAACACGGGAACAGGTGGCAGCACGTGACGCATCGTGCCACGCTGACACACAACTGTACTGATGATTGATGAACTAGGTGGGCTGATGGACGGCTAGTCGGCTAACTCCCCGTGGTTTGCTCATTAACCTGTCAAAGCCATGGTTTGCTCAGTCCACCCTTGATCGATCGATGCCACGTTTGGACTTGCTGGTCACTTCTAGCTTGCTGCGCGCCAAGACAGTGAAGCGAAAGGCCTTCAGTTTCATGTCTCATTGTTCGTTCAGTTCTGTATATAACCATTCCTCTGTTTATTTAGAACATGGAACCACGAATCGAGCCATGTATCATCGATCAGGCGCTGCCATAAAAACAAGACCGGAATTGCTACCCGAATTGATCTTCAAGGCAAGCTCGGCTCGATCGACAACATCACTCCGATAAAATACTGGATACTTCTGGCAGCCAGACAGCGCCAGTATCTCCTCATGATGGAACGCAGCCGCCGACGCGCAGCGGCCCCGTGCTCGCATTGATTCGACCAGGCTCCCATGGGTTTCGGGATCTCCAACCTGGCACGGGCACCGTGGATGGTCGGCTGCCGCCTACCGGCCGGCGCACGAGGAGAGGCGGCACTCCATCCAGTGAGAGCGCGGTTTCCCCCTCCCGGCAAGCATTCTCCGCTTCTCCCCCAGCACCGTCCGTCCCCCGGCCACCGATCCGAGCGCCGCGTGCCCCCCTCTCCCTCCCCACGGCTCCTCGTATAAGAGGCCCGCGCCCCTGCCGTTGCCAACACCGAGCACGAGCAGCATATCCGACCCACACCCTGCGAGCTCTAGAGGCCAGGCCACTGCAGATTGCACTCTCCCCTCCCCTCGTCTTGCGCGCGGGCAACCTGCTTCGTTACGGGCTGGTTCGTCGATGGACGGCGGCGCGGACGCGTTCGCGGCGGCGGCTAACCCGTGGTCGCTGGTCCGCGGCTACTTCTCCCCGGCGACGCTCTTCCTCCTGCTCAACATGGTCATCGGCACCATCGCGCTCACCTCCCGCTCCCGCCGCCACTACCTAGACGAAGACCACCACTACCAGCACCAGCAGCACTGCGGTGATCGGCATCAGCACGCTCCTCCGGCGCCGCTCGCGCGCACGTCGTCGGTCATGGAGCGGCTGCGCTCCCTGGGCCTCTACCGCTTCCGCTCCGGCGACTTCCCGCCCGAGTACAACCACCACCTCTCCGGGGGGGCAGACGACGACAGCACCAGCGGCGGCGCGCGGGAGGCGCAGGCCCAGTACGCCAGGAGCCGGTCCGAGCCTGCCGCGAGGCCGCCGGCGGCGGCTCGCCGGGCCACAAATAATAAGAACGAGGAGGCGGAGGCGGTGGTCGGGGCGGCGAAGACGAAGTCGAGGTCGGAGGTGAAGAGGCTGGAGCGCGCCCCCGCACCGGCGCAGACCCAGGTGCGCCGCGCGCCGAGGGCCCCGGCGCGGCGAGCCCCGCTGGTGGTGCGCGAGGAGGAGGATGCCGCCGCGGCGGTGAGCGTGGACGCGCGCGCCGACGACTTCATCAACAAGTTCCGGCAGCAGCTGCAGCTGCAGCGGCTCAACTCGCTGCTCAACTGTTCCAAAAAAAAAAAAAAAACTCGCTGCTCAACTACAAGGAGATGCTCAACCGCGGCTTGTAGGGTCGTACAGCTACAAGCTAGTGTTCATTCGCTGTCGAGTCTGCGTGGTGCAATGCAACGTAGGTGGGGGTGTTTATTCGTGAAAAAGTTCCAGTTTGGCTACTGTAGCATATTTTTTGTTGTTATTTAACAATTAATATTTAATTATGAATTAATTAGTGTAATTAGATTCATCTCGTAGGAATCAATTAGAGTATATAATTAGTTATTTTTTCAACTGCATTTAATGCTCCATGTATGTGTCCAAAAATTCGATGTTACAGATACTACACAAACTTTTTTGGGAACTAAATGTCTATACATACCTACAAGTGGAATGTACGGCTGTTTCTTTTTTTAATTTTACAACCACCGCCGATGTTCTCGTCGTAGGGCTGGTTTGGTTCACGGACTTTTTTAAAGTCCCTCTTTTTAGTATTTAGAAGTATTAAATTGCAATACGAATCTAATGAGGTATATTAATATATGATTAGCGGATGGTTACTGTAGCATTACTGTAGCAAATTATGAATTAATTAGGCTCATTAGATTCGTCTCGCGAATTAGCACTCAGCTGTCAAAAAATATTTATAAACAGGTTTTATTTAATACTATAAAATAGTAAGAATCCTTTTGATATGATAGGTACTTATGAAAAAAATTTGGAACCAAACAGGGCCGTAGTCTCATGTTTGCTGCGTCCAACTTGATCCATCTCTGTAGTTGAACTAGAACTAGTTTGTCGTCCCTCTCTAATTCAACATCGCAGAACGTGGAGAGAGCGCAGGAAGAAAGTACTCATCTGCCACAGTTCAGAACATGATGTTCAAGGAGGAAATAAAGGCGCAGATTGTCTTCGCCCTGGTAACCTCTGATTATGGATTTCAGATATGCTTCTGCCAGGAAAAACGTTGTGAAAGCTCGTATTCTCTCTTCGCTGCAAGAAAAGAGAGAGATTCGGATGCCACAATGCCTCGCGACCGCAAAGCATTCCTTAAATTAATGCAAACGCAGATCAGCGGATGCTTGTCTGCAGCCAAAAGAATCCACGCTTTAATATTTCGAATAGTTGCTACTATGTCAAAGAAAAAACATTTCGAAAAGTGAAAGCAAAGACAACCTGAGCCACCGAGGATTCGTCACTTCTGACTTCTGAGCCCATAAAGGGAATGAGGCCCAGAACGGATGGGAGACATTGGCTGTTTGTGGAGTGTCCATTTCACCATTTGGGTCCAAGGCCCTATCCATTCCGGGGGTCTCTTTCCCTTTCTTTTCTCGTGTCCAGTACTAGCTCCCAAGTCCCCCTCAGGAGCTTGTCACGGTCCCTCGCCGTTGTCTGGAATCGGCTTCTTCGTCGGTTCATGCCTTTTACTTTGCCTCTCCTCTTAAACAAACAAATCTAGTTCTCTCCTGTCATTTTCTCTGAAATCTCCACCTGGATTTTGGTCACCATTATATTATCACCATAGTTGATATATATATAAGACAAATGTACCAAGATCTAAATCATGGCAAAGGGACGAAAGGACGGATTAGGCCAAGATCCTCTCGGACACATCAACCGCTTTCAATTTTAACACGATCGTGCATAGCACACCCCAACACACAGATCAAGCAGCCTTGCTGTAAAATATGGCCGGCAGCAAAGCTAAAGTTGCGGCTCTCGTGGATTGCCCAACCGAGAAAAGAATCGGGCTGTCGTCAGTGTTGTGGAACCTTTGGAACCAGGCAACCGGCAATCCCCAAAAGCTAGCCGCTCGCCAATCGGACCAATCAAATCGCTGCTGTACCATTCGTGTGCTCGACTGATCGGCCCCGACGGGCGACGGTGTGATCCGCGTGCCCTTGCGGCCTGGCGATGGCAGAATGGCAAGCTCCCCGGGCATCATGGTAGATTGGTAGCTTGATCATGTCCGGATTCAGACAAGGAACTGAGGCGCAGCCTGATTGGGAGCTGGACCCTCTCTCAAGTTGACTCTCACCCGTCGCCCGTCGGTCGTCACCGAGCATCATATCGCCTGCTCCGCCAGCAGTTAGCCATTGCTGATGGAAGCCGGCCCGCCGGGCTAAGATCGGTGTGCCCGCTAGTTACCCGGGCGGTCGGGCCTCGTCTATCTAAGATCACGGCTGTTAAGTTTCTCTGCTCCGCTGACGCAGTGTGATACTTTGTGGATTCTGAAAGACTTGCACGTTGGATTATTTGCCGATAAGACACCATTAGGTTGTTCGAATAAGATGTGAGCCTGGTGGTCAGTAACGTCACCGCTCGACATCGATGTGAAGGAAAATCTCTTGATCGTCCAGCCATATCGCTGGCCAGCCGCAGGCTGATACATACGTCATCAAGTGACATGTAACACGTTGACAGACAGCGCTACGGAGGAAGACACGCTGTGATTGGCCATGGCCATGTCGCGCTCGTGCTTAGCGCGGGTTGCGACACGTGTCGAGGCAGGCAAGCAAGACGATCTAGGTGACTATTCCAGGTCGAGTATACTGTAAGTGAGAAGACGCCAACAATATTATCACTCAGGCGCGCGAAAACGACGCCGATGGATGGGAAATGCAGCCGCTCCGCTAGCGCGTTGCTGAACACTCTCAAATTCGACAAGGACAAGACAAGCTCGTGAGAGTTCAAGCAAAACAACGGCAGAAAACAGAGGAAAATCTGTTGGGAGCACACGCACGTCCTCAAGTGATTGATCGCTGCAGCGCTAACGGTAGTGCTGCAGCAGCCGCTCGGCCTCCCTTACGCCGGTCAGGTATGCGGCGTGCGTCGTTGAGTAGTGCGTCCGGTGCGTCGCCTCGCCGGCGAACAGCACACGCGGCGGCGGCGGCGGCCCCGCACGGCCGTCGGCGGCAGCCGGCCCGCGAGGCAGCGGCTTGGCCATACGGTCGAGGTCCTCGCCGCTGGACCCGACGGCCACGTAGCTGTAGGACCCCAGGAACAGGGGGTCCGTGGCCCACCCGCTCCTCTTGACCCGCTTCACCCGCCACCGCGGTGGGGCCGGGAGGAACGAGTCCAGCGTGGCGTTGACCCCGCGCACGACCTCGTCGTCCGGGAGCGACTCGAGGTGCGCGGCCTCCCGCCCGGCGAACCACACCAGCGCCACGCGGGAGCCCGCGTGGACGGGGCAGATCGACTCGGTGCCGCGCATCCACCAGGGGATCTGGGACACGTGTCCCCGGAACGCCATGTGCAGGAACGGGAATTCCGGCGTCTGGCCGCCGCCGCCCTCCGGTTCCGGCGCCTCGGCAGGCTCCACCTCCATGAACAGCTTGTTCACGACGCCGAAGCCGAGGCGCGCGACGGCCTCCCGCTTGAACTGCGGGAGCGGCGGGTCGAAGGCGATGGCGCCCGCGGCGGAGGCGTCCTTGCCGCCGAGGCTGGCCTTCAGGACGCCCAGCGAGACCGTGAGGATCACGTGGTCGGCGGTGATCCCCGGCGCGCCGTCCGCGAAGTACAGGCGCACGGGAGCCTCGCCCCAGTCGAGCCGGCGGAGGCGGAGGCCGAAGCGGACGGTGCCCGGCGGGAGCGCGGCGACGAGGTGGTCAACGACGCGGGAGTACCCGCCGGGGATGGTGACGTGCTCGCCGGGGAAGTCCCTGTACTCTCCTTCGGCGGCGAGGTCGAGGTCGCCGAGGTCGTCGGCGGAGGTGTCCGTCCGCTCCCGGTTGATGTGCATGGCGAGCAGCGCCTCCTCGACCTGCTCCAGCTCCTTATCGGCTTCGCCCGCGGCTGTTGCTGCCGCCGGGCGCGCGGCCTGGTACGCGCGGAGGCCGCGCCGCAGGTACTCCTCGACGCCTCCACCGCCGCCGGGCTCGCCGGCGCGCGCGGCCCTCCATCATGCCCCTGTACAGCTCCTCGACGGGCCCGGCCACCAGGTCCGCGTCGACGACCTCGCCGCCCTCGGCGACCGTGAGCACGCGATCGGGGAACCCGTCCATGCGCTCGTACGGGAGCACGCCGGCGGCACCCCCGCCGTCGCCGGCCTTCCCGAGGCCGAGCGCGCCGGCGTCGCGCGCGAGCGCGTGCACGGGGCTCCCGTCGACGCCCTGCACCCACGTGGCGCCCATCTCGACGCGGTGGCCCGCGAACTCGGACGTGAGCACCCGCCCGCCCGCGCGGGCGCCGGCCTCCACGACCGCCACCTCGAACCGGTCCGCGCCCGCGCCGCACAGCCGGCGCGCCGCCGCGAGCCCGGCCACGCCCGCGCCCACTACGACGACCCTCGGCTTCTTGGCCACCATCGATCCTCGCCGGCACTAGCAGCTCTCGTTCGCTCTCGCCTGGCGGCCCGCTACCACGCTACGCTACGCAACGCGAAGTGCCCGTGCGGCCGTGCCTCAGGGCTTCCTCCTCCCAGGTCCGGCAGAGCCGCACGGTGGCACGACTGCACGAGGCGTTATAACGAGGAGCCGGCGAGCAGAGCGTGCACCCGCGGGTTGCGCGCACGACGCGACACGGGGCCACGGCCCAGTGCAAGCGTTCCCACACGCTTGGTAACATCGAGAGCCTGGGTGCAAACTCGTTGCAATTTTATGGTTTTGATGAGTAATGAAATTCAGCTCGCGCATTGTGGCAAAATGTTTCAGCGACATGGGTGAATCTGATGCCAGTTCTGCAGAAAGACAAGGACAGAGAAAACAACTCAGGAATAACGAATCCTATGCCACATCCTTGATGCTGTTTTGAAGCATCGCCCTGGCATGGACGACCTTGTCGTTTGAGAAGCTTACAAAGCGTCTATCTGTTGGAGTCTTGGAGAGGGATGCCGCTGGGTCTCATATCTCCTCCTTCTTAGAGCATCTCCAGCAATAACTCCTAGTTCAGACCTCTACTTTCTTAAGTAGGGGCTGGCTTTAACTTTATGAGGCTATGATTTTTTGTTCAACTCCAGCAACAATCCCTACTTGCAGCCCCTTCTTTTACTATGACAAGTGAGACCCACACGTCAGTGTCTATTTTTTTTCATGACATGTGGGACCTACTCGGTCTCTCTCTCCCCCGACTCCTTTCTTCCTCTTTCCCTGTCGCTGCAAGATCTAATCCTCGAGCTCGGGCGGCGGCCGGCCGGCTCAGGCAGCAAAGAGGAAGGTGAGCTCGGGCGCCGACCAGCCCATGCGACGGAGCGAAGGATCCGGGACGCGGGCGGGCGGCCAGTGCGGCGGAACAGCGAGCTCGGGCGGCGCCGCCATCTTGGTCCGTGGCAGCGACGCGAAGGTGTGAGGGTGCCGTGCTCGGACCTTCGCCGCGTGGGTGCAACTTCAGCGGCCGTGGGGCCACACCGACGCGGGTGCGAGCGGGCGTGCGCTCAGGCAAGACGGAGGTGCGCAGGGGAGAGAACAGCTGTGAAGGAAGAGGAGGAGTGGCGGCGGCGCCGACCCAACCTGTGGTCGAGGCACGGAGGAGGGGCGACGCCGGCGACCGAGCTGGGGGCACAGCGCGGAGGAGCAGTACCGCCGACACCATCGGATTCGGCGCAAGGGGCCCCGAGCTCCCCCACCATGGTGCAAGGGGCTGCCGGCGGCAGCACGGACGAGCAGGGGAGGCGCTTCGAGGCCGGCCTGCGGCGGTGGCGCGGGCAAGCAGGGGCGGCATTGCGACCCGGACGACGGCGGCGGCGTGGAGGAGCGGGGACAGTGGCGCAGGTACGGCCGCCGCGGCTTCAAAGAAGCCACCTTAGCGCTGCTCTGCTCGCCGTCTCCTTCACGCAGGAGCACAACACGAAGGCGGAGAGTCTCGGGAGCTTGAGGCCGCGGCGGCGGAGCCACTCGGGCTCAGCGCCGGGAGGAGACGGTGCGCGGCCGCGCACACAGGAGTAGGGGCCTCCCTACACGCTCGCGGGAGAAGGAGCCGAAGAGATAGAAGTAGGTGCGTCCCTATAGTAGGGACCCAAATATGAGTCCTGTTGGAGTTTTTTTTTTCTCTCAGCCCCTATTTTAAAAGTAGGGGTTTGAGTAGAGAGTTTGTTGGAAGGGTCAGTTGGATCCATGCCACTACAACTTCTTGAAATTGGATTTCATGTTGAAATCCATGCCATTGAGTGGCATGATTTTGAACATGAAACCCAATTTCACGGAGTTGTGGTGGCATGAATCAAATTTTCCCTTGTTGGAATTACTCTTAAAATGAGCCGCTCCAAACTATATGCTTACCCTGCTACAACCTGATGTTAGTAGCTAGCACATGGACTAATGTACAAGTTGGTATTACTGTATGCCAAACTGTATGCTATTGAATTTGGGCAACTTGGGAGTTCTCCATTGCTCGTGGCTGCACTGCACCAGATAGGCATTGATTTTTTTTCAGTTCAAGTTGCTATTTAGCGCAATAAAAATGGCTCTATGAGTTTGTGTAGTGCTTTGAACCAAGTATGGATGGACTGACGGATGGGGCAATTACCAATACGCCAAGTTGACGACGAGCCTCTGTTGGCAAGGTGGTTATGGCCAAGCGTGCTAGTGCATCTACATGCATGGTGCTGCAGTTTCCACTCCTAATTCGGTGGATGCCTCGTTATTTTTTTTAAAGAAAGGTATGGGCGGCTTGGGAGTTTCTCGTGGACTGGGCAAAAATGTCAACCTTTTGACTAGGCTGGCCTTGCGCACTCAACTTTTTTTTTTCATTTTTAGGTCTTTTACATTTTTACTATTATAACGAATGTCATTTATTAAATTATTATTTTTAAAATATCACCTACAACTATATTAGCTGAGAGAAGTTTAAGTTACATTTTTACCACATTTGCTAATGTGGCACGCCATGCCAGCCTGACACGCTAGCTCAGTCAGCAGATCCAGACGAAATGTACTTCCTGTCCTTGGTCTACTCTTCTCTTTCCCTCTCCGACAGTCGGGTTCTACACCTTCTCTCACTGTCAGGTGGACCCCACCCGTCAGCTTCGTCTTCCACCTCTAACACCGGCCCTGTCGTCCAGCTCCTCCCTCCCTCTCCTCTCCGCTCCGCTCCCTGCGTCGCTGGCCCCTGGACCACGCCTGTGCAGCAGCACCCCCGCCTGCGCAGCTGCTGCAGGACCAGCGCTGCGCCGCCTGGGCCCGCACTCGCTGCTGCAGCACCCCCGGCCTGCGCCCGCTCGCGCCTGCTGCTGCTCCCGAATCCGTGCCTCGCTTGCACGCGCGCGAGGAGCCCAACCCTCACGAGTGCTTGATGTGTGTGGTGTTGAAGATTGGAGGACGCGTGTGATGGAGATTGGAGAATCATTTCCACGTGCCGAGCTCGTACCCCGCCTGCACGAGCTGCTAGACCGGAGCTTGTGGCCGCCTACCCGAGCCGGCCGCCGATCTCGACGAGCGACGAGGCGGCTGCGGCGGGGAGGTCGACCGCGCCCCCGCAGCGCGCCCCGCTGACGAAGGGGATGAAGCGGATGGGGATGTCGGGATGGCGAGCTTGGTGGCAGCAGCGCCGGCGCGCGACCACGAGGGCAGCTGCGCGCGGGGCGCTCACGGCGCGGCAGCTGCTCGCCATAGCTGCAGCGGCGCCTGCGCGGGGAGGGTTGCCTGACCGGAGGTTGAAGATGAAGCTGACGGGTGGGGTCCACCTGGCAGTGAGAGAAGCTGTAAGACCCGGCTGTCGGAGAGGGAAAGAGAAAAATAGACTAGGAACAGAAAGGACATTTCACTTGGGTGTGCTGACTGGGTGCTAGCATGTCGGTCTGCCAGCAGATTTGGTAAAAATATAACTCAAATTTCTCTCGGCTGTTATAGTTGTAGGTGTCATTTTAAGAATGATAAGTTGATGAGTGTCATTCGTTATAATGGTAAAATTGTAAAAGACCCACCTTTTTGTGGGCCGCAGACATCATAGTCAGGCATGGGTCACGGGCTCACGGCCCATGGGACTCTGATTCGGCGTTCCTCATCCTCCTCACTTGCGATGTTGAATTTATCACCGTGGCGCCCGCTAGATAGAAGTGCTCTGCTAACGTATCTCGAGTCTTGACATCAGGAATAGCATTGTTTCATGACTTTTCATGAGCCACCTGATTCTTGCTCTGAAAGGAGGAGCCTAAGTCACATCCAAATTCTCTTTGGACTGTCGCTCGGAGTCGGAAAAGAAAACCGGACAGATACACAAGAAGAATAGCTCTGGGAAATCCACTTGTCTGTCAAAGGCATCCGTCTTTAGTAAAAACTCTAGAGATGATACGAGGGCATGTGATTGCTGCAATAGGAAACGGCTGAGGTCATCTGCGTTATGCTATCACAAACTGCAGGACCAGTAAAGCTCGCAGAGCACTATCAATTTTTTTCCTCGTTTTGAAATGAATAGAGCACTAGCATTATCTCAGAGGCTTAAGCACCATCACATCGCACCAATACAGTAGTAGCAAAAGATCGTTCAAACATTCAACCATTATGAACAAACTAATTGACCCCTCTAAACTCTAAAGCATGCCGAGAAAAGATTAGCTCCGGTCCCCTTCTTCTTGTCCTCTGCCGGCATCTTTGTCTCTTTGCTAGCCGTCGTAGTGGTGGCGCCGGCGACGTCGTCGTCGATGACCTTCCCGGTCACGACCGGCAGGACGGGCAGGTTCTCCTCGGCAGGCGGCTCGAGCTGCCACCAGGCCCGTCGAATGGGCAGTGCAGCCGGTGCATCAGCACCGGGCCGCCCATTCCGGGGGCCACCAAAATTAGGCCCAGTAACTACTAATACACATGCTAATATTATTAACCTAAAGCCCAAAAGGCCAAAGCAAGCAACGTAAGATGCAAATTAACTAGACAAGGGAAGGGACGCCGTGACGATTTGTCTTCCGTCGAACTCGACGCCGCAATCGCCGCCGCCTGCCGCCGCGAGTTGCCGTGAGTCCTTGGCCGAGTATCCTGTAACCCTTTTCCAGCCGGCGAGGTCAAAGGTGCGTGGTGGCGACACCCCTGCAGGCTTCTTGACGTGCTTGCTTTTGCAGGCCTGGGATGTGATCGTGATGTAAGATGTTGCTGCTGTAGTCCGTCCAGACTAGTCCGCGCTCCGCACATCAAAGCAAGTAGTTGATCGCCTAATCACAATCTATAAGCAAAGAAATTGTTCCTAGACCTCCTTTACTGATCAACAGGCATGAACTCCATATTTATTTAATTAGCTTTGTTCTATATTTTTTAATTATGAACAGGTCAGTCAATTACTCAGTCATGTCTTCTAGAGTTAGAAATAGAAATCATGAGTCCGGTGCTCAAAAGCGCAAGAGGCAAAAAAGACTAGAACAAGTCGCTCAGAGTCAGATGGGTGCTATTGATAGATTTGTTGTTAGAGAATCTCAAACTAGTACACAACATCAAACTCTTCACTCAGATGGTGATGGAAATCATAGAGATAACACAGACAATGTTGAGGTTCACACTTCAGTAGTTGATTCGGAACCAATTAATCCTAACATTGTTGAGGCACACACTTTCGAGACTAATGCAGAAAATACGGATGGTATTGATTCAGAATCAATTCCTTTTCAGCCTGATATATTCGATCCGAGGTATTGGGATTCACTTGATCAGAAAATGGTTGACATTTTGGTTCAGAAGGGTCCTAGAAGAGACTTGTCTATTCAGAAAGGCCCTAAAGATAGATTATCTAGAAGGTTTACTGCAACACTATACTCTAGAGTCCTATCAAATAGAGAGAAGTGTGATAGAGAATGGCTGGTTTATTCCAAAGAGCCTGACAGAGTATTTTGTTTTTGTTGCAAAGTATTAAGAAAAAGTCATTCGAAGAGTCAGCTAGCAAATGAGGGTTTCAATGACTGGTCACATGTTCACCAAAGACTTAAAGAGCATGAAACTAGTGCAGAGCATATTACAAATATGGCCACTTGGTACGAAATGCGTCTCAGGTTTGATAAGAATGAAACGATTGATAAAGTTGCGCAGCGAGAACTTGAGAAAGAAAAAGATCACTGGAGGAAGGTTTTATTCAGAATTATTTTGATTGTTAAATTCCTTGCAAAACATAATTTGGCATTTCGTGGCACTAATAGCACGTTGTACCAAGACAACAATGGGAATTTCTTAGGCATGGTTGAGATGATGGCTGAATTTGATCCAGTTATTCAGGAGCATGTTAAACGGATAACAAATGATGACATCCATAAACATTACCTTGGTCACGGCATCCAGAATGAGGTAATAGATTTGATTGCTACTGCTATCAGGTGTGAAATAATTAGAAAAATAAAGGAATCAAAGTATTTCTCAGTTATACTTGATTGTACCCCTGATATAAGCCACCAAGAACAAATGTCTTTGATCATAAGATATGTTGACACATCTTCGGATTCTATTCGTATTGAGGAATCATTCTTAGGCTTTCTAGATATAAACGATACAACAGGGCAAGGATTGTTTGATGTTTTACAAAATGAATTGAAGAACCTTGACCTTGATATAGATAATGTGAGAGGACAAGGATATGATAATGGATCAAATATGAAAGGAAAAAATATAGGGGTACAGAAGAAAGTTTTGGAGATCAATCCTAGAGCCTTTTATTCTGCTTGTGGTTGTCATAGCCTTAATTTAGCACTATGTGATATGGCAAAGAGTTGTGGTAAAGCAAAAGATTTTTTTGGAATCATACAACGTATCTATACAATATTTGCTAAGTCTACTAAGAGATGGCAAATTTTGAAAGATAACTTATCAGGATTGACTCTCAAGCCGTTGTCAGCTACTCGTTGGGAGAGTCGTGTTGATAGTGTTAAGGCCATAAGGTTCCAAATGCAGGACATAAGAGAAGCTTTACTCGAAGTGTCAGATACTGATAATGATGCAACAATTAGCAGTGAAGCTAAATCCGTAGCGACCAATGAGCTTGGTGACTTTGAATTTATTGTGGCAATAATTATCTGGTATGAAGTATTGTCTGCTGTTAACTTGGTCAGCAAACAATTACAAGCAAAGGATATGCTTATTGATATTGCAATTGAGAAAGTGCAGGGGCTGATTTCATTCTTCAAGAAGTATAGAGAAATTGGTTTTTCAAATGCATCCCCTTGTTCCGCTCCACCC
Organism: Panicum virgatum; assembly: GCF_016808335.1. Taxonomy (NCBI): domain Eukaryota; kingdom Viridiplantae; phylum Streptophyta; class Magnoliopsida; order Poales; family Poaceae; genus Panicum; species Panicum virgatum. The sequence goes on from NC_053149.1 coordinate 53,659,629, forward strand.
ACCACGACTCCGGCACGAGGTTGTCGTCCGTGAGGAACGCGGACGACTTGTTCACCAGCGCCACGCTGCGGTGCACCTGCAGCTTGAACTCGCCGTCGTTCCCGTTCCAGCCGGCCACCGTGTGCAGGATGCCCTGCAGGTTGTGGTAGTCGCCGACGTTGGTGGTGTTCTCCTTCACGTACGGCGACTTCTTCGAGTCCACGGCCAGGAGGTCGCCGACGTTGGCGTAGCCCAGGAGGTCGCTCGGGTACAGCGGGATCAGGTCGGGCTTGTTCCTGACGTGGAGCGTGCGCAGGTTGGGCAGCTCCTCGAACCGCTTCTTGATCTCGGGGTTCCCGATCTGGGGGCTCCCGAACACGATGGCCGTGACGGGGATGTCGGCGCCGGCGACCCTGGACACGCCGTTCACCGCCATGTCGAACGCGGAGAGCGTGGCGAGCGACGCGCCGAGGCTGTGGCCGGTGCACACGATGCTGAGGCTCTCGCCATTGTACCTGGCCACCAGCTCGCGCACCGCGGCGAGCAGCTGGTCCCGCGCGCTGTGCTGGGAGAAGGGCGAGCGCTCGTCGCTGGAGGTGTAGATGAGGTACCATCCCTTCATGACGTGGTCGGGCGAGACGAGGTCTGGCTTGAGCACGTCCACCCACTCGAGCGTCCGGATGGTGCCGCGCCACGCGACGTAGATGACGCGCTGGCCCGTGGCGGCGGCGGCGGCGTCCGTGGACACGGAGACGTAGCCGATCCAGTTGGACTCCTTGCTCCAGGCCTCGCGGGAGAGCGAGAACACCATGATGCCGCCCGGGAACGACGCCTGGGAGGTGGCGTAGAGGTAGGCCGCCGGGTCGACGTCGGCGGCGGCCGGGAACATGGTGCGGGCGAAGAGCGTGGAGCGGGAGTAGCGGCAGCTGCCGCAGTACTTGGAGTGGGAGTCGGAGTTGAAGGAGTCGTAGGTGACCTGGCAGAGGTCGCCGCAGAGCAGGATGAGGCGCCGGAGCGTGAGGTCGAGCGGGTCGAGGAGGCCGTCCCAGTGCCTGGAGCCGAGCAGCTCCGGCCACGACGCGGGGGCGGGGCCATTGGCCGCGCCGACCAGGGAGCTGGACAGGAGGACGCCCTGGCTCGCGTCCATGTGTGCAGCGGGCACGGATGAGAAGAGGATTAGGTGGAGTGTGTGTGTGTGTGTGGACTGTGGAGTGGTCAGATGTTCAGAGCCTGAGAGGAAGGGATGGGGAATGCCGACGGCCCGAACAACAGTTACTCTTAACTATCCAAAATAAATGACGTGTAGACGACACATGAAGTAAAATGTGCACGTTTTTCGTTTGTCTGACCAAATTGTGGGGCGGCTCCATGCATGTCTTGATCATATGTTTCCCGTTCCAGCCGAGCCCTCCCAAAGTCCCAAGTCCTAACTGGTCGAACATGTTAGATCTGGATGGCATGTTCGTGACAATTTCTGTTAGATCTGAATGGCATGTTCTCGTGACGATTTCTGCATTGGGGGATAGGATACTTGATGCGGGCAGCGACGGGACGACCTGGATGCCCAGTGGCGATCCTGGTCTGGCTAAGCGTCAGGCGCACCTGTGCAGGCTAGCAGCGTGGAGAGATTGAGATTCATTGATATTGCCATGGTGATATTTTCTATGACACACATAAGTGACTCAATGTCATGGAAATATCACTGTGGTAATGTTACTGAATTTGGGTCCAGCACGCAGGGCCGTATCTAGGCCCGTGCGGGCGGTGCGACCGGGCCCCCAAATTTTAGGGGCCCCAAAATATAACGAGTATACTAGGTATAATTATATAGTAGATTTTGTTTTAGTTATATTTTGATCCAATACGAAGCAAACTGTAGCCCAAATATGTCATAGAAGAGGAAATATGCCGCTTGACCATTGTCTTTCAATCAAATCTGCAGATCGCAGTGCAATCTTTTTCGCTTCCACTATAACCGCTCGCCAGGCACGGCACAAGTCACGTCTGCACTTCCACCTTCCGGATTTCACTAGGCACTCGTAGGCGCAACGATGGTCCAGTTCATAGTTTCGCATAGGGCCTTCGAATTTGCCGGTACGGCCCTGCCAGCACGGAGCTGGACAAATGAACAATTGGATGGGTGGAGGGAGAGAGAGTGATGAGATGAGGGAGACCCGTCCGTCCGACAGGGAATGTTGGTGAGTCACAATTCAAATCGCCGGTCTATTACAACATTTTATTTTTGTAACAGACTCTTTCTATAGCTAGATTTTACTTGGGGGCATATATTTTATCTATTTTCCAGTCTTGTCTTTGCCTTCCATGCTTTATACTACGAAAGTCTGTTCAAGCAGACACAATTATATCTACTGTTCGTCGTGCATATTAATCATCTAATAAAGGCTTTGTTTGGTTCCGCAAGAATTCTAGCGCGCACACTTCCCGAAAAGAGAATCTCGCATGCATTGTGTATTAAATGAAGTCTATTTGTAAAACTTTTTTAGGGATGAGTGTAACTTTTCGCGACGAATCTAATAACGATAATTAATCGATGATTTGCTGCAGTGATGCTACAGTAACCATCCTCTAATCGTGCATTTAAAAGCCTCATTAGATTATTCAGGGTCACTAGCGCGGGGGTTCTGAAGTTGGTTTTATAAACTGGGTTTATTTGACACCGTAATTAACGATCAAAGTAACACAGAGACAAAACCAAACAAGACCAGAGTCAACGACCCTTGTTCTGGAACTACAGTTCTCTGATTCCATGGGACAGAGATTTTGCAGTATATATAACCGGTTCTTTTTTTTTGGATAAGCATGAGCCAGTCTGAAAAGACTTGCGGGCTGGGTGGGTGTCTGGGTGATGTGCATTTGAAAATGACTCTGCCACATAAACATGAAAAAACGTCGAAATTGGGAAACCGAAAGTAGGATCTATACAAGCACAATAATTGTACAGTTGCTATCTCGTAGAGAGCTACGCGTCCTGAGGGTCTCTTTGGCAGGGCTACAAAACGGGCTCCAACATCGGCTCCGGCCGGAGCCCTGCTAAAGGGGGTAAAATGGAGCAGCTCCAAATCAGGAGCCGCAGCTGGAGCCCTTAGGGGCTTCCAGCACGAGGCGGAGCCACGAAAACGTGGCTCCGTCCGGCTCCGCGCGTCGCCTCCTCTCAGTTACCTTTTTTTGACTCCTAGATGGTGCGAGCAGACGGCCGTGGCGCGAGCCTGAGGCGGAGGAGGAGCTGGGGGGCCGGCGGCCATCGGCAGGAAACCAAGGCGGGGCAGGCCACCAGAGATCGAGATCGAGACTGAGGCGGCAGCGCGAGCAAGCAGGAGGTCGAGATAGGGGCGGCGGCGCGACAGGGAGGTGGGCAGGCCGCCGGAGGGGAGCTCGAGGCCGTGGAGGGGGGGGGGGCGGCGGAGGGAGATCGAGGCCGGGGAAGGGGCCGCCGGCAGTGGGAGCTCGAGGCGGGGGACGGAGGCCGCCGGTGACGAGAGCGAGGCGGGGGAGGTGGGGCTGCGGCGAGAGCGAGGCGGGCGCCGGGGGAGGGAGCCGAATGGATAAGGAGGAGGAGGAAAAAAAGAAAAGGGAGAGGAAAAGAAAAAGAGGGGGAAAAGAAAAGAAATCAAAGGGAAAAAGGAAAAAAAATAAGAAAGGGCAATTTAGACAGTTTACAACCTCACCCTAACTGGTGGAGTTGTTTTGCCAAACATTTTCCAAAACAACTTCAGCTCCACCTGAGAAGCCGCTCCACTAGAAAAGCCGGAGCCAGAGCTGTTTTTCAAAAATCCGGAGCTCTACCAAACGAGCCCTGAACATAATGTCGTGCTAAATATGTCAGTGTCCAATAGAGACGCTGGTTCTGGTTGATTCACAGATCGGCAACCACCTGTTGGGAGATAATTTTGGTGGTACAGATACCTACTCCCTCCGTTCTCAAATATATAACACTATTGACTTTTTTTCGTTTAACCATTCGTCTTTTCTACAAATATTTATACAAATAACTATATCTTCAAATTAGATTCAAAAGACTCTTGATAATAGACGTAAAGGTACTCATTTTACTTCATTTAACTAACTGATTAATTAAATAATATTGGTCAAAGTTGAAGAAAAAAATCAACGGTATCATATAAAAAAGAACGGAAGGAGTAGCTGTCATGCAGCAGATGAGCACGTGCAATACTTCATCAGTGTTCATTGAGTGAGCTGCCAAAGATGTAAGCATGTGATTGTGAGCAACATGACGGACAGCACGTGTGATCGTGTTTGATTTGGAAGCAGAGAATTGGAGACGCCGTTAGGATGTGGGCCTACAAGAAGCCCAATAAGCCGTATCGTTGTGGAAAGCCCAGAAAATGGATCTGGTGGAGAGCTACAATGCGAGGACAAGCGAACGGGCTTTAAATCATCAACCAGCTAAAATGTTGCCCACCTTTCTCTTCCGCGTAGGCACACACATCGCGCCGTTTTTTTTATATTTTTTATTTCCGTTTTTTACAAAAATATATTTTTAATTTAGAAATTTACAAAAATATACCCCGGCCGCTCCGCGGCCGGGACATGGCTGCCGGGCGACAGGGACTTGAACACAAAAAAGAAGAAGAAAAATTGCAGACAGGTACCTAGGGCCGGTCGCCCGACAGCGGGGCGGCCGGCCCCCCTGGCCGCCCGGCAGCTGGCCGGCCGGCCCCAGCAACCCTATATAAGGTGTTTGCCCCGTCACCCCCATTTGGCTTACTAAAAATCCAGAAAAAAGAAGAGAGAGGGAGGGAGAGGAGGGGTGAGGGGTGATGGGTGAGGGCTCTCTAAAGTACCTTGTGCATCCGTATATGATGAATTCAACTATGCCAACAAGAGAAAATCCACGAACATGACGCATTACCATATTGTAACACTCTGCGTGGTTGGTTGTCTCGATACCATATCGACGACCACTAGTGTCGTATAGAATTGACCACTTCTCCTCAGGTACATCCTTAATCCACTGTGTGAAAGGTCCGCCGCCGGAACGTCTCCGGCTAGAGGTTGAGGTATGTTCCTTTAACAACTCGGCGCACATGTTATCTAGTACCTGCCACAATGCATCAAACTTTCACTGCTGATTCTGAGTGCACAATCTCTTGAACAAATTCATAAGTTTCTTATTCTTGAAGCGCTCAAAAAAATTTGCACCCATATGCCTTATGCACCACCTACTCACAACATCTAGCCATAGAGGAGGTTGTCCTCGACTTCCTTCATGTAGTTGCCTTATTTCTGCTAGAAGACCAGCATGTCTGTCACTGATGAGGCAAACATCAGGCCTTCCAACAACAACGTGAATCTTCACACGTTCAAGAAACCAGTACCAGCTCTCTGTGTTCTCATTCTCAACAAAAGCAAAGGCGATGGGAACCACCTGCTTGTTGCAATCAACTCCAATTGCTGTCAGTATTGTCCCCTTATATCTTCCTTTCAAGAATGTGCCGTCAATACATATAATAGGAAGACAATACATGAATGTCCTCTCACATGCACCAAGGCAGAAGAAAGCACGAAGCAGAAACACAGGTCTCCCATCTAAACTCGGTACAATGTAGGTATTAGCCGCGTTTTCAGGATTTCTCTGCACAATTACTGACAGCATGTGAGGCAAGTTATCATATGATGCCTCATATGTGCCAAATCTCATCTCAAACACCTTTTGTTTTGCCCGCCAAGCCTTTGCATAGCTGATTTTGTATTGAAAACGGTCGTCGATGTCCCTCATTATCAATTTTGGCTCATAATCAATTTTGTCCAGAATCACCCCATACATCTTCTTGACAACAAAAGTGGATGTGATGTTACGGTGAGTTTGAGCAACAGCAGTTAATCTACATGTATGTGGTGTAACAATTGAACACTTCCAGTGTGTCTTGTACTTGCCCTTGTAGGCATGTACTCGCCATGTACAATCGACATTGACACACTTCACCTCATATTCTTTGCTGTTAGACTTGACAACTCTGAATTCCTTCCTCAACGATATAGCACAAAGCTTCACAGCATCTTTCACAGCTTAAATGCTAGGATACTTTGCCCCCTGCACGACCTCATTCTCTCTGTATTCGTACTCATTACTCCTAATATTCTGTATCATTGGATTTCCAAAACCGTTGCTTCTCCATTCACCTAGCAACGGGTAGTCCTCATCGTCTGATGAGTCCCCACATTCTTCCATCATTCGAGCCTCTTGGTCTTCATTCTGTACAGCTTCCACAATTCCAGGTATCCGCTCACCCTCATCAGCTAAACCTTGCGGCTCAAGTTGAATGGCATGCACGTTCTGATCTTCTTTTTCTCCTACCTTATTAGCTATACCTTGCGGCTCAGATTCTGTGATATGCATGTTCTGATCTTCATTTTCTTGTTCCACTGCTTGGTTCATATGAGATGATGTACTTGTTGATCCTTCACCGAAATGGCCTGCCTTCTGGTGAATCTGAATTAGCATTGCAAGAGGCCACCCGCGGTCAAGAGCTGCTTGCATGTAAGTCCGCCATTTTTCGGTGTTTGCTATAAGCATCAACTCCCAGAAATCCCATTCAGTTCCCCAATTTGTCACAGTCTGAACGGTTAGGAAATGAGTCTGAACGGGCGACATATCTGGACACAGAATCATGATATTAAATTGATTGCTAATCTACTGTTTCAACAAAAATAATTACAATAAAAATAATTACACGCCATATCTGGACACACAATCATGTTATTTGTAAAGCGTATAAGAATTTTGGTTACCTGCAGTCGCCAGCTCGAAAATCCGGCAGGGCTTCGCCTCTCTCCCTCCCTCTTTCTTTTTTCTGGAATTGTAGTGATGCAAATGAGGGGTGAGGGGAACAACCAACCCTTATATAGGAGTGGTAGAGCCGGCCGCCCAGCTGCCGGGCGGCCGGGGGGCCGGCCGCCCCGCTGCTGGGCGACCGACCCCAGGGACCTGTCTGTAATTTTTTTCTTTTTTTTTGTGTTCAAGTCCCTGCCGCCCGGCAGCCGGGCGGCCAGGTCCCGGCGGCGGGGCGGCCGGGATATATTTCTGTAAATTTCCAAATCGAAAATATATTTTTGTAAAAAACAGAAATAAAAAATAAAAAAACCGCCACACATCGCGGGGGCCGAACGCGTCCCGTGGGCCGGTTCGCTGACCCCATAGTGGTGGAGCGCGTGCGGCGAACGACATCGTCGCCTGGGTGCCTCCGCCCGCCGCGGCCCCCGGTCGCCGCCGAGCAGGGAGCATAAAAAGGGGGCGGTGCCTCAAAAGCCCGCGACGAGCGCGGCGCAGCCATGGCCCTCATGCCGTCAACCTCTCCCGCCTCCTGCCAACACCGCGCCGCGCCCTTCGCGCCGGCCGCCGCATCATGGGCGCGCCCCCGGAGGGGAAGCCTGAGCCTCGCGGCAGCCGGCGGCCGCTGCGGCCCCACCGCCGCGCCGATGCAGACCCGTCCCGCCGCGGTCGGCAGGAGGAGGTACGCGCTTGGACCCCTCGCATTAGAGCCGTTCGCCGTTTTGGGGGTTTATTTGGCGGCTGGATCGGTTCTTTTTGGTCTTATGCCTTGCCGAATGCTCCGGTCCGTGGTGCATCTGATATGATGTACGATTCAGCAAGCCTCGGGTGTTAACAGATGCGCCGTTAGATTGGTAAACGAGCCAAGTGATCGTGTAGCTGCTCCTTCACGGGCTGCATCATCAACAATCCTCTCACCATTCAAAAAATCGAGCATCAACAATTCCGCGTGAGGAGTCAACAACAGACTGAACTTTCGTCTGGCTGTTCTCCTTCACTCTTGACTCTTGAGATATCTACGAACAGTTTGTGCCCCTCAAGTTTCTCCATTTCACATGATCATTGATTTGTTACGTTTAAGCCGAGTCCTCAAATACAGTGTGCATCACAACCTGCTCGTGAATTTTGCTGCTTTCACTTTGTCGGTCATGGTGATGACTCATGACACTTGCTGTGTTAAGCAGGTGTGAGTGCTTTGACCTCCATCAGCAGATAGTACCTTATGCGGAGGCTGTCCATTGTTAAGAGGAGAATAGGGTTGCTGGCCAGCGGCGAGGATCACTCGGACACCTTGATTGCTTTACAACATCCACCAGTTTATACGTTGGGCTCTGACAGCAACAAGGAATACCTCCATTTCCACAAGGAAGATGCTCCTTTTGAGGTCCATCAGATTGACCGTGGTGGGGAAGTGACGTACCATGGCCCTGGACAGGTATTTATTTTATCAAGCTATGTTTTAGTGCTGCATATCTAGAAATGTATTTCACAGTTCGCTGGTGTGTTTACTGATTAGTCGCTTCTTAATTCTGATGGCTGTTTAGTTATAGGTAGTAGTATTTATAGACCCAGGATTGGTCATCTACTCATCTTCAAAGTGAGAATACAGACCTCTTCATGTTGCATATTCATATTCAGTCTTTAGTTCAAAAGAATATATGTTTGCAGCTACCATGAGTGAATTTGTTATTTCTGTGCTTCTTACACTCCATTCTTTGTTTCCTTAGCTTGTTATGTACCCGATTCTCAATTTGCGGTACCACAAAGAGGATCTTCACTGGTACTTTAGGTCACTTGAAGAAGTGATCATCCGTGCACTGAAATCCACATTCTTCATCAAGGCATCAAAGATAGAAGGCCTCACAGGTGTTTGGGTTGGTATGAACTGTCCTTTGGAAAAATTTCAAGTACCTTGCCAAGTTTCCATTTTTTTTTCATCATTCATCGTCTCATTGAAACCCTCTAATGCTTTACCATTGGATCACTAATGAATCCTCTCCGTTTCTTCCCAGGGGATCAGAAAGTTGCAGCGATAGGAATTCGTGGCACCCGGATGATAGTTTACCATGGTCTAGCCCTAAATGTCACAACTGACTTAGCCCCCTTCAAACTGATTGATCCCTGTGGCATAAAGGATCGCGGTGTTGGGAGCATTAAGGCCATACTACAAAAGGAATCCAATGGAAGAGAAATCGATGATAGATTACTGATGGACATAGCATATAACTCCTTGGTGGAAGAGTTTGCTGAGCTTTTCCAACTTAGTTTAGACATCAGCCCTCAGCCTACATCATGACGTTTCATTTTGGAGGTGGCATGGTTGCCGCAGCCATTCGAGATGGATTTTGCCGTATTGTTATATTTCTTCCATATGATTCCCTTTGATTTCATCTCCTATGAGGTCAAATTTCGATCCTATGTGAAATAACAAGAGTCCAATCTGTACCTTAAAAAGTTTAAATATTTATAAATAAATAATTTGTTATAATGAAAAAATAACTATGTAAGAATATAGTAAATATACTAGAGAACCATCAAATATTCACTAATAAGGCGATAAAGATACAACTTGTACTCACACAATGTCCTACTAAAAGTGCATCAATTCGGCTTTGTCTGCTTTCGGCTTATTCTCCCTAATACTACTGAATCAGCTAAAATCAACCAACTTTTTACCAGCTGAAATCAGATGGTATACAGCACCAACATTTAATTATACCATATTATCAAACAATATATAATTGTACAAAAATAAGCTACAATACACTGGAATTTTGCTACTGGTCTTTTTAGTTGAAGGTATCTTCTAGTTTAGAATAGGACAATACCATGTCTTTGTTTGTTCTACTAGACTTCTTTCTCAATATTCTTTCTTTTTTTTCCTGTTTCTTATTGGAATTAGGCCCTCGGCTTTTGTGCTTAGGGTAACATAAAACTCCTTGGTAGATAAGTAAGCTATGATACAAAAGGTTAGAACAATGAATTTGTACATGGATAGGCTCAAACGATATACTGTTTAAAAATCTTTAGAAAACTAGTGAAAGAACATTTTCAGGTCTAAAAAGAATTCGAGAAGATTGAACACCATAGCACCTTCCAGAGTTCCAGGCCAGCTTTCCCCGTTGCCTTGTTGTATTTGTACCCTAAACCCGACTCGGTATGAATATCTCTCAGCAAGTCAGCGCCTCAGCTCTTCTTCCCCCGCCGCAACAATAAACAGGAAAGGGGGCAAAAAAACCCAAACCCCTCTTCGTCTCCCTCCCGTACGGCGGCGCGGCAAATTCCGTCGAACATAACATGGCCGCCCTTGCCTCCGCCGCCCGCTCGAGGCGCCGTCTCCTCCCCTACCTCCACCGCCTCCTCCACTCCGGCCCCTCCGCAGCCGCCGCCGCCCCGTCCCCCTCCAACAGCCGCTTCCTCCGCCACGCCTCGCCGGTGCCCCGCACCCCCGACCACTCCCCCTACCTCCGCTTCCCCGAGGCGCGTGTCTCCACGCTCCCCTCGGGCCTCCGCGTCGTCACGCAGGCGTACCCGGCCGCCACCCGGATGGCCTCCGTCGGCGTCTGGGTCGACGCGGGCAGCCGCTTCGAGCTCCCGGGGACAAACGGCACCGCGCACTTCCTCGAGCACATGGCCTTCAAGGGAACCGGGCGCCGGCCTAACGCGGAGGTGCTCGAGGTGGAGATCGAGGACATGGGCGCTCGCCTCAACGCCTACACCTCCCGCGAACAGACCACATTCTTCGCCGACGTGCAGGCGCGCCACGTGCCAGTCGCGCTCGACATCCTCAGCGATATCCTGCAGCACCCGCGCTTCCCGGAGAGGGCCATGAAGCGCGAGCGCGGCGTCATCCTCCGTGAGATGGAGGAGGTGAGCTTATTCCACCAATTAGCTGTGCTGTGCCTTTCTTGCTCAACACCAAAAAGGGGAGCAAGCTCTAGTGACACTTAGCGATATTCTCATCGCATTGCTAATTGGACATTTGACCATTGTCCTAAGAGTAAAGTTGAAAAATTTAGATGCTTGATTGTTTTTGAACTAAAAGAGGAGGCTACATTCTTTTGCTGCACATCTGATATTGCTTTAGCAGGGATGGTGCTGTATATACTAAATATGCCTTGCAATTGGTATCTACTGTACCACTTCAAGAGTTTAAGTTGCACCTAATGGCTTTAGGTCTCAGTATTCTGAACATGGGTTTATACCATACATGTGGCACATTTAACTAGATTTATAATGTTCTGACTGTTGGTTTTCCCTGTAGGGTAGAACATTTTTAGTGGTGCAACACAATGATGAGCTTTAGCATTAATGGTATAAGTGCTGTTCTGAGGGATTTTCAGATAATTTATGTGTTATTGCAGTCTATGAAAACCAAAACTTTTAACCTGTATATTGCTGCTTTGCCCTTTTAGAGCATAAAACGTTCCATGATTATAATGGTGAGGATGCTTGTTGTGGTTGAGAATAGTTCTTGATGCAAAAGTAGAACACCTATTGCTAGACATGGATGCCTGACGTTTGTTTATGGATAAACAGGTACAAGGTATGATGGAAGAGGTGATATTTGATCTCTTGCATGCAGCAGCATTCAAAGGCCATGCGCTAGGGGACACAATATTAGGTCCAGAAGAGAATATTAAATCAATCTCAAAGAAAGATTTGGAGCAGTATATCTCAACTCATTATACCTGTCCTAGAATGGTATTTGTATGGATCTTAAACTTTGTTGATATTGGTTATCTTGAGCAAATTAAGTTCTAAAATTTTCATTCTGCTGTCTGGTTTAGGTTGTATCTGCCGCTGGAAGTGTCAATCACGATGAGGTTGTTGATCAAGTGAAAGAATTATTTACAGAATTCTCCACCGATCCAACTACTGCCGATCAGCTTGTTGACGCGAACCCAGCTATTTTTACTGGATCGGAGGTCTGGCTTCAGTTCTCACAGAATCGTATTTAACAATTCACTAGGACATTTTTGAATGATCTTTGATTTAGTTTTTTTACTCAACTGATTTTAGCTTTTGTAGGTTCGTGTGCAAAATGTGACGATGCCTCTAGTACACGTTGCAATTGCTCTCAAGGGTGCATCATGGACTGACCCTAGCTCCATTCCCCTTATGGTGATCCAAAGCATATTGGGATCCTGGAACAGGAGCGTTGGGGTTGGGAACTGCTCAGGGTATGTAATCTCCTTTGATAGTTTGCATTTGATGTGTGAGCAATTTGCTTTCCTTAGTGTGTTAGTGCCAAATTTGTTGCTTCAAACTGATGTTACTTATTGAAACTGCAAGGTCTTCTTTAGCTCGTGGTGTCAGCAATGGTAATTTAGCTGAGAGCCTGATGGCGTTCAACACTAATTATCGGGACACAGGAATATTTGGCATTTATGCTATTGCTCTGGTAATATTTATTGTTCAGACTTATTGTTCTTTTTTCCTGATTCAACTATGCAATCTCCTCCTTTCATCTTGATGTTGCCATTATGAGTGCTATATGTGTAACAGTAGCTCCGAATTGAATAAAGGTTAGTTTAAGAAAATATAGAAGTGATCAGTCATGGGTATTCCGATCCACATCTGTGGTAACCTAACCTGTTGGAATAATCAAGCAGTGGGAGGGGAACTCCCATGTTCAAATAACAATGGGTGCTTCTAGACGTTTGTCACATGGGCCAAATGCCAGAATGTGTAGCCAGTGGTTGGTTATTCATCAGATTGATCTATAAACTACATAGAAAATCACTTGTATTTGCTCTACACAGACTTGCTTCGAAGTTCATACTGACCATTCGGCTATACAGCAACTGAACAAATAATATGGCTTGGATGGAGATATTGCTTGCTACCATGTTCTCTTACAATTTACCAAATTGTATTACAGCCTGATACCCTGCATGACTTGTCACGGTTAATAATGGCGGAGCTTAGAAGACTTACATTCCAAGTGTCAGAAGAGGAGGTTGCTCGTGCCCGTAATCAGGTAGATGGTTCTGATCTCAATTTCCTACAGTATATTGCATGCATTTTAGCTGTTTATATCTTGTTTTAGCAATTGGATATTTATAGAATGCAAAAGTGCATGGGTGGCACTTTGTCAATAGCTATTAGAGAAAAGAGATCTTTTTATCTGACCTTTTACTATACAACTATGTTTCACCAATATAAGCGGTATGGGTACCATGATATGACATTTTTCAGAAAAATAATGATACGCTAAAAATAATGTACGCTGGTACGGCAGAATTATATACCAATAAATGTATACATTTATATTTCAGAAATATATGAATAAGCTAGATAAGATTGAGAATGTAAATATATTAGAAAAAACTATTCAATATGCCCTTTGCAATGCCTCATCTGAACCCTATTTCATCGAAATTCAGCTGATCAGACCTAAGTTTAAGTTCCATAAAAAATAAGCCCTAATTCACACAAAAATCAGCCCCCAATCACATGTTCAGCAATCAGCAGCACTACCTCCAGCCTCCAGGGCTGCTGTGCAAGCTTCTCCAAAAGTGGGCTCGCAAAGTGGTTTCAGTTTTTGCTGTCACCCAGCGGCAGTGTGAGTTCCTGGCGGCAGCGTGGGCTCCAGAAGGCAGCGCAGCTGCTCGGTGGTGCGAGCAGGCAGCAGCACGGTGCAGCGTCATATGTTAGGGAGAGGATGGGAGCGATAACCTGTGTGGTTGTGCGCACTGCTTGCTGACCTGCCATATCCCGCTGCATTGCTGAGTACTTGCTTATGCACCGCGAATTGAAAGACAAAATCACCAATGCTTCCTGATACCATATCTCCATATCTGATATGGATATGTCCGGGTTCCTCACGTATTGGTGATTCAGTTATACAAGGTCTAGTAAGCACATGTTTTTTTTTGATGCATTACTGACCTATGTGGTATTGATGACAGTGGTTTTGTTTTCTTTTGGGAAAATTGCTACATGTTCAAAAAAAATCATAGTGGAACCTGATAAATATTTGAGAACTAACATTATGTCTTATACCAGCTGAAATCATCTCTATTACTTCATATTGACGGATCCACGGCAGTTGCTGAGAATAATGGTCGCCAGGTATTCTATATTAAGCACTCATCGAAGCAGCTATTTCTCTGGTCCCGATTAATAAGATTTTTCTTCAACCATCTCATGCAGATGCTAACTTATGGGCGAGTAATGCCATTCCTAGAACTTTTTGCACGCATTGATGCTGTTGACTGCGCTACAGTAATGGAAACTGCCAAGGAGTACATAATTGATAAGGTAAATCTCCAATACTAGTGGCCATGTTACTACTGAGTACTACAGTATTTTTGAGTACTTGAACTATGGGATGCTTCAAGCACTGACCTCTGACTGGTCCGGCAATTTCAGGATATTGCTCTGGCTGCTATGGGACCGATCTCGAATTTGCCAGAGCATAGGTGGTTTCGGTCAGAAACATGTTCTGATGATGAATTTACTCGAAGGATATTCTTTGGGAACGCACAGAATAATTGAAGCTGCGGCTCTGTGATACTGTTGTTGTAACTCTAGGTCATTCCAAGAAATTACCAATAGTAGCATCAGGCATTTCAGTTATATACTGGATATTATTTTCTGCTTCGTACCCGTGCTACACTTCGTTGGTGCTGAATGTGCAAATAGCTTTCTTGGCCGTGGTGCTCTCAACCGATGAGTTCACTGCACCCACGATTATATTTATTTGTGAATCATGTTTGAGAAAAGCGTCTTGAAAAGTTATACTGGCAGAAAAGGGTGACAAGGAACATACTCCTCAAGTCCTCAGGAAATGCATGGAGTTCAGATTTTACTGTTTCCTCTCAATATTTCCACTTTATTTCTTTTCTGTGCAATCCTCATCTACATATTTTTGGAGTTGAGTGAGTCTATATCAATTACCTATCTTACCTAATGGTCTTATGTTAGGAATTTTGAGGCAGATTTATAGTTTTTAAAAGGGTCAGTTGGATCCATGCCACTACAATTTCACGAAGTTGGATTTCATGTTGAAATCCATGCCATTGAGTGGCATGATTTTCAACGTGAAACCCAATTTCACGGAGTTGTGGTGGCATGAATCGAATTTTCCCTTTTTAAAACTAACAGGTTATAAAGAATGAACGATCTTGGCATAAGACTTCCCTAGGCGCCACCAGCATGTTCAATCAGGAAGACAGACGAGAGTACTTAGCCATTGCATCAGAGCTTGTGGAAGGTAGAAAAATTTACACCCTAGTAACCTGGGCACAGTTTCCTAATTAGTGGAAGTTTTTAACACCTTGAATTCCAGTGAGCATTGTAAGAACTGCAATGGCGATCCTACAGCTTATCTGTATTTGCACTGAAGCTGTAGCAGGGAGTCCCAGCCTCCCAGGTGAAGCAGGGCCAGAGGGAGCCAGCCAAAAGGGCAGTGCACCCAGCCAAAACTGGCACTGTTTGTTTTTGTTGCGCTATTCGTGCTACAAAATGAATCTTGCATGCATGCACTACTAAGTGAAGTCTATTTACCCGCAAAAAAAATGAAGTCTATTTGCAAAAAATTTCACAGATGAATGCAACCTTGTGCGACGAATATAATGATGATAATTAATTTATGATTGGCTATAATAATGCTACAGTAACCATTCTCTAATCGTGCGGTCAAATGCCTCATTAGATTCGTCTCGCGAAGTAGCGCAGTAGTCGTGGAGTTAATTTTGCAAACTGTCTTCATTTAGTATCTTTAATTATTGATCAAAGTTTGCTACAATAGCTTGCGCTAAAAAAACCCAAACAGGACCACCCGACTTCCGTTTTCTCTGAATACACGGGGCAGTGACATGCAGTGCAGGAGCTAGGTTCAGGCTCTCCGCACTCGTCACTCTCTAAATTCACTCTCTAAAAGGAATATTCCTACCTGGTCATCAAGATTCTCCTCTCTATATTCAGTTTCTCCGCGTTCATTCACTCTCTAAATTTCTACTCTATACCAACTACCACGAGTGGGGCCCACGTGTCATAATTATTTTTCCTTTTTTTACCCCCTCCCTCCCCACTCTCTCTCTCCCACCGCGGCCCCTCTCTCTCTCCCTCCGCCACCGCACCCCTCCTCCCCCGACCACCACCGCCGGCCACCTCCTCCGGCCTCCGCCGCCGTCCACCTCCTCCGGCCTCCGCCGCCGTCCACCTCCTCCTCCTCCGGCGGCGGGCCTCGCGACGCGGCGGCGAGATCCGGGCATGGAGGCCGAGGCCCGCATGGCCGGTGCCCGAGCGGGCCCGCGCTCCGCCCCTGCCCCCCGTGGCCATGGCGGCGGCGCCGGCCTTAGGGCGGGACGGCGCGAGTCGGCCACGAAGGGGCCGCGCGCGTGCCCCTCCTCCCTCCCTACCTCGACGCGGGAGCGGGCGCGGCGCGGCGGCCTCGGTCGTTTTGGGGCATCTAAACACACCCTCTGTCGTTTTTATTTACCCGGGCAGACTGAGGGGGTGTTTAGAAACAGGGACTTCAAAAAAGTCCTAGGGACTTTTTAGTATTTAGAAGTATTAAATAAATATTAATTATAAAACTAACTGCAGAACCCTGGGGCTAAACTGCGAGACGAATCTAATGAGGTATCTTAATCTATGATTAGCGAATGGTTACTGTAGCATCACTGTAGCAAATTATGAATTAATTAGGCTCATTAGATTCGTCTCGCGAAAAAGCACTCAGCTGTCAAAAAACATTTATAAACAGATTTTATTTAATACTATAAAATAGTAAGATTCCTTTTGATGTGATAGGGACTTCTGAAAAAAATCCTGGAGCCAAACAAGGCCTGAGTGACTGACTGCGCACTCAGGTATGCAGGAACCTGAAAGATAACACCAGTGACAAAGTGGTGAATCCTGAACGCAAATCGCCATGACAGTCCATGCACTGCAGACCGCGCCGCCAAAATTTGCCTTCGGTCCTTGTCCTTCCAGCAGCGTGCAAATGGGCTCACGCCGGCCGCGCGCGTTCCCGCGGGGGCGCCACGCTCCTCCCGCGCACGCCCATTAATCCCTCACGCACGACGCACCTGGCCGGTGCACGTGCACCATCAACTCCCCCCTCCCGCTGCGCCGTTACTGCTACATACGCCTACGCGTCGCCGCCGAGGCCGAGCCGCTCCCCGCTCCCCGCTCCAAGCGCCGGCCATTCATGCACACTCGCACCCTCCTCCTGCTTCCGGCTCAAGCGCTGCAAAATATCTGCAATGCCGGCGTCGCGCGTGCTCCTTTTGGTACTGCCGCTGCTCGCCGCGGACTGCGCCGCCTCCGCCCCCTCCCCGAGCCCCGACGCCGCCGCGCTGCTCGCGTTCAAGACGGTGTGCTCCGACCCCGCCTCGGTGCTCGGCTCCTGGGCGGAGTCCTCCGACCCCTGCGCCGGCGCGTGGCGCGGCGTCACGTGCCAGCGGCCGTCGCCCTCCTCGTCCCCGCCCCGCGTGCGTCGCGTCGTCCTCGAGGGCCTGCGGCTCGGCGGGCACGCCGCGGCGTTGGAGCTGCTCGCGGACCTCCCCGCGCTCTCGTCCCTCAGCCTCAAGAACAACACCTTCACGGGCGCGCTCCACGGCGTCGACTTCTCCCGCCTGGCGCCGCACCTCAAGCTCCTCTACCTCTCGGGGAACGGCTTCTCCGGGCGGTTCCCGGACTCCGTCCTGCGCCGCCTCGACCTTTCGGGCAACCGGCTCGCGGGCACGATCCCGACGGAGATCGGGCACCGCCTCCGTGCTCTCCTGACGCTGAACCTCGCGCGCAATTCGTTCGCCGGGCCCGTGCCCGTCTCGCTGGAAGCAGTGCCCAAGCTCACCGAGCTCAACGTCTCCGGCAACCACCTCGAGGGGCGGATCCCCAGCCGCCTCGCGGCCGCCTTCCCTTCGTCGTCGTTCGCGGGCAACCCCGTCCTCTGTGGCGCGCCGCTGGCGCACCGGTGCAATGGGCCGCGGCAGATCGTGTACAGCGACGGCAGCGGCCAGGCGTCGGGCGGGTCGAGGGCGGCGAGGGGGAAGATCCATGGCCGGTGGATAGTCGTGATGATCATGTCAGCGGTGGGCGCGGCGGTCGCGTCGCTGGTCGCGGCGGCACTCTGCGCCGTGCTTTTGCTGAGGAACAGGAAGGCGGCGAGACGGCCGCGCGCCAGGTCGACGTCCGGCGCCAACTCGACGGTGGCTCGGGAGGAGACGGTGCGCTTCGACGGGAGCTGGCGAGGGAGATGGGCACGTGGCGGCACCCCAACATCGTCGGCCTGCGCGCGTTCTACGCGTCCGCCGAGGAGTTGCTCCTCGTCTTCGACTACATCCCCAACGGCAGCCTCCACAGCCTCTTGCACGGTGAGCAGCAGGTTCAGTTCTCGTCGCACTTCATAATTTGGAGGCGTGTCAGAGCGATGTCTTCTGATGTGTGCACAAAATTTGTTCTCTCTCTCTCTCTCTCTCTCTCTCTCTCTCTCTCTCTCTCTCTCTCTCTCTCTCTCTCTTTTTGGTACAGAGAACCGAGGACTCGCGAGAGTTCCTCTGGACTGGCAGACCCGGCTGAAGCTGGCGCAGGACGCGGCGCACGGCCTGGCCTACCTCCACGGCGTGTCCGGCGGCAAGCTCTCGCACCGGCACCTCACCTCCTCGAACATCCTCGTCGACGGCAGCGGCGCCGCGCGCGTCTCCGACTTCGCGCTCCTCCAGCTGCTGTCGCCGGGGGATTACTCATCCCTGCAGAAGCAGGACGTGCACGGCTTCGGCGTCGTCCTGCTGGAGCTCCTCACGGGGCGGCAGCCGTCGGGCGAGGACGGCGGCGGCGGCGCGCAGGCGGACCTGCCCCGGTGGGCGCGCGCGGCGGCGCGGGAGGAGTGGGCGTCGGAGGTGTTGGACGTGGAGCTGGTGCGGGCAGGGGTGCCGAGGACGAGATGGTGGCGCTCCTGCAGGTGGCGCTGCTCTGCGTCGCGGAGGAGCCCGGGGAGCGGCCCAGGATGGCGGTGGTGGCCAAGATGGTCGAGGACATCCGGGACAGGGGGAGCAAGCGGAGCAGCAAGTACTCGGCGTCCCCGTCGCAAGCGGGGCGCTCGTACGAGTCGCCCCCCTGCGTGTCCGAGGACACCACTAGGTCCACCCCTGCATCAAGCTCTTGACGCAGCTCTCGATCGCCTGGTGCTGACTGCTATCTTGACGAGGAGAAGACTCAAGAAAGAAGAGAACATTGTAAAATCATGTGTGACATTTTGTCCGTTAGCTAATGAACTCTGCCAGCTTGACATGTGGTAGTGTCGGCTACTTCGCCTTTTGTTTACGTTTACAATTGCAGCAGACCCAGCAAGAAAACGAGACAGATTGAGCAGTCAGTCAGCACGCAGATCAGGTCAACAACCAGAAAAGCTGCGTTGTACCCTGAAGCTGAAGACAAAGACATCATCGATCAAGCAAGACCAGGATTGAACTTTCGGCATCGTGGCAACTTGCAAGCAAATTCCCTTCGATGCTTTCTGCGCTGATTTGGCTTCATCAGATGGCTCGATAGAACGTCCGGCCCAGTGGGCCACCAGCCTCCTCTTTATCTCTCAGGATGGCCTTTGTGGTTGTGTCTAGCGATTTGACGTAACTGATGATTAGCTGCTGGGTTGAGTACACCAGTGAACGACCGAATGGCTATATATATAGTCTATATTAACCACGTCCAAACCATGATCACACTTGTTAACACTAAGGTCTTGTTTGGATTTAGAGCTAATGGGTGTAGTGCTAAACTTTATCACTAGTCCATCCAAACAATAGTGCTAAACTGCTAATGGGATGAGCTAAAATTTAGCTAAGATCTAGGCCTTGTTTAAATGTATAAAAGTGAATCTGTAAAGCACTATAGCACTTTTGTTTGTATTTAGTAATTATTATCCTGCCATGGGTTAACTATGCTCAAAAGATTCGCCTCGCAAATTATAGACAAATTGTGTAATTAGCTATTTTGTTTAGCTACATTTAATACTTTGTGCATGCGTTCAAAGATTCGATGTGATGTGGAATCTTATAAAATTTCGGAATTTTGAAGGGAACTAAACAAGGCCCTAAAAACTTTAGAAGGGGATATGAGTACCAACAGATGCCAAAATTTAGAATTCAACTTTACCAAATCCAAACATGCTCAGCCAGATATGGGAAATGTGACATTCCGAAAAATGTACCAAAATAAAACACGCGCTAATTATAATTTTCGAAATCTTTCATCGTTGAGCTCCATCTTTCCTGTCCAAGAATCGTTTCCCGCCTGATCTCCCGATCTCCCGATGTCCAATCTCTGTCACGGCCCTCTCTTTTTCCTGTGCCGCGTGTCACGAACCACCGACTGCCGCGCCACGCCCGGCCAACGCGCGTGCGCGTGCAGCCGCGGTCGACGCCGCGATTGGCGCCGGCACGAATCTCTCCCTCTCTTTCTCTCTCTCTCTTTTTCCTTTTTCTTTTCTCTTTTCTCTTTTCCATTTTATTTTCTATTTTCTCTCCCCTTCCTCCTCCCTTCCTCCCCTCCCCCCGCGCGCTGCAGAGCCGCCCGGCCTCCCCTGCCCGCCGAGCGCGCCCGGCTCCCGCCCCACCCTCGCCGCCAAAGCAGCTCGCCACCACCCTCTCACCGCGCGCGCACACCACCCCCAGGCCGTGCCCACGCACACGCGCACGCGCGAGCACGGGCTCGCCACGCCGTGCCGTGACGCCGCGCACGCCGCACCCACACACTGCACACCCGCCCGCCCTGCACCGCCGCTCGCCGACCCGCCACCGCCTTCCTGTGCCGCCATCGCCGCCGGCCGCTTGTGCGTGCACTGCACCCACGTGGAGCACGCCACTGCTTGCCGCGTCTTCCGCCGTCGAGCACTGCATCGCCTGCCCCACGCACGCCTGCCCGAGGAGTCGCATCACCTCTGCCCCGCCCTCGCCGGCCGCGCCGCCGCGTCCCGACAAGAGCAAGCGGCCGGAGCTTCATTACTCCGCCCCGCACCGCTCGCCGGCCGCCCCACCGGCCACCACCCACCCCGCGCCGCTCCACCGACCTAGCGCGCCTATAAAAGACCCCCCCAGCGCCGCCCCTCCGCTCCACGACCGCCTTCCCGACCTCCGAGCACCACCACCCACCATCGCCGCCGCCCCGAGCACCGGCCACCGCGGAACTCCCCTTCCCGCAGCGCCACAGCCCAAGCCAAGGTGGGCATCAGTACCCCGAGGCTCTCTCTTCCTTTTCCCCCTTCCCTTGCCCGTCGCTGTGACTCCGAGTCGCCGGCCCAAAGCCGCCGCCGCCCGCTGCCGCACCCCGTCGCGGCCAGGCCGACCCGGGCCGCCTCCACCCGAGCTGCGGCCGGGAATCGACCTCGCGGGCCCCTCTCTCCCTTCTCCCTCACTCCGGAGCCACCCCCGAGCCCCTGGCCGCCGGGATTGGCGCCGCCGACGCCCCCAATCCCCTTCCTCTGTTCCGACCGGGAGGGAGGAGGAAGAAGAGGGGGCTTTTTGCCCATAACCCCCTCCCCTATCTTCTATTTCATTAAGAACCCCTCCACCCTTTGGGGTTTTGCAAATAAAGCCCTGTTCTTTATTAGATTTACAAACAGATCCTCCGCTGTATAAACTTAATTATAAATAGGACCTTACCCTTTTCCCGAATAACCCAAACCTTTCCAGAAATCACAACCAAGTCCCTTCCATTCCAAAAACAATTCGCAAATGAGCCCTCAGATTAACCCGTTAACTTATCATTTCATGCGCCAAAACAACTCCGAGCGACCCGAAACTTTGCCACGCCTTTTCTAATATAGTTTTGGGCCGTGCCATTAAGAAACCACCCAAAAATATCACTCCTATCTCTATATCTGAATTATTTCCGAATCGAGCTCAACGATAAAGCTTTTATTTCTTTTTCTTGATTGTGTGTTTGTTTGTACGTGTCGTAGACCACGGTGTGAACGAAGGAGAGCCCGTTGACGAGCAGTACTGCGAGCCCGCGAACGAGGACCAGTTCCGCGACCCCGAGCCCGAAGGACAGTGCTTCGACCAGGACCTCCCCGAAGGCTTCGAAGACGGCAAGTTCAATCCCATCCTTTGATGAATGCTTTTGTCGTAGTTTTTATAAACACGACCTATTGGCCTGTTTTACAAAGTTGCATATGTTGTGCTTGCATGAAAACACGGTTGGATAGCCACCCCTTGAATTATTATGATCATTCCTTGACCACCTAGATTAATGTCTGATTTTGTTTGGACGTTAATCGCTGCTAGAACGCTTAGGATCTTTTACTCAATACAAATTATTTATAAAGAAAAGGTGTGTGTGTGGGAAGGGATAAAAGTGGATTTTCGAAAGATGAGTCTAGACATGATGGATGGCATTTCGGTATGATTTGACGTTTGGTGTGCTCGTGCCGATAAGGCAGGGCAAGGAAGGGAGATATCCATCTTGTCACAACTAAGGACCGAGTTGGTGTTACATCTCACCTAACTCCACTTTCGTGCAAACCACTCGACCGTTGAATGGGCAACGGCTTAGCATAAATCCCACTAGTTAGTCTGATAGCCATCAGGAGAGTTGAGAGCAACGGGTGACTAAGGAAAAGGGATAAGCCCCGTGTGACTTATGCCCCGGTTAAACCTAGGTGAAAGGTCGATGACCCCTTGGTGCATCCCGCGATGGCTAGTCAGGTCTAGCTAAGGTGGGTAATGGCTTTGTTGGGATCTGCACCGACACTAAGGTGATCGAATTGCGGTACCCCGCTTGTGGGTAAAGTTGCACACCTCTGCAGAGTTAAGAATCTATTCGAATAGCCGTGCCCACGGTACTGGGCTAGTTACGGTGTGGTCTCACAACTAGTGTTTACTTTGGGATGGGTTGGTGTGAGTTGTTTTGGAAATGTGTCCGGTAGTTGTGCCGTGTGCTACGGCGGATGAGGAGTCCGGTAGCAGTCTAAAACTTGGATCCTGTGTGGATCAACCCTTTGTGTTACTCGGTATAAGAAAACTGGTTTTGGGAAAAATGCTTTCTTTCAAATGAACCCCTACGTGAAATATTGCTTTCCGCAAATCAAACTCTAGCCCTATCCTTGACTTACCATGTGCATGATATTCTGTATATACCCCCTCCGTGGGTGTGGTTGGACTTGCTGAGTACGTTTGTACTCACCCTATTCTCTATTTTTACAGAAGAAGATCCAGACTTTATACCGGATGACGTTGAGTAGGGGTACCGTCCTGCACCCAGCCTTGCCTGTGGATTAGGGTCACCCGCAGGAGATACCGCATGGCGCAAGACTCTGATGACCTTCTTTTTATATTTAATATCGTTGCGTGTGTGTGGATTGTAATCCTCGCGATAGTGGCGCTTCTCTGCTCACTACCGCGTAGAGTTGTACGATAATGGACCATCTGATGTAATAAATGTGTCATCAACCTCCTGGGATTGATGTTTGTAACACATTTAAGTTTTCTCTTATGAGGAGACGCTTCAGGAAGGGAGCAGGTGGATACTGTATTAAAGCCAGAGGGTTATTTTGTGCATCATATGACGTATGCAATTCAGTCGCCGTATTACCTTCCCACTTTGTTACAAGAATCTTTACTGAATTTAATAGAATCTTTGCTACCGTGAATCCTCAATCAAACCAATAAAGATGCTCCTAACTAACTGCAGTTCTGGCCCCGTCGTGTGACCACATATTTGTTTCGTGAAATCTAAAGACCATGAATTTTATAAAACATATTGATGGTTTTGTAAAGTAGACGACACAGGAAAAAATTGTAATCCATGGTATCCGAAGATAGAAGTACATGCCACTACAGAAGAAACAAACTTCCCTGCAGTGTATGCTTTCAAGTAGGTAAATGTCCAACTGTTTCAGTAATTTGTTGAGAATGACGTTGCTAACAATTTGTTAAAATTGTTGGGAAAAGATAAGGAATATAAATAAAATTGTCGCCCACTCAAGGAAGATTGCAACACTTATTTCTATAATGAATTTGTGGTAGAGAGATAATTTTGTGGTTATGGACTTACTCCCTTTATCCTGAAATGTAAGGCATTTTGGTTTATCCTAAGTCAAAGTTTGGCATCAAACACATCAAATAATGATAATTATGAAAATATATTTCATAATGGATCTAATTATTATCATTTAACATTCAAAATAGTATTACTCTTTTCTATAATTTGGTTAAATTTAGAAGAATTTAATTTAGGACAAACTAAAATACCTTATATTTCAGGACTGAGGGTAGCACAAGAACATAAAAAGTCCCATACTGGAACAAGGTCCAGGTTTCGAGACTATCCCGCCAAGCTAGTTGAAAGTAGAAACATATTTTGGTATGTGCTAATTTTTCTAAGAGTTTCAAGTAAGTCAATCAATGCATTGCATTAAGCATTTGAACTAACAAGAAAAACATTCATTATATGATTTGAAAAATATTCAGAATGTATTTCGTAATCTTACAACACAGACAAAAACAATCATTAAGCACTTGAACTAAAAAGAAAAACAATCATTGTATTAGCTAAAACAGGGGGGGGGGATCTTTGCAGTCCCCCAAAGAAAAATCTCCCAACGGAGTTTGATTACCATACGTGTTCTTTTGAATTAGAATAATTGAAAAGTTTTCTCCTGATTTCTTTCCTTGATGGATCACGTAGAGTCTTTTATATATCTTCCGTCTCGTTTTGAGTCTGAATAATGATATCACTCCGCTCGGTTAGTGAGAGGCTGCGAGCTTTCTTATCCTTTAGAGAGATTGTTTTAATTTTTGTGATGGCCGCTCACTCCGTGACACCACTGGGCCGGGGTACGCCAATGTGGAAAGTTGTTTGTTTGTTCTAGAGACGAGCTTTGTGCCACCACTGGTCCACTGGATACTTAACTGACCATGTTGCTTGCTGGCTTCTTCTATAAACTAAGGAATCTGCCACGTCCACTCTTCACAACCTGGGTACACATCAGGAAATTCTGGCTGGATGCAACATTCGGCAAAATTTCAACCACACATATATATGTTGGATTTGTAGAAAAAATACTAATTATATGTATTTTTAAGTGTGCCTAATGTGACTGTTAAATACTACCTCCGTCCCAAATTATAATTCATTTTGTCTTTCTAGACACAATATTATTTCGCTATACATCTAGATATACAGTATGTCTAGATACATAGTAGAAACTATGTATAGATAAAAGTCAAAACAAATGTTGATTTGAGATGGAGGGAGTAGTTAGATCTTGATGCGTTTGCCATGGCATGGTGGCTCATTATTTAAATATTTATAAGCTGACATGGTGAGCTCATTGCATTATAAAGCCAATCATTGAATTGTCTATTAAAATATTTTTAGAATAAGTTCAATTAAGTTTACCATCTATTTGCTAGACTTCATAGTTAAATTAAATTTACCGTCTATTTGCTAGACTTCATACCTAATCTGATGTTACTACATATGCGCGCATTTTAATGATTTCTGTTGATAAGCACAATATATTGATAATACACAAAATCCATATGAACATTAGTTATGATTTTGGGTGCCAAAATATTGTAGAAGTGATTGTTGACACCGTTTTTTTGGTACGTGTCAAAGGATCGGTGAAAAGAAGAAATGCCAGGTTGGAAATAATGATGGTACGTGGAAGGAAGGCATCGGGCACGGTTTGATGCCGATTGGACATCTCAGTGTTTGTTTTCTAAGCAAGTCTTGATACGAGATGATCTCGGTTTGGAAGACGGTGTTTTTAGTTATTAGAATAAGTTTCTCTAGATAGAATTGTACTCTGCCGTAATCGGCTAGGATTGTGTTAGCGTGGGGGTATAAATATGAACCCCCGGTCATTGTAGCAGATTGATACATCCAACAAATAAAATTTTACTACTTGCAATTTACTTTCTCGTCGGCGGTTTCGCCATCTTTTTTTCTTTCTGCGAGTTCTTTCAAGCTGATCAAGGACGTCTCACATTCGAGCGACTTGGTTTGCTGGTAAGTTTTTGTTTACCGAGTAAATCTGAGCTTTAACTTCCGGGCGCATCGCTGTCGCTTCGTTCAGATCTATTCAAAATTTATCAAATTTATCTAAGCTTTGATCTCGGGCGCATCGCTGTTTTCTCGTTTAGATTAATTCACCAATTACCCGGCTTAGTGATCTGTTTAATCGGCTGTAAGCTCCTTGTTTATCACAAAAAATCCTGTAGAGCCGATTAGATTGAATCATAAGCTTAGCTTTGTCCAGATCCATACATTCGTGGGTTTGTACATTGTTACCTGGCACGTGTCGGCTTTAAATCTAGTCGTCTG
This sequence comes from Panicum virgatum, assembly GCF_016808335.1. Taxonomy (NCBI): domain Eukaryota; kingdom Viridiplantae; phylum Streptophyta; class Magnoliopsida; order Poales; family Poaceae; genus Panicum; species Panicum virgatum. The sequence goes on from NC_053149.1 coordinate 53,685,706, forward strand.
GTTGTTCATCGGCATCGGCAGCTCATTGCCGATCCGTAGTACATCGCTTTTATTACACGCTCATCTTACACGATCTTTTGTCTCCTTTTGTATCGGTAGAGCCTTGCCGATACCCTGCGTAAGAGTGATTCGGAAATCCAGCCGATACACTATTGAATTTGACGGTTTGCTGTTTCCTTGTCAATTTATAGGTCAAATTGACTGGCATGCTTGGTTTGCATTCTGAGACTTGGCGAACGATGCTCTCAGATTCCAGTGTGTTGATTTTGCGTCAACACATCTTTTGGCACACTCGGTGGGACCCAGAACATCAAGATGTCAGAGAAGGCAGAGATCTCGAGAAACAATTAGATCCCGATTGATAAAGAAAAGTTGAAGGAAGAACACAAGGCAGAACTTAAAGCAATTATGGAAGCTTTTGAGTAAAAGTGCCTTTTGTCCTTCAGCACCAACAGAAGTGGAGAGGTAATCAAGAAATTTGATTTTCCCACTTTTGTATCACATGAAGAGTCACAGAAAGAGGACAAGATGATTCATCAGATGAATCAGGCGATTGGACATGCTTTTGTAAATCATGCTCCAATCATGGCCAACCACGTCCACAACACTATGATCAAGACACTACAAGATAGAGGGACACCTGGTTTTGTGGGACCAACTTACTATCAGGGAAGTTAGATGGTCTTCTCCCCTATTGGATCGGCTCCTGGTACATCAAAGATCCATCCTCAAGCTCCGGCTGATGAGGGTATCATAGATGCACAGCCGATCAGTACTATAGCATCACCTCAGTTCCCTCCTGTGTATACCAACTCTACACCGATGGCCACATGTGCACATGGAAATTTCATGTCAGGATACCCAGTAGGTTGGAATCCAACTACTGGACTTGGTATGCCTCCAGAATTCATGATTCCATCTCCGTCAAAGCAGCCAAGTACATCGGCTTCTCAGCCGATGAACCAGCAAGAAAATGCGTCGGCTCTACAGCCGACTCAGCCTCAAGACGCCGTACCAGCGTCGCAACCAGCGGTTACACCTACATCAGTGCCTGCGCCAGCAAGTCCAAGCCATGTGTCGGCCCCATGGACGACACCTCAACAACAGTATACGGCGATGATGTTGCAACCCAAGTCTCCAATAGAAATTCTAGCGAACAGACTCCCACATGCCTAATGTACCTAGCTTTGCACACCGTCAGCCTGGTTAGGGGGTAACACAGAGCAGTCCAAACAATGAGATGGTGTTGTACCAATCACCATCTAATCAACCTCCTCAGCAAGCTACACAAGCTGCATCGGCTGCTAAGCCGATGACTTTACCAAATGTCCAGCCTGCTTCGGCAACTTTGCCGTTGACTCCACCAGCACCACAAGTAGCATCAGCTGGTGGTCAACAGATCGACTGGACATCTAAGATTGCTGAGGTAATGAGAGATCAGTTTGGGTTGAAGCCAAAGCAGCAGAATCTGATGTACATAACTCCATATCCAGCTGCTTATGATCAACTGCCATTGCTCCACAAGTACAAACTTTCAGATTTTACCAAGTTTTCTGGACAGGGGGAAGTCTCCACAGTGGAACATATCAACATATTCATTGTGCAGTGTGGAGAGGCAGCTCATCAAGACGCATTAAAAGTGTGTTTATTTTCTATGTCTTTGTCTGGATCGGCCTTCACATGGTTCACTACATTGCCAGCCAATTCCATCATATGCTGGGCCGATCTAGAGAAGCAGTTCCACCAGTTCTTCTACTCTGGTGTAGAGGAGATGAAGTTGACCGATTTGACCAACCTGAGGCAAAGAAATGATGAATCGGTCGCTGCCTTCATCCAGAGGTTCAGAGATGTCAAGAATCGGTGCTTTAGTCTGGTTCTGTCTGATCAACAGCTAGCAGAGGTTGCCTTCCAAGAACTCCTACCACACATCAAGGAGAAGTATGCTTCCCAGGAGTTCTACAGCATCAGTCAAATGGCCAACCGGATGACAGGGGAGGCAAGACCATATGAACAGAAGAGGAGCAACTTCTAGAAAAAGGTTAACCTTGTTGACCGCTCAGATTCTTCTGATTCAGATGATTATCAGATGGTGGGATCGGCTGAATGGGTTCAGAACAATAAAAAGCCGATCTCATGTCCTTTTGGTAACAAAGAGCCCGAGAAGTATGGGTTCGATATCACCAAGGCTGACAAGATCTTCGACCTGTTACTGTCAGAGGGACAAATTAAGTTGAAGCCATACCATAAGATCCCGACAGATCAGGAATTGAAGAATATCAAATATTGCAAGTGGCACAATGCAATGTCTCATGACACCAATGAGTGCAAGGTATTCCGTCAGCAGATACAATCGGCTATAGAGCAAGGTAGGCTCAAGTTTGAGACACCTAAAAAACTGATGAAGATTGATGGGCATCCGTTTCCAGCAAACATGGTAGATGTTGGAAAGAAGGGTAATGCTTTACAAACCAAGATGCTCACATCACAATCGGCCAAGGAGTCTGGTGCTGTTGATCCCAAAGCACAGATTATGGCCGATGAGGCTAAAGGCAAAGAGCCGTGATAGAAAAAAGAATCAGCGGTGCCTAAGATGAAGGTTACGTCTCAGATGCTGTTGAACAAATTTCAGCGTGACCAAGAAAGAAGACAGTACCGGGAAGAGTCTGCGCGTCAATGTGAAGGGCATTGGAAGTGTCCTTTATTTGTGTACTGCTGGGAAGAAAGGTTGACTCTGCTGACAGTGGATAATTATCCAGAGTGCAACGGCTTTTATCGAGAAGACCGGTCATACAAGAAGCCGCAATTCGACCAGAGACCTCGAGAGCCGATCATTAGAGAAAGGAGCAATGATAGACGTGTCTTTGTACATGATCATCTGGGGGGCGAGGTTTCAGTGCATGATCGGCTGGGGGGCAGGACCATGCTGCGTGATCCTGCAGAAGGAAGGATTTCTGCTGATGATCGAGTTGAGCAGGTTGCTGCTGCTCAAATTCTTGATGAGTACCCACACCGCAGAGATCCAGAAAGAGTGCCTATTCATGACAACATTGATAGGCCTCGATGGTGTCCAGGAGGTTTGACCAGGTCACAAAAGAGACGAGTTCAAAGACTGCGTCAAACAATGGCCTTGGAAGAGGAAGAAAGAAGAGAGGCTCCTAGGAGGGGAGTCAGATCTGAAGTTTGGCGTGTCAAGCCAAAGGCCGATGGAGGACAACCATCAAAATCATTGGCTACGTTTGTTAATGTAACCTCCATGCTTCTACCGATCCAAGCAGTCGGTTCTCCCAACTGTTCCTAATGGATGAGTTCCTAGAAGATGAAGGGAAGTTGGGGCATGGGTTCACGTCGGCCGATGCATTGGAAGAAGTAGATATTGTAGATGGAGATAGGCCAAGGCCGACGTTTATTAGTGCTAAGTTAGATCCTGAGTATAAACAAGAATTGATAATGCTATTAAAAGAATACAAAGATTGTTTTTGCTTGGGAGTATTATGAAATGCCTGGTTTTGATCGGTCTATTATCGAGCACCGTTTGCCTATCAAACCTGGGTATCGGCCACATCAGCAAGGGTCAAGACGGTGTAATCCGAAGATCTTACCAGACATAAAGGCCGAGATTACAAAGTTGATAGAAGCAAAATTCATCAGGCAGTGCAGATATGCTGAATGGATATCCAATGTGGTTCATGTATATAAGAAAAACGGGAAGCTGTGTGTGTGCATCGATTTCAGAGATCTCAACAAAGCTACGCCGATGGATGGTTACCCAATGCCAGTTGCCGATATGTTGGTGAATGCTGCTGCAGGGCATAAGGTGATCAGTCTCATGGATGGGAATGCTGGATACAATCAGATATTCATGGCTGAGGAAGATATTCATAAAATTGCATTCAGATGTCCAGGGCATGTTGGTTTGTTCGAGTGGGTTGTCATGACCTTTGGTTTAGAGAACGCAGGGGCAACATACCAGAGGGCTATGAATTATATCTTCCATGAAATCATCGGCAAGATTGTTGAGATTTATATTGATGATGTTGTGGTAAAGTTCAAGGGGTACCAAGAGCATTTAGCTGACCTACGCAAAGTTTTAGAATGCACTAGTAGACATGGGTTGAAGATGAATCCTAACAAATGTGCATTTGGTGTGTCGGCTGGTCAGTTTCTGGGGTTTATGGTACATGAAAGAGGGATTGAAATTAGTCAGAAGACTATTACATCCATTAACAAAGTAGTGGCTCCAGAAATAAAAGTTGAACTTCAATCATTGATCGGCAAGATTAATTTTATTCGGAGGTTTATTGCTAATCTGTCCGGTAAAATACAACCGTTCAGTTCTTTGTTGAAGTTGAAGGCCGATCATGAATTTATGTGGGGAGAAGCACAACCAAAGACGTTGGATGAAATCAAACAGTATTTAACATTGCCTCCTGTGTTGGTTCCACCACAAAAGCACAAGCCGTTTAAGTTGTACTTATCGGCTGATGAGCGTGCTATCAGATCAGCCCTTATTCAAGAGTTTGAGAAAAAAGAACGTGTGATTTATTTCATCAGTAGAAGACTCTTGGATGCTGAAACCAGCTATTCTCCTGTTGAAAGATTATGTCTTTGCTTATACTTTTCTTGTACCAAGCTTAGACATTATCTGTTATCGGCTGAGTATGTTGTGGTAAGCAAAGATGATGTTATCAAATACATGCTCTATTTGCCGATTCTGAGTGGGAAAATTGGAAAATGGATTCTGGCCTTGTCTGAGTTTGATTTGAGATATGAATCGGCTAAAGCAGTTAAGGGGCAAGTCATGGCTGATTTTGTTGTCCAACATTGTGGGCCAGAATTGGGAGTTGTTGATCTAGTTCCATGGACATTATTCTTTGATGGCTCATCATGTGGAGTTGAATTTGGTATCGGCATTGTTTTGGTGTCGCCTCGGGGGGCAATATTTGAGTTGTCTTTTCCAATAGAAGCTACTGCTACCAATAATCAGGCAGAGTACCAAGCTTTGCTTAAAGGAATTCGGCTGTTACAAGAAGTCGAAGCTGATGCAGTTGAGATATTTGGGGATTCCATGCTGGTGGTTAATCAGTTGATCGGCATATATGAGTGTAAAGATGACATTTTACGAGTCTATCATGAAGAGTGCTGCCGATTGCTGAAAGAGTTCGAGAAAGTGACCATTTAACATGTACCCAAACTTTACAATGAAGATGCCAATCGGCTAGCACAACATGCTTCTGGTTTTCGGCCGATTGAAGGTGTGATGGCTTTGGACTTACCTGCCGATGATTGGAGGAAAGAGATTGTGGAATATTTGGAAGATCCCTCCAAGAAATTAAGTCGAAGAATTAGATTTTAGGCAACTAAATATGTGCTGCTTGAAGGAGAGCTTTATTATTGAACGATTGATGGAGTTCTAATCAGATGTCTTGACAAAGAGGAGGCTAAAGTCCTGATGGGAGAGATACATGAGGGTGTCTGTGGTTCACATCAATCGGCGTACAAAATAAAATGGGTGATTAGGAGAAAAAGATACTTTTGGCCAACCATGCTGGAGGATTGCTTCACTTATTACAAAGGTTGTCAAGGGTGTCAGAAATTTGGAAATGTGCAGAGAGCATCGGCGTCGGCTATGAATCCTATTATCAAGCCGTGGCCATTTAGAGGGTGGAGAATTGATCTGATTGGATAAATTTATCCACCGTCCAGCAAGAACCACAAGTTCATACTGGTAGCAACAGATTACTTCACCAAGTGGGTTGAAGCGAGCGATTTATCTGAAGACCGTAACATCCAAGGAGATGATTGAATTTGTGAAGGAACATATTGTTTATCGGTTTGGCACTCCGCAAACCGCAAACCATTACAACCGATCAAGGCAGTATGTTTATTTCAGAGGAGTTTGGAGAGTTTACTGCAAGTATGGGAATTAAATTGTTAAATTCTTCTCCATATTATGCTCAAGCTAATGGTCAGGCGGAGGCTTCCAATAAAGGAATCATCAAGTTGATTAAGAGAAAGATTGAGGAACAACAAAAAAAAAGTGGCATACGACTCTTAATGAAGTTTTGTGGGCCTACAGAATGTCTTGTCATGGAGCTACTAAAGTGTCTCCATATTAGCTTATTTATAGGCATGAAGCTGTGCTTCCTTGGGAGACTAGACTTGGTTCCAGACGGGTTACATTTCAAGATCAGTTGACAGCCGATGATTATGCCGCGCTGATGAAGGATGAGTTGGAAGATTTAGCTGGACATCAGCTGAATGCTCTCATCAGTATCGAAGCTAATAAAGGTAGAGTGGGCCGATGGTATAATAAGAAGGTCAAAGTCAAATCTTGTGACAGGGGATACTTGGTTTGGAAGCTGGTCTTGCCGATAGGAACAAAAGACCCCAAATTCGGCAAATGGTCTCCCACTTGGGAAGGGTCGTACAAGATTAGTAGATGTGTTCCGGGGAATGCATATATTTTGGAGACTCTGGAGGGAGAAGGATTTTTTAGCGCACTTAATGGCAAATATTTGAAGAAGTATTACCCAACTGTTTGGGTAGGCGCATAACCGATTACGTGAAAAAATCGGTTGAATTCAGAATAGCCGATACATAGAGTGTATCGCCTTTAGCGCAAAAAATAAAGGAAAGGCTTGATCGTGTCGCAATGCGTTCGAGTGTTTTCATGGCCGATATGACGTATATCGTCCTTAGATAAAAAATTTAATCCAAAGATGTTTGTTTTTGATTTAATTTGGTTTTCTGTTTGATTGAGATTGCAAGAAGGTGTTGATATATTCGGAGCGATTGCAAGATAGAAATCAACACGGAACACAATAAAGACAAGAAACAAAAGCCTACGGGGAAGCCAGTTCATTGATTATATTTACAAAAAGCCAGAATAGGCTGTTACATTCTACAACCTAGTCTGACTCTTCCCCGAAGAGGTTGCTGATGACCCCCTCCGTGCTAACGTCACCAGCGACGGCATCAGCAGGGTGATAGAGGTCATCGATGAGCTCCTCGAAAGCTTCTCGCCGCGGCCCTGGCTCGGGGAAGACAGACGCCCATTGCCGGTAGTCCTCCCCGGACATGGTGAAGACGACGGCGATGGCTCTGGCGGCGCCCTCGTGAGCCCCGTACTCGGCGACCTCCATGATGTGGGCTAGGATGTTTTAGAGGCGCGCGGCGACGGTGTCCCCCCTCGCGTTCATCGAGTCAATGGCGACTCGGGCAGCGTCCAGGAGGGTCTGGATCTGTGCCTCCATGTAACGTCCCGCCTCCCCGAGGCCGGGCCCGCTTACATCTAGCAGCTCTCTAGGACATAGACTGTCCTCACAGACCAACACCAATCTTTTCTGCACACTTTGTCCTCACTCGTGCGCACCCGGGAAGAACTTCCCGGTCGGTCACCCATCCCCAAATTTCTCCGGGCCAAGCACACTTAAACTCGGAGTTCTTTGGATACCGGCTTCCGGAAAAGAAGTTGCAACTTGTTGGTATGAGTATCCTATTAATCCTATTAAGCCCTGGGCCGGGGTGTCACATGCTCACCCCCTTAAGAGACCGACGTCCCCGTCGGTCAATCCCAAGCAAGGAACGTCCTCTCTTGGCCACGTCCCGTACGTCCAGTGCCAGCAGCCCATGTGCCACGTCTGTGCGTCCAGTGCCAACGGTCCCTGTGCCACGTCCGTACGTCCAGTGCCAACGGCGCATCCCAAATGCCTGCACACTGACCCGCCACGCGCCCGTGCACATGCTGGTGGCATCTGCGCCCCCACGCGCCCGTGCTCATGCCTCCGCACTTTACGCCCGTACGTGCCCGTGAAACCGCGAGAGTCGGCTTTGATATCATTCTGTAATGTCCCGCCTCCCCGAGGCCGGGCCCGCTTACATCTAGCAGCTCTCTAGGACATAGACTGTCCTCACAGACCAACACCAGTTTTTTCTGCACACTTTGTCCTCACTCGTGCGCACCCAGGAAGAACTTTCCGGTCAGTCACCCATCCTCAAATTTCTCTGGGCCAAGCACGCTTAACCTCAAAGTTCTTTGGATACCGGCTTCCGGAAAAGAAGTTGCAACTTATTAGTATGAGTATCCTATTAATCCTATTAAGCCCTGGGCCGGGGTGTCACACTCCAGCTCTAAGAGAGAAGAAGTGAAAATCAAGAACAACCATAGATCGCAATCAAGATAGCAGCACAGGGGAATAGAAAAGTTGTGATACCTGGGGGATCTCGGAGACGGAAGCCATTTGCAGACCTTGGGAAGAGCCTTGAGTATTCGGGGAAGATTCGCCGGAGTTTGTAGATGGCGGCGCAAATGAGTTCTTCAGTGGTGGAGGAAATGACCAGAGTGCGAGGGGTTGCAGAGAGGAAAAGAAGAAAACTGCCCTGGTGTATTTATAAGGTGGCCCCACCTCAAGAGTCGGGATACTGGATTGATGAAAGCAACGGCATGAAGCACTTTTGAGGCAACCATTTGAAGGAATCATTATAATTGAGAGATAATTTCGGAGCAAAGATATTTCACTCCGAAACTAGGGGTATGTGTTGACACCGTTTTTTGGTACGTGTCAAAGGATCGGTGAAAAGAAGAAATGCCAGGTTGGAAATAACAATGGTACGTGGAAGGATGGCATCGGGCATAGTTTGATGCCCATTGGACATCTCAGCGTTTGTTTTCTGAGCAAGTCTTGATACGAGATGATCTCGGTTTGGAAGGCGGTGTTTTTAGTTATTAGAATAAGTTTCTCTAGATAGAATTGTACTCTGCCGTAATCGGCCAGGATTGTGTTAGCGTGGGGTATAAATATGAACTCCCGGTTATTGTAGCAGATTGATACACATCCAACAAACAAAACTTTACTGCTTGCAATTTACTTTCTCGTCGGCGGTTTCGCCATCTTTTTTTCTTTCTGCGAGTTCTTTCAAGCTGATCAAGGACGTCTCACATTCGAGCGACTTAGTTTGCTAGTAAGTTTTCGTTTACCGAGTAAATATGAGCTTTAGCTTCCGGGCGCATCGCTGTCGCTTCGTTCAGATCTATTCAAAATTTATCGAATTTATCTAAACTTTGATCTTGGGCGCATCGCTGTTTTCTCGTTTAGATTAATTCACCAATTACCCGGCTTAGTGATCTGTTTAATCGGCTGTAAGCTCCTTGTTTATCATGAAAAATCATGTAGAGCCGATTAGATTGAATCATAAGCTTAGCTTTGTCCAGATACATACATTCGTGGGTTTGTACATTGTTACCTGGCACGTGTCGGCTTTAGATCTAGCCGTTTGGTTGCTCATCGGCATCGACAGCTCATTGTCGATCCGTAGTAGATCGCTTTTATTACACGCTCATCTTACACGATCTTTTGTCGCTTTCTGTATCGGCAAAGCCTTGCCGATACACTCTTGAATTTGACGGTTTGCTGTTTCTTTGTCAATTTACAGGTCAAATTAACTGGCACGCTTGATTTGCATTCTGAGACTTGGCGAACGGTGCTCTCAGATTCCAGTGTGTTAATTTTGCGTCAACAGTGATAAAAAAACATATTGCCAATAAGAGATTACATCGATCTTTTTTTGTTCATATTTTTCTATTTTTCACTTTGAGGTGTAAACAACCTTGTCTCAAAAGACTTGGAGCATTTAACAGCTCATTTTTTTTCAGCCTCTGCTACCTAGATAATTTTTGCGAGATACAATACATATGATGATATATTCTTTTGAGAAGCACAAACTGTGAGCGCTGGTAGATCTTGTTTGCTCCCATTTACATCCAACAACGGGGAAAAGTGAAGAAAACATATGGATTAGATTAATCTGCTCGTTTTAGGATATTCTCCCCTTTCAGATTGAAGGCTTTCGACCGATAATGGGTGGCCATATTTCTTGCAAAGATCGACTCTATGCAGCTGGCCTTGGTATTTTTCCGTTTATCGTTTCAATAGTATTTTTCCATCTGCAGATGTGCCCAATCAGCGAAGACCCATGTTTTTTATTTCTAAAGACGAGCAGGTTACTCCATGCGGTTGGTGGGACAAGGACATCTGCCCACGCCTCCAAACCCCACGGGTTCCCAGAGATTCTTTTGGCGGTAGGTGATCCCAACAAAAATCCATGCCCCCCTCCGTCCCCCGATCCACCAAACCTCCCAACTCGTCTCCGTGACGCTGACGCGCCAGCGCCATCCCACAACCAAAGCCACCACCCCCACCCGTCAGAGCCGTCAGGCCAGGCGATGTCTCGTGCGCGACCGGTCGCCATACCACGTGTTGCCCGGTAGCGCCCAGCCTAGAATTGCCGCAGATCCCCCCTCGCGTCGCGCTCGCCAGCACGCCGCCGGCTTGGCGACTGTGCTTGGCGACTTCCGCCGAGGCCGGACGCGACCCTACCTGGGTGCTAACGCGCCAGCGGCAAGCGGGGCAACGGGCGCCGCAGAAAATGCGCCCCGGCGATCGGCGTGGCCCGCGCGGGCGTCCCTTTTTTCTGTGGCGGAGGGGGGCGCGCCGCGCCGTGTAAAAGCGATAAGGCGAGCCCCCAGCGCCGGCGTCGTGCCCGCAGCCGCTCCCTCTCGCTCGTCCCATCCGCCCACCCGGCGATTCCCCCCTCCCCCCGCGCCCGTTCCCCACTCCGCTGTGCTGCCCCCGACCGCCGGCTTCCGTGGCCGGGCTCCTCGTCCATCCAAACGCCATCCGCGCGCCCCGCCTCCCGTTGCCGATCGAGGTGTCAGCGCCGACGTCACCCTGAGAGATCTCACCGCCGGTCCCCGTGCCGACCGTGCTTTCCAACTCACTCCACAACAACTTGGCGCAGGCGGATCATCGTCATCCCCAGTCGCCACCGGAGAGGAGGAAATTTGTTTTATTTTTCCTCATTTTCTTTCCTTTCTCCGGACGCGCCGATATAAATCATCGGCCAACCACACCACTCGCCCGCCCAGTTGCAGCCACCAGCCGCTCTTCTCGGCAGGAGCGGAAGCGGAGGCCTCCCGGCTCCCACCACCACCACCCGGGGGACTCGCCACTTCCATCCCCCCTCCCTCTCGCCGCGCGAGTTCCCCCTACCCACCCCCACCAACCGGATGGAGCGCGCACGCCGCCTCGCAAGCCGCGCGCTGCTGCGCCGCCTGCTGGCGGCGGCCGGGTCCACCACGCCCCCGGTCCCGTCCCGCGGCATCTCCACCCTGGCGCCCGCGCCGGCGGGGAAGCAGCGCCCGCGCGCGCGGGGCGCGCACCAGCACGCGCAGGACCGGCAGGTGTCGGCGTCAGCGCTGAAGCCGAGCGACACCTTCCCGCGGAGGCACAACTCCGCCACGCCCACCGAGCAGGCCGCCATGGCGTCCGCCTGCGGGTTCAGCACCGTCGACGCGCTCATCGACGCCACCGTCCCGGCCGCCATCCGCGCGCCGCCGATGCACTTCGCCGGCAAGTTCGACCAAGGGTTCACCGAGTCCCAGATGATCGACCACATGCAGCGCCTCGCGTCCATGAACAAGGCCTACAAGTCCTTCCTCGGGATGGGCTACTACGGCACCCACGTCCCGGCGGTGATACTGCGCAACCTCATGGAGAACCCTGCCTGGTACACCCAGTACACGCCGTACCAGGCCGAGATCGCGCAGGGCCGCCTCGAGTCCCTGCTCAACTTCCAGACCATGGTCGCGGACCTCACCGGCCTCCCCATGTCCAACGCATCTTTGCTTGACGAGGCCACCGCCGCTGCCGAGGCCATGGCTATGTGCCTCGGCATCGTGAGGGGCAAGAAGAAGACCTTCCTCATCGCCTCCAACTGCCACCCGCAGACCATCGACGTCTGCCAGACGCGCGCCGCCGGGTTCGACATCAAAGTCGTCGTCGCGGACGCCAAGGACTTCGACTACAGCAGCGGCGACGTGTGCGGCGTGCTCGTGCAGTACCCCGGCACGGAGGGCGAGGTGCTCGACTACGCCGAGTTCGTCAAGGACGCGCACGCCCACGGCGTCAAGGTGGTCATGGCCACCGACCTGCTCGCGCTCACCACGCTGCGCCCGCCCGGCGAGATTGGCGCCGACATCGCCGTGGGCTCCGCCCAACGGTTCGGCGTGCCCATGGGTTACGGAGGCCCGCACGCCGCGTTCCTCGCCACGTCGCAGGAGTACAAGCGGCTCATGCCCGGCCGTATCATCGGAGTTAGCGTCGATTCCACCGGGAAGCCCGCGCTTCGCATGGCGATGCAGACCCGGGAGCAGCACATCCGCCGGGACAAGGCCACCAGCAACATCTGCACTGCCCAGGTACCGCCCGCTCACCAAATTGCCTGATAGTGACCGAGTAGGTGCTTGTGATAGAGTAGTAGTGACAAGGACACTTGTGGTTCACAGGCCTTGCTCGCCAACATGGCTGCCATGTATGCTGTCTACCATGGTCCTGCGGGGCTGAAAGCGATCGCTGACCGGGTTCATGGCCTGGCTGCTACCTTCGCCCATGGGCTGAAGAAGCTCGGGACAGTGACGGTGCAGGATCTGCCGTTCTTTGATACAGTCAAGGTCACGTGTCCTGATGCGAGTGCAATTGCCAAGGAAGCTGTCGAAAACGAGATGAACCTTTGGGTTGTCGATGCGAACACGGTGCGCTTTATCATGACATCACTGTTTCATTGCAACTTATTGGATGCTTTTGAGAGTTAAGTATTAATTTAGAGTTGTGATGTTATAGATAACTGTAGCGTTTGATGAGACCACCACCTTGGAGGATGTTGACAAGCTGTTTAAGGTGTTCAACAATGGCAAACCAGTAAGTAGTCATTCAATTATTGCAAAATGTGTGTGCTTGATGTGAAGTTAGATCCAAATGTTAAATGATACTGCAAACAATTTCAGGCGAGCTTTACCGCTGAATCCCTTGCACCAGAGGTCTCAAGCTCAATTCCTAGCAGCCTTGCTCGTGAGAGCCCCTACCTAACGCATCCAATCTTCAACATGTACGTGGCTTCAAATGCCTGTATGTTTGCTCCACTAATTTGTCGGAATGTTTCTAATTGTCATGTTGTGGGCATGCAGGTACCACACAGAGCACGAGCTTCTCCGTTACCTGCATAAGTTGCAGTCCAAGGATCTCTCACTGTGCCACAGTATGATCCCTCTCGGTTCTTGCACGATGAAACTAAATGCTACTGCTGAGATGATGCCTGTCACATATCCCAACTTTGCGAACCTGCACCCATTTGCCCCTACTGATCAGGCTGCAGGCTATCATGTAAGGACCTTGATTCAGTTTAAGTAATTTTTAATATCAATCCATTGATTCCATTCACATCATGAATTTCTAAACATCTGAAATAACTTGTTTTGTGTCATAGGAAATGTTTGCCGACTTGGGCGATCTGTTATGCAAGATCACAGGATTTGATTCTTTCTCATTGCAACCGAATGCTGGTGCTGCAGGAGAGTATGCTGGATTAATGGTTATCCGTGCGTACCACAAGGTAAGTCATGATATATCTGGCCTACCTTGTTTTCTCTTGTTTTTCTAGTAATCTTTGTTAACAAACCATGCTGAAAAATGCAGTCAAGAGGAGACCACCACCGTGATGTCTGCATCATTCCTGTCTCAGCACACGGTACAAATCCTGCAAGTGCTGCTATGGTTGGAATGAAGATTGTTGCTGTTGGAACTGATTCCAAAGGTAACATAAACATTGAGGAATTGAGGAAAGCTGCGGAAGCAAACAAGGACAACTTGTCTGCTCTGATGGTACTATTTCTATGCCCTGCTAATACGAGGATTTATATTATCTGGAAAAATAAATTAATAATGCAACCACATTGGACATTTGTTCTTTCAGCTCTGCTAGTAGCTCACCTTTATGTTGTTCTGATGCTATACTAAATGTTTACCACTGTGTACCCTTCTCGGTTTGTTTTATTATTACCATGCAAATCAGATGACTTTTGCAATCGCATCTGCTTCATAATACTTCCCTCTAATGATACTAGTCAGATATAACATATACAGCAGCGAAGCTATATAGAGATTAGGGGGTTGGGTGCTAATGCACCCCCTAAAAATTGAAAAAACAGTGATTATGTCCAAATTTTCACCATATTTGCCCCCCCTGTTAGAGTATATTAGGCAACTCCAGATATGGTAGTTTAGGATTGATGTAATCCCGTGATAGCCTTCCTTATCACTAGGGGAGGTGCTTGCCCTCCAAGTCTTGTACTCCTATATATACCGCCCAAGGGGCTCATTGCAATACAATCGATCACATTATACGTATCCTACCTTTCCTACATGGCATCAGACGCCTAGGTTACGAGATCCTAACCCTAGCCGCGCCGCCGCTTCCGCTGCACCCGCGCGCCCCCGGGGAGATCGAGATTGATCTCCGCCGGGGGCAGCGCCCTCCTAGAATGCGCCACGGATCCCTCTGATCCGCGCCGCCGTCGTCGTCAAGCACAGCAGAAGGACCTACCTCATCCCTGGCCGCCCCATGGCGGCGCCGCGCGACGTCCCCGTCGGGTACCACATCGCCATGGGGGCGCCATTGGGCATGCATGCCTCTGCGTCGTCCTCCCTCTCGGCTCCGCATCCGGATCCGCCCGCTCCTCCCGCGCATCAGGCCAGGCGCCCCGACTCCTACCAGCGCCGCCGCACCGCTGCCATGAGCGCGAGTGCGTGGCTGCGGAGGACCACCGCGGGGTCGCTAGGCCACTGCGCCATCGGGGCCGGCGGGCCACCGCATCGCTGATCGACGTCGCCGCCGGGCCGCAGCGCCCAGGGGTTTCGCCCCTCCCGCCTTCCATCGCCGGCTCTCTCCTCCGCGCAGTCAAGCATGCGTCCCCTTCGTCCTCAGCGCCGCTTCCGCCGCCGCCTTGTGCGCTAGGATGTGGCTGCGAGGGCGGCCCAGGGGCCGCCGGTCCACCCCGCAGCTGGAGCAGAGGCCGCTCGGGTCTCGCCCCCTCTGTTTTTGCCCCTTCCTTTGTCCTCTGGCCAACAGGCGAATGAGGATAAGGTTTGGGGGGCATTACTTGGTGCACCCGAGATTGTACCCGTAGGTTCGTCTTGATGCTGCTGCTGATTTTCCCTTTTTCCGATCTAAGATCGGTTTGCGTCGCTCTGCCGTTCGTCTTCGATCCATCGTCGACCCTCCCGAAGGACGAGGTTGTTGTTGCGCCCTCTAGGCTCAAGCGACGACGTTCGTGATCAAGCCACCCTACCGGTGGCGCCACTCGCCGCCGGTCTTCGTCAAGCAGGCGCTCGATCCGCCTCCGCGCCTCTAGCCTTTCTCGCGCGGACATCGCCGCCGATGTTCCTGAAGGAAGACGTCGTCGCCACCCCTGATCTGAGCGCGACACTTGCTGCAACCTGCGCCGTCGCCACCCCTGTCCTGAGCGTGACCTAAGTCGCAAACCGCGCCGTCTACCATCGTCATCCGCCGCATCGTCCTGCTGCTATCTTCGGCAAGAAGCTGCTGAGTTTGTGTACTCGAGCACCTCGACGACGCTTCGACCTGCGCCCCCTCCACGGCTTCGACCACGTCCACCTCGACTTCGGCTACTACGGCACTAAAGGGCTATCATCTGCATGAGTCTCCAGTCAAAGCTTTCGCACTGGCGTTCCGACTACAGGGGGGATACGTCTCCATTGTTCTCCAGTCTGACCGTTCGTGTTGCTACCGCTACGACTGCGGGGGGATGTTAGAGTATATTAGGCAACTCCAGATATGGTAGTTTAGGATTGATGTAATCTCGTGATAGCCTTCCTTATCTCTAGGGGAGGTGTTTTGCCCTCCAAGTCTTGTACTCCTATATATACCGCCCAAGGGGCTCATTGCAATACAATCGATCACATTATACGTATCCTACCTTTCCTACACCCCCCCCATTGACTCAACTCTATGCACCCACAAGGCAAGTGCACCCCCTCCAATTTGCTCTAGCTTCTCCACATAACACATACAATAGGTGGAATAGAAAGAGGTACCGGTCTCGTTTTTTATTGACATACATACAATTGATGGATTTCAATGAATACTATGGAACCATGGGAATGTTAAAGTTTTTTTTAGGGTAAAACATAAATAAATTTCAATTAGAATGAAGTTGATTCTTTTCAAAAGGAACTTTGGAAATTCTTTTGGTGTATTCTGTGAACAACAGTGTTACATTATTAACATATGTTTCAGGTTACCTACCCTTCAACTCACGGAGTCTATGAAGAAGGCATTGATGAGATATGCAGGATCATTCATGATAATGGCGGGCAGGTGTACATGGACGGAGCTAACATGAATGCTCAGGTTAATCTTTTGCAGATTGCTAGGCTATCTTCTGTACTTTGTTAATTATGCAAGCACTCTCTTCAAGAGTTTATTATTCTAAAAAGGTTATGGAACACTTACATTCGTACGAGAGTGTGTCGATGGCACTCCACACGACAATGAAGTCGATTCTTCTTATTTGTTGAAACTAAAATAGTAATAAACATATGAGACAAATCTATCTACGTCCAGTACTTAGTAAGGCACTAGTAATCACGTTTCATTTGTTAATTTCTTATTAAGTGGTAATTCTGTGAAAAACATTTGGGATTAAATTTGTCTATAATCTATCTAATTTTATGGTCCAAACTATTTTTTGTTCTATAAGAAACATATTTTCTCCACCTGAACCTAGTTTAGAACTTAAGACGCCCTTATTGGATGGCTAAAACCAAAATGATCAGTTCACCTGAAATTTCTTTAGCTTACAAAAGTTATCATTTTACAGGTTGGGTTAACAAGTCCTGGTTTTATTGGAGCTGATGTTTGCCACCTTAACCTTCACAAGACATTTTGCATTCCACATGGTGGAGGTGGTCCTGGAATGGGACCTATTGGTGTTAAGAAGCACTTGGCACCATTTTTACCATCTCACCCAGTGGTAGGTACCCTGAATTCTTTATTCCGTCGTTTGTCAATCTATAAAAATTCATATTCCGATCTGAGGAATATTACTACATTAGCACCGCCCTATGTTCATCACTTACCTTGAATTGCTAGTCAAATTTAATATTACAGATTTAATATTATAGACAGTATCCCCAACTTGCTTGGGAAAAAAGGCTATGTTGTTGTTGTTGTTGTTGTTGTATCACCAGTTCACCGCCTTGTATCCTGTCACTTTGCGCTTGAGAAGTTCCATTTTTAATGTTCAGTCTGAGACGTTTATAACCATGTTTAACTTCCAATATTAGTTTCCTATGAAGTTTCAGACTGAAGATTAAGATAGATTTCCAACTTTATTTCTCTATGTTACAACCAATTCTACATTATTACTTGAAACTATCCTACCATTGTTCTGCAACCTAAGAATTATTTTGCTGTCCTGCCGATGTATTTGTTCGCTGCACAATTGTGTTTGCTACATTGCCTCATGGTACTGCAGTATTTGGTGATGATGTGTGAACTACTTAGAACGTTTTAAAATTGCAGAGCACTAAAACCAGAAAAAAATATTCATAATTTTTGCGTGCTCCAATCATTTCATTCAAAAGTAAATATAAGCACACCATCTGATTAACCCATTTATTATTAGATTCCCACTGGCGGCTTCCCCCTTCCTGAGAAAACCGACCCGCTTGGTACAATTTCTGCTGCTCCATGGGGATCTGCTTTAATTCTGCCAATTTCCTACACATACATAGCCATGATGGGCTCACAGGGACTTACTGATGCTTCAAAGATTGCAATCTTGAATGCAAACTACATGGCAAAACGACTAGAGGTACATTTTATTCATGACAGCATACCTTAGCTATATTTGTTAAAATTATTTTCTAAAGTTTACTTCGTAATGATTTTTTTTTTGCAGAAGCACTACCCAGTTTTGTTCCGTGGAGTCAATGGAACTGTTGCTCATGAATTCATCATCGATTTAAGAGGGTTTAAGGTATTTATCCAAATCATATTAGCAAATGAACCTTGTGTTGATGCATTCCAATCTCTAACTGGCTCCTGGATCTTTTTCAGGCGACCGCTGGTATTGAGCCAGAGGACGTAGCTAAGCGCTTGATGGACTATGGATTCCATGCACCAACTATGTCATGGCCTGTTCCGGGCACACTTATGATTGAACCCACTGAAAGTGAGAGCAAGGTCAGCAAATGTGGATTTTAATCTTTTGCTTCCTATTATATTAGTTTGTTGATTCCACATTTGCTTAATGCCACATCTTTTTGTCTTGTCAGGCTGAGCTAGACAGGTTCTGTGATGCTCTTATCTCCATCAGGGAAGAGATTGCAGAGATAGAAAATGGCAAAGCAGATACGCTCAACAATGTCCTGAAGGTAAATATATCATTAGTGTCAAATGGTATCTGTTAGGCAGGAGCTGTTCACAATATCAAACCTTTCTCCACATAATGAGTGGTTAGTAGGTCTAGGGGTGTAAATTTGTGACCCTTAGGTAGACCTCCAATACTCTATAGCTCAAATATTTGTACTGTTTCTTCAAAATGAGGTCATATTTTAGATAAGTAACACAATTATTTGACTAAAGAGGGTTGGAGTTGCACCTAAGGGTCACCAATTTGCACCTCTAACTACGCTCTGTTCGGCTGGCTGTGGCTGGTGGCTGGTAGCTGGTGCTGATTTGTTGTCAGAGAAAAGTACTACTGGTTGGCTGGTGACTGATGTTGATTTGGTGTTGAGAGAAAACACTGCTGGCTGGCTGACTGACTGACAAGGCAGTTGAACAGAGCGCGATGTTCTGCACGCAGCACTCCTCTCGCATGTTTACAGAGGTTTTAAGTGCTTTCGCTTTGTTCGTGCAGGGTGCTCCTCATCCACCCCAACTCTTGATGAGTGACACATGGACTAAGCCGTATTCAAGGGAGTACGCTGCATTCCCTGCGGCATGGCTCCGGGGTGCCAAGTTCTGGCCAACAACTGGTATGAGCAACCTCACCGTCTCCAAGCCAAGCCTTCTCTTCTTCTTCGCTTACTACCGTACTGTAAGAGAAGCTAATCGTTGCTATGTTCAGGTCGTGTGGACAACGTGTACGGGGACCGCAACCTCATCTGCACGCTGCAGCAGGCGTCCCAGGTGGCGGAGGAAGCAGCAGCCGCTACTGCGTAATCTTGTTGGTATCCCGGTCGCAGCGTGTGAAACAGCCTCAAGAAACTGTAATGCTTGCTTCCTGTAGGCGGGAAGCATCCTCTCCTCTTCGTCCTTTCTGCAATGTAAATATTACATACTAGCGCATAGCAGGTCCTGCTCCCCCCCCCCCCCCCCCCCACAGCTGCCATCTTGTAATTCTGTACTTCATTGCCTCTCCATTGCCATTTTAAAATCAAATTTAGCTTTTATTGACTGGAGTCGCTGCTCTTTTCTCCAGAGTCAACACCAAAGAATGTCTGATTGATACATGTCCATATCGAAACAGCGGGAATTTAGGACTATCGACTACGCACATGAAGTTGCGGTAATATTTGAACATGCTACAGACTGACCAAAAATGTTTGAACATGGCGCATTGGCGCAGACTGAACATGTCTTTCTACAGGTCGGTGCTCCACTGAACCAATCCTCAAACCAAGCAGCCAATTTGGAAAACTACAAATGCAAAAACAAGTCGCCAAGTTTGAAGTCCATTATTAGCTAGATTTGATATTTTTGTCGTCAGTTTATCTGCATTCCAGCTGTGTGTTTGTTGCTGCCTGCCTTCCTCAGAACAGCAATAATAATAGGAAATCAAGGACATAATTTTCAGTTACTACTGTGTTGATTGGTGCTTTTATCCTACTGGCTTTTGGCCTCTTGTAATATAATCAGAACTACAGTATCTATCTAACTCCATTGCACTCTGCGTTTGGTTCTGTGATATTAAGCTAGCTAACCTGAGGCTCCGCGAATTACCTTAACCAAGTTCTTGTGCTCAGCAAGACAGCAACTAATAATCCAGATACTTGGAAGTTGTCTGGCTACAAAAATTAGATGTTTTAGATAGATGGCTACGCACGAGGTTGAGTTTTTTTTTTAGAACATGCCCGGCACGTTTTCATTTGAAGGGAAAAAAACTTGTGCGGCCGACACAACACCACAGTGGCGCTACCGATGGCACGTCAGCTATTTTACAGCTGAGGTGAGAGCAAACCACCTACCATTATTATAATACCCGTGCTAACGCTATAGTGAATTTTTGCAGTGTAATTCAAACAACTACTCCACCATGGCCTAAATAACATATGCTATAAAAAAATAAAAATTTTTTTATTATATTGTTAATTTCATGGCACATGTGGTTACATGCCACGAGACTATCTGACAAAAGGATCTATTGCAGTTTACATCTTACGTTGACCGAAGTGAATGTTATTTCAGTATGAGGTGCAGCTCATAAGCTCATTGCCCTACAAATAGAACTTGATTCTGTTACTTGCCAAGCTCTATTCCAATTGATTAAGAGGGCTAAATACTTTTTCGTTAAAAACACTTGCCAAATTACATTCCAATTAAGTAAAAGGATGCATAATTTTGCATGAATTAGTTTTATACATCAACATGCAATGTGGCAATTCCTAACCTCACAACAAGTTCAGATGCCTGAACCAATCAAACAACTATTTCCACCATTCACACACATTGATTTTCACCATTCCTTAAAGAAAGAATAGACAAGGTGCATATTGGAGGATGAGCTCACAATTTTGAGGCCACTGAATTTTAAAATAATTTAGACAAATTTTGCAAAAGGGCAGTTTTTTACATGCTATCTTACATTACAGGTCAGAGACCTGAAGAGGAAACATTAAGGGTGTATTTGAACAAGTAAAACTCTCAGGTGCGGGCTGCTCCAAAAGCTTTAGCTACTTCTTAAGACTGAAAGGTGCAGTAGAGGCACAAAAGCTAAATACATCAGTCTAAAACGTCTCCAATGGCCCAAGCATTGAATCGAACTAAAGATCTTCATTGGTACTGATGATCCTTGAATTCAAGGCACAGTCAAGACAGATGTCAAAGATATGAAAAAGGATATTTCAACAATTTTGCTTCCTGAGACCATCCTGTAGAATTGAAAAGATAGGTTTTTACCGAACAATGAAACATGGAAATCTGCATGAAATATATCCTGACATAGAAGTTTTACAACACAAAAGGCTTGGAGAGCAGAAATGATACACCATTCAAAATTTCAAATTGAATGGAACCAAACCTAACTGTAAGAATAAGAACATTAATATTCTCGTCATGCTCCATGAATAAAAATAAATGTATTTCACCTTGCAATCAAGCTGTCATCTAGAAAAAAAATATTCAGAACTTAAATTCTTAATACAACTACTAATAAGAAAGCTATATGACATTAGAATTCGAAGTGAGAAATAAAACAAAAGAACAGCTAGAAATCTACAAATAAATCAGAAAACTTGCCTCATATCAGTGTGATTTCTGCAGTGAGAATTGTAGACGCCAACAGACGCGACCTGTATGAAATCAAGTAGCCGAATAATTCGACCTGTATACTTTACTTGTGAATCAAAAGAAGGGTCATATCATGTATTCTGAATAAAATAGGCATTCTAGATCAACTGCCGCTGCATACACGTGACCAAAACAAACAAAAAACTTCTTGACCATAATATAAAACACTTGGACTGATATATTTATAATGAACATAATTTCTGTGTTACCTATAAGTGTCTTCTCTCTTGCATACAACAAGAAACTGATTTTTTTTAATAGAAGTATGTATTTCGCCAGAACTGCTTGAAATAAAATAAGATAAAAAAGTATCAATTGGTAGTTTTTTTTCATATCCAGTCCATGTTACTGTGACACAAATAATTCCCATAAAATCAAGAGTACGGAAATCATATACTTTTCAACAACAAACTGAACAGATTATGGAATCCTCAAGCAAAAGTACAGCTTGAAAGAGGACCTTTTTTTGACAGCCAAACCGGGGGGGGGGGGGGGGTTGGATTCCCCACCTGATTTTCATTAAAAGGGCTCTGGAAGCCAGATTATACAGCAATTAGGGGAGTAGAGTTTTTACAGCGTGTTACATGGGGGTAAAGAAGCGCACACCAGAACTCAACGATTGCGACATCCGCTCTAGGCAGGCGCCACGCCCACAAGCGTGCATCTTCACGGCAGTTGCGTAAGAGTAGTTGCAGAGAAGGTTCGATGCTGTCGAACACAACCCGATTTCTGTGTTTCCAAATGTTCCAACAGCATAGGAAGAGGAAGATGGAACCATGGCGTTCTGGTATAGCGCTTGAGCTTGCCGTGGAGTGCAGGGTGTCAACTGTTGTATGTGCATCCAGCGTGACGCCCACTTGCTGCCATAGGGACGCCGCTACCGGACAGCCGAAGATGATATGGTCCACTGTCTCTGCTTCATTCTTGCACAGCTCGCAAGTGGCATCGGTGACAATAGATTTCTTGAGGAGGTTGCTGCGGCTTTGTATGCGTCGCTGAACAAGGGGCCAGATGAAGAAATGAACTCTTGGGGGGGGGGGGGGGGGGGGGGCGGGCTCGGTTCTTCCAGACAAATTCAGAGAAGTCACAGTGTGCCATTGTGCCGACATTAGCGCCTTATGCCCTTATACAGGGAGGAGGTGCCCAGGCCGCCGTCTTTCTTCTGGAATCTGCAGATCCGCACATCGTCGCGCGCGTCTGAGCTGTACCGGGGCAAGAAGCAGTGCAAGCTTGTTGCGTTCTTCAGTGGCCGCCTCAGTTCTTCTTGGTTGGAGGAAGTGGTCCATTTCACCCTGCAGGACCTCTTCGACAGTGGCATGAGGCCTCGTCGCATGGTTGTGGAGTGCAGGAAGCACATTTGAAAGAGGACCTCATTTCCAAATCAATAAAAGGGTGCAGGACTTAAGGTAGCACATTTGCAGGGAAGTCATGCCCCCGCTTGCAAGTGGTACACAGGAGAACTGCTACAGAGAAGGTAGTGTTTAGCATCACACTGCCACTCAACAAAGATTATGGCATGAATGTCAACCATCAAATTCTCACCGCCTCATAATCTATGTTGCCCGGATACGCGGATACGGATACCGGTACGCGATACGGGGATACTCCGATATGCCATTTTTCCAAAAATAAGGATGCGGGGATACGCCAATATATATAAAAAATAAAAATAAATAAAAGTTTTAGGAACTAGAATGTGAGAAAATAGAAGTTCCAGGGACTATAATGTGTCATAAACTCATATATTCATATGTTATATAATTACTAGAAAAGGGAAGGGGCAAAGGAAAAAAGAACTAACCTTATCTTACCTGTTCGTCTGTTCCACGAATGGGGTCATCTTCTTCCCCAACCTCCGGCACTCTCTCTCTTTCTCTGTGTAGCGGCCAACTCCGGCGGCCGCGGCTCCTCTCCCTCTCCGGAGGCCGCGGCTCATCCTCTCCCTCTCTAGCGGCCGCGCGGGCCGTCCAGAGGCGCGCTCCGGCGGCCGTGGCGGCCCGCCAGCGGCGAGCTCCAGCAACGCAGCACCACCCTAAATAGTGCTTTAACAGATGTGCGGGCCTCTGTCTGGACAGGCCGCGCAGCCGCTGGAGCAGTAGGAGGCACGGACTGGTGGGCGGGCGGAGGCGACGGCAAGGGAGCAACGAGTGATGGGGAAGGAGCAGGAGGAGGCACAGGCGGGTGGCCGGACGGCGGTGACAGCAAGGGAGCCGTGCGAGGCTGCTGCGGGCCTGCGGCTGCGCGAATGGGGATGAGAGGGTGGCACAGCTAAACGGAGGACCTTTGTACCAAGCGATTGAGTGGTGTTGTTATGGTTTGAAGGTATCGAACAGGTATCCACAGGTATCCCACGAGTATCCGATTTATTTTTATTATTTAAAAATACCTAAATAGTCCGATACTTACGAGATACGTATCCGGGAGTATCCGTGGAGTACGGGTATTCGATACGGTATCCGATACCGGTACGTGAGTTTTGCGAAGTATCCGCGTATCATAGCTCATAATTGTAAATTCGTAATGACAGAAAGTGAAACAACAATGAACGGCGCGCCTAGGTGTAAACTAAATTTACCTTCAAGAAGAATTGACGTCTGTGGTATGCCTGTTACATTCATGTGTAAAGTGAGAAACTGGGAGGATGCACTTCTTGAACATGCTGTTATGGCAAACACGAATGAAACAAAATGTCAGTATACATAGGAGTGATGAACTACACAGATTGAGATGGTTGCGCAATGCTTATTCTCAAGTGCACTTATTAGTAAAGTCAAGAAACATACCCGAATTGACTTTCTTCTGAATAAAAGAAGGCTTCAAGAGGGAGTTAATACAAATGGAACCCATAATGCGAAAACTGGAACCTCTTCCAAAAATGAAGCTGATGTGCAATATGTTGTCATCCCTACAGCGACAGCACTCCCATAGTCTGCTTATTATCAGAGTAAATGTAAAAACAAATCAGGCTCTGTGACTTTTTAACTGAAGCAAAGGGAAACAAAAAGCAAACGAAAAAAAAACGATAAGACGATAGCTAGGCCGACAATACACAATTGAGCTACAGTAGGTTAACTCAATTTAGCTTTTCCGACCACCTCTTCGGGTTGTTTGGATCCACAGACTAAACTTTAGACCATGTCATGTCAAAAAAAAATTGATATTTAAAAATATTAAATTAAATCTAAATACAAAATTAATTGTAGAACTCTAGGGCTAAACTGCGAGACGAATCTAATGAAGTATATTAAGTCATAATTAATAGATGGTTATTGCAGCACCACTGTAGCAAATTATTGATTGGTTAGGCTCATTAGATTGTTCTTACGAATTAGCACTTATCTCTAAAAAAGTTTATAAACAAATTTTATTTAATATTTTTAAATAGTAAGATTTTTTTTAATGTGACATGAGCTTAAAAAGAAACCCCTAGAAACAAACAGGATCTTCGAAACTTCGAAGAAAAGTCCTCTCTTCGGCGCCAATGAGATGGGGTAAGGGTAACCATACCTCTGTCAAAATTAAAGACGATTCATGCCAATTTCAATGAATGTCATGAACATTAAATGTTATAGTACATGATCAAATTTGTTGATATGGTAGAATTATCTATAATAAGAGAGAAGAAATAGTTTTATGGGACCATAACACTCCTTCAATATAATTACCAAATTTTCAATACAATACTCTCCACTGAAAAATGGGTTACACGCCAACGGTTTTAAATTTATTGGCAATAATTGCTGGCAAGGCCGTGGTGGAGCCCTGTTCAGCTCCCAAAAATTTTCATATGCTACAGTAACTTCGTAGTTATTAAAAATTCCCACGCTCTACAGTAACTTCGAACATTTGACTATTAATTAGTAGTATTAAATGTGGATAACTAACAAAACTCATTCCATAACCCGGGTGAAATCGCGAGACGAATCTAATTATGCAATATGTTGTGCTACAGTAAACAATATTTAATGACGGTTAATTAGAGTTAATAGATTCACCTCGCGATTTTCGTCCATTCGTGTAATTATTTTTATAATTAATCTATATTTAATATTCATAATTAGTGTTGGAAAATGTACCAAAAAAATTTGTACAAAAAATTTTGGTAACTAAACGGGGCGGTGATTGGATGATTGTATCAGGAGACCGACTGAGGTGGCAAAATCTGATCTAGAACAGCTGCTATGCCAATTCCGCCAACCGCCAATTCCCACCGATCCGTGACACCCGGCCCGGCGGCCGCCGCCGAATCGGGTGACGACGTGACGAATCCGCCCCACCCCCCCCCCCCCCCCCCCCCCACCCCACCCCCCCACCCCCAACGGCGACGGGTCGAGGAGGACGCCGAGGTGGCCCCAGTCGGTCGATGGTTCGCCGCCGGCTCCGGGGCACATGGACTCCTCCGGCTCCTCGAACGATCTCGTACGCTCGCGGCCCCGGCCCCCTATCGCCCCCTTCCGATCCGGTCTCGCCGCTTCTCATCTCGGCCTGATCCGGTTGTTGCTTTGCAGGCGTCGAAGAGCTCTCTGAAACTGGGGGAGCTAGCGTGCGCGGTGCTGCTACCCGTGCTCGCCGTCGTCGACGCGGCCTTGCTCGCGGCCTCGAGGTGCTTCGAGAAGAGCCCGCCCAGGCTGCTTCCCTCTCTCGACGCAGGCGGGAGCCTCCGAGCTGGCGGGCGCCTCACCTGCCGTGAGCTCGCCGAGCTCGCCGACGAGTCCCGCTACTGTAAGTATACGGCTGCCTGTCCCGGCTTTTGTGTTCTCTTCCGCCTGTTGTTGTGGCCTGAGATTTTTTTTCCTGGGTGTGCCTGCTGGGAGTCTCGGTGAACGAGGACGAGGTGGAGGCGCTGTACGAGCTGTACAAGAAGATCAGCTGCTCTATCATCAACGACGGCCTGATCCATAAGGTTTTTGCAAATGGTTCTCAATTTCTTCAATCATCGTACGGACGTAGGGTTGGCCAGCCGTGCGCTTTTCGACACCATGGTGGTCCTTTTATGATTACACTATTCCAGTGACAGTTTACAACTCCAGCGAAATTTGTGCCTTCCAAAGAGTGTATTGATCCAGTTTAACACTTTAACCGATCCACAACGTGGAATGGGACCCCATTTTGATGTTAGATCTATCCCTTTTAGGATTTGCTGTGCTGGCACCTACCAGATTCTAAGCCATGGCAACTCCAGAATTATGCAAGGATTGCAGAGGAGTAGCAAATCTGGAAAATGGCTCAAAAAAGAAGAAGAAAAAGAAATGGTGTGACCAATCCATGGCATCAAGCTTCGTGACTCAACTAGAACTAGTTTGCTCAATTTGCACTCCAGTGTCCAGTGGTGCTCTTTTGGTGCCATCACACATGTTGAAAAGGACTTCTAGTTACATTACCGAGAGCAGAAAGGTGACTTGACCCTGAATATCTTTTGAGAGCAGAAAGTTAAACCAGGGGATCTTATCAATCCTTGACAAAAAGATATCCTCCACTAAAATGGGGTTGAGCATGGACAGTTTAGTTATGCCTTGCTTTTATTATCCACACGAGCACTTTCAGTGATGGTATTCTAACAGCTAGGATAGTCTTTTCCTGTCATCCAGGTCGCAATTTATAGTGGAATGTACTGATCCATAGTACCGTTTCTTTGTTGGCCATTAATTGTTGAGTCTTTTACGCCTATACCATTACGAAAGTTCATGGTTATGCACATACCATTAAAAAGTTTGGAGATACCTGTGTACCATCGCGCAAACTTTTGTTTACCTATGTGCCCTTCCGTCCAACTTCTGTTAGAACTTAACGATTTGTTTGTCCTGACAGGTGGGACCCATGTATGGAAATGACCATCTTGCCCCTGCCTCTCTACCATCCAGGATCCAAGTGTTTCCCCTCTCTCCCAAGCGCGACCTTCTGCGCTGCTACCCTAGTTGCGCCCGCCCTCGGTCCAGGCCGGTCGCCGGCATCTGCGCCCTCTGCGTGGTCCTGCTCTCCTACCGGATTCCGCGCCCCTCAACCGGATCGGCGTGCGGTCCCGGCGTCCAGGCTGCCGCGCGAGCAGGGCGCCCCTGCGGGCGCAGGCCGCCTGCAGCCGCTGCGTGCGCATGCTGCCCCCGTGGACGCAGGCCGCAGCCGGCGCGTGCGCACGTGCCCCGCGGGCCCAGGCCGCCGCCGCGTGCACAAGGAGTCGCATCTTCCTCCTAGTCTCCAACCGCCCCTGTTTCACCCTTCTTCTGCGCGCGTCTGGGCTAGAGGCAGAGAGGAGCAGGTAATTTACTGAATTTTTTGACATTTTGCTCATGATAATGAACTATTAGACTGCTACTAAAAGTAAGGGGGAAGATTTACATGTATTTGCTCATGAGGCTTCGTTGTTATTCATACGTAGGATGGATGACAATTGTCCCTTCAATCTAGAAATTCGGATTGTTGCTCCCAACTACCGTGGTAGTTGGTATAGCTTGGATAAAGTCGTGAATGCTAACTTCACCAACTTCAGAGATTTGGTTGGTGAAGTTGTTGACAAGTATCCTCCAAGTTTCGGTCACATAGCGAAACTATGTTACTCATGCATAGATACAAAGGCAAACATCTAAATCTACTTTGATCAAAGATTCACTTGAAATGTTTGCAAAACATAAGGCTACAAAGTCGTGCTATTTGACTTTCTGTTACCATAGCCCTGCTAGTGATCTTCATGAGATTCATGCATGAGATGTTACTAGTACTAGCCAGTCAATTGAAGCCTCATTCACCCCTTCAGTGCCATGTCCTAGCTTAGTACAACCAAGTCTTGAAACTGAAACCCATGCAACTGAATATATACCTAACCCAAATCCATGCAATGAGTATCTAGGTTTTGATGACGAAGGGTTGTATATTGATCTTAGTCCTCAAAAGTTTAAAGCTGTGAATCCTCACAACCAACAAAGAGAGCCTAAAACATCCCAATCAGACTATGATTTAGATAGTGATGATGAATCTGCCTCTGATGAGGAAGATGAAATAGAGGACATAGATGTGATTGTCATAGAAGCTTGAAGTTAATTATGACAAGTTTGATCCTCCAATGGTTGTAGGCACTTTATATTCAGACATGGATGCTTTTATGTTGGCTTTAGGTTCACATGCTACCAAATATGAGTTTCATCATACCTTGGTAATCTTTCCATCACTTAGAATAGCTTGGTAAGTGTCAATTCATGTACTTCTAAAGTCCATGAATGTTATTTTCCTCAGGTGAAACAGATGGTCATTGCTACCTTGATGGAGTCACAGCTGGAGCTGAGTGACGATCTTGTGGAAGTGATACTAGACAAGGTATCATCATAACTGTCTCCCCCCTCCTAAGCCTTCTTCTGTTTCTGCACTAAGTAGCATGCATTTTTTATGATTTATGCCTGCCTTGTCCGTCTGCAGACTTTCGAGGAAGCTGATACTGATAAGGACAACAGGATTAGTAGAGTGGAGTGGAAAGCTTATGTGTTGTGGCACCCTTCGGCTATAAAGAAGATGACACTGCCGCACCTGAAGTATGGATCTAATTGTTCTTCATGCATTTCATCAACTTGCCTTCTTTCCTGGCTAGTGAGCTGCTAGTTCACGTCTTTTCGGCAAAAAACAAGCAATTAGTCTAGGAAATATATGTTTCTCATTAGAGTTACGTGCTGGCTAATTGCTATCCGCTTCTGAATGTCTGCTAGTAATACACATCGCAATGGTAAATGGCAAACGTGCTGATTCATCTGCTTTTCCTTCCCAGGGACACCACAGCGGCATTCCCCAGCTTCGTTTTCAATACACAAGTTGAAGACTAGGGCTCATACACAGTTGATTGTACGGTATTGTTATGGAGGCTAAGTCAGAACAGAAGATGGAGATGAGCAGTCGATGAAGAAAAGGAAATGGGAGCTCTGAAACGTGTGCTGTTCTCAGATCAAAGATTGGTGCATATGGGATAGCACCAAAACCCGGTGTTCCTGCTGACCCTCGGGGGAGAGAGCCTGCAACCCGCCACCTGCCACCGCCATCAGTCTTTCCTAACGCCCCCAACTCCCTTTCTAAATCCGGCGGATATCACATCACCCGGCAGCCCTAACCTTGGCGGTCATCACCATCGCGAGCTCGGAGGAGGAAGAACAGTGCGCGCGAGTCCATCTGCAGCAGCGAGCCAGCGCGACCAGCGACGGAATCTCCCTTCTGCGATATGTCGTCCTCCACCGGCACGGGTGATAAATAGACTCCGCTGCTGAGCTGTCCCCGTCTCCAGTCGACTACAAGCAAGCTGCTGCTGGAGGAGTCGGCCTCCGTGCTCGCGGTTTGATAAGGGGCACGCGTATCACTTTTTTTTTCATTCCATCGCTATCGGCATTGTTGTGAAATGTGAAAATCTGACAGCGACTGCTTCTAGAATCTAGAGGCATTTCATTTATTGGATTGGGGGTACATACCGTAGTTTTTTTTATCTCAACTTGGCAGGCCCAAATGGTTCAAGATTCGGTATTTTATTATTATCAAGGCAAATAGTAGTAGTAGTAGTAGTAGCAGTACTTAGTTTCAATGTGGTATCTTTAATTTGTTTTTCTAGAATGTTCCAGTATAATCTTTCAGTCCATTATTCATATGATTGGCTGAAAGCTTTCACGCTCAAACAACCCACGAGAGAAATCATTTTTAATCATTGGCATCATCTTTTGCCATTTGTATTTCCCACTCTGCCTTTTTTTTTTTGCGAGGAACTCTGTCCATCTTATTATTATGCCAGAAGCATCCACATTCACCTTTTCTTTTGCCATTTGCATTCCCGATTTCCCGTCCGTCTTCACCACGGCCTCGATCGAGCACGCAAGGAACGGTCAAATCTCCGGCCGCGGTTGCCTCTGACACGCCGGGCCGGCTGTCAGTGGCTCGACATCGACTCGGGGTCGGGGGCCCGGTGCCGGGGGGCAAGCAAATGTGGCAAGTACGGAGTACGCAACCGTCCACGGAACCACAAAGGAAAGCCGCCGCGGCCGGCGAAGCAAAGCGCCAGCCACCTGCGTGTGCGCCTACCATTTCCCGTGCAGGTGCATGCACCTCACCTTTCCCTCCTCCCCCGTCTCCATCCCCTCCCCACTCGGCCACTGCCAGCAGGCCAGCAGGGGGAGGCAGCGTGCAGCCGGCAGCCCGGCACGAACAGAGCAGCGAGTCTTCTTCCCCTCCCCGCACGGCGAACCCTCGCGCCCCCGGTCGGGTCGACCCCCCTCCGGTCTCCGCCCTTCGTCCGCAGGATCGCGTGGGGGGTATCCAGCTTCTCTGGTGAGTTCCCTGCCTTCCTCTGCTCCGCTTTGCGCTCCCGTTGGTTCGGTCGTGCGTCTGCGGCGCGGTTTTGTATCAGGGACAGGGTGCCTGGAAGCTTTTATGCTCTTTTGCCGGCTGAGACGGGGGATACTTGAGAGCGAATGTCGAAGCGCAACCGGCTGCCTTGCGATTTACTTTTGTTTTCTGTTTGGTTTCCTACCAAATCCGATTTGCATGTCTGGAACGAGGCAGGGGAGGGAGACAGCTTAAGGTCACAGGTCTGATCCTGATAATGGAGTTGGCACTACTAAATTAGTTGTCGTAGTACTGACGTTTTAGCACACGCAGTTACATGGAAATCGAATTCGTGTTGGTCCTGGCCCCGGCTCGGAGCACACTTCCCGCAACGCTCCTGCATTTCATTTCGGCATTTCGTCGAACTGTCAGAGGATGCGATGGCGTACTCTTTATTTGAATTGGGGAGAGGAGCAGCAGCTCCTGGACGTGCAAATATGCTTCTATTTCAAACATGTATCCGTTGCCATTCCTTACCAATTTGATTCCATCTTCGGCAATGTATTGGTTTTATCATGTCCCTTACTATGTTAGACAAGAAAACATTAAAACCACATTTGGCAATGTCGAATTAGTAGTTTAGAGCCCTTTGTCTGTGTAAGTTTTGAACCATATGGTGCCAATATGTGCTGGTATAGTGGCTTTTGTATTTATGCAGTGTTGCCTCATGACTTCATAATTCAGATATACCAAAATCAACACCTGGTACAACCGAGCACAAACGAGAAAGTAGAAAAGGGGGCAGGTTATTTATTTGGGGGGAGTGGTGTGTGTGAAAGGATGTACTAGGAAAAGTTAGCAGGTACTCGGTTTGAGGACAATTTGTAGTGGATGCAAAGAAGTTCATTTGGTTCCTGGCCCATTACTCATGCCTTTATCAACATATTGATATATTTCACTGTGATATTGCCGTATGACATTGTAAAGATAGTGAGATGCACATTTAATTCTCCACCATTTTTTTAATCATGAAGTTTTTTTCTCTCTCTCGAACGTGTAATCATGAAGTGTGAGACTCTAACTTGCTCCTTTCTTTTGAGTGAAGGTTGACATCTGTGAGATTGAAGCTAGTCACATTTTGTCATCTTTAAGAATAAGGAACATTAATGTCACCAAAAGTACTTTCCTCAATGGAGCTTGAAGCTGATTTTGAAGGTGAAGATGTTAGTTCAAATGATGGATTACAGGAGTTGTGGCCACTTGGCGAAATAGACCCAAAGAGAGCGAGGTTCCCATGCTGTATTGTCTGGACTCCTCTTCCTGTAGTTTCATGGCTTGCTCCTTACATAGGGCATGTTGGAATCTGTCAGGAGAATGGGGCTGTCTTGGATTTTGCTGGTTCAAATTTGGTGAGCATGGATAATTTTGCTTATGGTTCAGTCGCCAGATACCTCCAGCTTGACAGAAAGAAGGTATGGATGATTCCAAGTTTCCAACTATTTTCATTTTTTGTACTGCACAAAACATAGCTGTCCATATTGTACTTCATTTTATCAAAACTACTGCTAAAATATCAATAGGTTTATGGTCCAAGGAACTAAATCCCGATTTACTTTCTGAGTGAAGAAAGCCTAATTGTTAAGTCCTGACTCCTGAATGCTTGCATGTGAACAATATAGTATTTTGTTTTCTCAGCTCAAATATCAGTGATTTCCAAATTTACTTGTGGACTGCAAGGAATCAAGACACTTTTTTGTTTTTTCTCATTTAATTTGCATGCATGATATGCAAACAAATAACATTTTCCAATATGATTCCTACTTTTAGTATCTTTTAGACAGTATAGTACTTATAACTGTTACTTGTGAAGTTGAACCCATAAATGAATAATTCATTTAATAGTAATAGTTCTTCATGGAAACAAAAACTAGAATCCTGTTGAAACATGAACATCCAAATCAAACATATGAGCTGGAAACTGATCTTGTGATTACTCTAGCTACTAGGCAGTAGGTTAGTATAGATGTAGCAAGTGTCACATGTGAAGGAATGAAACAGAGCCAAAAGCTGAGTGGTTCATAAAATTTGGGAAGTCTCGATCAATTTCATTAATTGTTTCCTTTAGTAACTGTTTTTATAATAAATTCATACTATATTTGATAGATACTCTTTGGGAACATTTAGATTTCCTATTTTATAAGAGGAGACACTAAAAAAAATTCTAATGCTGAAATTTCATATATTCTGTTATCTTGTTTGGTTTTAAGCTTTGTTTTGGCAAAACCTACTAAAGCTATCATCAGGCATAATTTTTCAGTTGAACTGTTTAAATTTGTAAATGTTTCATGACAAACTTAATGTTTCGTTCATGACCAGTGCTGCTTTCCTGCTAATCTTGCGGCTCATGTATGTGAGCGGTCGTACAATCACTCAGAAGTTGGAGCTGCAATATCATGGGATGATGCTCTTCAATCAGGCATGAGGCGCTTTCAACACAAGTTTTACAATCTGTTCACCTGCAATTGCCATTCATTCGTGGCAGACTGCCTGAACCGTGTCGCCTACAATGGTTCTGTGGAGTGGAATGTTTTGAATGTGGCGGCCCTTGTTTGGTTTCATGGCCGATGGGTGGACAAAATGTCTGTTTTTCGTTCACTCTTACCTTTCTTAACTGTAACATGCATCGGTATTTTAATGGCTGGTTGGCCTTTCCTTGTAGGGATGGCAGCATTCTCTGCTCTTTTGATTGGATGGTTTATCTTTACAGTATGCTGCTTTAAGGGCTTGGTATGTTGATTGATTTATATAGAACTTTTTGACTGAACCCGCAAAGAATTCTTGAAAGGAACACTGAAATTACTATCATGTTCATCCATTTGAAAAATTTTGGAAGAAAGCACATGTACTCAGCGTTTCAGGTTCTGTTTCCTTATCCTTAGCCTCATTGATTCTCGAAGCCATGCAAGTTCCTCAACTAATTTTGCCTTCTTGAGATAATTTAGTTCATAGCATGCTGATATTATTGTCCTAATTGGCATAGCTGTTTAAGTTGCCACACTCTCTAATCCTTGTACTAAAATACAGTCGTAACAGGTGGTGAACCGATCTCTTTTGTAAGATATAACCACATTCTACCTCCATTCAAGAACAAAGGGAATATATACCTCATCTTCATCACGCCTTTCGAAGGAGCACATATTTAGCATCTGGAAGCTCCCCATCAAGAAAATATAAAGGTCCTTCTAACTAGAGAAATAGGAGTAGATGCATACGTTGGATTCAGAAACTTCAAAAATGGAGAAGTGTTCCTAGGGCAGCATATCCTGCTCATTAAACGCAGTCCATATGTGATTCTACGTGGTTAAATGGATCAGAAACACCGTGAAATGAGGCAGTTCTTCCTCTCGGGTTTGCTTGACAGCCTAAAAGTATCTCCAACAGACATTGTAAAAAGAATAAAGTCCATTTTTGACCATCCAACTATCGCCTAAGTTTGATTTTGGTCGTGCAACTCCAAAATCGGGTATCCTTGACTATTGAACTATCAAAACCGTTCATATTTGAGCATCCGGTGGTTTTGCTCGGTAGTTTTTATGACAATGTCAGTTTTTATGGTAATGGAGTGAGATCGGGTCTCATCAGAGACTAGTAGAGGGGCGGAAGAGATGGAGGCCGG
Organism: Panicum virgatum; assembly: GCF_016808335.1. Classification (NCBI taxonomy): domain Eukaryota; kingdom Viridiplantae; phylum Streptophyta; class Magnoliopsida; order Poales; family Poaceae; genus Panicum; species Panicum virgatum. The sequence goes on from NC_053149.1 coordinate 53,720,087, forward strand.
CTTTTAAATAGGTCGAATAGCCTGTTAGCTGTGTCATATCCAGGCCAGCAGTTCGTGTTGGGCCCGGTCTCGGCCTAGATGCGGCACAGTACATCGGGTCGGATCGACACCGATACTATTCATAGTGGGTCGGGTTAGGTTAGGGTCGTATTTTTTTCGACGAACCAACGGAGGGCAAGGTGCCCACCTGAAATTGTATTCGAACATAGCTGCCGCGGCAGCCGAGTGTTTTACAGGCGGTTGCCCATATGTTCAGAGCAAGCTCGGGGCTCAGAGCAAAAAAAAAAAGGGGGGGGGGGGGGGAGGGGAGTGAACCATGGAGAGGTCACATTACATTACTAAGAGAGCTACACCCACTGCTTGGACACCACGCTCACTGTTAAGGTTGCGGTGGCTCTCGGGGCACGAGGTTTTGCCTGGCTGCCGCGACTCTCCATGGCGGCCGAGCATGAACTCGCCCTGCTGGACACTGCGCTTGCTGCGGTGCCCCTCACCCTGGGGCATGATCAGCGCTTCGTCACGGCCTCTCCATCCTCGGCGTTCCATGTCAGCCTCGTCTATGCGACGATCCGTGCCACGGCGGCGACTGCTCCCCCTCCGTTCGCTGAAATCAATTGGGACAACTTTGCGCCAACCAAGGTCCAGATTGTGTTCTGGCTTCTACGCCTCGGGAGAACCATAACGCGGGAGCGCCTGCACCGTCATGGCTGCCTCGACACCGACATCTGCCCCTTCTACCCTTCGGTTGAAGATGCTGAATACCTCTTCGTGAGATGTCCCCGCCTCCAAGAGCTCTGGGAACGGGTCCTCGCCGGCCTCCACACCCCGACCCGGCTGTCCTCCATGCTTTCCTCGCTGGCCTCCAACCTGGGCCTTGATGAAGCCTCCACTCACACATCTTCTGGTGTGTGTGGAAGACTCGGAATCGCATGATCTTCGATAACATTGCACTCGGCACTGAAGGCATCATCGCTGCAATGAACTCGCATCTCCGGCTCTGGGTTCGCCGCGCCCCGCGGCGAGTCGACAGGGTTGATTTTTTCGTGCCGTGCCTCGTGCGGCCCACTATGATCAGCCCGTTTGGCCATCTATAACTCAACGTGTTGGCCAATTAATGCATACTCTTTCTTTGAACGGGATGATCAAGTCATGCTAGATCGAAACATCTCTCTGATTCCAAGCACACAGCCACGGCAGAGAGCAGACTAGCTAGAACAGGCTAATTCCGATCCAGTGTCGTAATTCAGGAACTCGAAGATTCCCTCGATTGTATTCAGGTATCCCAATTACATGATCTCTATCATTAACAAACTACAGGATACAGACAATCACCAATTCGTGATTCATGGAGAAAAAGACGATCATTGTAGCTTCACTGTGCTAATGACAAATAATATTATATCATCGCAAAAAAAATCATCAATCAATAACTTATTAAGCGATGAGATCTGCGATCACGTAATTAAAGGCTATCGGACGTAGTGTAGTGTTCAGTCTTAAGGAAGAGAGACAATCATAAGCTAAAGCAATCTGCCAATTAAACAATCTGATTGTACAGCAACTAGCTAGCCTACAGAGTTAGGCTTATAGCACTCGGCCACGCGCGGGTGCCCATCCAGCTCGACGTCGCAGACGAACGACTCCCCAGGCCAGCCCGAACTCGACCTGGATCTGCGCCACGCCCAACCTCCTCTCGTCCGTCATGAGCCGAAACAGATCACCGGGCACGCCCACCCCCGCGCTGGTCGCCTTCACCGGCAGCGCCAGAACCTCCTTGTCCCCCAGCTCGAACCTCGGCGTGCGCCCACGCGCTAGGGGGACGCCCCCGTAGGAGACGACGACGTCGCCGCCGCGGTGCCGCAGGCAGAAGGTGTGTCCGTTGTTGACGCGCACGATGAGGTCGAAGACCGGCGAGGTCGCCCCGGGGGACAGCGCGGGCTGGAGCCCCCCGAAGCCGGCGAGCTCGACGGAGCACGTGGTCGGCTTATTATCAGGGTACGCGATGGACTCCATCGAAGGTAGCATCGTCAGCAAAATGATGAAGCCGTTGATCATGTGACGGAAACGCTAAATTAAAATTCTAATTAAGCGTAATGGACGTCATTTGAATACATCAGCCACATTCGTTTAATAGCTTAATTTGGCGATCCTTTCTCAACCCCCGGCCCGATCGAAACGACACCGATAGTCCCACGCGAAGGTGGGCGCAGATGGTACAAGCACGACAAAATTCTCGAAAATACAACAACTCGACACAATGTAATACATAACTTTTACAAACCTAGTGAAAATACCATAGTTTTACAATCCGAGTTCAAATACACCATGACATACATAATTTACAAAGATTTCATAATGTTCAAACTTTACAATAGCGAAACAAGTTCAAAGAAAAGAACCTGCAACTAAACTAACTCCCTGGCTCAGGTCCAACACAACCGGTCAGACCGGTTCCCAACACCGGACAGACCGGTGCCCCTCGGCCTACACTAACCACCGGTCAGACCAGTCCAAACAGGACAGAGGGCTGCACACTCAGCCCTCGAGGGTGCAACCCGGCTAACTCCTAGCCTAGGAGTCTCGATCCACCACTTCCCACCCCTCTGCATCTCTGCGGATAAACTTGACACAGCAGGGGCAGAAATCAACGTCCGAATGCCCTGTAGTTCGATCCGCTTTAACCTTGCAAGGTGAACCTAACCAACACGGCACGCGTATGCCCCGTCGGACCACACGCACCAACCATTCCCCTCCCCGTCTCGAACTGCAGGAACCAGGCCAACGACATATGGTCAGACGAGCTCAACGTGAGACCACCAAAAGTAAACATATGCATCCCCAATTCTCCGCGACTACTCGACCACCCCTGGAGATGGGTGCGGGTTCCTGTACTTTCGAAGCAAGGCAGTACTCGGCTTACCGGTTTCGACTACCTCCTACTCCCGGCATGCAGCTACTACAATTCAAACTCGATCACAGGGCCAGACAACGAACGGTCCTTAACCGACACAGACGGGGCTAGTCTTTCCCCGATCGGTCTCCAATTTCTTTTCCTTCTCCAACCTATTCCAATATTCCATATACTCAAAATAACAAGATATCCTATATCTCGCGATCTTATTAAGTATAGCATTTCTATCGTCCTATACATACTAGTATAACTCCAGGGAACCTAGGGATCATGCAACTAGAGTTCCAAATAATTCCTAAACCTAATGCACAAGTAATAGAACATATATTGGTGTCATAAATTTGAAATAATAGGGCATGCACCGGGACTTACCTTCGGGTTGCTGCTGGGTACTGGGGTGAACTGAGCCTTGGGCCGGGTTCTCACGCCTCTCCTCCTGCTGGGCCTGCTCCAGCGGCTCCGGTGGCTCCGCAACCACCTCGTACACGACCTCCTCGGCTGCGGTTTCTACACGTATGCAATTGCCATGAGAAATACATAAATGAGTTGCAACCTTAAAATAGCCAATGACTAGATGCAACTACTAGTAATTTACATAAAAATTGCACTCCCTGGCCCAAAACATTCCCCAAAAATCCGGAGTATCCGGACTCCCAAATACGGAGTTTCCGGGCCTATACCTGGAGTTTTCCCCGGAGTGTTCCAAGTCCGGAGTATCCGGGTTTATACCCGAAGTCTCCAGGCTTCACACCATTTTCGCCCAAAAAACTGAAATCTTGATTTTGGCAAAACCAACCCACAAAATTTGAAACCCTTTCAGGCCCTAATAGAATGGTTCATAGGGAGATGATTGACCCTAAAGAAATCGATTTAAACACCCTAGATCGATCAATCCCTTTTTACCCTAGCTCTTAGTACCTTGAGCAAGCTCTCCTTGCAAGAAAACTAAAAAACGAAGCCACTCCATGGTGGAATACCTAGAGAAGATGATCCCCCACGCTGATTTGAGCTTTCTTGGTCTTGGGATTGATTTGGGATGGGGATTTTTGAGTTCTAGAGTTTGGGGAGAGAGAGGGCTCTTGGGGGAGTGAGTGGAAGAGAGAGTAACGAGAGAGAGTGAGAGTGAGAGTGAGCTGTGAGAGAGATGAGTTAGTTTTAATGGTTGTGGGGCCCAGATGGAAAAATTTAGATGACTTAGAAACTCCATATCCGGAGTATCCGGGCCTACGGCCGGAGTATCCGGGCCTACGGCCGGAGTATCCGGGCAGGGTGTTACAATACTTCTCCCTAAAAGAAATCTCATTCCGAGATTTAGAATGAAGATGCCAAATTAAAAAGAAGTCGGAAATTTATATACATTGGTATATTTGGAGTATCTCAGGACATTTGGCCCGAATAAATTCCTCCGTTTCCCAAATAGCTTCTCGCTCGGAGTGATTACTCCACTGAACCTTATAGAAATGACTGATTTGATTGCGAGTGACCCGAGTCTTGTGATCCACAATTTTGATAGGATGCTCTGGATAAACAAGATCGGGCTCTAGTTGCAACTTCTCCATATCAACGACTTTGGTGGGAACACGGAGGCACTTCCTGAGCTGAGAGACATGTAATATATTGTGAACCGCTGTCAATTGGACAGGAAGTTCGAAGCGATATGCTACCGGCCCACATCGCTCAATAATAGGAAAAGGCCCAACATAGTGAGGGGCAAGTTTTTCCTTCACACCAAACCGTTGGACCCCTTTCATTGGAGGTACCCGCAAATAGACATGATCTCCCACTTGGAACGAGATCGATTGACGTTTCTTACCTGCGTAGCTCTTTTGTCGGGATTGTGCAATCTTCAAATTTTTCCGAATAACTTGAACTTGTTCTTCAGCCTCACCAACGATATCAGGTCCATAGAAATTTCTTTCACTGGCTTTTGACTAGTTTAATGGGGTTCTACACCTTCGCCCGTATAATGCCTCAAAAGGAGCCATTCTGATGCTCTCCTGATAGCTATTGTTATAAGCGAACTCAGCTAAGGGTAGACATTCATCCCATTTTTTGACTGTATATGAGTGCACACACTCTGAGCGTATCCTCCAGAATTTGATTGATTCTTTCTGTCTGACCATCTGTCTGAGGATGATAGGCTGAACTGCGGATTATTCGAGTACCCAAGGTGGCATGGAATTGTTCCCAGAACCGTGCAATGAATTGTGCGCCACGATCCGAAATAATTGTCCTGGGTACCCCACGCAAACTCATTATACGACTAATATACAGCTCAGCATAGTATTGTGCTCTATATATGGTCTTCACAGGAAGAAAATGAGCTGACTTCGTAAGGTGGTCCACAATAACCCAAATAGAGTCATGCCCTTTTGAAGTCTTAGGGAGTCCCACAATGAAGTCCATACTAATATCTTCCCACTTCCACGTTGGTATACTCAGAGGCTGCAAGGGACCGGCTGGTCTCAAGTGGCTCGCCTTCACCCTTTTGCAAATATCACACTCTGATACATAGTTGGCAACTTCTCGCTTCATCCTCGTCCACCAAAAACGCTATTTTAGATCTTGATACATTTTATTGCTGCCCGGGTGAATAGAATATCGAGAAAGATGAGCCTCATCAAGAATTTGTTTCCGAAGCTCAAAGTCCTTAGGCACCACCGTCCGATCTTTAAACCAAAGAATCCCCTCACTATCTTGATGAAAACATTGAACATGAGGATCACTCTCACCGAGCCGTTGTCTGATCTTATCCATGCCCACATCATTTTTTTGAGCAGCAACAATTTGATCCCGAAGTGTTGGAGTAAGGGTAATGTTGGTGAGTGTACCCTCAGCTACAATGGCCAAATTCAATTTTTCCATTTCTTGACATAGGGTTGCATGCATGGGTGTTGCTGAGGTGCAGTTGTACTTTGTCATATGGCTCAATGCATCAGCAACGACATTAGTCTTTCTTAGGTGATAATTAATCTCCAGGTCATAATCCTTTATTAACTCCAACCATCGCCTCTGGCGCTAATTTAGCTCGTTCTGGGTGAAGATATACTTGAGACTCTTATGGTCTGAGTATATATGAACAGGGTTGCCCAGAAGATAATGGCGCCAGATTTTTAATGCATGCACCACTGCTGCCAATTCCAGATCATGCATGGCATAATTGTCCTCATGTCGCCTGAGGGCTCTGGAAGCATAAGCAATTACCCTCTGGTCTTGCATGAGTACACAGCCGAGGCCCATACCTGTTACATTTAATACATATCAAGGGCCGAATAATAGCTGGCTGGATTAAACAGGGGTGAGGACACAGTGGGGACTCGTACCTGATGCATCACAATATACATCAAAGGACCGAGTAATATCCGGCTGAGCCAGGACAGGGGCAGACGTCAGAAGCTTTCTCAGGGTCTGAAAAGCCTGCTCACATTTGTCATCCCAATTAAATCTCACCCCTTTCTTGAGTAATTTAGTCATGGGTCTAGCAATTTTTGAAAAGTCCGGTACAAATCGGTGATAATAACCTACTAGCCCAAGGAAACTCCGAATCTCTGAAACAGACTCCGGAGTCTTCCAATTCAATACATCTTGAATCTTGTTGGGGTCCACAGAAATACCCGCCTCAGAGATAATATGGCCCAAAAACTGGACTTCTTTGAGCCAGAAATCACATTTACTGAATTTAGCATGCAACTTGTGCTCTCTGAGATGCTGGAGAACAATGCGAATGTGTTCAACATGTTCTTCTTCATTCTTGGAATATATAAGGATGTCGTCAATGAAAACCACGACAAACTTATCCAGCTCAGGCATGAATACCGAGTTCATGAGGTACATGAAGTGAGCAGGGGCATTTGTTAGCCTAAAAGACATGACTAGATATTCATACAGCCCATATCTAGTGGAGAAGGCCGTCTTGGGAATATCTTCAGCTCTAATTTTTATCTGATGATAACCAGAGCGGAGATCAATTTTTGAAAATACCCGAGCCCCGAATCGCTGATCAAACAGGATGTCGATTCGGGGGAGTGGGTATTTATTCTTGATTGTGACAGCATTCAAAAGTCTGTAGTCCACACACAATCTGAGGCTTTGATCTTTCTTTTTAACAAAGAGTGCTGGATAGCCCCAATGTGAAGTGTTAGGACGGATATACCCCTTATCAAGCAACTCTTGCAATTGTTTCTTTAGCTCGGCTAGCTCATTGGGTGGCATACGATAGGGTCTTCTAGAGATGGGTGCCGTGCCCGGTTGCAACTCAATGGCAAACTCCACATTTCGATCCGGTGGCATGCCAGGCAAATCATCCGGGTATTCACATACCACCAGTATGTCAGCCAAAGTCTTGCCCTTAACCTGATTCACCGTAGGAGTCACTGATATGTGATCCCTCAAGTTCAATGTCATACTACCATGAATAGAAGATTTGATGTGCACAGATTGTGAGGTCGTGTCCAGAATAACTCACTGACCCTCCATCCAATTCATGCCCAATATAATATCTATCCTTTGTGTTGGTAACATTATTAGGGCTGTAAAAAAATTTTTCCATGCAAATACAGGGGTACTTGCTTGACAAACTGATTAGTGATCAACTTTACCCCAGGTGAGTGAATATGATACGGCTTGGGCATACTCTCTATCTTCAGCCCCAATCTAACCGCACATTCTTTGCTAATAAAAGTATGAGACGCCCCTAAATCAAATAATACTGTAACGGGTTGATCGTTTACTGAGAACGTACCCGCCATCACTGGAGCTCCCTCAGGAATACCCTCGAGGGTGGTGTAGTGCACTTGCCCCGGCTTGAAATGAGCCACGTGCTGCTTCTGGCTCTGCTGACCGGACTGCTGGCCCTACTTTGGTGGCATCGGGCAGTTCCGTGCAAAGTACCCCGGCTGCCCACAGTTGTAACACGGAAACAAATTGGGGGCATACCCCCGGCTACTACACTCAAACATTCTACTCCCTCTGCTGAGGAACAGGAGACCTGACCGTCCCCTGAGGCTGTGTGTACTGGGGTGGCCGATACCCCCACTGCTTCTGTGGCTGGTGCTGAAACGAGGCTCTCTGTGGGCCAGACTGGACAAGGCGAAACCGCTGTGGGGCACTACTCGAAGATCCTGCTGCTGGTGCTTTTCTCTTTTTCTCTGCCTTATGAGCCAGGTGGGCGTCCTCCTATATGATAGCCCCATTGACTAACTCACTGAAGCTGTTAAACTTGACCATCGCCAAGCGATCCTGGAGCTTGCTGCTAAGCCCCTGCCTGAAGCAGGCCTGCTTCTTCTCATCGGTGTCCACATGGTACCCGGCATACTGTGATAGGGTGTTGAAAGCATGAGAATACTGTAGCACACTGTTATTGCCCTGCTTCAGGGTCAAGAACTCTGTGAGCTTCCTTCTGATCACCCCCGCGGGAATATCATGTGCCCTGAAAGTTTTCTTGAACTGTGCCCAAGTAAACCGAGTGTCTGCCGGGAACATGGCCACGTGATTCTCCCATCATGTGCGCGCATGGCCCCTCAACTGCTGGGCTGCCAATCCTGCTTTATCCCCATCGTTGTATGGGTGCAGGATAAACTTGGACTCGATAGTCCGAAACCAGCTGTCCGCCTCCAGTGATTCATCCGCCTTATGGAAGAGCGGTGGTTGAGTAGCCAGTAACTCCCGATATCCAGGAGCAGGTGGCAGGAGGTGATGTTCATGCTGCTGCGCTCTGCCCTGCTCCACAATCTTCCGGAGGAGTGCCGTCTGCTCGTCTCGTCCGGTGAGCATGGCCGCAATGGCCTGAGCCAAATCAGGAGGGTTCGGTGGGCCCGTCATTCTGCACTTCAACCAGGATTGGATTAGTTACATTTTTTTTTACAAAACAATCAACCATGGAAGAATGCAAGAAGCATAGCCAGAAATTTTTTGCAGCCAAATCCGGAATGTCCGGATTCTTATCCCGAATGTCCGGACACCACACCCGGACTATCCGGAACCTATGTTCGGAGTATCCGGATACACTCATGATGTTCATATCGTTTCTCCCCTCAAAATGCAAGAATCATTTTAAATCAATGAATGGCATGATGCACAATGCATGGTCGTCCTACGATAATCCTTTCATCTCCAAAACCAACAATCTAGCCACAACCCTAACATTAACCATATATAAGGCTATTATAAATAATCCCGTCCACACTACTAATTAACCTTTTATCTTAACTTAAAATTCATTTTTAAGTCGTAAAAACCTCAAAATTAGTCATACTCGTACCACCACCAGTGCGATTCGGCTCTGATATCAGCTGTGACGGAACCGCCAAATTAAAACTCTAATTAAGCGTAATGGCCGTCATTTGAACAAATCTGGCACATTCGCTTAATGGCTTAATTTGGCGATCCTTTCTCAACCCACGGCCCGATCGAAACGACACCGGTAGTCCCACGCGAAGGCGGGCGCAGATGGTACAAGCACGACAAAATACTCGAAAATACAACAACTCGACACAAGGTAATACATAACTTTTACAAACCCAGTATAAATACCATAGTTTTACAATCCGAGTTCAAATACACCATGACTTACATAATTTACAAAGATTACATAATGTTCAAACTTTACATTAGCGAAACAAGTTCAAAGAAAAGAACCTGCAACTAAACTAACTCTCTGGTTCAGGTCCAACACAACCGGTCAGACCGGTTCCCAACACCGGATAGATCGGTGCCCCTCGGCCTACACTAACCACCGGTCAGACCGGTCCAGACAGGACAGAGGGTTGCACACTCAGCCCTCGAGGGTGCAACCCGGCTAACTCCTAGCGTCGGATAAACTTGACACAGTAGGGGCAGAAATCAACGTCCGAATGCCCTGAAATGAAAAAATGTGGTGGCAACAAACCCTGAGCAACTAATACTCAGTAAGACTTACCCGACCAGTGGGTATAACTTAGCCCACATATCTAGACATGCAAGGCTTTTCTGGCTGGTGGTTAATTTTGCAGAAAAAGCTTCTAAAATGATTCATTTTTTTCCATTTTAGCTCCAAATTCTATATGATAAAATCATCAACTAGTATTTGCACCTGCTAAGCAAACGTAACAAATATAGAGTAATGATTCATTATAATCATTTCCAATCATCACTTAAATTCCATATAGCATTACTATGATACGGTGCTGCGATCAAGGTGCTCATATCCGAGAGCGACTGACGGCGAATCGATCCGCTTTAACCTTGCAAGGTGAATCTAACCAACACGGCATGCGTATGCCCCGTCAGACCACACGCACCAATCATTCCCCTCCCCGTCTCGAACTACAGGAACCAGCCCAACAACACATGGTCAGCCGAGCTCAACGTGAGACAACCAAAAGTAAACATATGCATCCCCAATTCTCCGCGACTACTCGACCACCCCAGGAGTTGGGTGCGGGTTCCTGTACTTTCGAAGCAAGGCAGTACTCGGCTTACTGGTTTCGACTACCTCCTACTCCCGGCATGCGGCTAATACAATTCAAACTTGATCACAGGGCCAGACAACGAACGGTCCTTAACCGACACAGACGGGGCTAGCCTTTCCCCGCCCGGTCTCCAATTTCTTTTCCTTCTCCAACCTATTCCAATATTCCATATACTCAAAATAGCGAGATATTCTATATCTCACGAGTGACCAGACTTCACTCGACTTCTACCGAGATCTTATTAAGCATAGCATTTCTATCGTCCTATACATACTAGTATAACTCCAAGGAACCTAGATATCATGCAACTAGAGTTCCAAACAATTCCCAGACCTAATGCACAAGTAATAGAACATATATAGGTGTCATAAATTTGAAATAATAGGGCATGCACCGGGGCTTGACTTCGGGTTGCTGTTGGGTACTGGGGTGAACTGGGCCTTGGGCCGGGTTTTCATGCCTCTCCTCCTGCTGGGCCTGCTCCAGCGGCTCCTCAACCACCTCGTACACAACCTCCTCGACTGCGGTTTCTACACGTATGCAATTGCCATGAGAAATGTATAAATGGGTTGCAACCTTAAAATAGCCAATGACTAGATGCAACTACTAGTAATTTACACAAAAATTGCACTCCCTGGCCCAAAACATTCCCCAAAAATCCGAAGTATCCGGACGAATACCCAGAGTATCCGGACTCCCAAGTCCGGAGTTTCCGGGCCTATACCCGGAGTTTTCCCCGGAGTGTTCCAAGTCCGGAGTATCCGGACTTATACCCGGAGTCTCCGGGATTCACACTATTTTCGTCCCAAAAACTGAAATCTTGATTTTTGCAAAACCAACTCACAAAATTTGAAACCCTTCCAGGCCCTAATAGAATGGTTCATAGGGAGATGATTGACCCAAAAGAAATCGATTTAAACACCCTAGATCGATCAATCCCTTTTTGCCCTAGCTCTTAGTACCTTGAGCAAACTCTCCTTGCAAGAAAACTAAAAAACGAAGCCACCCCATGGTGGAATAACTGGAGAAGATGATCCCCCACGCTGATTTGAGCTTTCTTGGTCTTGGGATTGATTTGGGATGGGGATTTTTGAGTTCTAGAATTTGGGGAGAGAGAGGGCTCTTGAGGCAGTGAGAGGGAGAGAGAGTAGAGAGAGAGAGAGTGAGAGTGAGCTGTGAGAGGGATGAGTTAGTTTTAATGGTTGTGGGACCCAGATTGAAAAATTTAGATGACTTAGAAACTCCATGTCCTGAGTATCCGGGCCTACGACCGGAGTATCCAGACAGGGTGTTACAATCAGGATGGTCGCAAATATCCACGAGCCGCAGCCACAGCCATCGTCGTCGTTTTTCTTGTGCGTGGTGGACGCCATCAGGATTGTTCCGGGGTCTGCCTAATTTACGGTCGCCCATGAGGATTGGACTGTGCGGTCGATTCTCCGACAGCGCAGATTTCCGTTTTAGGTAAGAAACTGATTTTCTTTCCTTGTTTTTCGGGAAACGAGTCTAGCTGCACGCAAAAACATTAAGGCTGTGTTTAGTTCCTCCCAACTCTTCCAAACTTTTCCATCACATCGAAACATTAGATATAGCAAATAACTCATGCATGTAGTACTAAATATAGGTAAATAAAAAAACTAATTGCATAGTTTTGATGTACGTTGCGAGACGAATTTTTTGAGCCTAGTTAGCCTATGGTAAGACAATATTTACCACATACAAACGAAAAGTGCAACAGTGCTTTTCGCAAACACTTTTCGCATCCTTTTCGCAACTAAACACAGCCTAAATCGCACCCAGTGCCTATTCTACATGTATGTGCATAGATTCTTCTGCTAGTTCCCACCGAACTATTCTACAGGCATGTGCAATGTGCATGGATTCATCTAGTTCCCACGCTTGGTAAGCTCCTCCTATTATATTCGTGACGTTGGATCCCATTGATAAATACAACTATATAAGTATAAAAAGTTTACATAATGCAAATTATAAACAAGTTTATATAATAAAAAAGAGATAAAGCAAAAGTTTGAATCAATTTTTTTTGCCCAAAAAGATTCTGAATAAATTTTGGATAAAAATTGAAATCAAAATTTGTGACAGAGCAAAAATTCAAGGAAAAAATTAGCACACAAAACTTTGTGAAAAAGAGAAAAATTTGAGGAAAAAAGAGAAAAACAAAAGTTGAATCAATATTTTTTGTCCAAAAATATTACAAACATTAAAAATGAAAAAAAAGAAATTGGAGTAAAAATTAGGAAATAAAATTTTCAGAAACACATTTTGCAAAAAAAATTGTAATCGAGATTTGCGGGAGAGAAAAAAGAACACAAAAATATCTGGGAAAAAACTTTTGGAGACAAGCATTTGTGTTAAAATTTTGAAACAAAAAAATCAGAAAAAAAATATAAAGAGAAATCCTAAAATAAAAGGTTGGAGCAAAACTTTGGGAAGATAAAAAAATTGCGAACAATGTTATAGAATAAACTTTGGAAAGATAAAAAATGACCGCTGGTGAGCTTCACCTCGCCGGCGCATGATTCGGAGTTTGACGGACGAGCTGGAGCACTTATCCGGCTGCTCGGACCGTCGGAGCATGCCGATCTGCAGCCTCTGCTCGTCGCGCGCAGAGTCAAAGCAGCAGCTTGCCCCACCGTTCCCACTTTCACGTGGCAAGTACTCCAATCACCCGACCAGCAGAAACATTGGATGGTGGGCCCCAGCTCCGGACGCGTGTCCGCGTCGTCGACCGGAAGCAAAAGAATCACCGGTTGATCGTTGTAACACCCGGTTTATAAAAGGACATAAACTGAGCAATCATATATGTGCCAGGATCAAGTCACACATATATACAACAGAATGAACAGTATATCACATCACATATCACGTAAAAAGATATAATAAAGCGAATACTAATGTTATTTATTACATAAATGACAAAATGTCTGATACAACGGAAGCGTAAAACATATACGATAACTCTCGGAAGCAGGGCGCCACAGGGACGTCGACTGGGAGACGAACGCCTAGAAGTCCTCGTAGTCCTGGTAGCGCTGAGTGAACTCCCTCGCGTCGGCAGGAACTGAGCAGCAGTAGAGTATCCCCAAAAAGGACAAGAGGAAAAAGAGTAGAGAAGGCAAGTGTGAGTACACAACTTGTACTCAACAAGTATAACACAAACTATGAGGCTCTAAGGTTGGCTGACTCAACTGCATTAGCTTTTAAGTCTTGGCAAAATTTTATTAAAACTAATTACTACAAGTTGATGAATTACTATAAACCCAGTTACATAGTAATTAATCAAAATTAAACATGTTACTACTGAGAATCATACCAAACCAAGCCACCCGGGGAAACCTGCCTCGTCCAAGGAAGATAACCCCACTAATCAAAAGGAGGATCTAGGCCGCTCATGACCGTGAGCACGGCTAGTATACCAGTTTTACACTCTGCAGAGGTTGCACTTCTTTACCCACAAGTCGTGAGCTACGCTAGATGTTCATCACACTTCCTTAGGTGAGATGACTAGCAAACTCACTACGAGGCCGTTACAAAGGATCACGTTGGTAAGGTGTAACCGTTAAGGATTCAGGCAATGCAACGATGGTGACCACCTCGAGGGGGTACACAGACCAAGCCTCGTAGCGCAGGGACCATTGAAGCTCGACCCCCATCTTGCCCCGTCGGTAAGTTACTCCCAAACCAAAATGACCTAATTAGTAAGCCAAGACCGTCCCATTCCAGTCTTGTGGTAGCGCTGTTATCCCAGGTGGTCACTCTATGAACCGGTCCTTATTGAGAGTGGCCAACCAGGCAGTAAGCACCGTGCTGGCCCCCCTAAACCATGTTTCTAACAAAACATATTTTAACGAGACGTGAGCCACTCAAACGGGCCACTCCCAGAATTAAGTTGCATATACCATTAATCAAATTAATTAAAAAGGATCAAGTGTGTTATAGCGCGACACCTAGCACAACTAACCAAAATGCAACCCAAGGGATATATATAAAGGATATAAAGTGGCTATGAAATCCTTATATGCATACAATATTAAAATGTAGTATGAAAGTGTATTTAAAGGTGATGGGTGGTGTTCAAGTTATACTTGCCTTCCTCAAACTGTTCTGCTGCTCAAACTGCTCTGAAGATGGTGTCTGCTCCGGGTACTGGTACTCCTCCGAAGGATCAACGTCTACTCACGATCGCAACGCCAAAACAAGTCCACATATACACATACATGCAAACAAGAGCAAAAACTAAGAAACAGTATAACAATAAATAAAAACAGCAAACAAAACTATGCTAGAACTATTCTACGCATTACAACGATCGCGTGGACATAAAGAACGCCTAAAACGGAGCTAGAACGCGAAAACTAGAGGAAAAACAAGATCTAGGGGTTTTTCTGCAAGAAAAACTAAGTTTCTGGGGTTTTTCCGCAAAAACCAGGGACTAAAATGTAATTAAACATTAGTTCTAAGGTCTAACTCGCAAAAACACCAAGGCTGGATGGTGGGTTCTATTTCTAGGAAGCTCAGGGGGGTCCTTGCAAAGTTTTGAGCCCATCTGTAATTACATTTGAACACAGCTGAACCGCGGGTTGATTCCAAGGAAACTGGGGGGCTCTTTAGCAAAAGTGACAGCGCTGACCGGTACGCCGTCTGTTTGACTCGGCTCGGGTCTGTTCTGGGCCGTAGGATCAAGATCAAGCGGCTGTGGCTGGTTGGGCGCGCGGGGCAGCGGCGGGACTCGCCGGCGACGTGCTCCCGCGGCGGGGGCTCACCGGACTTGGCCAAACCTGGCCGTCCGGGGGTCAAATCGAGCGGGCTTTGGCCTGGGATGGAGTACGCGGCATGCGTAAT
Organism: Panicum virgatum; assembly: GCF_016808335.1. Lineage (NCBI taxonomy): Eukaryota > Viridiplantae > Streptophyta > Magnoliopsida > Poales > Poaceae > Panicum > Panicum virgatum. Next base: position 53,735,309 of record NC_053149.1, read on the forward strand.
CCACCTGGGCCTCGTGCGCGGGGCGGGGAGGCCCGGGGCGGCGTGTGCGGCACTGGTGGCGGGTCTACGCGGCGGCGCTCGCCGGCGTGAGGCATCCCGGCCTCGGTGTGAGGCTACGGGTTACAGGGTCTAGCGCAACAGGGCGGGGAGGTCGTAGGGATACTCACCGAGCACTGAATTGGCCGGAGACACGGCGTAGCCGGGCTGGCGTCGAGGTCGCGCGGCGGTGCAGTGGTGGCGCTCAACCGGAGCTCGTGGAGGTGGCGCTGCAGAGACCCTCCCGACTCTTGGACTTCACGGGTCGACGTGTGGCGAGGCTGGGATGCATGACAAGGGTCAGGGGAACACTCAGGGGTCGCCGGCGGCGAGAAATCGGGCGGCGGACCGATTACTTGCGGCGGAGCTCCGGGGAAATCCCGTGCGTGTAGGGGTCGAAGTCGGGGAAGGAGGGCTCGAGGAGGCTCCTGGCGCCAAGGAGGAGCTCCTGCGGCGGCTCTTGGTGGCGGAGGTGGCCTGGGCGTGCGGGACAACGGCGGCGCACGGCGTTCTGCGTGGCGGAGCTGTGCGGGCGTGGCTGCTAGGGTTTGGGGGCGCGCTGGTGGCTGGGAGGGGGCACAGGGGATCGCGGGCGGTTTAAAGGAGGCGGGCCGGAGATCTCGGGGTCCGGGCTCGGCAGAGAGAGGGTGGACTTGTGCGCGGGCGTGCGGCTGAAGCACGGACGAGCGGGGCCACGCTGCCTGGGGGAGGGCGTGCGTGGGCGAACGAGCGAACGGCGACGCGCGAGGTGCGGGAGACAGCGGCTGACAGGTGGGGCGCTCGGGTCAGCGAAATGGGGTGCGCACTCGGGCTGCGGAAGAGGAGGAAAGCGGGCAGAGCGGGTGTGAGCGAGCGGGCCGACGCGGCGCTGGGCTGAGCGGAACGCGGCGCTGGCGAGCTGGCCAAGGTGGGTGCTGGGCCGCACACGGGGTGAGAGAGGGGGTCGCGGTTGGGAAAGGAAGGGCTGACGGGCTGGGCTGCTGGGCCGCGGGGAAAGGAGAGGGAGAGGGGAAAGCTGGGCCCGCATGGAAGGGGTTGGGCCGGACTGGTTTGGGGGTTTTTGGGCTGGATTGGTTCTTCTCTTTTTCTTCTTCTATTTTCTTTCCTTTTCTATTTCTAATTCAAACCAAACTAAACTTATTTGAATTCAAATTTGAATTTGAATTCAAACCACACTCAATCAAATAAAACTATGCACCAGCATGAATGCACAAACTTTTTAACCCTATGATAAATTTTAATTATTTGATGATCAAAATTAGATTAAATGCAAGTCTAAACACAATAAACCTTAGAAATTTAATTAAAGCCAATTAAATTTATTTTTAAATACTGAAATTTAAATTAAGATGTTACAATTGTAAAATCAGCATCGGGATTGTTCCGTCGTCTCAGATCAATAGACCATGACAATGGAGGAGGGGTCACTTATAGTCGTAAATGAATAGGCCGTCACGACCCTCCTGATTCATCGATCGACACGGACATAAAGAGTAAGTATCCGTGTCCAAATCGAAATGGATCTGCGAAGGGCGACCGGATTAGGGACCGTGTATCCATCGAACGCGGGCGACAGAGGCAGAACGCGTCGATGGCTGTCGTGGAGCTCTAGGACATCCAAAAAATAAAGCCCTGCTAACATCGTCGGCGACCAACTTAGTAGCTTCATTGCAAGAACAAGCATGGTGGACATAGACGAAGAAGCTTTGTTCCGAGGAGCTAATGACGAAGACGAAGACGCTCAGGGTCCGTCGTCCGCAGGCAGGTCGCGAGACGACGACCCCTGGGTGAAAGGCGCGATCAGAGCCAAAGAGGCGCCCGCCCTGGTCTTGATGACGTCCATCCTGGTCCTGATGATGTTTTCCACCGACGACAAGACAAGACGCAAGACTGAGGTGTCCATGCGCCTCGCCGACTACGAGGGGCTACGACGCTTGGCCACACGGTCTCTGTTTCGCCCGTGTTCACTCTCAAGGTCCACCTCGAGAACCCTCGTCTATGAATCACCGATACTTCACTAACCCAGCCGTACCCGTATCCGATATTTGCGTATCTGATACTTCGATACTCCGATACTCTCTCTATACTGCCACTATGTCGTTTTTTAAACTCACGTATCGCCGTACCCGTATCGCGTATCGGTGATACATAGACCCTCGCGCCGTCCTGCCGCCTTGGTGCTACGTCGGCGGGGAGGTGATGGTGTCCTACTCCGGCGTTGCCCTCGCGTGGGCCCACGTGCCGCGCTTCTGCATGAGGAAGAGGGTGCCGGTGGAGCTGACGCATGACGGGGTCGCCGTCGGGGAGGGAGGTCGGATTGTCGGAGGGCTTGCGCCGGCGTCTCGCTTCGGATTGGCGCGTGGGCACAGCGCAAGTGCTGGTGGATATGAAGCTCTTCTACGAAGATTTCTTTTCACCGCAGGACCATGGGCCGTCGCTGCATTCCTTCCAGCTTATGCTTGGAGGTCGCGAGCAGCAGGTCAATTAGCTAGGCTATGGGATATTATTGTATCACTGGGAAGAAGTTTGTGGGTATGAATTATTATTTTTTCGAAAGATAATTCATTATTTTACAAACATATTAATTTATGAGGTGAGCATGTTTATTGAAATCCATTTTTATCTTGCACTACTAAAAACCGGGTTTAGCCACGGACAAGGCTATTTTCACTTCTACTCCCTCCGATCCAAATTGTAGGTCATTTGACTTTTTTATCCTATGTTTGACCACTTGTCTTGTTTAGAAATTTGTACAAAATATCACTTCCTTTGTTGTGGCTTACTTTACTAATACAAATTCTTCAGGAATGACTTAAATTTGATTATGTTTGTATAAATTTTTTGAATAACAAAAGTGGTCAAATTTGGAGTAAAAAAAGTCAAACGATCTGAAATTTGGAACAGAGGGAGTAGTTTGTGGCTAGCTAGACTCGGCGGATAAAATGAACATAATTGCACAAAATTAAATGTTTTTATATAAAATCAGATGAAGATAAAATTAGTATTAAAGTTATGTGGTCTTCTAACACTTGTCAACATCAAAGTTGTAGTGCTCAACGATAATTATAACTTTGAAGTTGACAGCTGACAACTTTTTCCTTCAGATAGTACAAAATATGCAATGCGTGCATAGTTTGTACATGTTAAGTTACAAAATAACGACCGTTACATAATTACAAGTTGTTGTGTTCATGCATCAAACGGTGATTCCTGAGCCGTTGTTATCATTGTCGCCTGTCATCTAGCAGTTGCTAAAATCCGTGGTAATGGAGGGTTATGGGATGCAGCTGCTTGCAGGTAGTGCGTTCCCTGAGGCGTGGTTCAATTGCGAGATGCAAAGGGGAAAGCTGATGTTTATTCTAGCAGCAAGCTGGTTTTGGGAAATTAAAAAAATTGCCCTGTTTCTAATATGTTGACTTGTTCCCACATGTACCGGCAAACATAGTAATGCAGAAAAATCAATGCAATCTTTTTAAAAAAAATCAATGCAACACTTGATACCTGGACCAAAAAAAAATGTTGTGTACTAGTAGTAGGGAACCACAGTAAAAAATAATTTCTCGAACTCACTAACCCAATGCAATAAGCACTACTAGGCATACAATTTCATCGAGAACCAATTCTGCAAACCCAGCACCGTGCACGGGGCAACGCTCGGCGACTGCGTCGTTCCATCCATCCTGAGCCCGCACCAGATCCACATCGGCCTGCCCGACCCGTCATCGCGGCGGAACAGCTTCACCTCGACGTCGAGAAGCGTGGCGCCGGCACGGCGCTCCAGAGCCATGCGGTCCAGCACGTGCTCGGGCAGGCCCACGCCGCCGCCACCGGCCGATGCCTGGAACTGTATCTCCCGGGCGCCCTTGCCGGGCACGCAGAACCCCGGGACCCGGCCCGCCGCGACGGTGAAGCCGGCGTAGGTCACCAGGGCCTCGCCGTCGTGGTAGCATCTCCCTGTGGCGCGCCCGTTGCCGACGCGCAGGGCGACGTCGAAGGCCGGCGAGATGGACGCGCCGCCGCCGGGGGCCGCCGGCGTGCCGTCGAGGCCGCTGACGGCAGGCAGCTGGACGGAGAACTCGGGAGGCCTGTCGTACACGAGGAAGTAGATGGGCAGCAGGACGCCGAAAACGATGGTGCTGAGATCGCGCACGATCGAGACGAGGAGGTATTCCCGACCGCGCTTTCGCTTGCGATCGTGCTCGTGCGCCGCCGGTACCAGTTTCTCGATGTCGGCGTGATCGACGTGGAAGGAAGAAGGAGCTGGTCGGTCGGTCTGCTGCATTGTTACCTGCAGATCGTGTCGCGCACCTCCCTCTTGGACTGTCCGGTTTGAAACCATAGAGATGTAGCGAAGAGAAGTCAATACTATATATATCACGGCAGGCATGCCCTGTGATTTGGCCCAGCCCAAGCAGCCCAATAAAGGCCGATGTGTAGTCTCTCCAGAGTTTCCTACCGACTGCTACTCCATGACGTCTCGGTCGCCTTCAGATCGCGTCTTTTTGCTCTCTTCTTCTTGTTGGGCAAAGCCAAATATCCAGAGAAATAAACTGATTAATTAGTAGATAGCTAGGCAGCAACATGGAGAGAGCATCCGCCGACATGAACGACGCTCCGGAACCGATCTTCTTCTCAGACGACCCCACGACGAGGTTCCTTTACAAAGCACACAGGGTGTCGATGTACACCATGATGATCGCAATGCTGCCGGTGATGGCCCTCGGGCTTCTCACACCCACCATGGACGACGTGGCCGAGTACACCATCACTGATGCCGCGGCGGCCTTCGAGGGGCCCCACAACAACGCGACGCTTGGCCGCCATACGATGGTCGCCTCTCCTGCTTTTGATCTCACGGTGCGCGTGGAGAACCGCCAGCTTTTCGTGGGATGGTGCCACAACCACGGGGAGGTGGTGGTTTCCTACTCGGGCGTCGCCCTAGCATGGGGGCGCGTCCCGGGCTTCTGCTTGCCCAGGAGGTCGGCGGCCAACTTCACGGTGGTGACATGGGGGGAGAGGGTCTACCTGTCCGATGACCTGCGCAAACGTCTAGCAACAGAGTGGCATGCTGGGACAGCTAAGGTAAACGTAGATCTGAAGTTGCACTACTACCCCAACTGTCGTCTTCTCCCTATCGTGTCTAGTCCGGGTACGTTGTCAATTTCACAGGAACTTATCCTAGGAGACACGCGAGATAGAAATTAACGTGTCATATAACTGCCACCTGTACCTTTTCCCCCGGAGGATTGTGTGACTACATAGTATTTGTTTTCTTGTCTATCAACGCTTGTAATGCAATTTATATTTTAATTTATTTTTGTGATTCAAGCCTCCCTACATGCACGGTCTGCCAAACTCCACTTGGCGCTACGCATTGGCAGCACGATGTATGAGCAGGTTTTATGGTTGCGCCGGCTGCCGGCGTCTCGGGCTCCAGCTCACCTGAGCTGAGAAGCTGGTGGCGGCGGCCCCATAGCGATTTAATAGGCAGCTGCGATGTGGTAGTTTTTGAGTGGGAGAGCGGCAGCTACAGTGCACGTCGCCCGCCTTTCGCTGGGGTCCAACTTCTCTGACTTGAAGAAGCGAAGGCACAACGATGAACAGTGATTTGAGTCTGGATGAACAGTGATCCCTACCGTAAATCACTGTAGCAGGTACTGTTTTATACTGTAGCAATCAATCCTGGCCATCCATCTCAGATCGGGCGGCCGGAAATACACCGAAAGTCACCGCTACAGTATTCCCTGACTTGCCTTCAGCAAGTCAGGGAATCCCGATTGCTTTCGCTGGTGTCTCGCAACGCGCCCGTTTTCTTCTCTCTCCTCCTTCCTCTCTCTTCCAGCTCGGACGTCACCGGCTTTTCTTCGATGGTAATACTTGCTCTAAACCGACGTACCTAGGGTACGTTTTGATAGGACTACACATTGGCAGTCTATTCAGAGCGCGTATGGCTTAAAGCCATACTATCACACTTGATTATGTTTAGATGATATTTTTAAAATATTATTATTTGATTCGGAAAATTTATATCATTAGAATATTTTTATTTTGTTTTAGAATATTTTATTTTATTTTGGAACAATTTCTATCTCTAAATATTGTTAACACCGTAAGAGTTGTGCGATATTATGGCTCCGTACGAGAATCAGCTGAACGCTACCAAACGGCAATTTTATCATCCAATTCCCACCAGAATCGAGCGGGAGTGATTCGTTCGATTCCACAGGAAGTGAGGAGCGAAGAAAACTTGCTTCCCTTGATTATCCCTCGGTTCTGCCTGGCTCATCCACCATTCCACCCCGCTTGTTCGCTCACTCACCAACCCCGCCAGCCCGCCGGTCGAACGTGCGCTCTTCCCCAGCCGCTCACTGGAGCCTGTGCGGTTCACGAGATTCGCGAGTGCCAGAGCTTGGGCGGAGGATGTTTGTTGACTAGGTGATTTCTCCATGAGCTGCTGTGGGATTTAAGAAAGATTTTTGATAAATTATGAACAAACGGTGCAAAGGATTTTTTAGGTAAAAAAATGTACATATAGTATACAACGTTACAAAACTTTGGGCTTGAGCAGATCGGAGTAAATGGCGGAGATCTTGATCGAAACCATGGTGGGTCGATTTGGCCTTAAGGGGCAACTTCCTTCAATTGTGGGTTTTGTTTTGATTGTGTGATGTGGAGATGCTCGCATGCCTGTAGTTTTATAGTGGATTGCGGGAAGATAAAGAGTCTTTCAGTTTTGGAGAACTGAATCGTTTGGATATGCACTTTCCTCATCTTATCAAGGAGAAATCAATGCACTAGTGTTGGAAGTTGTGCCTCCCAAACACCAATGGTGCTATTAGCAATGTTCGTCTTCTCCGCTTCCTTTGACCAGCTAAGGGTGCTCTTAGTCAATCTAATAAAGTCTAAAATATTTGTAAAATTGTCGGTGTCCTGACCCGGCGGTCCGGCACCAACTAGTAACGTGCTACGTGATCCCTCATCCAGGATGGTTGATGCAGAAGATAACACAGGAACACATGGATTTATCCTGGTTCCGGCCACGAGGCCGTACGTCCAGCAAGAGTGTGCGAGTGCACTGTTGTCGGCGTCCCGACCCGGGGGTCTGGATCCCAACTAGTAAATGCTGCGTGTTTCCTCGTCCCAGATGATGGTGCAAGAGGCAATCACAATAACGCACAGTTTATCCTGGTTCCGGCCGCGGGGCCGTACGTCCAGCAAAGGGGGTGTGCGAGGGCACTGTATTATCTTGCACCCGAAGTGCTCGTAGTAGGGGATACAAGCGAGGCGAGAGAGGGAGAGAAGCTCCCAAGTCTCTGCTAGAAGTGGAGTTAGTTGAGATGAGTACTCAATCGTGCTGAAAGTTCTGAAAGGGGAAGTTCAGGGAGCCTGTTTCCACCCTTCGATTGGAGAGATCCGATCAGCCTCTTCTTACAAAAGGAAGCCCATCCTCTCCTTTTATAGTTGTAAGGAGAGGCGGTGTACATGAGTGTAGGGGCGCGGAAGTCGTCGTTCTCCCTTGAATCGCGGGGTACAGTGATCGAACACTGTAGAAAGTGTACTGTGGGAAGGCGGCGCGTGTCGCCGTCGTCCTGGATTTTCGTCCTTGGTCCCGTGGAGATTGTGCCGGTCGTCCCGTAGTGTCCCAGTGGTAGTAATGGCGTGGGTCGGTCCCGGACCCCCTGGCCGGAGTGCGGGTGTGCACATTAGAAGGTCCGGGAGCGCGTAGAAGTCCCGGACCCCACGAGGGGGAGGTCCGGGGTCGCGCCTGTGCGTGCTGAGTGCCCCTCTCGGCAGGACACGTGACATCGTCGGACCCCTTCCCCAGCGGGAGATGGGTCCGGCGATGGATGTCGGCAGAACAGTAACGGGGGCGGCGCCAACTTGCCTTGTGCCGCATTGAATGCCCACAGTACTGCTACAGCGACTGGGGTGGTAGAGCGGTGACCGGGGTCGGTGGACGGGACGCCGGTCACATCCACTGCGGGAGTGGCAGTCTGACGCTGCCTGCCCTTTGAGCCGTGGTGGAGTGGCTGGCTTTTAATGCCTTCGTACGGCGGTCGGTTGGGCGGCGGGGCCGTTTGTCCCTTGTGCCGAGAGAGGGCCTCGAGCGAGGCGGAGATTGGCCACCCGCACGAGGGCAGGTCCGCTGACCTCGAGCGAGGCGGAGATGTGTTTACGCGGTCGAGGATCCCGGGGGGAGCCCTCGAGTGAGGCGGAGATGAGTGTCCCGCTCGAGGGTAGATCCGCTACCCTCGAGCGAGGCGGAGATTGGCCACCCGCTCGAGGGCAGGTCCGCTGTCCTCGAGCGAGGCGGAGATGAGTGACCCGCTCGAGGGTAGATCCGCTACCCTCGAGCGAGGCGGAGTTTGTTCGGTGGGCCTGAGAGGGGCCCTCGAGCGAGGCGGAGATTGGCCACCTGCCCGAGGGGGATGTGGCTGGGCCACATGCTGGACTTCTTTGAGTCCTTTCCTTTCCTCTGAGGGAGAAATAGGCCGTGGGCCTTCGTGGGCCCAGTCGCCTTAACATATGTTTGTGTTTTTGAAAGTGGTTTTAGTACCCCGATTAGGGTGTCCCTAATTGTGGCACCCGACAGTAGCCCCCGAGGCTTTGGTCGAGTCATGGGATTCGCCCAAAGGGTAATTCGGCAATTTCTCCCTTGACGTGTCTAGTCAAAGTCGTGCACCCACTGGGCGTGCCTGAGTGCGGGCCCGGCAGGTGTGACAACACGTCGGTCGGGATAGTACACCCGTGGGGGGTGTACTTCGAGGCGCGCGCCTCTTTGTTTGTTTGTTTGAAGGACAAGACGTGTCTGCGCGCTGAGGGGGGCCAGGGCGACGATGGCGCCCGCTGCTTGGCAGCTGGTGCTTCCATCGTGCTGTCCCGTACGTAGGGCCTTGGCCCCAGCATTCCTGGTTGCTTTATGGCGCGCCGTTCGAGGGCATCCGGCCAGGGCCGATGCTGCACCGCTTAGCATCCGGGGGCTCAGCTCCGCTTTATTTTGTTCGGTCGTGTCTCGGTGCAGGGACCGAGGATATCTTTTGCTCGTGGTGCGCTGTGTCGTCACGGGCGATACAAGCCACCGCTCTTCGACAGGCTTGAAGCTTTACGCCCGGCGCAGCTATAAATAGGGATCGTGGGGTTCCCTTTCCTCTCCAACCTCCCAGCTCTTTCTTCCAGCATTGCCCAATTCTTGTAATGTTTCCTTTGCCTTTTTGTGACCGGCCCCCAGATGGGGTGGCCTGGCTTTTTTAGGCTTTTGGTGCTAGAAGAATGCTTGCGAGCGGTTGGGGAAGACCGGAGTGGGCGTGCGCACCATCCCTCAGCTTCAGTGGGATCAGCGGAAGAGCATTGGGCCCGTGGGGTCCTGCTCCTGCGATGTCCCCTAGCCTGAAGGGGGATGGAGACGCCTGACCGGGGCGCTGGCGCCAGGTCCGGCGGCTGTTTTTCGCATCGTCCCCCCCGGCGACAAGGTTGCTCTCGGGGAGACGGTGCGGAGGGCGCTGTCCGCCAGCTTGACCCCCCGCGTGGTCTTCGGTGGAGGAGACGCTAGAAGAAGGCTTGCGAGGAGAGCGTCCCGCTGGACCTGTGAGGTCTGGGGCCGCTTCTCGCATCCCTAGCAGCCTCGCCGCTGCGTCAACTAGGGGCTTGGTGCCTTTCTTCGTCGCTCGCTCCTCCGCAAGACAGGGAAAATTGCCACATAGGTGGCAAGGTGTTTGTATCTTTCGATGGCTTCGCGCCGGTGACCCTTTGTAATCTTTACTTGCATTTGAGCAATAAAGTTCCCTTTCTCCTCTGCGGGGAGGATTACCGAGGGTATAGGGGTGTATAGAGAGTCACGACCCTCGAATATGTGTGAAGTCACCTTCGCGGGGGCGCGTCAGCGCACCCGCGGGTATAGCCCCCGAGGCCTTGGAGGAGAGTTTGTGCTCGTCCAAGGGCTATAAATGTTGTCCCGCTGGGTAGCTCTACTGGGATGGCCGTTCATAGTCTTTTTCAGCCGGTATCGGCACTTTTTCAGCCGGCCTCGGTACTCTTAGTGCTGGTACGGCGATCTGGCGTTCAGCTTTAGCTGTTAGGGGGACGTACGCTAATAGCGGTGGGTTCGGTTTACGCGTGGAGCTTCATAAGTGATGGTTGTCGATTTATTCGAGGGTGTGGTTTTGAACCGTGGTGTGCGAGGAGCCCCCAAGCCTAGGCCCGTGTGAAGGCGTTCGGGGGAACCCTCGACTTTAATTACGACCCTCGTCGCCCTTTCGCAGGGAGGAGGGGTGAAGCGCACCATGCTACCCATGCCCGGGCCGCGAGCTATGGCTGCTTCAGTGAGCTATTAGCGGGTTGTTCAAGCGGACGTCCGTGCCCCGTTCGATAGGGGTCGTCTCGTGGTCCGTAGACACGTCTCATAAAGCGCTCGCGAGGGTTCGCTAGGCGGGGCTCGAACCCATTCGGTAGGGTTCGAGGGCTCGATGCTCTCCCTCGATGGGATCCCCCTTCTAGGCACCCTCGACTGGCCTTGAACACTGTGTAGGATGTCTCGAACTCCGCGTTCGAGGGTAGCTTGTACTTCACATCCCAGCAGTCCCTGACTCTGGTGATCTGGGGCGCCTGTCGAACCCCCTGAAGGGCCAGGCTTCGACCCCCTGATCAGTAAGGCCTCGAAATGCGATTCCTTCGAGGGTAAAGAGACCCCATGGAGGAATATTCCGTCGTGATCTGAAAACGTCGCAGAGTCCTGAGCCACGCGTGTGCGCGGGTTTTCCGCCGGTAGCGGGCGGCGTGGCCCGATTTGTGCGGCACGGTGTGGGCGCGCCCTTTCAGGCGACAGCCTCGGGCAGACGAAGCAGCGTGGGCGGCGGCTGACGGATGGGATAGCGCAACAGTCGCGCCGCGTCCGCCGGTTACCGTGCCGCATTTATTGCTGCGTGCGCGCGTGGGAGACTCCGCGGCCGTGGGGCCCACCCGTCAGTGATAGCAAAATCTACCGCACTGAATGCGGTAGATTTAGGCCGTGGCGGTGGGTGCGCCCCCCGTGGTAAATAAATATGAAGAGAAAGGGGGTGTTTTGGGTTCACCTGGCCATTTGCCTTCGTCCTGTTTCGCCTTCTCCGCCTCCGTCGCCTCTTGAACCCATAGCCTAGAGCGAGAAGGAGAAAAGGAGAAAGAGAAAGAGAGAGGAAGAGAAAGAGAGAGGAAGAGACTTAGCCATTTCGGAGCCTTCCTTTTCCCATCCCCCCTTGACTTTCGGAGATGTCGGACATCCAGGAGCCCTTGCCATGGGGGAAGTCCTCCGCCACCGTGGCCGTGTTGGAGCAGCTGGTCGCCGACAGGCTGTTGCCGCGGAACCAGGACTTGGGGGCGCCAGCGTGGATTTCCCCGTGCCCGGACGAGACCGAGCCGAAGCCCCCGCAAGGCTATGTCGTGAGCTTCGTGCGCCTCCACGAGCGGGGCTTCGGCGTTCCCGCCAGCAGGTTCATGTGGGCCTTATGCGACTACTACGAGGTGGAGCTGCATAATTTCAGCCCGAATGCCATCTCGCAGGCGGCGGTCTTCGTCGCCGTCTGCGAGGGGTACCTCGGCATCGAAGTCCACTGGGACCTCTGGATTCATCTGTTCCGCGGCGAGCTCTTCGTCGAGAACGCGCGGAACCAGCCGAGGCGGTACGCGCGCGCCGGCAGCCTGACGTTCCACATCCGCCCGACCCGGAGGAACTTTTATATCACAAGCAAGATGACGACGAACAACTCCGGGTGGAGCCGAGGGTGGTTCTACCTCCGGAACCACAAGGGCGCGCTTCCGGAGTTCACCAACAAAGTTCTCCGGGAGCGACCGCCGAAGTGGGACTGGGGGGTGTCGCCTCCAGCGCAACAAGCCAGGCTCGAGGTCCTTACCGACGCGCTGGCGCGCTTGGTGAGGAAGGGGCTGACAGCGGCGGCCGTCATCGCGAATTTTCACCGGCAGAGGGTGATCCCCCTCGTGGGGAGGGCCCTGCCGATTTACGAGCTCACGCCCGGGAGCAAGGTCGAAGGCTCAAGGACGTCGAGCAAGCTTCTCTCCCACACCAACGCCGCCCGGAGGGCTAAGTACGCGGTGGCGGAGTTTCCCCAAGATCCCGCGGATCTTTGGAGGATCAAGATGCGCCCCGAGCCGGGGTACATTTCCTTGGTAAGTTTTGGCTTCGAACTCGTCGTGCGTCGTGTAGTTCCCTTTTTTCTGACCCCCTCTTCGGGTGTGTTTTACAGGGTTTGAGGTGCGGCGCCTCGAGGCCCCCGGTCCCAGAGCAGCGCCTGATCAATCGCCTCCACGCGGAGAAGATGAAGAGGCGGAAGGATGCGGCGGAGGCGAAGGTCGAAAGGAAAAGGAAGAGAAAGGCGGGGCATGACAAGGCGTGCAAGCTTGCTCGCGCGGAGGGGAAGGCACAGCCCGCCACACCCGAGTCCTCGGAGGAGGATGAGGAGGAAGCCTCGGACGCCGAGGACCACGTTCCGAGGGGGGACGGGGAGGGCGCGAGCCCCCCACCGTTCTACCTGTGGGACGAAGAAGAGGAAGCGACCGTGGCGCCAGAGGAGCCGAGGGCCGCAGGGGGGGTCGTTGGCGAACCTCTCCCTCGAGGGTGTGGCGCGGGAGTCATCCTCGCCGGCGACCGGCGAGGGGTCGCCTGCGCCCCAGGTGCTGATCCGCGGCCACGAGGCTGCGGCGGGAGAGGAGTCGTCCGCGCTGGCGGCCTCGAGGGACCGGGCTGACACGAGGGGGGCGCCCTCGGGGCAGTCTTCGAGGGACAGCCCGATGCCCCAGGCTCGAAAGAGCGCCACGAGGAAGAGGAGCATGAGCGCTCGATCTGGGTAAGCATTTTGGATTTCGTTTTTTGTTATGTACTTGGTAAATTTCTCGATCCCGCTCAACTCGTGCTTCTTGACTTCCAGCCCCGGGGCTGTTCCCAAGGATGCAATGCGGCTTGCCCCGGCCAAGGCTCTCAAGACCGGGGCTCGCAGCACTCCGCACACGGCGCCGCAGCCCCCGCCCGCCTTGGATCTCGAGGCGGCGGCCGCTAGGCTACGGGAGGCAGTGGCCCGAGGGGCCCAGGCGGCGCAGCAAGCCCGGGAGAAGTAGGATGACGCTGGTCAGAGTGACGCCGGCCACCGTGGCGCCGAGGCGGCTGCTCAAGCGGCCGACGCCGAGGAGACCGGCCAGGGCGGTGCCGGTGGCGCCGCCCAAGCGGTCGTTGATGTTGAGGCCGGTGAGGGCGACGCAGATATCGCCGCCCGGCCGGACATAGGAGGAGAAACTGGCGGGGGCACGCAGGAGCACCCTGCCGGCCAAACTGCGGAGGAGACCCCCGTCTTCGAGCCTTCGAGGGCCGAGGGCGAGGGTCTCGCAGAAGAAATGGCGCAAGAGGCGCCAGCGGTAGAAGGAGCCCCCATCTCGGAGCCCACCGAGGCCCGAGACGAGGGTACCGCCGCGATAGTGCCCGTGCCCACGGCGCAGGGGGGCGCAACGGCGGTGGTGGAGCTGCCAGACAGCAGCGAGGAGTACGGGGATTCGATGGATATCGACCCCGCTGCTGCGGCAAGCGCCGCCGCACATATTGCCGAGTTCGCGTCGGCCAGCGCGGGCGTGCTCGAAGCGGGGGCGTCTGAGGGGAGCCACCTCGGGGTGATCGTCCCGTCCGGTGTCCCCTCAGAGTTCCTTCGCAAGGAGCGGGAGGAAGAGGAGGCCTGGAACAAGCAGATGGGCGTCGGGCGCGAGATCTTGCAGGCCCTCGACCGCGCCTATCAGCTTCATCAGAATGCAGATTACCAGGTCAGCCAGGTAAGTATTTCCCCCGAAAATTGCTTCGGATTGGTCTTAAATTTTACGCGTCCTCACCCACACCCTCCCCCTTTGCAGCAGCTGAGGGAAATCTCGCGCCAAAAGAGCGTCGAGATGAACCGGCTGTACTCCCAGATGAGCCAGCTCGGGCAACACAACGCCGAGCTGGTGCTCAAAAACATCGACGCCAACACCAAAATGGCCGATCTGGGAGCGCGTCAGCGGGCGCTGGAGGAGGAGCTGGCGCGGGTTGCAGGTGAGCGGGACGTCCAGAGGGCGGCAGCGGAGGAGAAGGCCCAGGAGGCCGAGGCACAAGCTGCCGAGCTGCAGCGCCTTCGGACGGCGCTCGAGGAGAAAGCTCGGGAGGCGGAGGCGCAGAGCGCCGAGCTGCAACGCCTCGGCGCCACTCTTGAGCAGCAGAAAGCCGAGCTTCTCCACAAAGAGGTGGCCGTGGTTGCGCTCGCCGGGACCCTCCAGGAACAGGGTGTGGCCCTCGAAGAGAGGGAGGTGGCCCTCCAGAACATGGGGGCTAGCCTTAAGGAAAAGGAAGCCTCCATTTCCTCGCTCGAGGAGGCTGCCCGTACCCAGAGGGAGGAGGCGCAAAAGAACATGGCGGGTGAGTACCTTTGATTTTCCGTTGATTTGTTACTTTTCGTAACTGACGTTGATTTCCTTTGCTCAGAGCTGAGGCAAAAGGTGGCGGATGAGACCGCGGCGAAGGAAGCGGTCCATACCGCGCTCACGGCGGCACAGATGGAGTTTGCTGAGCTGGAGCAGACCGCCGTGAGCGTGTGTCAAGAGCTCGAGGGGGAGGGCGCCGTCTCGGGCATTTCGGTGATCAGCCGCCTGCGCGCGCTAGGCGGCCGGATTGCCGAACACGCCAAGAGTACCTTCCGCCTCGGTGTCCTGCGGGCTCTCGCCGTGGCCTCGACGCATTACCTCATGGATCTCCAGAGGGTGTCGTCGGGGTACGTCGTTCCCGATGATGCGGATGCGGACGCCGCGTCGGTCATCATGGATGAAGCTGACGCAGCCGCAGAGGAATTCGCCACCGTCCTCGCCGAGAAGCTCGAGGCAGACATCCCTCCCATCGCCGAATTCGACACTCCTGAAGACCCGCAAGGGGGGGATGGTAGCCTGTAGGACAATTGGGCCTCGATGCCCATGTAAATAGATTAGTGTTTATCATGGTCATGCCTTGTAATCATACTTTATGAATATAAAGGATTTTGTTTCGTAATTTGAATGTGTGGCCCGTCGAGGCCTTGTGTGATCGAGCCTGTGTTCCTTTACTTTATTTCCGTGTTCTTCGTACGCGACTTTAGATAAACATCTGCGAGGAAGTTTGCGTTCATAAGCAACGTAGGCGTAGGGTGGTGAGGGGGGTGCCGTATCCCGGAGGCGTAGGCGGCCCCACGACTCGGCCAGCCCCGTACCGTGGTTGCTTACGCCTCACGTCCGTTTTTTCCAAGGATACGAGAAACTAGGATCGAGACGGAAATATTTCGAAAAAACACTGGCGACTTTTTGGGGACGTTCGGGGGTTCCCCCCGTAGTAGCCCCCGAGGGAGGCTCGGCTTTGCCGAGGGTAAAGCCGAGCGTACCTCTATGTTCGTGTGCGCCCGAGCCCTCGAGGGTCGGGAAGGTTCCCAAAAAGCGATAAGTGAAGGGTGCTTCCTTATTATTTCGGGAAATCGAAAATGCGATTACGAACAATATAGAAATTGCTTGAAATGCTTAAGGATAGAAACGACGTAGCTGTTGTATATTCCAAGCGTTGGTGAGGACTTCGCCTTTTTCGTTGGCCAGCTTGTACGTGCCGGGCTTGAGTACCTCGGCGATTATGTACGGTCCTTCCCATGGAGGTGAGAGCTTGTGGCGGCCCTTGTTGTCCTGCCGAAGCCTTAGCACCAAGTCCCCTTTGTTGAGGTCACGGCGCCGGACCTTCTGCGCTTGGTACCTTCGTAGGGACTGTTGGTAGCGCGCGGAATGCAGGAGTGCCATGTCTCGAGCCTCGTCCACTTGGTCCAGCGAGTCTTCGCGAGCTCGCTGATTTCGTTGCTCTTGATATGCCATGAGCCTTGGCGATCCGTATTCCAAGTCGGTGGGGAGGATGGCCTCGGCGCCATAGACGAGGAAGAACGGAGAGAAACCCGTAGCTCTGCTCGGGGTCGTCCTCAGACTCCAGATGACCGAGGGTAGCTCTGTGAGCCACCTTCGGCCGAACTTGTTCAGCTTGTTGAAGATCCTCGGCTTTAGTCCTTGGAGGATCATGCCATTGGCACGCTCCACTTGCCCGTTCGTCTGTGGGTGAGCCACAGCTGACCAGTCCACACGTATGTGGAAGCTGTCGCAGAACGCCAAGAACTTCTTGCCTGTGAACTGGGTGCCGTTGTCGGTGATAATCGAGTTCGGGACCCCGAACCTGAAGACGATGTCGGTGAAGAATTGGACTGCTTGCTCGGATTTGATCTTGCCGATGGGTCGAGCCTCGATCCATTTGGAGAACTTGTCGACCGCCACCAGCAAGTGGGTGAAGCCCCCGGGCGCCCTCTTCAACGGACCGACGAGATCCAGTCCCCACACGGCGAACGACCACGTGACGGGGATGGTCTACAGGGCATGGGCCGGGAGGTGTGTTTTTCGGGCATAGAAGTGGCATCCCTCGCAAGTCCGCACGACATCAGTGGCATCGGCGACCGCGGTGGGCCAGTAAAAGCCTTGCCGAAACGCGTTACCCACGAGGGTGCGTGGCGCGGCGTGGTGGCCGCAGACGCCAGCATGGATGTCGCGGATCAGCTCCTTGCCCTCGGGGATGGGGATGCAGCGTTGCAGGACACCCGAGGGGCTACGCTTGTATAGCCCGTTGTCGATTAGAACGAAGGACTTGGCCCGCCTGACAAGGCGTCGCGCCTGAGCGCGGTCCGAGGGTAGGAGCCCTCGAACCATCCATTCGAGGTACTGAACGCGCCAGTCTCGCGAAGCGGGGGCCTCGTCAACTTCCATTGCTTCGGCCTCGTCTGCGGAGGTTGTCCCGAAGTTAGTATCCATGGGCCCGACCCCGTCCGCCGGGGGGTTCCCGTCGGAGGGTCCGGCGGACGAGGGGCCTGCCTCCGTCGGTTGCTTGAACTCGACGGTGGGCCTGGAGATGTCGTGAGCGAAGATGTTCGGGGGGACGGTGGTCCGCCCCGAAGCTATCTTGGCCAGTTCGTCCGCGTCCTCATTGTACTTGCGTGGGACGTGATTGAGCTCGAGGCCGTCGAATTTGTCCTCGAGGCGGCGTACTGCGTTGCAATACGCCTCCATCTTCGGGTCGTGACAGCTGGACTCCTTCATTACTTGGTCGACGACGAGCTGAGAGTCACCGCGCGCATCGAGGCGTTTGACGCCGAGCTCGATGGCGATGCGGAGGCCACCGAGGAGGGCCTCATACTCCGCCATATTGTTCGAAGCAGGGAAATGCAAGCGGATTACATACCACATGTGTTCTCCGAGAGGTGAGATGAAGAGGAGGCCGGCTCCGGCTCCAGTTTTCATCACCGACCCGTCGAAGTACATAGTCCAGCATTCGCCCCGGATTTGTGATGGGGGTAGCTGAATGTCCGTCCATTCAGCCACGAAGTCAGCCAAGATTTGGGACTTAATTGCCTTGCGGGGGGCGTAAGTTAGTGTCTCTCCCATTAGCTCCACAGACCATTTGGCGATTCTGCCCTCGGCTTCCCGGTTGCGGGCTATCTCTCCCAAGGGGAAAGACGAGACCACGGTGACGGGGTGAGCCTCGAAGTAGTGGCGCAGCTTGCGTCGAGCTAGCACTACTGCGTAGAGCAGCTTCTGAATCTGAGGATAGCGCGTCTTGGTCTCAGACAACACCTCGCTGATATAGTACACCGGCCGCTGGACGGGCAGAGCTTGACCCTCCTCTTGTCTTTCCACAACGATCACCGCGCTGACCACTTGGGTCGTCGCGGCCACGTATAGATAGAGGGGCTCGCCGTCCGTAGGTGGTGTAAGAATGGGAGCACGGGTGAGCGATGCCTTCAGCCTTTCGAGGGCCTCTTGAGCTTCGGGGGTCCACGTGAAGCGCTCGGTTTTCCTCAAGAGTCGATACAGGGGCAAGCCTTTCTCGCCGAGACGCGAGATAAAACGGCTAAGGGACGCTAGGCATCCCATGACCCTCTGTACCCCCTTTAGGTCTCGGATCGGTCCCATCCGAGTGATGGCCGAGACTTTGTCAGGGTTGGGTTCGATGCCCCGCTGGGAGACAATGAAGCCCAAGAGCATGCCTCGAGGGACCCCGAACACGCACTTCTCGGGGTCAAGTTTTACCCCTTTGGCTCGTAGGCAATCGAATGCGATCCTGAGATCAGCAACCAGGTCGTCCGCCTTCCTGGTTTTGACAACGATGTCGTCGACATATGCCTCTACGCTCCGCCCGAGCTGGTCTCCGAAAACGTGGAGCATACACCGTTGATAGGTGGCTCCGGCGTTTCTGAGGCCAAAGGGCATCGTAACGTAGCAGTACATGCCGAAAGGTGTGATAAAAGAAGTCGCGAGCTGGTCGGACTCTTTCATCTTGATTTGATGGTAACCGGAGTAAGCATCAAGAAAGGATAAGAGCTCACATCCCGCAGTAGTATCTACAATCTGATCGATTCGTGGCGAAGGAAAGGGAACCTTCGGACATGCCTTATTTAGACTAGTGTAATCTACGCACATCCTCCAATTTCCACTCTTTTTCTTTACTAATACTGGATTAGCGAGCCACTCGGGATGGAATACCTCTTTGATGAACCCGGCCGCCAGAAGTTTCTGCAACTCCTCGCCGATCGCCCGGCGCTTGAGCTCGTCGAAGCGTCGCAGGCGCTGCTTCACCGGCTTGGAGTTGGGTCGGACATCAAGAGAGTGCTCGGCGACCTCCCTCGGTATGCCAGGCATGTCCGAGGGGCTCCATGCAAAGATATCAGCGTTGGCGCGGAGGAAATCGACGAGCACCACTTCCTATTTGTCGTCGAGGGTGGCGCTGATCTGCAACGCCTTGTTGTCGGAGTGGCTCGGGTCGAGGGGCACCTTCTTGATACCCTCGGTGGGTTCGAAGCTCCCGGCATGTCGGTGTGTGGAATCCAAGGCCTCGCTCGCCATTTTGTCGAGGGTGGCTGCGAGAGCCTCGTCTTCCGCTTGAGCTTCCGCGCGCTCAACGCACTCGACGTCGCACTCGTAGGCGTGCTCGAACGAAGAGCCGATGGTGATGACGCCCTTTGGTCCCGGCATTTTGAGCTTGAGGTAGGTGTAGTTGGGGACGACCATGAACTTGGCGTAGCAAGGACGACCGAGGATGGCATGGTAGGATCCTCGAAACCCCACCACCTCAAAGGTGAGTACCTCCTTGCAGAAGTTGGCTGCCGTGCCGAAGCAGACCGGCAGATCGATCTGGCCGAGGGGTTGGACCCGCTTCCCCGGCGCGACGCCGTGGAATGGCGACTTGCTGGGGCGTAGCTTGTCCAATCCGATCCCCATGAGCTCCAAGGTGGGGGCGTACATGATGTTGAGGCTGCTGCCTCCGTCCATGAGCACCTTGGAGAAGCGAGTGTTGCCGATGATGGGGTCGACAACGAGCGGGTAACTTCCCGGATGCGGGACGTAGTCGGGGTGGTCCTCGCAGCCAAAGGCAATGGTGTCCTTCGACCAGTCGAGGTAGGATGGCGTGGCCTTGGTGACGGAAAAGACTTCGCGGCGCTCACGCTTGCGCTGCCGAGAAGTCATATTCGTCGTCGTCCCTCCAAAGATGAAGAAGGCGTTCTCCACTGGGGGGAACTCCTCATCTCCACCTTTGTCGCCAGCATCCTTCTTCTTGTCCTCATCGCGATGCGCGACGCGGTTGTAGTATTTCTTGAGCATCTCGCACTGCTCGAGAGTATGGTTGACCGGGCCCTTGTGGTAAGGGCACGGTTTCTTAAGCATGTCGTCGAACTGGCCACCACCGCCTCGAGGGGGGCCTCGAGGCCCTTTGCGGTCCGGGGCGGCTGCGAAGGCCTCCTCGGAGTCTTCTGCCCGCTCCGTCCCGCGCTGGTTCGGCGGGACCGGCTTCCTTCCCTTCCTCCCCCGCTTTTGTTTCTTGGCGGGGGCGTTGGGCTTGACGTTGCTGCCCTCCTCGGGCGCATCGTCCTTGCGCTTGCTTGATTTGTCGTCGAAGATGGCACCAACAGCCTCCTCGCTGGCGGCGAAGTTGGTGGCAGCGTCGAACAACTCGTTGGTATTAACGGGTCGGTTTCTCGCGAGCTCATGCACCAAATTCCTGCACGTCGTACCCTCGAGGAAAGCGTTAATGACCTCGACGTGG
Source organism: Panicum virgatum (assembly GCF_016808335.1). NCBI lineage: Eukaryota > Viridiplantae > Streptophyta > Magnoliopsida > Poales > Poaceae > Panicum > Panicum virgatum. Next base: position 53,755,485 of record NC_053149.1, read on the forward strand.
GTGACGCTGGGGAGCTCGGTGCACTGCTTGGAGAAGCGTCGCACGTAGTCACGCAGGGATTCGCGGGGCTTCTGGCGACACCCTTTGAGGTCCCAGGAGTTCCCAGGGCGCACGTACGTGCCCTGGAAATTGACTACGAAGACATGGACCAAGTCGGCCCAGCTGTAGATCTGATCCGCAGGTAAGTGCTCGAGCCACGTTCGTGTGGCGTCAGCAAGATGAAGGGGGAGGTTGCGGATGATGACCGTGTCTTCCGTCGCGCCGCCTAGCTGGCACGCTAGGTAGTAGTCGTTGAGCCAGACCGCAGGATCAGTCTCGCCCGAGTATTTGACGAGGGTGTTGGGTTGTCGGAAGCGCGGGGGAAAAGGCGCGGTCTGGATCTCCCGACTGAACACCCGGGTGCCCGGAGGCTCCGGTGACTCACCCCTGTCGTGCTCAGGGTCGAAGTGTCCACCCCGTCGAGGGGTGTACCTCCTGCCGTTGATGACGTTGCGGGCGTCGCCATCGCCAGCGTGCCCGCGAGTGTCGCGGATTCGCTCCCTTACGGGAACTCTTCCGATGCGCTCGTGTACCGGGGGTGCCCTCGCACCGGGTGCTACGGCCGCCTTGCCCTTCCCTGCTGGGGGTGTGTGCACAGAAACCTCACGGTCCTGGTGCGCAGTCCCAGCGCACTGCTCCGGGGCCTTCGAGCGCATGCGAGACGCAGAACTCTCGGCCTGCTGCACGGCAGCTTGCTCGATGAGTTCCTGTGCCTCGCGGCGCAGGTTGCGACCCGAAGGTGTCGATGGCTCAGGCATAGCTTGAAGTAGATAAGCCGCAGCGACGAGTTTCTCGCCGGCCGTTTGCAGTTCCGGAGATTTGTCGACGTTGTCGTCAGCCAGGATGCGCTCCCGGGCCACACGTCCCGCCGTCCGGGCGTGCGCACCAGGCACGGTACGCTGCTGCTCGAGTGCGGCGCGTAGCTCCTGGGTTTGCCGACGCTGCTCGTCGAGCTTGGCTTGAAGCTCGTTGAGCTGCGCCAGCTGGGCTTGACGCGCCGCTGAACTTGACGAGGAAGGGGCTGCGGGCGGGACCACCGGTTGCTTTGCCCGTACGTCCGCCCCGCCGTCCTCGTCGTTGGCTGGAGTATTGTCGTCTTGCTCGTTCGCGAGGTCCGCCATGAAGCATTCCCTGGAAGGATCGAAATCCCCCTCGCTGGAGTCTTCGGAGCAGGTGAGGCAGTAGGCCGTCGCCAGCTGGAACACGCGGAGAGCGTCGGGGTCGCGGACCCCGGAGTAGTCCTCGGCCTCCTCGGCCGTGAAGTTGTTCATGAAGAAGTCGACGTCGTCGGCGATCGAGCTCGCCGTCTCCGGGTAGGGTTCGTCAGGGGACGACGCGCTGAGGCTGCGGATCGGCAGAAGATGATGACCCGGCGTATCCTCATGCTCGATGAGGTCAGCGACGGTTGACAAGGCGTTGGTGGCGGCGTTGCGCATCCCGAAGGGGAAAGAAGACACCGAAGTCGGGTCCCCCCTCGGAGGCACTAGTGCTGCTGCAGGCGATGGTGCCGGCGTGGATGACGCCGAGGCACGCGATGATGAGACGGTTGCCCCACTGGCCGCGATGTTGAGTTGCGACACGCCAGCCTCGACCCATGTGGGGGAGCTGTGGCGGGCCGCACGACGTCGCTCCGTGCGTGCTTGTCGTGAACGCTGACCCGAGCGCCTGTTGCGTCGGGCTGGCGGAGTCGGAGCGATGAGGTTGCGTTCGGGGGAGAGGAGCTGCATGAGGTAACCGTTGCCGGTTGCTCTGAACTCAAGACTCCCGAACGAGACCGCGCGTCCCGCTGGAAACGGATCCGAAACGCCCATAGGGTATGGGTTGGATCTGCTCGCCATTCCGGGAGATCAAATGGGAGAAAGAGAGAAAATGTCACGCAGCGTCCCTACCTGGCGCGCCAACTGTCGGCGTCCCGACCCGGGGGCCTGGATCCCAACTAGTAAATGCTGCGTGTTTCCTCGTCCCAGATGATGGTGCAAGAGGCAATCACAATAACGCACAGTTTATCCTGGTTCCGGCCGCGGGACCGTACGTCCAGCAAAGGGGGTGTGCGAGGGCACTGTATTATCTTGCACCCGAAGTGCTCGTAGTAGGGGATACAAGCGAGGCGAGAGAGGAAGAGAAGCTCCCAAGTCTCTGCTAGAAGTGGAGTTAGTTGAGATGAGTACTCAATCGTGCTGAAAGTTCTGAAAGGGGAAGTTCAGGGAGCCTATTTCCACCCTTCGATTGGAGAGATCCGATCAGCCTCTTCTTACAAAAGGAAGCCCATCCTCTCCTTTTATAGTTGTAAGGAGAGGTGGTGTACATGAGTGTAGGGGCGCGGAAGTCGTCGTTCTCCCTTGAATCGCGGGGTACAGTGATCGAACACTGTAGAAAGTGTACTGTGGGAAGGCGGCGCGTGTCGCCGTCGTCCTGGATTTTCGTCCTTGGTCCCGTGGAGATTGTGCCGGTCGTCCCGTAGTGTCCCAGTGGTAGTAATGGCGTGGGTCGGTCCCGGACCCCCTGGCCGGAGTGCGGGTGTGCACATTAGAAGGTCCGGGAGCGCGTAGAAGTCCCGGACCCCACGAGGGGGAGGTCCGGGGTCGCGCCCGTGCGTGCTGAGTGCCCCTCTCGGCAGGACACGTGACATCATCGGACCCCTTCCCCAGCGGGAGATGGGTCCGGCGATGGATGTCGGCAGAACAGTAACGGGGGCGGCGCCAACTTGCCTTGTGCCGCATTGAATGCCCATAGTACTGCTACAGCGACTGGGGTGGCAGAGCGGTGACCGGGGTCGGTGGACGGGACGCCGGTCACATCCACTGCGGGAGTGGCAGTCTGACGCTGCCTGCCCTTTGAGCCGTGGTGGAGTGGCTGGCTTTTAATGCCTTCGTACGGCGGTCGGTTGGGCGGCGGGGCCGTTTGTCCCTTGTGCCGAGAGAGGGCCTCGAGCGAGGCGGAGATTGGCCACCCGCACGAGGGCAGGTCCGCTGACCTCGAGCGAGGCGGAGATGTGTTTACGCGGTCGAGGATCCCGGGGGGAGCCCTCGAGCGAGGCGGAGATGAGTGTCCCGCTCGAGGGTAGATTCGCTACCCTCGAGCGAGGCGGAGATTGGCCACCCGCTCGAGGGCAGGTCCGCTGTCCTCGAGCGAGGCGGAGATGAGTGACCCGCTCGAGGGTAGATCCGCTACCCTCGAGCGAGGCGGAGTTTGTTCGGTGGGCCTGAGAGGGGCCCTCGAGCGAGGCGGAGATTGGCCACCTGCCCGAGGGGGATGTGGCTGGGCCACATGCTGGACTTCTTTGAGTCCTTTCCTTTCCTCTGAGGGAGAAATAGGCCGTGGGCCTTCGTGGGCCCAGTCGCGCTTAACATATGTTTGTGTTTTTGAAAGTGGTTTTAGTACCCCGATTAGGGTGTCCCTAATTGTGGCACCCGACAACTGTACTATTTCGCACCGGGGGTGCATGTAGTAGGGGGTACAAGCAAGGCGAGAGAGGAAGGGAAGCTCCCAAGTCTCTGCTAGAGGAGGAGTTGATTGAGGCAAGTGCCAATATCGGAGCTCAAGAGAGCATGTGTGCATGCTGCGAGTTGAGTTGAGTGTTGGAGATGAGATGAGGTGGTAAAGACAGAGCCCGCCTCCCCTTTTTATAGACACAAGGAGGGGCGGTGTACATGTACGGAAAGGAGGAAGAAGTCGTCGTTCCTCCCCGAATCGGGGACGCACAGTGGCCGACTACTGTAGAAAGTAAAATGTGCCGCACTGGAGATTGTGGCGCCGGGCATGCGGCCGTCCTGGGCGGCGCTCTGATTTGGCGGAGATCGCGCCGGCGTCCTTGTGGCTCCTGCAGGCGTTGAGGCGGTTGCTGTGGAGGGTACCGTCCTCCAGGCGTGGCGGGGCAGCGTTCCGAGGGTCCTGCAGGCCAGGGTCTTGTCCTGGTCAAGGTCGGGGCCATGTCCGAGGGTCGCGCCCATGCCGTTCGAGGATTCCGCGGTTGGAAAAGTACGAGGGAAGTACTAGGAGTTGGTAGCACAGTGGCGGGAGCAGCGTCGAGCACGTCTCGCACAGCGCCGCAGGTTCTCACAGTGTTGCTGCAGTGCCAGGAATGGTGGAGCAGTGACCGGAGCTGGCGGACGGGACCCCGGGAGCTGTTGCCGTGCGGAATGGTGGCCTGACGCCGTCTGACCCGGGTGCTGCGGCGGAGTCGCTAGCATTTAATGCCTCCGTACGGCGGTCAGGTGAGCGGAAGGGCCGTTTGTCCTTTCCGCTGAGGGGTGGCATCGAGCGAGGCGGAGACGTGGGGCGCTATCGAGGGTCTCGGCGGGGAGCCCTCGAGCGAGGCGGAGATTGTCCCGCAGGTTCGAGGGGGTTTGGATGGGCTGCACCGCGTACATGGGCCGTGTATCGTGCTTCTTTGAGTCCTTTCCTTTCCTTTGGATCGGAAGGAGACTGTAGGCCTTTGTGGGTTTGATTGCTTAACACATGTTTTGCGTTTTAAGGGCGATTTAGTCCCCTGGTTAGGGTGCCTCTAATCATGGTACCGACAAAAATAATCCAAATTTAAGATACAAAGTGTACTTTGATTCTTTTTAGAAGAAACTAACTCTAATATGGCAATTTATACTCTCATTCTTTTCGGAAGAAACAAACTCTACTATTGTCATTAATTTTTTGGTACAACGATCAGAAAGAAAGAAGAAATGGCACCAAAACTTATTTCCCCCGTACAGATGCACGAAGGAATATAAATACTCAATTAATGATGTTTAGTCGATTCCACCTATACATGATATATAGATATATGATATGAATTTTACTTGCATGCTATTTTTTTATCGGATTTCTTAAAAATCAATAAGCTAATAGAGGAAATATCAATAGAATATTGATCACATTATAGAAGAATAGATGAAAAAAATAATGTATGTATATGACTTTACGTAATAGATTAAAGATTAAAAGTATTGCACATAGTAGAGATGATATTGATATTTTTTTATTTAATAAGGGAACATGAATAGATTGTATGAAATAATTGCAAGTTAGTGGGACACTTAGTAAATAATGATGTGGACATCTTACATGAAAAGAGAAATAGCTTATGGGTGCCATCTATTTATATAGGATATGTGATATATAGATTCGTGGTCTTAGACTGCTTGCAGTGGGAACCTGTAAACAGTGCTCCAGCACCGATATAGAGTAAAATGAGCTGCTGCAGCGTCCTCTAAAAGCTACGCTAGCGTAGCAGACAAGCTCCCTTCCGCTATTTTGGGCGTGGATGGAGGGCGTCCACCACAGTGTGGGGCCGCGCACTCGATCCAACTGCCTCAGCTGCGCATGTGGAGAGGGAAAAGGGGAAAGAGCAGAGGAGGCGAGACGGCGGCGAGGGCGCGCGGCGAGAAGCAGAGAGGGAAAGCGGAGGGAGCGCCAGCAGCTCCTGCACGCCGGCTCGCGAGAGGTCCGCCGCCCCGGTTGCGCTCGGAGCTCCGCCGCGAGAGCTCGAGGCTGCCGAGCTCGACGCCGGTGGAGCACGAGGCCGGATCATCTTGCTGTGGAGGGAGGAGGGAGGACCAAGCTCGAGGCCGAACCCGCTCGCCGCGGAGGGAGGAGGGAGCTCGTGGCCGGATCTGCTCGCCGCGGAGACGAGGGAGGAGGAGGGAGCTAGTCGGCCCGGAGCAGAGGAAGAGCCGCACGGGCCTCCGCCGCCGGCACCTGGAGGAGGAAGGCCGGTGTGCACGGAGCAGAGGGCACGAGGAGCCGCACGCATGGGAGCCCCTTGGCCGGCCGCGCGCCACGCGCCCTCGACAGCTCCTCCCTCCCACGGCAGGAGCAGCATAGCGAGCAGGGGAGCCGCCGGCGAAGAGGCAGAGGGCGGATCCGACTGCACCGGCTACCGCTCGTCGCTCCGCTCCGGCGTGCGGGCTCCGGCAAGGGAGGGGCCGGAGAGCCAGCGGAGGCGTGGAGAACAGGGAGGGCGGCAGTGGAGGGGAGCAGGGGACTGTAGCAGAGGAGGTGGAGTTGGAGGAGGAGGGAGGGAGGAGGGGGCGACGCACGTGTGGAGAAGATAGGAGAGAGAGGAGGGGGTAAAAATATAAAGGAGACTGACATGTGAACCCCATCGATGTGTAGTTGGGATAGATGAAGATATAGAGTATAGATGACTGCAGGAGAACTGAGTATAGAGTAAAGAATCTAGATGATCAGACAGGAATATTGTTTATAAAGATGACTTTAGAGGAAAACCTGTACGAGCAGCGAGATTGATCTACGCGCGGACCATGGAGGTCAATTCACATTGCCAAAAGTTGATTTGCGGCGCTAGAGCTTGATTCGCGGATGTTGCCGCTCCGCCGTGGATGAGCGCTCCACGCTGTAGTGTGCCTAGACCTACAGAGCCTTCGTGGAGCGCCACCAAATGATTTTTCTTATGGGAGCAGAGCAGCCGAGAGCAACGAGCGGAGCGGAGCAGAGCCGGTTTGGAGCGGTGCCAAACGCATCCTTAATTATCTACAAGCCGTAAAGGATGATTGGATCTTAAATCCTAAGAAACGTAACAGAGTACAGTGTTTATGCATTCTAAACTTAAAGCTAAGATTAGTTTCATGGTGAGTTTCGTGGCATTAAATTTTACTGATATGGCAAGAAGAGATAGTAAATTTCATAGAATGAGAGAGAAGTTTCAATCGCACGAAACTCAATATTGAGATTGAGATTGAGATTGGTCTAAGTACAACTCTATCTCGCGGTACAAAGAGCTTAATTATAAAGTTAGTTATAAACAGAAAAAGAGAGTGGCGGCCGGCTAGCCGCCGCTACCCATCCAAATCAACGCTCCAAACGTACGAGTACGACTCCCAGCCGGGCCAACCCAGCTGCATGACAACGTCCAGCTGCGCCGCGCCGTGCCTCCGCTCCGCCGACATGAGCCTAGACAAATCTTCCGGCACGCCCACCGACGACTCGGTCGTCGCGTTCACGACGAAGGCCAACGTCTCCTTGGCGCCCACGCGGAAACTGGGGGTGCGGCCGCGCACCAGAGGGACGCCGGCGTAAGATACCGTGACGCCGCCGCCCTCGCGGTACTCGTCGTAGTAGTGGCCGTGGTTCTCGACACGCACGAGCAGGACGATCGCCGGAGGAACCTCTCCCGGTGCCAGCGAAGGCTCAAGCAGGCCCTTGACGCTGACTAGCTCGATGGAGCTTGAGATGGGGTAGTCTTGGTTGATGTTGTAGATGCCCGCACAAGCCCCGACAATTAGCATAAGAGCGGCGAGAAGACAGAAAATAACCACCCAGTAAATTAATAAAAGGGACCAAGAGCGCCATAACCATGCGATAGCAGAGAGAAGGTTCCTGTTCGTATGCTGGGCCTCGAGGACCACAAGTGGCGTCGACATACTTGGCCTCCATGGCGGTATAGCTTGGACATCTGCAGGTGTACCAGTTGATGGAACGAGGACAGTACCGGAAATATAGTGTTTTCCCCTTCAATTGGGAAATGCAACTTTCCTAATCGGTTACGTATTGGCATCAGTACTGATTGGCATGTATTCCGGAGTCCGGCCGGTTCTTCGACACCATACATCTGTGTGTATATGTATGTATTAATGTATCTCTAGTTCTCTACACGTACATACATAGATATCTTTTTTGAGATTGGTGATGACGTCATTAACGACAATGAGTACAAACCAACTATCCTCTTGGGCTCGCGCCCAGGGCCTCCTACCTGCGCGTGCGTCCTCTCTGCTGGGATGGCGAAGGAATTCACGCGGCAAAAGACGCGACATTCTCGTTCGAACACCGCCATATTTGGGTTCCTAGAAAAACACCTCCATATTTGGCCGAGCCTGTCGCGATGACAACGGCCATCACTACCCTCTTCTGGTTCACTGGTTGCCGGCGAGAGCGGAATGCTGGGAAATTAAGCATGATCGGCAGTTCACTTCTAGCTACTACTCCCTCCGTATCGTTTTAAATGTCGTTTCCGACAGCTATAGGAAAAATAAAAAACCTGTGAAATTCCATTGATACCCTTGCTCCAATCAGCCCCACGGTAGTGTCCTCTGTTTCTGTTGCTCGGATCCGTTTCGTGCTGCTACCGGCGGCCGCCGCGCGTCGGGTGGAGAATGGCACCACAAGGTGAGTGGTCGCCTGGAGCTCCCACCGCCGGCTCATCGGAGCTGCTCCCCGCGGTCGGCCCATCCGAGGTGCTCCCCGTCGGGTGGAGAATGGCACCACAAGGTGAGTGGTCGCCTGGAGCTCCCACCGCCGGCTCATCGGAGCTGCTCCCCGCGGTCGGCCCATCCGAGGTGCTCCCCGTGGCCGCTTCATCCAAGCTGCTCCAATCAGCCGCCCCATCCGAGCTCCTCCCCACGGCTGCCCTGTCTGAACTTCTCCATGCCACGGCCTCGTCGGAGCCCTACGCCGCCGCTGGTCCTTCGTCATGGCTTAGAATCTGTGGATCCGGTCTTCCTCTACAGTAATGCCTATCACGCCTTGCCGCCTTGGCCACACGGGCATATGCGGCGGCGGCGTCACACCAGTCTACATCGTTGAGAAGGCACCGGCATAGGCGCCAAGGTTCAACTTCTCCCTCGCCGAGGTACTCTCTGAGCTTCTTGTGCATTGGATTATGTATCTATGAACTTTCGTGTTTAGAACTCTGAATTTTCTGAACCTGAACTAAGAACCAAGAGAACTCTGAACTTTTTGAAACAAGAACCAACAGAACCTGAACCTGAACTTTCTTGTGCGTTGGAGTAGATTATGTGAAATTTGCACCTGGGAACTCTGTATGGATATGTGCACTGGTTGGCATTAGTAGTGCTAGAGTTACACTAGCACAACTGAGCAACTTGCAAGATTATTTACTGTGCCAACTTGCAGGATTGCACTAGGGGACATAAATGTTCAAGAGGGAGGAGGACAAAAGAGCAAGAAGAGAAAATCTCCTTGTGTGGTGATGCCACCTTTTCCATTGAGCCGAATGATGCTATCGCCAAGGACCCAACTTCTGGCACCATGGTTGAGGTCCCCATCGGTTAGGCATGAGACATTGCCATCTACTACAACATGTGATACTCCATATGGTCAAGGCCAAAGAGTGATGGGTGAAATTGATTTAAATATGACACCAGGAGATAACAGTCAAGAGAACAGAGATAATCAGCTTGGTCAAGAGAATGGGGACAATCAGCTCTGTCAAGAGAATGGGGACAATCAGCTCAGTCAAGAGAATGGGGACAATCCACTCGTTCAAGAGAATGGGGATAATCAACTCGGTCAAGAGAATGGGGACACTCAGCTTAGTCAAGAGAATGTGGATGATCAGCTTGTTCAAGAGAATGCCCGCAGGAAGCTAGTACTTGATGACGTGAGACGGAGAGCAATATTTGAAACTTTGCTTGGAAGGGCAAGAAACGGTAATCTAAAGGGCAATGATACAAAGGAAGTGTCAATACAATTCTCAGTACCTCTTCGTACAGTCCAACGTATTTGGAAAAAAGGAAAAAGTTGTATAGACCAAGGCCTTGTAGTTGATGTTGGCAATGAAAAGAAATGATGTGGTAGAAAGAAGAAAGTGGTGGATGTTTCAAAGCTTCGAGATATTCCTGTGTCAAGTTGCGCAACAATAGCTGATGTGGCTAAACACTTAGGTGTTAGTACAGGCAAGATTCAGAGAATGAAAAAACAAGGTGTGATAAAACGTGTATCCAACACAATAAAACCGTACTTGACTGAGAAGAACAAGAAGGATCGTCTAAGGTGGTGTTTATCGATGATTGACCCAAGGAGTGCACCACACGATCCAATGTTCAAAGGGTTGTTTGATTATGTCTTAATTGATGAGAAATGGTACTACATCACTAGGAAGACATTGCGATATTATAAAGGTGCAGATGAAGGACAACTTGCAAGGACATGCAAGAACAAGAATTACATTCCAAAGATTCAGATTTTGACTGTTCTTGGCCGACCAATATTATATTGCTATATTGATACTGGGCTTGGGAGTATTTACTAGCTGTATGAGCAAGCTGTTTCAAATTATAATGTCAAACTGGAAGTCTTGCTTTTGAATTAGATATCTGTTGCTTTGATGTGAATTAGATTTAACGTGAACCTTACTCGGTATGTGCAGTGGATCTGGTAGTGGTGCTTCACTTAGAAGTACTGGAATTTTATGGCCACTACTAATAATTCTTTCTCCAAGCTGCCGATTCAGTATAGGTGGCAAGTCTATTTTAATGTATCAATTGCCTAATTGATGGGCTCTACCAGTTTTACCTGATATAGCTGAAGTCTGTTGTTGCAGAAAACAATATTTAGAGATGCTTCTAAGAAATTGAAGGTAATGATTTCCTCCCATTATTTGCCATAATATGTAGAGCTTTCATAGGTCAAAGCTTCATAAGCATTCTTCTCTGTTGCAGCCTGAACCAAGAACCAAAAAAACTCTGAACTTTCTGAACCTGAACCAAGAACCAACATAACCTGAACCTTAACTTTCTTGACCTTTCTTTTGTTTCTAGTGTGGCTCAATTGATCTTTTTGTTGTCAATTCGTATGCCATTTCAGAAATCCTTTGAACCATAATTTTGTCAGGAAGTCACAGGAAGATAAAAGCAGAAGTCTCGGTGTAAATTGAGTCCAAGCCTGTGCTTCGTCTTTCCAATTGAGTCCAAATCTCAGATGCTAGATGCTGGCTTGAGGCGCCCTGGAAGCGCGCAGACACGCAGAGCAGCGCCAGTGCCAGTGCCAGCGTGAAAAGCGCCCTCGGCCTGCTCCTCATGCTCTGCCTGGTCGTTGCTTGCCTCTCCGGCAGTGCCCATCGTCGCCGTCACCGGGTGCTGCAGGATCTAGAAACGCGTGGGAATAAAGTGGAGGCAACCATGGGATAGGCGGAGGTGGATGGGGAGAGGTGGAAGCGGCCGGAAGCATCAAATCGACGGGAGGCGGCGGAGGTATCCAAGCACGACGGCGGAGGCTTTCCAGGAGCAGCTGAAGAGGAGGGCAAAAATGACCAATCACTCATGCCTACACTTATAAACGACATCTATTTTGGATCCTTTTTTATTGAACTGTGGACGACATTTAAAACGATACGGAGGGAGTACATACGTACTTGGTTCATCTTGCGGCTATGTACGTGTGTCTCCTTGATGGGGAGAAAATATTATTGCAAAGACACCTATAATTTTTTAGAGATTAAGCTACAGAGAAAAAAAAAGGCTAGATGCACAGCAACTCAAGCTGCCAATAGTCTGAGATCCAGACTAATAAACCAACACCAAACTATTATTATTAAATACGACGACATAAACCACTCCAAACCACCCCATATAGCATGTGAAAACCAAACCACACCATCCCATCAAAGGTAGAGAAGAAGGTGGAGATCCAGAAGTAGTGCAAGAGCATGCTGATGGTGGTACTTATTGTTATGCGCTACTAATGTTGAGCACGACTAGTCAAGCAAACAGGAGGAGCCGCTCGATACTATTAGTATTCCAAACCAAACCAAACCGTTTCTCTTGAGAAATAAAACCAAATCGGATTGATTGCTAGAAAATAAATTTTCCACCAAATTGAAGTAGCATCATCAATTAAAATCCAAACCGTTGCAACCACCCAACCATTAGCAGCTTGAACAGCAGCGTCGCTGGATGGGATAATATCTCCACCTAACAACATGAATATAGTTGTGTGGATAAGGAGCTTACAATGGAACAACTTCCATGCATAGGCATATGGAGAAACCACGAAAATTTGGATTTGCGGCAAGGACAAACTTCTCAGAAAGTCAGAGTACAATATAATCCAACTCCATATAGATATTTAGTGTATCGGAATATGAGCTTTTGCCTCTCGCGGCAAACTTATTTATCTCCATTACCTATTTACATACATGTAGCATATATATCTTCTACTTGGAAAAAGAAAATTAATGGCCGGTGCAAATCCAAAGGTAGGAGATAATAGTGTGGCACACGGCCGGCTACCCATCCAAATCGATGCTCCAAGCGTACAACTCCCACCCGGGCCGCCCCAGTTGCATGCGAACTTCTAGCTGCGGCACGCCCCATCTCCGCTCCGCTGACATGAGCCGAAACAGGTCCCCCGGCACGCCCGCGCTCCCGTCAGTGGTCGCGTTCACCGTGAAGGTCATCGCCTCCTTGGCGCCCACGCAGAAGCTGGGCGTCCGACCCTGCGCTAGAGGCACGCCCGCGTAAGAGACGGTGATGCCGCCGCCCTCGCGGCACTGATCGAAGATGTGCCCGTTGTCGACACGCATAAGCAGGTCGAACGCAGGAGAGGCCGCCGCCGCTCCTGGAGCCAGAGCAGACACCAGACCCTTGGCGCCCACCAGCTGGACGACACTCGAGATCGGATGGTCACCAACGTCGATGGTTTCAGAAGCCCTAGCGAGTGCCAGAACAAGGACGACAACGTAGAAGCTCACCACCGTATAGATGAAAGGGCAGAGGAGCGCCATAGCTATCCAGTAGCAGAGAGAGGTCTCGGATTCGTCGCGTCGAGAAACACCAGCCGCGTCATCATCCTTCTTGAGCTCCATGGCCGCAGTTGTACGACGTAGCTTGCGGATTGAATTTTGGATGTGAGACGATGATGGAGGACACAACCTAAATTTTGCTGCTGCCACTGCCAGTACAGAAAGACACGTTCAAGTCGGTCACGTTTGTTAATACTGGTAATTTAGATGGTTTCCTTGTTTGCAAAAACTGAGTCACCTGAATTAATATCTCCACCTCTTGTTCCACTAAAAAACGATTGGGACTCTAATTTAGAAGATTTTCTACCAACCAGGCGTGAGTGACCGGGGGGCTCTATTTATCGCTTTATGCGATTATATTTGTTTGTGTCGCAGAACCAGGCGGGCAGGCATTGTAACACCTCAGGTGTTAATTACCTTTCATTAAGACTAATTACGGTCATTAGCGCCACAAACCATTAGAGAAACACTTTTCAACAAAATCTGGGGCAGTTCAACTCGGACCGGTCTGACCGGTCGTGACAACCAGTCTGACCGATTGAACCTGTTTTCAACCATTTTGGGCCCCATGGCATTTAAACCACTCTCTCTCACACACTCACGGCTCTCTCCTCCCTCTCCCATTCACTCTCTTCTCCCCTACCCTCCCGAGCTCCCCTCTCACACCCAAACCCCAAAAATTCAAAACCCTCCCTCTCCCCTGTGTTTTCTTTCCTGGGTGGCTGGGAATCAAGCTCTTGGTGCAAAGAAGAGCTCACCCAAGGTAAATAAACTAGGGTTTGGCAAATTCCTTGTTCTAGGAGGTTTAAATCGATTCCTCCGGTCAATCATCTTTATTTTTATCTCTAAGCTAGAGCTTAGATAGGTTTTGTGCAGTGGATTCAAGTTCTTGTGGGGGAAAAACTCATTCAAGGTGTTTTAGCTAGTGATTGCTCGATCTCTTGAACTAGATGACTTTAAGTGATTTCCTCCGGTCAGACACATCTACTTACACCCCTGGACCTAGAGCTAGATGGGTTTTAGAAGTGGTCGGCGATTTTTGCCACGCCAAGGATCCCAGAGTTGTGATCTGTGTCTGACCAGTCTGACCGGTCGGATGGATCAGTCTGACCGGTAGTAGGGAGTCCGGATCATCCGGCCTTAGGGTCAGGTCATCCGAAACTTCGCAGAGGCAAGAAGTATTGTTGGGCCGGATCATCCGGCCTATGGGCGGATCATCCGACTTTCTATGACTCCAGTGGGTGGCCGTATCGGACCGATCTGACCGGTCAGGTATACCGGTCTTACCAGTCTAGCTGAGATGAGAGGATTTAGTACTGGGTAGCTAGTGTAAATAGTTAGAAATTGTTTTTGGGTAATGGTTAGTTGTTAATTTACAAATCATGCATGCATTACTCATGTCATATGCATATGCACACGTGTAGCAGCCGCGGCGGAGGAGGTTGTGTTCGAGGTGGTTGCGGAGCCACCGGAGCCCCTGGGGCAGGCCCAGCAGGAGGAGAGGCGTGAGGCTCAGGCCCAAGGCCCAGTACACCCCAGTGCAGAGCAACAACCCGAAGACAAGCCCCGGTGCATGTCCTATTATTTTAAATTATGATTCACTATATATATATTTATTTATTACTTGTGCATTATGTTTTAGGAATTATTTGAAACTCTAGTTGCATGATCTCTAGGTTCCCTTGAGTTTATACTAGCATGTATAGGTCGATAGCGATGCCATGCTTAATAGGTTTCGGTAGAAGACGGGTGATGTCTTGTCACTCGCGAGATATAGGATATTATAGAAGTCGAGTAATTGCCGATTACTCGCGAGATGAATAATTATCCTTATACTTCAATCTTTGAGATAGGATAATGATGGAAATTTGAGACCGGACGGGGATTGTTGATGAGATGTAGGTATGGCAGCAGGGCAGGGTTTCTGGGTGTCTTAGCCCCGTCCGAATCGGTTAAGGACCGTTCGTTGTCTGGCCTTGTTGATTGAGCTTGAATTGTACTAACCGCATGTCGGGAGTAGGAGGTAGTCGAAACCGGTAAGCCTAGTACTGCCTTGCTTCGAAAGTACAGGAACCCGCACCCAACTCCTAGGGTAGTCGAGTGGCCGCGGAGAATGGGTTGTCCGTATTTACTTTTGGTGGTCTCTCGTAGGGCTCGGCTGACTATATGTCATTAGGCTGATTCCTGTAGTTCGAGGCAGGGAGGGGAATGGTTGGTGCGTGTGGTCCGACGGGGCCGATGCGTGCCGTGTTGGTTAGGTCCACCTTGCAAGGTTAAATCGGATCGATTCGCCGTCAGTCGCTCTCGGATATGAGCACCTTGATCGCAGCACCGCATCGTAGTAATGAGATGGAATATTAATGTTGTATGTTGAAGAAAATGTTGAATTTATTAATTGATCTTCTACCATGTTTGGTCTAGAAAGGTTACTGCAAATACCTAGAGGTTATTGGTTTAATATAGAATGTGAGCTAAAATATTGAAAGTAAGGATTCACTCTTAGATGTTTTTCTGCAAATAACCCACTAGCCAGAAAGCCTTCCATGTCTAGATAATGGGCTACGTATACCCTTAGTCGGGTAAGCCTTGTTGAGTATTAGTATACTCAGGGTTTGTTGCCAAAATTATTTCAGAACACCCGGACGTTGACTTCTGCCCCTGCTGTGTCAATTTCATCCGTTTGTAAAGTTTGTAAATTATGCAACTTATGTAAATTATATGTATATTTAAAACTCCGTTTGTAAACTTAAACTTCTGTATCGGATCTCGCTGTTGTATTTGTAAATTTATGTCACATTCGTACCATCTGCGCCCACCTTCACGTGGGACTACCGGTGATATTTCGATCGGGCCGTGGGTTGAGAAAGAGCCGTCAAATTAAGCCATTAAACTAATACATCCGATATGTTCAAATGACGGCCATTACGTTTAATTTAGAGTTTTAATTTAGCGGTTCCGTGATAGGCATGCGCTGGGCGCCCGCCAGCGCGCCGCGGGGGGGCGTGTGCAGATTGGAGGCCCGCTAACCTGAAGACAAAACGCTAATTAATTTTTCTTTTTTGTTTCTTTCTTTATTTCTTTGTTTCTTTCTTCACCCATTAACTGCACCCATGCCTGTCACCCAGTTATGAGTATCACAAGCAAGAAAGCAAACCGCTGATGTAATCGCCTTCTCTTTCTTCAACCATTAACTTCTCGTCCATGAATTAAATTCTTCTGCTAAAGAATCAACTTCTCATCTTTCGTTGAGTAAACATTTCAGAATGTTACAAAACATTTCAGAATGTTCCGAGTTTTTTCAAGATTGTTTCGAAATTGTTTCAGATTTGTTTTTGGGGACATTTCAAAAAGTTTTCCGGAACATTAATACATTTCATTGTTGCGGAACAATTTTGGAATGTGAACATGTCAAATTTTTCCAGATTAGTTTCAAAACAATCAGATATGTTTTGCAAAACATTTAAGTGTTCGGGAAACATTCTGAGTTGTTTAGCAGCATGTCCAGATTGTTCTGTTTTCCAAAATGTTCCGAAACTTTTAGTTTGTTTAGAAATATTCCAGATTGTTCTGGAATATTTCAAAAAAATATTTTTGGAACATTTCAAAAGTGTTCCGAAACATTTAGATGTTTCTCCAAAGTGTTCTAGAACTTTTAGTTTATTCCGAAAACTTTCAGATTTATTTTGGGAATATTTCAAAAATGTTCTAGAAAATTTTCAAGATTGTTCCAAAACATTCAGATTTGATTTGTTTTCGGAACATTTCAAAAGTGTTCTGGAACATTAAGACTTTTCTCCAAAGTGTTCCGGAACAATAAAATGTTTTCAGAAGTGTTCTAGAACTCTTAGTTTATCTCGAAACTTTAAGAATTTTTTTGGGAACATTTCAAAAATGTTCTTGTATACTTTCAAGATTGTTCCGAAAATATTTTAGATTTGTTGTCGGGGATATTTCAAAAGTGTTCCGAAACAGTAAGACGTTTTCTTTGTTCCGGAACAACTTTGGAATGTGAACATGTCAAATTTGTTCATATAAATATAGATTTGTTTCAAAACAATTAGATATGTTTTGCAAAATATTTTAGTGTTCGGGAAACATTCTGAGTTGCTTGGCAGCATGTCTAGATTGCTCTATTTACCAAAACGTTCCGAAACTTTGTTTAGAAGCATTCCAGAGTGTTTTGGGATATTTCAAAATTAGTTTTGAAAACATTTCAAAATTTTGTTTTTGAAACATTCAAAAGTGTTCGGAACATTAAGATGTTTCTCCAAAGTGTTCCAGAACATTAAGACATTTTCAAAACTGTTCTAAATTTTTTAGTTTATCTCGAAAACTTTCAGATTTATTTTGGAAACATTTCAAAATATTCTGGAAAAATTTCAAGATTGTCCCGAAACATTCAGATTTGATTTGTTTTCGAAACATTTTAAAAGTGTTCCGAAACAGTAAGACGTTTCTCAAAAGTGTTTTGAAACATGCTGACCAGTATAATAGATTGTCTTATTTTAAGAATGTTTCAATACTTTTAATTTATAACGAAACATTTAGATTTGTTTTGGGGACACTCAGAAATGTTCTGGTAAATTTTCAAGATTGTTCCAAAACTGTTTTAGATTTTTTTTTCTGGGATTTTTCAAAAGTGTTCCGGAACATTTAGACGTTTTCTTTGTTCCGGAAAAATTTTGGAATGTGAACATGTCAAATTTTTCCATATAAAGTGTTCCGAAACATTAAGACGTTTCTCAAAAGTGTTTCGGAACATTAAGACGTTAAATTTTAGTTTATTCCAAAAACATTCAGTTTTGTTTGGGGGACATTTCAAAATTATTCTGGAAAAATTTTAAGATTGTTCCGAAAATATTCAAATTTGTTTTCCATAACATTAAAATGTTTTCTTTGAACCTTTTGCATGAAGATGGCGGTCATTGGTTGAACAATTTGAAATGTGAACAGGTCAAATTTCAGAAATATTTCTAAAGTTTTCAGAAATGTTTAGAACAAATAAAAGAGTGTTTCGTAAACACTGTTAATTGTTTTGCCAAAAAAGTTTATAAAATGTTCCAAAAAACTCTGAATTGTTTCGGAACAATCAAATATGTTCTAGAAAAACAATGTTGATTGTCTGATTGCCAGCGGCGCGTGAGACGAGCATTTCAAGTACCTGACACATCGCTGGCACGTGAGACGAGCATTTCAAGTACCTGACACATCGCGTCGCAACACCCACCGGAAGATTATTTTTTTAGAGCATCAAACCATAAAAAAATTGTGGAAAAGTATCTACCATGGCCGTGTTTGGATACACGGTAAATTTTTCGCGCACGTTTTCCGAGAAAAAAATCTCGCATGCATGAAGTACTAAACGAAGTCAAAACTTTTTCAGGAATGGGTGTAACTTTTCGAGACGAATCTAATGACAATAATTAATTGATGATTGTTACATTGATGCTACAGTAACCATCCTTTAATCACGCGGTCAAAGACCTCATTAGATTCGTCTCGCGATTTACACAGGGGTTGTGGAGGTGGTTTTATAATTAGACTTCGTTTACTACTCTAAATTTTTGGTCAAAATGCTACAGCAATTCCATGCCAACACACGGCCCATACTCTTCTAGGTCGTTAACTCGTTACTCGTCCGGTCGCAGCCGCCCAGCCAGCCCAGCCGCTTTAGTTCATCCGAACAAGCTCTAGGATGGCCCCGCTCGTTTGGTTCTCTAGAACTGGGCAGATCATTCTAGGCGTTCTAGGTCCCGTAACCAAACAGGGCCGTTCTCGTTGTTCTTGCGGAGGGGAATACACTCGATGACAGCTTTTTTAAAAAAAAAGATTACACCCGATGGCCTAGTGGTTCTTTGTTCTTGGGGAACGGCTACGGAACGAACTTTCGTCACTTGTGTTTGCTCCTACTCCGTGCGGTCGTACCGGGCTGCCGGCTCCGGACGTTGCAGCTGGTGTGCGCGAGGTCAGGCAGAACCGCAGAAGCTGCGCAATGCCCTGCCTGCTGGTTGCTTCTTTCCTGCCGTAGCTATTGCAGTATTACAGTGCGGGACTCGCGTGCGTGCAGTACTACAGTGCAGGTGAGTGTTGCAGTAGTGGACGGTGATTCTCTCACGTTTAGCGTGAAGATTTAGTTTAATAATTTCTTCAGAAAAAATAAGTTTTTTTCAAACGTGCACGTATTTCATTAAGTGGGAAGCAGATTACAGACATAACTTGATGTTGGCCAAATAGGAGTTGACCGGCACAAACACACAAAAGACTAACAAAAGAGAAAAAACAAAAAAAGGCCAACAAAAACAAACGGCCACAGAACTAGCAGAACAACTACTACAGAAGAGAAGACCTCACCAACCCGCCAAAACTCACAAAGCGACCTAACACAGATGAACCTACATGAAGAACAGTATCACCGAGGCCGCTGACTAAGACCACAAAAACAACCAGAGGGTGGCCAAGCATCCACCAGAAGAAGCAGCTCTACAGTGGCGAAGCATCCGCCGGAGACGACCAACAAGGGTAGCAAAGTATCCGCCGGACCGAGCGAAATAGGGGCGGCAAAGTATCTGCCAGCACAACGACGGCAAAGCGTCCGTCAAGGTAGTCGCAGCACAGACAGACCATGGTGATGAAGCGTCACTAGAGCACAGGTAGGTAACACCCAAAGGCCGACCACCCCGACATAAAGAAGTCCCAAGACGACGCCCTCAAAAGAGATCATGACGTGCCAGGAGCCAACGTCGCCAGTCCGAGGAACGGACATGGTTTTCCCAGGGAACCAACCTCAACGCCAGGACGGATCGCCGCGACAGTGGTCGGCGCAATGACACAGATAGCCCGAGGCAGACCCGAAGGCGACGACAGAGGTGCGGAGGCCAAGACCAGCAGATGAGACATGGAGGTGTTCCATGACGACGCCCCTAATAAGGACATAACGCACTATACGCCATCGTCGCCGGTCCGCATCACGGACATAATTTTCACCGGGAGCAATAACCTCCATGCCACGAGGAGCCGTCAGCCAGGCCCCACGCTGGCGGCGCAAGCCGCGGCGCGACCCCGACCCAACTACCACCAAAGCGGCGGCGACGAGGCCACAGACCCCTGGCCACCCGAGGCACACACCAAACGGCGGCGATAGCGATGGCCACAGGTCTCCGGCGACGGCAACGGCCACCGGCCAACTAGCCAACCACGGGCCACCGCCCACCGGCCACGACCTCCGCCACGGCAGCGGCCCCGACCACCAGGGGTCAAGGCCGCGATGGCGGCGGCAGCCGAGAGCCGGCAGGGGAGCCACGGAAGAGGCGCGAAGGCCCCGGCGGTGCGAGGACCCGGCGGCACGAGTCCCCCCGACGGCGGCCGAAGATGGCAGATCCGGCCCGCCACCGTGGCGGGTATTTAAGCTTATTACGAGGGTATTTAACCAGGATCGGTGTTAGAGAGCTAGCCTGGCCACGGGCCGGGAGGCGGCCACCGGCCGGCCTAGCTGCGCTGGTTGCCGGTGACGGATCGATGCCGGTGGATGGCGTTGGTGGGCGATTCTGGCGAGGGGTCAAGAAAGCATGATGGCTGAGGGCTTAAAAGAGCGAGGCAAGTAGCGGAAAAGAGAGAGGGCATCGTATGAGCGGTGTTATTATGGGAAGAACGCCGACTCGCCGTGAAGAAAAGGTTTGCCATCTGTTTGCTAGTGTGGATGGTTAATCTTGATGTAAGTTTGCTTGTTTCTTTTAAGTCAAAGTTTTAATCTGGAAATGCACAGGCGCAAACCAATAAATATAGTTATTTCATTTTCTTTAATAATGGCACGGCCGGGTAGGTAAAAGAAATAGGTTTAAGGGTAGTTTTGGGTTCATTTTTTGCATAATGGCAATGGTAGGTAATAGTGAGATAGGTATTACCGTATGAGGGCACGTAATGACTATTTGTACTGTATGCATTTTATCAACATGTAGATGGATATTTTTATTTTTTTATCAATATTGTAATTTTATAGGCCTTGAGATTTAAAAATTCTAACCAAGAGATTTTGTTTGATGTAATTGTACTGAAAAATAATTAAATATTATAATACTACACATTGGAACGAGCACAAACACGTAGAGGATTTTTGGTTGCAGGCCATGCCTCGCCACACCTCACATGCGACGATGCCAAAAAAATATAAGCTATGCTTGGTTGGTGTAAAACTTGAGGCTGCCACAGCTTTTCTTGTTCATTTTACTGCCACACTTAGGCTATGTTTAGTTTCCAAAAATTTTCAAGATTTCCCGTCACATCGAATCTTTAGACACATGTATAGAGTATTAAATGCAGTCGAAAAAATAACCAATTACACAGTTCAACTAAAAATAAAGAGATTTAAGTCTAATTAGTCTATAATTAAATATTAATTACCAAATAATAACAAAAGTACTACAGTACCCAAACCCAAAAAATTCCATGACCTAAACACAACTTTAGTTAAGTTGAGATGTCGATTTTCGCCGTGTAACCTTTGACGCCGCCTCATATGCGGTGTGGCCAGTTATGGAAGACTAGCAAAAATCTCCATAGCTAAACAAAAGCCTAAACAACTTGGGAATTTCTAACCACAATCTGGAATAATTTCCCTACACTCCTACAGTACACTCCGGTTATGGTTTGAAGCAAAAGGTATCGGTGGTTGAATTTGTCCCTTTTGGGTCTTCCGGCCGTCCCGTCCCGTCCTGAACTGCAGAGCGGCAGGATTTCAGGCGGCAGGGCGCGTCGCAAAAGTGGCCCCACGGTGGCAGGGTGGAGTGGCCTGCGCGACGTGATGCCGTGAGCCACATAGCTGGCACTGGCCACCTGGCCACTGATCCCTGGTTCATCTCAGGTTTCTCCGTGGGCATAGGCCTACTGCTGTGGGCTGTGGCCCACACGTGATGCGTTCACAAGTTTGCCCAATTCTCACGGCCGTGCGGAGAGGAACACGGCCACCGAGAATCGCTACCAGCGCTCCTTGACCTCAGGACCGGTCGTGAGAGTTTGATGGCTCAGAACAAAATTAAAAATAGACGTCCTCAATATAAACATTAAACAATATACGTACTCTAAATAATCAAGTATCAATGGCGAACTGTAATAAATGACACCATGCATCTCAACATAGGTCTCGTTTAGTTTTTTAATTAGCTGTCACATAGGTCTCGTTTAGTTTTTTAATTAGCTGTCACATCGAATATTCGGATGTTAATTTAATATAAAACTAATTGCATAAGTTGCAATTAAGGCTCTAAATGAATCTATCGAGTATAACTAATGCATGATTAGTGGATGGTTTTGTAATAATTAATGGTCAAATTATGGACTAATTAGATTTGATAGATTCATCCCGTGATTAAGTCACGACTTATGAAATTAGTTTGGTAATAAATTTATATTCAGTACTCTTAATTAGTGTTTAACATGCTATGAGACTTTTTATATCTGAAAGTGAAAAAAAAAACTAGAATTGGCCTAATTCATCGTGTGCACAGGTAAGCGTGTCTGCCGCGGAACTGCAGAAGGGCTAGCCGGGCTGGCAGAAAAGTATGGGGAGAGCCGCAGTCCGCAGAGGCATCCAGAAAGATCAAGCCAGACCAGGTAGCCAAGGCCGTGTTTGGTTTCCAAAATCAAAATTCTAAATTTTTTTTCCGGCATCTGCATGGAGACTTAAATTTAGATGAAATAAAAAACACATTGCGACTGCTGTCTGTAAATGGCGAGACGAATCTAATGAACCTAATTCGGCTGTAATTAGATGCTAAATTGCTACAGTAATGCTACAGTAAATAACCTCTAATGACAGATTAATTAGGCTCATTAGATTCGTCTCGCGATTTACAGACGAGTTCTGTAATTATTTTTATGATTAGTCTATATTTAGTACTTCAAATATAAAAAGATGCATTTTCAAAATTTTTACAGCCTGCAACCAAACACGGCCCAAATCCCAAAGGCAAGGAGCAGACCAGCCGCGCCCACGCTCGCATGCAGGACCCGGCAATCCGCCGTCTCAGCTGCCCGCGTCTCGTTCGGCTGGGAGATTCAGCCAGCCACAACAGTATTTTTCTCTCACGTCAAATCAACCAACCAGCCAGCCAGCCAGCCAACCAGTAGTATTTTTCTCTCACGCCAAATCAGCCAGCCAGCCAGCCGAACAAGGCGTAAGACTCCCCACCTAGAAAGCTTTTCATTGATCTTGTATGGCCCTTTAGGTGGCCATTTTGATTACAGCACGGGGGGTTTTACAGGGGGGTTGTTAGAGTTTACATGGAAGAGAAAGCTGTGCACCAAGACTCTACTACCCAAGCATTCGCTCTAGGGACTCTCCACGCGACCACGCCCATAGCCGAGCATCTTCCTTGCAGTTGTTCAGAAGGACCTGCATAGATGGCGGTCACGGCCGTGCCCGCTGCCCAGGCTGGGCACGAGCCGGTGTGCCGCCTCGTCCGCGCCTGGCGGCGCCACATGTAGCTTGCTAGATCGGAGCTCGATATAGCGCTGTCCGCGGGAGCGGGACGGAGTCGGGCCGAGGTGCGATGGCTATACATCGTGCGTGCGACAAAAGCCGGATCCATCGTGAAAGGGATCAAGCTTCTTCTTCTCTTGTGCCGCCGCTGCTCACCACTGATTGGGGCCAGGGATTCGGGGTTGGGGGCTAGGGCCGGCAGGTGGGGCAGCGGCCGGCGCCGCCGGCCAAGTTGGTGGTCGAGGCTAGCGGCGAGGTTAGGGTTTTGGGGTTGCCGGGATCCAGGAGTTTCAAGGGCCGCCAGCCTTAGAAGAGAAGGGGGAAGGAATCGACAGGCGCTGGGTGGTGGTGTGTGGACGGATGGCGATGCTGCGCGGCAAAGCGCTGCCGGTCAGGGTGGTGGACGCCGGCGACTGGGCCAGGTCCCGGACAGAGGCGTGGTACCAAGCAGGGGCGGCGGCGGGAGTGGCTACGAGGGCGGAAGACCTCGGAGGCGGAGGTAGCCGGTGGCGCGGGAGTGAGCGCCGAGGAGGGACGGCGGCGCAAGAAAGACGGAGAACCAGTTCAACCATCACTTAAAGTGACGTCTAGTCGCGTCCGGGCCGAGGAGCCTAGATAGATGCTGTCGGTCGCGGGTACCGCATGGTTCGCCGGAAAATGGAATCTGAAGCCTCGGGGCCCTACATCACCGAGTTGGAAACCCCCTACCGAAAGGACCGCTGGTTAGTGGCACCGGAGAACAGAGAACTAAGAGAAAATGGATGGTGGCCTGCAGTGGCGGAGCTGGCGAAATTTCACAGCTAGGGCCACTTATCTAAATGCTTAAAGCACTCATACTAGTCTCACATCTCATAGCTACAATAGCGATATGCTAAAAGTACTTAAATTGCATAATTTATAGTATATCCCCAATTCCAAATCTAGTTGCACTACAAACTCAATAAAAAATTTAAAACATCCAAAGAAATCACCTAACTAGTGCCAAGTCGGTTGATTCCCACCTATCAATCTTATCTTCATCAACCTTTATTTGCATTGCTAGCTTTTGATGCTACTATATGATTGTTGTTCAACTTCTACAGAAGATTATCATAATGGGACATAAATGATCACACAGGTCCATTAGTTCCAATTTACTAGAGAAAATGGGAATCGCGTTGCTCGATTGGAGAAAAATTGACCTGCCTGCAACTTGGGACTGCTTGTGTTTGCTCGTCTGCCTACCCTATGTGCCTCTGCGGTGCGCAGATCCAGACCCGAAGCCTGGGCCTGTGTCCTCCATGCTCGCCCCGGCCTCTAGGCGAGGCCAGCCACCGACGCTCGCCAGGGTTTTGTTTACCGCCGGTAAAACGATTACCGGCAAATAGCGGTATCGGTAAACCGACGGTAAATCACCGGAAATCGCTGGAAACCGTTCAAAATACCAATTCAAATTCAAATTCAAAAAATCGGTAACTGTTGTTTACCGACCGGTAATCGCTGTTTACCGACCGGTAACCGTCGGTTTTAACCGGTAAACACCGTATGACTTTGGAAAATTGAAAATTTTGACAGCATTTCACCGTAATTTTGTAAATATCATTGCTGATGGTATATATCAAATATTTATATAACATTTACACATACATAGAATAGAAGTTCATATCCATAAAAATAGAAATTCACATCCATAGTCCATAGAAGTCATCACAATCATAGTCCATACAAATCATCACAACCGTAGTCTTTACAAACCATCATCGTCAATATATATAATACATAGTAGTTCACACGATACATACCGCATAGAGTTTATTCTTCAGTCTCATCCTGTTGATATGAGCTATAGGTATAGGCTCCATAGGCCCCATATGCGCCATAGGCTCCATAGGCCCTCATCTTTGACCGCTCCCTTTCCATCTTTTTTCCTCTGATCCTGTCAAGCTCACGGTTAAAAAACGTCTTCACTTCAAGAGGGACCGAAGGACAGTCATTCGCATCCTTCCCACGTTGCGCCAAATGCTCCTTAAGCCTTGTTGCTCCTCCCCCATTCCTCTGTTGATGGCAATAGTTGCACTTCCATCCATTGCCTCTCTTCTCTCCATGCTCCCACACCGGATCCACCATTTGCCTACAACCACGCGCAAACAATACAACTAACATTAACACAACTATATACGTACATATGAACAAATGAACAAATGAACACACATGAACAAATGAACAAATGAAAATATATGTACATATTTGAAATATGAACACACATATATACATATAGCTAAAATGAAAAAATTAACATCCAACTACCATGAACAAATGGATCCATATAGCTAATATGAACACATGTTTTTTAATATAGCTACACAACAAATATCTAAAAATCAATGTAAAATCAAGAAATACTCACAATGCAGCTACACAACAAACATCTAAAAATCAATGTAAAATCAAGAAATACTCACAATGCAGTGGTTTCCGGTCCAAACGCGCCGATTTCCGCTCGGAAAACACAGAATACCGCTCGGTATTAGAGGATCCCGCTACCGGACCGCCACCACGAGCGGCGCATCCCGCTGCCGCCACCGAAAATCGCCACGCTACCGGCGGGATTCGCCGCTAAACCGACGGCTACCGCCGCCAGCGGCAGGCCGGCAGCCGCGCGAGCGCTTCCCGCATATGCCGCTCGGCTACCGCCCCCCTACCGGCGATAAACGACGCCTGTGAACCGAGATCGACGGCGGCCGGCGGCAAAATCGCCCCTGGGGCCTCAGCTCGGGGTGAAAGAGGAGGGGAAAGTGACTCTAGTGCTATCACGAGATCGTTGGGGTGTCGGTGGGGTGGTAAATACGCTTTTGGGTTAACGGGTTCCGAAAGTTTTTTTATTTTTTTGAGTGCCCAAACAGTCAAATATTTGAACATGTTCTATATTAGAATGATGTATGTCATCTCTACTTTCTTATCATATTTTTTCCTTTTTTATTTCAATTTTTTTTGAAAATTTTAAATTTCTGCGAAAATTTTTAAAATTTACCGCTGGTATGGGTTACCGCCTAGTAGCGGTATCAGAAAAATTTGGCGGTAACCACCGCTTACTGACGGTAAGGTGAACCCTGCCGCTCGCCCCGCACCGGCCTCCAGTGCAGCCGCGCTGGCTCTCCCTCCGCAAGACTGTGGCTCCACGTGTCAGTCGGATCTAGTGCAGGCCGCCGGCTCTCCCTACGCACCTCCACTCGTCTTCCAAGGGTTGAAAGTAGGCGTCGTAGGCGATAGTCAGGTAGCCAGATTGAGATTGGGAGCCGATCAGATGCATGTGGGTCGTGTCGCGTCATGTGGAAGCAAACTATGACAGGATAAGTTGTTGGGTTAGTAATCGCGAAATAACCCTGAGACTAGAACCACCGCATCTAAATGTTTGCTGGGCCACGAGAAAAAAAATACAGGGATAAGAGTTTTTCTCGCTCACGCCTAGAGCCGCGGCCTAGATGCCTAGGTGTGTATCCGCCCCTGGTGGCCTGGTGAGGGTGTCAGGAACTCAGGACCTAGCATATGCATGGACTCGGTTTTGTCACGAGGTGTCCTGCGCCGGACATGATAGGATATTATATCCTTCTGAATAATCCCTCGTGACAAAACCCAGCTTTAGTCTTTCAAAAGAAAAACTGCTTCCTTTTCCCCTTTCTTTGAATTATTAGAGAGTAATCTATATTCACTTGGCAGAGGAAGCCATCTCTTGTTGGTGTTCTAGCTGGACATCCGCCTGGTTTTGGCTTCGTGTTTAAGATCTCCATCCATAGGCCTTAACAGTATAAATTCGCACGGTCTAGTTGGGACCCTGTTTTGCGGTCGACCGTGAGCAGTCTTTCTCACGGTCGACGACCGCACGTGGGTGACCCCAATAATTCACCAGTCTTCCTCCTTCATTCCTCCCGTGATCTTGCCTCCTTTCACCTCTTATGTTTCTTCCTCCCGATCCCCTTCCATTTCCTCTCTTCTGAGCGCCGCCGCCTCCCCGCCGCCACAGCCACGTGCCGTCGCCTCCCCACCGCTGCAGCCGCGCGCCGCCGCCTCTCCCTTCCTCCTTTGAAGCCGCGCTCCCTCCCCTACTGAGCGCCGCCGCCGCGCGCTGCTGGATCCGCCGCTGCCGCCGGATCCGCGCTCCACCGCCGCGCGTGCTGCCGGATCCGCCTCCGCGTGCCACGCGCCACCGGATTCGCGCTCTGGCACCGCCGCCGTCGGATCCGCCTCCCTGGATGCGGCGGCCGCCGCTTCCCTGGGCCGCGCGCTCCCCCGCCGGTGAGGAGGACCACAGTTTTTTTTCATTTTTTACCTGAGATTTTTATTTTTTATGTAAATTTTTTTCTCTTTTGTAATTTTTCTCTTGATTTTTTGAATTTATTTCGTACAATTTTTTTTGAAAAAAATGTCTGCTCTTTATTTTTTTCTTTGATTTTCTTCTAAATTTTTCTCTCTCCAATTTTTCTTTGAAAATTTTGGTGCTGCTCCAAATTTTTTCTTTAATTTTTTTCTAAATTTTTTTCGTCAAAAAATAACAAAAAACTTACTATAAATGACAAACAAAATAATGTTAGAAAATCGACCGTACGGAGAGGCTCCATACGGTCGACCGTAAATTAGCGCCCCCAGTTGGGACCCTGAATTTTGGTAGCGTGGGCAGGAAATGGGCTGACACCTAACCAACTCGTTTGGAGAGATTTTTTCATTTTTATATTTTTTAAAAATTAAAATTTCAAAAATATATGTCCGTTTTCAAATATTTCAAAAATATACCCCGGTCGCCCTCCCATAGGGCGACAGGCCCAAAGTGTATTTTTTTTCTTCAAATTTGCAACGAAGTCCCTGGAGAAAAAAAAGGGGGGGGACCTGTCGCCCCCCCAACGGGCGACAGGGTCCTGTCGCCCACCCCTCGGGCGACAGGCCCCTGTCGCCCGTTGGGGGGCGACAGGCCCCCCTTTTTTTCCAGGGACTTTTATTTTTCCAGGGACCTATTTTGAGCTATTCGAGCGTGTATTCGTCATCATCGTCGGCAAGATCTCGGCCGCTAACTCCTACCGCACGTAACTTGTCCTTCATTAAATCACGGGAAAAAATCGCAAGAACTTCCCTTATTTCACGAGCATTATGGAACCCACAAACATAATAAGTTCACATCAATAATATCTATAGAAACAAATGACAAGTAACCTACCACAATCATAAGCATCGGATACAAATAAGCGGTCCACAGCTATCTCATTACAAATAAACATCAGATACATCTAACCACCCCTAGGGCGTCGGACACTCTTAGCCCTCTGCTGGGCACGGACATGGCCCTCGGAGTAGGTGAGAACATCCGGAGACCTCACCTGTCGCTCAGGACGCGCAAGGGGCTGCGGTGTCTGCTGCTGAGAGATCCCAAATGGTGCTCCTCCTAGCTGTGAATACCCCAAAACATCGGGGTCACCTTGCGCGGCAGGCTCTTCTGGAGACAAGCTGTCGAAGTCGTCTAAGGTGAAGGTCTCGTTATTTGGTCGAAACGAGGAAGAAGAAGGTCCGGCGCCCGCATCGGGGTAGAATCCTACGCAAAAAATGTGGATGTTAGCATACGCTCGTATATTTCGTAATGACATGTAGAAACCGAAATACGAAACATAAACTAACCTGTGTAGGCCGGTATCTGTGGCCCCGGTACCATCCCTGGATACGGTCCGCCAACTGGTGCTGTCCCTCTAAACATTCCAGTATGGCCGAAAGCAGTAGCTGGATCGTATCCTGTATGTGATATTAGTAAATATGTAGGAATACTTGATCTAATTATAAAGAGATATGTACGTTACCTGCACTTGGGAAGAACTGGGACGTCGGCCTGCCCACGGTCGACGGACACGGGAACGACGACGAGGCCTGTGACGACCCGTGGCTATCTTCATACTGCACACGGCTTCCCAAGTTGTGCGCCATCTGACGCAACTGGTCACGCTGTCTCGACCATGCCTCTGTCTGCTCAAACTAGGTCATTGGGGATCCGGCACGTACCCTCGTCAGGTAAGTCGAGCAGTCCGTCTGCATCATGTTGCAAAGACGAAACTACATCCATTCAGTAAAGGTACAGTTAGAAACACATGAATTATCTTACGAATATGAATATATATATATGCAAATATGATCAAGAGACTCACCGCGCCAGCTAGTGCCTCCACGTGGTGCCGGGCATAGCCATCCTGAGGCCTCGCCTGGTGTGGCTGCGGGTGAGTGTCAACAAAAACCAGACGAGCCCGAGTCCGGGGTAAGTACCAGGTGAGGTAAGCCCTAAAGGAGCTGTCTGTGTGTGGTCCTGTTGGATGGACCAAGAGCTCGTCTGCCTGTTCCCATTGGTCCACCCACGGCTGGATCTTGGTGAGCCATTCATCAGAGCACGGCAAGCCACTCCTTGACAACCTACAAAGTGGATTACGAAGAATCGTTAGATTCGACACGAATGTATGAGCCAAGTTCATTCATAATTACCTATGGTCCTGGCGACTGACACGCTCCAACGCGGTGGGCACCGGAAACTCCTGGCGCTGCCCAAACTGTCTCCTGACTCTCCAGGGGCAATATGCCTCAACCGCGATGTCATAAACCAGGACGGCGGAAGTAAGCCACAGGCTCGCATTCGCGGAGCAGTGCGAAGACAGGCCTGCTGGTGCACGTCTAGCCACAGCCTCTGGGCTGTAAGGCTCCCAGATAACGTCCTCGGGCGTCAGCATGTCGAGCTCCGAAACAAACTCAGGATATGCGCGTCTAACCCGCGCATGTGCCCAGGACCTCTGCATTCCGAATAAGTAAAATTAAAATTGCGCTAATACATCATGTAACAATGAATAACAAAATTAGATTTGATACGAACGTACCTGACGCCAGATCCAGATAGTTCCCATAGTGGGCCTCTCGTCCTCCTCGTCGCCGTACATGCCTCCGTGGTAAGGCTCGTGGCTGACAAAGGGCCGACCAATGGCTAGCCTCTCGTACGACCAAAGCTGTAGCAGTAGTGGGCACCCTGACAGGATAGCGTTCCCATGTGTCTTCATGCAGCCGTCACAGAGTCCACGGTAAGTGGCTGCAAGTACCGCCTCACCCCAGCTGTAGGGCGGTACGTCCTCGTCCCCATTCGCAATCTCCTGTGCATACGGAAGGAGAATCCTATCGACCGAGTTGCCATGAGTGTTGTTGAACATGATGTAACCAAACAACCAAAGTAGGTACGCCTCCAGCGATCTGGTCACACTGTACTCGTCGGCATCCGCAGCCAAAAGGGCAGGCTGCATAAACAATTAAGATTAATGGTTTCAACAATCAATGGAATATGTGAATTGTAACAATTAAATTTATATTTGGAATGAATACGTACTGTAAACTGTAGGAACCAGGTCTTCGAAGGACCTGCTGCTCGCGGGTGCGGGTTGATCGGACCTGCTTCTTCCACGCGGTCAACTTGGGCAAAACGGGCCTCCAGCTCATCCTTCCATGAGGCCGCCACCACACGCGGACCTACAGCCTCCCCGACGATAGGGAGGCCGAGGAGGTAGGCCACGTCCTGCAGCGTAGGAGTCATCTCCCCACACGGGAGGTGGAACGTGTGTGTGTGTCTCCGGCCTCCATCTGTCAACGAGCGCCGTCAGGAGGGATCGGTCGAGCTGAATAGGCCCAACCTCGACAAGACGGCTCAGAGTCAGTAGGCCGGCCTCACGTAACCTGCAAAAAAACAAAAAATGTCGAAACAAAGGAATACCGGCGAATACATAAGTCATAAACAATAATATTTCATTACATACCGGTCACACCAATCGTGGTGTATAGAGATCGCCTCGCCGGGTGGACGAGGACGTAGCACCTCTAGGGCTCGGTGCTCAACAGCTGCAAAGTAAGACCTGTGGCTCGAGTCGATCACTGGGTCTAGCAAGGAGTCCATCTCCATACCTGCATTCAAAAATATATGAGAACACATAGGTAAATATATATTTCATACAAACTGGACACATAAATACAATAATACTTCATTACATACCTGCCATATTTCATTACTACATATTACAAATAATGAAATACAATTGTGGATCATGACACCGAATGCCTTTCACGAGCAATTCTCGCCGATGCTCGTCTGAACGTAGGAGGTGCTCCATCTCTGGGATTTTCGGAAGGACCGACATCAGCAGCATCGTGAAGTGCATTCTGAGGACACTTCTTGTAGTTGTGACTCAATGATCCACATTGGCTGCAACGCTTTTGTGCCTTGCTTGCTTCCGACTCGTCCATACCATTCCGAATACGACGTGTCTGACGGCGGCCTTTGCCTTTCTTAGTGGCTGGATCAGGAATAAACATCTTATTCTCATTATCCTGAGTGAAAGGCCCGACAATTCCAATCCCGTATACCTCATGTCCCCATGTGGATACAACTGCTTCCTTGCTGAAGTACGGTGAAACAAATTGTCCTGGCTGTAACGCAGACTCTGCACATGCCGCAATGAGATGGGAGCATGGCATATGTAATAACTTAGGCTTCATGCAGGAGCAGAATGCTTTGCCATCAACTGTAATCAAACTCTCCTGTACCACTCTATCTCTACGTATACCACGACCACTTCTATCCTTACATAGAACCTCAAATCTATGCTCCATTGTACCTGTGGATATGACGCGGTGCAGTTTAGCCTTTTCAATCTTCTCTTGCATATATTGTGTCACTCTTTTGCAAAACTGAATTTGGGGGTTGCTGATGTTTATACTTGCAGCCGTGTAACGCTCTCTGAAATACTTCATGCACCCATACATGATGAACTCAACAATTCCCACAAGTGGAAAGGCACGACAAAAACGCATAACCATATTGAAACACTCTGCATGGTTCGTTGTCTGAATACCATACCGTATTCCGTTGGTATCATAAAGGAATGACCATTTCTCCTTAGGTGCACCTCGAATCCAGTGTGAAAATGGCTTCTCAATTGAATCCTAGCCTCTGCAGCCTGACTCGTGCCTGCTCCTGATGCCCTTACCTTCACTAGCTCTGCAGTCAACTGATCAAGCATCTGCCATAATGCATTGAATTTTCTCTATTGATTTTGGGTGCACAATCTCTTAAACAGGTTCTTAAGATCTTTGTTCTTGAAGTGTTCATAGAAGTTTGCACCCATATGCCTAATGCACCACCTGTTTTGGACATCAGGCCATAATGGAGGCGTTGTCGCAGTTCCACGTTGCAATTTCAGTATTGATTGCAGGATACCTGCATGCCTATCACTAATAAGGCACACATCTGGACGTGCAGCAACAACATGATTCTTCACTCGTTCAAGGAACCAATACCAACTGTCTATGTTCTCATTCTCAACAAATGCAAATGCGAGCGGAACAATTTGGTTGTTGCAATCTACACCGATTGCGGTGAGTATCTGACCTTTATACCTTCCAGTCAAAAATGTGCCATCAATGCAGATCACCGGAAGACAAAACTGAAATGCTCTAACAGAAGCACCTATGCAAAAGAAGGCTCGTTGCATAATTCTTTGTCCCCTAGTCACGGCTGGTAAAAGGTATGTGTCATAAAAGCTTCCAGGATTTCTAGCAGCAACCTGGGATAACATACGAGGTAGGTTATCATATGATGCTTCGTATGTGCCGAACCACATCTCGAACACCCTTTGTTTAGCCCGCCATGCCTTCAAATAACTGATGGTGTACTGATAAGTCTGCTCAATGTGTCGAACAATCATTTTTGGCTCATAATTTAGGTTGTCCATAATAAACCCATACATTTGCTTTGCAACAAAGTCGCATGATATATTGCGATGCGAGGGAAGAACTTCTGACAGCAAACAAGTGTGCTCTGTGACAATGGAACATTTCCAGTTTGACTTCCATTTTCCCTTGAATGCATGTACTCGCCATGGACATCCAGCATTCACACACTTCACCTCATATTCTTTACTGCCAGACTTTACGACTCTGAATTCTTGTTTCAATGAGATTGCCCATAGTCTCACAGCATCTTTTACGGCTTCAATGTTTGGATATGTTGCACCTTGCACTACCTCATTCCATCTGTACTCCCACTCCTGATTTCATACATCTTCTGCGATATGACTGCCAAAACCATGCTCTTTCCACTCTTTTGGCAATGAGTACTGCTCGTCATCAGATGAGTCCTCATATTCTTCCATCTCTATTGCGGTTTGGTCTTCTGCATGCATCTCGTCCAGAATGCTATGTATCCTCTCTCCCTCATCAGCAAGACCCTGTGGTCCCATGTTTTGGTTCTCTGTCTCTTCTGACTCATCTTGCTCAACATAATTGGTCTCTCTTCGAATACTCGGAGTTCCTTGATCTGCATAATGTTGGATTTCATTTTGTGTCTTCTCCCGGATTTGAATAAGAATGGTCAGAGGCCACCCACGCTCTAGAGCTGCTTGCATGTACTTCTGACAGTCATCAGTGCTGTGTATCATCATTAATTCCCATAATTCACTTTCTACCTCCCAATTAACAAGAGACTGGACAGTGATCACATGTGTCAACGGATCAACATGGAACCCACGCTGCAGCCACTTACATATGGAACCAAAACTCCTTTCCAGAGGTTTATCTATGCCGCTAGATGTGCGCTTAAAGGCAGAAAGATCTACTCCATTTGGCCCATACATAACATTGTATTCACCATAAAATACTTGAAACTGCATCTTGCTCGACATATCTGTATATCACATAATACTTATCGAGTTATACTCTTTACTTCACTACCTTATTCAATAATCCGTAAAAACTAAGTATGAAATTCAATTACAACGTATAAGTATTCATAACTACGTGATGACACTCAAATTCTATACTGCATAAATGGTTCTACTAATTTTCTAAACTAATTTACTACTACGTAACTACAAACTAAAGTATCATTGAACTCCTACTTAAATGGTTTTACTATAGCACTAATTAAATCAAATTATTCATATTAAAATACGTAGTACTTAAATATAACAATATTTAAACTAAATGTACTAACCTGCAGATCACAAGTGCTGAATCCGGCAGGGCTTCGCCGCTTTACTTCTCCTCACTCCTCTCTTTTTTTCTGGATTTTTGGTGGAATTTTCGGGCTCAAATGAGGAGGGAAAGGGAGGGCTTGAGCTTATATAGGGGGGCACCCCCGGTCGCCCGCGGGGGGGGGGGGGGGGAGGGCGACAGGCCCCCTGCCGCGCCCGTGGGCTGGGCCCAGCGGCGGTCGCCCGTGGGCTGGGCGACAGGCCCCTGTCGCCCCCCCAACGGGCTACATGTTTTTTTATATATTTCCAGGGACCTTATTGCGAATTTGAAAAAAAAAATTCACTTAAGGCCTGTCGCCCTATGGGGGGGGCGACCGGGGGGTATTTTTGAAATATTTCAAAACGGACATATATTTTTGAAATTTTAATTTTTAAAAAATATAAAAATGAAAAAATGTCTCGTTTGGAAGCGGGGCGCAGGGGACTAAGGCCCAGCCAGGCGATGGGCTGCATCCTCTAGGCTCTAGGGCTCTGGCGCAGTTTTAGGCTGCTCTCTCTCTCCATCCTGAGCCCGCACCACATACTCAAGACCTCAGGACCGTATGTCTTCTATATATATATATATATATATATATATATATATATATATATATATATATATATATATATGATACTAGTACTAAAAAAAGACTCGTTGGTTCGAAATTCAAATTCAAAATCACGAGTTACTATTAACTACACTATTCAAATCCAGTAGTTACTATTCAAATTCTTCTGACACTATTCAAATTCGTGGCACTATTAAAAATACAAGGTACTATTCAAATTCGGAATATGAATAGTGCATGAGCACTCACCAGAGAGTGGCTCAGGCACCCAAACTTCCTACTATTCAAGGCACTAACTATTGGATGAAAGCGACTTGCGTGGGTAGTGGATATGAGTGCGTGATTGTTATGCGGGTAATTAGCAGAGTAATATTTCACAGCTAATATTCAAGCACCGACTATTGAACGATAGCGACCTCTTGTGGATGGTGGACGGGTGTGTGGTTATTTGCGCGTGATTAGTGATTATGCAGAGTATGGGTATGCGTGCTTCTCAGGATCTTGGCAGGTTGGCGAAATCAAAAATTCAGCCGGTCGTGCAACTATGCTTGTGTAAATCCTACTCGGTACTCACCGCATGCATCGCTAGCTTGCTTCAGAACCAGGCCTACCCGGTCTTCTCCCGAACTAACCCCGGCCACGCGCACACAGGACTCGGGCTCTACCGTCTCCACAGGCAGTTCCACCCGAAGGGAACACTTCTCTGAGGACACAGTCTCTCTCAGACGCCTCTCTATGGCCTAAACGAGAGCAACTCAACGCAGAGGTTTCTCCTCTAGGGTCCCTACCGTAGAGACATCGCCCCATATGAACGAGCTCAAAGGAAAGCAGGGAAATTCACAGAAAAGCTTAATCCATTTCCACAGAGTAAATTTACATACGGCTTTCCCTTTCGGGAAGCCCCAAGCACTTACACAACCTTGGATTACCTTACTGGCGAAGGGCGATTACAACAGCTCCCTTATTTCTATATTACAATGGGAGTGAGATGGCTACTAATTAGGTGGAGTGGTGGTGGATGCGCTCTGAGTATTAGGCTCGGTGTCTTCTCTCCTCTTCTTGGTCCGGCTGGTGTCGAATGCGTGTGTCTGGCTTCTCCTTTTATAGACGGGAGGAGCCTTCAGCCTTAAGGAAGCTCCCGGACACCCATTGTTTTCAATTATCTTCCTTTACTGTTGCCTGGACAGCTGGACGATAACGCTGGCTTCAATAATTGTCTTGGCTACAGTAGAACTCACTGTTCAAATTACTATTTATTCCTTTTGCCTTGTCCACTTCCGCACAACTTTCTTCACGTGATATTCCCTGGATATATTCGGGGGTATATTCTTCCACGCCCGAATGATTGATGTCACAGACATCAAGCAAACACTCTGGCATGTTTATCCTACGGCGAAATTGTTGATAACACCTTATCAACATTCTAGAAGCATTAATATTAATTTTGCTGATATTCTTCTTGTAATATTTCTTCCTCTTCATTATCAACATCTTATGGCTGCCACATTTCATACCATGCCAACAATTCTCGATATTTTTTCTTAGTTCACATTATGTACCATAATTAGGCTTTATCAGTCTTCCCACTTCTCTTTGTTTGATACTATTTTTGCCATAATATTCTCGTAGGAATATTTTTATTATCTTATTTTGATACATCATATAATATTCAGGATCAAATTTTGTATTTCCTTCTATTTCTCTTGCTTCAGTAAATATCCTCCACTTGTCATGATTTGCATTATTGGCGAATAACTCTTCAAAATTCTGCCATATATCAAAAGACCAAGTAGTAGGAAATTTATATGATCCTTTTGTAATATAAATATCATGGCTTGTTGGTCTTATAGGTTGTGTAAATTTTGGTGGATTAGAGCAGGATCTAATTCTATATCTTCCTTGGACACAAGCTAATTTTTTAGCTGCTTCTTTAATAGCCATTCCAAGGTCTGATTGACATATTTCTCCAAGTGTTCCATATATATCATGAGCTAAACCATGGTCTATAATAGTTTGTAAAGAGATATCATTACCAGTATTTCTTTGTATACTTCTGAAGTATTTTAAATTTATATCAGCCTTGAATATTTTAAATTTATGACGAGGCTTGACAATTAATTTATCATCAATATGGAGTAAAGGAAAGATATTTGATTTGGCAATTATTCCTAGTTGCCTTTCTTTTCCTTGATATAATTTTATAAAATAATTTTGTATATCAAGAAAGGTTTTGTATTGTCTTTCAGCATATTTGCTCCATATTAGATCTATAATATCCTGCGTGAAACATGACAGGATTTGCTCAGTCTTAAAACTTATTCTAGGAACTAGAAACTCTTGTGGAGTTTTGCCTAAATATTTATTCTCCTTCTTATCTTTCTCTAAACTAACTTGTTCTACTAGTTTTATTTTATTTTCTACTTTCTCATTATTTTTCTGTTCTAGACATGCCTTACAGGCTTGCCTTAAACAGAGAGTACATGTTGCTCTTTCTTCTGGGTCTTGGTAATATATGTAATAAACACATTTTATACTAGACTCACCTTCTTTATAATTCCATTTATGTTTGCTAATTACTTGATCCATCATTTATATTTTTAGTCCAGCTAGCTCATCAATTAAATCTAATTCTTCCTCACTTGATTCATTTTCTTCATCATATTCTACTTCATCTGTCTCTATTATAGAATATATTGACTCATCGTCCATTATATCATCATCACAAACTAAGATATTCTCATTCACACTATCTATTATTAACACCTTTTCTTGTTCTTCTTGCTTACTAGAATACCTTTTTTATCTTTATTAGGGCAAGTTTTACTTAAATGATCTGGTGAGTTACATATAAAACACCTACATGTGCAATCATAATTCTTTCTAGGATTATATCTTCGTACATTTCTTTTATGAAGGAAAGGAGCTCTATTATCTGATCTCCTCAGAAAATATCTCTTCTTTGTTTTTACATTTCCCTTCTTGTAATTCTTTGGATATCTTTTATTTCTAGATCTCTCTTCTCCATATGTCAATGGTATTTGAACTATCTTGTTGCAAAAATTATAATCTGATTGTTTCATTGACCTTTGGGCTTGTATATTTGTGCATATCTTTCTAAGCTGCTTAAAAACAAATGTTATAGCTTGAGAAATATTATATTCTTTGCATTCCTTTTTATATTCTTGGAATATCATGGACCCTAAAGGGTTTGGCAACTTATTAAAGTATCTTTCGACGATTCCTTTATTATATCCTTGCTTAGCAGTTGTAGCATTATACAAATAGTGCTAAGGGAATTCTTTTATTCCTTTCCAGTTTGTTAAAGTTAGCTTTTCTATTTCTTTTAATCTTTCATTCTGCAAGGTAGTATATCCTAATTCAGGATCTTCTCCTATAACAATGCTTGAAATAATATTTGCAAAATTATATGGATTACTACCAGCTCTTTTTAACTCTTCATAGTAATTAGGAAAGGCTTCTATCCATTGTTCCCATAAAACCTTAGCTGATTCTCCTAAAAATGTTTCTAAATATGTAAGCATATCTTCTACTCTATTTCCAATATTATGCTGATTTTGGATGTATTTTTGCACTATCAATCTTTTCCATATATTGATTATATTCGGCCAATCTATAGGGTCATGTGCTGCTAAGTTTAATATAGCACCATCACTTTTATAATTTTGAAATTGAAATGTCTTTTCAAATTGTCTTCCTTTTGAACCCATATATTTATATTGTCCAGGTATATAGCTATATGCAGGTTCTTCTTTTTCTGGTGGCCAAGTTCCTGACATTCTAGAAGGTCTTTCTTTTTCTCCTTCAGTTTTTATTTTTGGACCTCGTCTTCTTTTAGATGAACTAGAGTCAAGGTCCTTTGCTTCTATAGCATTATCTTTGTCTTGTAAAGACATATGTATTTCTAAATCTTTGCTATATGACTCATTTATATCTTCATCCTTTTCCTCATTACTTTCTAATAAATACTTATTATTAATTTCCCACTGTTCCTCTTCACTAATAATATCCTCTTCTGTATTCTCTATCTTTACTTCATTTTCCTTTTGAAACTTTAATTCTTTATTATCTAAATTATCTTGTAGTTTCAGCTCATTTTTATTTTGTTTTATTGGTGAATAAGCCTTTCTACTATTTAATTCTCTTTCCTTTTTAATTTTGTTAAGCCTATAAATTTCTCGTCTAAAGTAAATTTCGTTTTCTCTTATAGCAGACCATTCACATAGCATAGAAGTATTATATTCATCAGGAATTTTACTTAGTTTAAACTCGTACTGCTTAATTTCATTTTCTAAAGCTTCCATTTTAAACTCAACTAAGATATTCTACTAATTCTTGTATTCTAAAATATATCACAAATTCCCCTGAAATTCAAATTTTAATAACCACGGCTCTGACACCAGTACACACAAAAAGACTCGGGGATTCAAAATTCAAATTCAAAATCACGAGTTACTATTCAAATTCTTCTGACACTATTCAAATTTGTGGCACTATTAAAAATACAAGGTACTATTCAAATTCGTGATATGAATAGTGCACGAGCACTCACCAGAGAGTGGCTCAGGCACCCAAACTTCCTACTATTCAAGGCACTAATTATTGGATGAAAGCGACTTGCGTGGGTAGTGGATATGAGTGCGTGATTGTTATACCCCCGAATATCTCCAGAGAATATCACGTGAAGAAAGTGGACAAGGCAAAAGGAATAAACAGTAATTTTAACAGTGAGTCCTACTGTAGGCAGGACAATTATTGAAGCCAGTACCGCCGTCCAGAATAGTGAGTTCCACCGCAGCCAGGACAATTATTGAAGGCAACACCACCGTCCAGCCGTCCAGGCAACAGTAAAGGAGAATAATTGAAGACGCCGGGTGTCCAGGCGCTTCCTTAAGCCAGAAGGTTTCTCCCGTCTATAAAAGGAGAAGCCAGACGCACGCATTCGACACTAGCCGGACCAAGAAGAGGAGAGAAGACACCGAGCCTAACACCCAGAGCGCATCCACCACCACTCCACCTAATTAGTAGCCATCTCACTCCCATTGTATTATAGAAATAAGGGAGCTGTTGTAATCGCCCTTCGCCTGTAAGGTAATCCAAGGTTTGTAAGTTCTTGGGGGTTCCCGAAAGGGAAAGCCGTATGTAAGTTTGCTCTGTGGAAATGGATTAAGCCTTCTTGTGAATTTCCCTACTTTCCTTTGAGCTCGTTCATACGGGGCAATGTCTCTACGCTAGGGACCCTAGAGGAGAAACCTCTGCGTTGAGTTGCTCTCGTTAAGGCCATAGAGAGGCATCTGAGAGAGACTGTGTCCTCAGAGAAGTGTTCCCTTCGGGTGGAACTGCCTGTGGAGACGGTAGAGCCTGAGTCCTGTGTGCGCGTGGCCGGGGTTAGTTCGGGAGAAGACCGGGTAGGCCTGGTTCTGAAGCAAGCTAGCGATGCATGCGGTGAGTACCGAGTAGGATTTACACAAGCATAGTTGCACGACCGGCTGAATTTTCGATTTCGCCAATCTGCCAAGATCCTGAGAAGCACGCATACCCATACTCTGCATAATCACTAATCACGCGCAAATAACCACACACCCGTCCACCATCCACAAGAGGTCGCTATCGTTCAATAGTCGGTGCTTGAATATTAGCTGTGAAATATTACTCTGCTAATTACCCGCATAACAATCACGCACTCATATCCACTACCCACGCAAGTCGCTTTCATCCAATAGTTAGTGCCCTGAATAGTAGGAAGTTTGGGTGCCTGAGCCACTCTCTGGTGAGTGCTCATGCACTATTCATATTACGAATTTGAATAGTAACTGCTGAATTTGAATAGTGTAGTGAATAGTAACTCGTGATTTTGAATTTGAATTTTGAATCCCCGATTCTTTTGGTGAGTACTGGTATCAGAGCCGTGGTTATTAAAATTTGATTTTAAGGGAATTCGTGATATATTTTAGAATACAAGAATTACTGGAATATCTCAATTGTGCTTAAAATGGAAGCTCTAGATGATGAAATTAAGCAGTACGAATTTAAACTAAGTAAAATTCCTGATAAATATAATACTTATATGTTTTGTGAATGGTCTGCTATTAGAGAAAAAGAAATTTATTTCATTAGAAAGATAGCCTATTTAAAAAAGATATCTAAAGAAAGAGAGCTAAATGATAAGAAATATAAAGCGTCAGTTGTGATAAAGAAGTGGGAAGATGAGTCAAACCCAAAAGATGTGCAGAATCATAAAGCCAAAAGGGATTCAGACACTCATTAAAGGTAATATTATGATAGATAATGTGTTAAAAGAGGTCAAACAACCAGAGTCTATGAATAAGCTTTTAGAAAGTTATGTAGACGAAGAAAATAATGCCCGACAATACAGAGACTTTATAGACTCTCTAGATCACGATAGTTTATATAATCTAGATAATGCTATGGATGCATTAGAGATAAACAGTGAGAGAATTAATACCTTAGAGGATGTGAAAACTAAATTAATGGATCAAGGAAATTGTGATCATGGTTGGATACAAAGAAGAGGTGACTATAATATTAAATGTGCTTTATGCATTTATTATCCTAGTCAAGAAAATAGATTTACTTGTAGTATATGCTTAAAGCAAGCATGTGCTTCATGCTTAAAGTCTGGAAATCAAAGATGGAGACAGGAAGTAGAATTAGAAGAAGAAGATAAATTATTAACAAGAAGAGTTAGAAATTTAGAAAATAGAATAAATAGTTTAGAAGTTGAACTAGAAGAGCTAAGAAGCAAGATAGAACTCAGTGAGGTACAAAAGGCTGAAGAAAAGGCTGGTAAGAATATTGAGTTAAAGGATCAGACGATAATAAGCAACAAGGATAATAGTGTAATACAGTCAAACAACAAAGATAATAGTGCCATACAGTTAAAGGATGCTATAATAAATTTTGGTAGCAAATATATAGTCAAATTGCCATTTAAAGAAATTGTAGGAATAAGAATTCCTGTGAAAGTAAAATTAACACCTACTATCACTTACAAAATATTAGCATTAGTTGATACTGGCTGTACCAAAAATATTATGCATGATAAATATTTTGCAAGATGTCCAGAAATAGTTCATACAATAGATCAAGAAAAGGCAGATATATCCACTGATATGTCTAGAATAAGG
Organism: Panicum virgatum; assembly: GCF_016808335.1. Lineage (NCBI taxonomy): Eukaryota > Viridiplantae > Streptophyta > Magnoliopsida > Poales > Poaceae > Panicum > Panicum virgatum. The sequence continues at coordinate 53,797,271 of NC_053149.1, forward strand.
AAGCTTCATAATCAGTTAGCCTACAATATTGAGGTACAACTCAATAATACTAAATATATTATGGATGAGATTACAATAAGAGACCTATCTATGATACATGATGATATGATCTTAGGACTAAGGTTTTTACAATTCTCGTTACAAACAACTATCATACATGAGCAAGGAATTACATTTATTCCTTATCAAGATAATATTCCATACATAACAGAAGTGCGTAAAACTATAAGTTCCAATACCGGAAAGTCCAATTTAGAACTCCAAGGAGCTGATGATAATGACACTGTTGGTTATACAGACGAGGAGTTAGGAGAAAATATAGAAGAATTTCATATGTCAAATTCATGTATAGAATGTTTTAGTCTACAATCTTTTGCACCCAATTGGTATAGAGATATAAAATCTAAAAGAGATATAGATAAAATTGAGCAAAGATTAGAAGATATTCAAATAATTGGAGAAATACCAATGAAGTATTGGGATAAGAATGATATTGTGTGTAAAATTAATATAATAAATCCTAACTATATAATTAAGACAAGTCCTATCGAAACCACACCTAAAGACATAGAAGAGTTCAAGATGCATATAGAAGAATTATTAAAATTAGGTGGCATAAGAGAAAGTAGAAGTCCTCATAGGTCAGCTGCATTTATAGTAAGAAATCATGCAGAAATAGTTAGAGAAAAATCAAGAATGGTCATTAATTATAAAAGATTGAATGATAACACTATAGATGATGGTTATAACATCCCAAATAAGCAAGAATGGATCAATAGAATACAAGGAAGTAAATATTTCTCAAAGTTTGATTTAAAAGCTGGGTTTTGGCAAGTAAAGATGGCAAAAGAATCAATAGAGTGGACAGCTTTTACGTGTCCTCAAGGCCATTTTGAGTGGCTAGTAATGCCTTTAGGATTAAAGAATGCCCCTGCTTTATTTCAAAGAAAGATGCAGAATATTTTTAATGAAAACTAAGAATTTATATTGGTTTATATTGATGATTTGTTAATCTTTTTAAAATTCTATAAAGAACATATAGCTCATTTAGAAACCTTTTTTAGAAAGGTAGAGCAGCATGGATTAATACTTTCTAAAAAGAAAATGGAAATATGCAAAGAAAAGATAAATTTTTAGGTCATGAAATTGGGGAAGGAAAAATTTATTTACAAGATCATATTGCAAAGAAAATTTTACAGTTTCCTGATGTTATGAATGATAAGAAAACATTGCAGAAATTTTTAGGAATGGTAAATTATGCTAGAAATTATATTAAAAACTTAGCCAAGTTGGCTGGACCATTGTATGCAAAGTTAAGAAAAAATGGGCAGAAGCATTTTAATTCTGAATATATAAGATTAGTAAGAGTTATAAAAGAAAAGGTCAAAGAACTAAAACCTTTAGAATTACCTTTAGATGATTATTATTTTATTATAGAGACAGATGCATCTGAAATAGGACGGGGAGCTATTTTAAAACAAAAGCCGAACAAGTATTCTCCAAAAACAGAAGAAAAAATATGTAGGTACGCTTCAGGGAAATATAAGTTAAAGGCTATAAATAACACTGATAGAGAAATATTAGCCGTAATAAATGCAATAAATGCTTTTAGATTATATTTAGGATTCAAAGAGTTCACAGTAAGAACAGACTGTGAAGCTATATGTAAATATTATAATAAAGTCAATAGTAAGAAAAGTTCAACTAGGAGATGTGTTTTATTTGAAGATATCATTACAGGAAATGGTTATAAAGTAATCTTCGAGCAAATAAAAGGTAATGATAATACCTTGCCTGATATATTTTCACGGTCATCTATTTTGCAGGAATGAAGAGAGGAATAAGCCCCAGTGGCAATGAAAGCTTCAGCTTTGGAACTGAAAATAGATTAAGAATCTTTCCGCCAAATACATATAAATTTAAGCCTAAAGACCATATTGTCTTAGATGAAATACAAGAATGCATTTTAGATAATTTTTTGTTCCAATATAATAATAAGAGAGATGATAGAGGTTATATGCTTGCAATATTAAATAGTTTAGCTGAATATTTTCATATGATCAATGGGAAGATACAGCCAAAAGATCTATCGAGCAATATAGAAAAGAAACCCATATATGTCATATATAGGGGAAATACGCCTGGAATATATGTAACATTTGAAGAAGTTATAGCTCAGCAAATAGAAAGAGAAAAAGATGGAGGAATATCATGGAAAAAATATCTAGATATTGATCAAGCCCTATCATATGCAAGAAATATTTTGGGAATAAATTATTTCCTAGAGCCTGCAGCAAAAGAATATATTCAAAAATATAGAAAGGCAAATGATGTGAAGACAAATTTGCCTGGAATAAATATAAGAGAAGATGGACCTTCTAAAATACCTACATATAAAGATGCTGTAAAAAAAGAAGCATCAAATGAAGAATATGTTGATAAGAAGATCAAAGAAAGACTTGATTCAATAATTCCTCAGCTGAAAAAAGATATAAAAGAAGAAGTATGACAAGAAGTGAAGCATGAAATAAAGGAAAATTTTGATGCCATAAAGAAAGACTATGAAGAAAATATAAAGAAGGATTATGAATGAAAAATGAATATGCCATTATCTGATGATGATATGCTGGATATTCATGGTCATGGGCAAGAACAAGAATATTAAGAATTATATATTATGAAAATTAAATATGTGTGTGACAAGAGTGATAAGCATGCCAGAGTGTTTGCTTGATGTCTGCGACATCAATCATTCGGGCGTGGAAGACTATACCCGCGAATATATCCAGGGAATATCACGTGAAGAAAGTTGTGCGGAAGTGGACAAGGCAAAATGAATAAACAGTAATTTGAACAGTGAGTTCTACTATAGCCAGGACAATTATTGAAGCTAGCGTTATTGTCCAGCTATTCAGGCAGCAGTAAAGGAAGATAATTGAAGACGACGGGTGTCCGGGAGCTTCCTTAAGCCTGAAGGCTCCTCCCGTCTATAAAAGGAGAAGCCAGACGCACGCATTCGACACCAGCCGGACCAAGAAGAGGAGAGAAGACACCGAGCCTAATACTCAGAGCGCATCCACCACCACTCTACCTAATTAGTAGCCATCTCACTCCCATTGTAATATAGAAATAAGGGAGCTGTTGTAATCGCCCTTCGCCTGTAAGGTAATCCAAGGTTGTGTAAGTGCTTGGGGTTTCCCGAAAGGGAAAGCCGTATGTAAGTTTGCTCCGTGGAAATGGATTAAGCTTTCCTGTGAATTTCCCTGCTTTCCTTTGAGCTCGTTCATATGGGGTAATGTCTTTACGCTAGGGACCCTAGAGGAGAAACCTTTGCGTTGAGTTGCTCTCGTTTAGCCCATGGAGAGGCGTCTGAGAGAGCCTGTGTCCGCAGAGAAGTATTCCCTTCGGGTGGAACTGCCTGGGGAGACGGTAGAGCCTGAGTCCTGTGTGCGCGTGGTCGGGGTTAGTTCGGGAGATGACCGGGTAGGCCTGGTTCTGAAGCAAGCTAGCAATGCATGCGGCGAGTACCAAGTAGGATTTACATAAGCATAAGACACTCCATCGGCTGAATTTTTGGTTTCGCCAACCTGCCAAAGATCCTGAGAATCGCACGCACACCATAACCTACCTGCATATTAGATACTAATCGAGCACATATCCACATACGTCGCTATCATCCTATAGCCAGTAGCCTTGAATTTTTACTCATAATATTCGCTAATCACCCGCATAATAATCATGCACTCGTTCACCATCCACGAAGGTCGCTATCGTTGAATAGTATCGCACACCCATACTGCATCAACTCATCATAATCAAGTACTATATAATTTGCATAATCACAAGAAGTGCTCTACATAGTGCATCGAATAGTAACTGAATTTGGGTGCCTGAGCCAATCAGTTGAAGTGCTCGAGCGCTATTCATATTCTGAATTTGAATAGTACCTGATATTTTAAATAGTGCCACGAATTTGAATAGTAGCTGTTGAATTTGAATAGTGCAATGAATAGTAACTCGTGATTTTGAATTTGCGAGTTTGAAAATTCGTTTTCTTGCGCGGATTTCCCTATACAATAATTTACCTATACTGGTATATATATACACACACACGGCGAGGCTAAAATGCACCTTGTTGAGCTACAGCAAATGCACAGACCCCCTCCCGGCCTGCCCCCCCCCCCCCCCGCCCCAGCGCGCCTCCGCGCGCGCGCCCCGGTCCGACACGGCCCACCCGCCCGCACGTGGGCCAAACCCGAGCCCCCCACCCCGCTCCCCAGCATATGGGTCCGTCTGGCGTGGCCCACCATGATTGATCGACAAATTGCAATATTTTGTGTTACCAGTTCCACTGATTACAGTTATCCAATTGCAACCTTGAGCATTGACTTCGAAAAAGAGGCGTCCGGACAAAATAAATGAGGGGGGGTGAGTTTTTTGAATAGATCGAGGAATATCCAAATCGCCCAGGTGGGGGGACCGCCGCCGCTGCCGCCACCGCCACCTCCAACAAGGGCGGCTCCCGATCTGGTTGTGCGGGAGAGGGTGAGGATCCACGTAGGGGCATGGCGCCGCCATCGCTGATCCAGCCTCCATCGGCGGCCCCAGCGCCCCACCGCGATTCCCAGGCACTTTTTGCACTTGGGGATTATACGGCGGCGTTCAGAACTCGATGCTCCTCGGATGGGGAAGCAAATGCGCCGTTGTCAATGGTGTCGTTGTCCACTGTTGCCGCCCCAACGACAACCCCTGCTGCTGCACAAGCTCCTGCGCAAAACTCTAAAGCTGAATCTTCTAATCCGCTTCATCATATGACGACGCTGACGCCACCCGCCGCCCTGCCTCCAGGATTGCTGCAGACTCCGGACACTACGCAGGTTGTCTACCCGGTAAGCACTCTGTAAATAAAAAAAAGCTATGCTGGCCCGTGCAAAGTTGAGACAAAAAAAGGTGTGATTCGAGTTGCAAGTTTAGATACTGGGTAATTGCAACTTAGGTTCTATGGATTGCGAACTCAATTTTTGTCTGTAAAAAAAATGTGATTCGAGTTGCATAATGTGATTTAGTTTTGTCTGGTATTGTGATACTAGGTAATTGCAACTTAGATTGACATGGATTGCAAACTCAATTTTGTGCCCCCCGCAGGATCCAAATATAGCCCCTGTGTTTGTGCCAATAGTGAGGCAGGTGTTCTCTACAAAAGACGATGCTTACATGTTTTATAGGGACTATGCGAGGCTAGCTGGGTTCAGTCTAAGGACAGCGAGGACAAATAAAGAGACCAATCATTGGGTGTGTTCCAGGGAAGGGTGGCATGAAGGCAAGAGGGGGGAGGAGCCCAACAAAACTGAAAAGGGATCGAAAAGATGAGGATGCCCTGCATATGTCAAGGTGAAGCATGACAAGAAGCGGGGGATGTGGTACTTTGATCATGTACAGCAAGCCCACAACCACAAACTGGAACCGTCCCCTAGGATGACCAGATACATGCATGCGCACAAGAACATGGAAGAAGGCATGTGTGACATATTCAATATAATGACAAGAAATGGTGTTCCGAATCAAGCAGCATTAAATGTGATGGCGGATCTGTATGATGGTAGGCATATGTGGGGTTTTACAGAGAAGGTCATAAAAAACATGTAGGTGGTACTGGTTTTTTTCCCACCATATCTGAATTGCAAACATTCCCGTGCTGGATTTTTTTTTACATTACTGAGGCTTTTTTTTTGAAAAAAATGCTTGCAGGAAGGCGGAGAAGGTTAGAGAAGAAAGAGACGATGATCTTAACAAGCTTCTCCAATTTTTTAGGGAGTGTAAGGAGAACAATGAGCACTTCTACTGGGATGTGGATGTAGATCCAAAAACTGGGGTGGTGAGGAACATATTCTGGAGTCATGCAAGTCAAAGAGCTGAGTACAGAGACTTTGGAGATGTCATTACATTTGACACAACTCACAAAACAAACAGTAGGCACATGCCACTAGCCATGTTTGTTGGGGCCAACAATAACTTGAAGAATGTGACATTCGGGCAAGCGCTGATTGGTGATGAGTCAACTGGATTATTCAGGTGGTTGTTTGAGACCTTCAAGAGCTGCATGGGTGGTCGGCAGCCCCATGTAATCCTAACAGGTGTGCCATATTTCTTATCCAATACAATGATTGCAAACTTCATTCTATCTGGTTGCAATATTAGTTCCTTCTGGATTGCAAACTGCATGTGTCTAACACTGTCTCTCCCCTGGTTTACTATGTACTGCCAGATGAAGATCCAGCTATGAGGCAAGCGATAAAAGTGGTGTTTGACAAGACACATCACAGAAACTGTAGCTGGCACATCCTAAGGCCATGGGAGTTTGAGTTGGACCAGCTCTACACCCAACACAAGGATATGAAACTGAAAGAAAAATTGGAATCTTTGATAAATTATCCACTTGGGCCAACGCAATTCGAAGTCGAATGGAATAGGCTAGTTGATGAATGTGGCATTGCTGAACACCCTGCAATAAAAGCTCTGTGGGAAAAAAGGGAGAGGTGGATTTCAGCTTACTTCAAGGGGATGTACTGTGGCAGAATGACATCAACACAAATATCAGAAAGCCAGAACAGGGTGCTCAAAGATGGCTATGTTAATAAAAGTACAAGCCTGCACATATTTGCTAAAAGGATGCTAGACTCACTTCAGCACGCAGACCACATGGATGCCGGGGAGACACACTACGCCCAGGTGAGTGCAAAAAAAAAAGAAACTAAGATTAGCTTAAAAATATGATAATTGCAAATATTACTACTTCACAGTTGGTGCTCTGTCCATATACTGACTGCAAAATAAAAACATGGGTGGTGCAGGCTGAAGTGGTGCGAGCATGAAAAACAAAGTTTGATGAGCAGCTGAGCAGGGTGTACACGAGGGCCGTGTACCAAGAGTACAAGAAGCAGTACAATAACAGCACAGCGTTTGTGATTGAACCCGATCCAGATCCAACGGTGAAAAATAGATGGTTGGTGAAGCATGGAAATGTTGAGGGCAGCTTCTGCTGGGCCCAACATGCATTCAGGGTGGTTGCGGATAAAGATGCTGGTGAATATAGCTGCGAGTGCAAACAATGGGAACATACAGGTATGGTGGTGCTGCTGCTCCTGCTGCTGCTGCTATTGATATTGCTCAATAATACAACTCTGATTGATGGATAAAAGAATGCATAAACTCTGGTAGATCAAATAAAAAATTGCAAAAAACTCTGGTAGTCCACAAAATTGCAACCCTAGTAGTCCATTGCAACCTCCAGTAGTCCACAATTGCAAACTATGGGTAGTCTACAATTGCAATCCTTAGTAGTCTACAATTGCAACCCTTAGTAGTCCACAATTACAAACTATGGTAATCCACAATTGCAAACTTAGTAGTCCGCAATTACAAACTCTGGTAGACTACAGTTGCAAAAAAACTGATTGACTTCACTATCAATTGCAGATCTGTTCTGCATGCACATAATTAGAGCTTTCATACACCTTCAAGTGAGGAGAATCCCGGAGAGATACATATTGAAGAAATATACTCATGATGCAAAAGAAGAAGTTACATGGGATAGAAACGACAGTGTGCGAATCGGTGCGCAAGCAAGCAAAAAGCAGTGCAGGATGTCGAAGCTGCTGCCTAAGTTGATGAGGCTTGGAAGAGCTGGAAATAAATCAGACCATGCCTTTGAGGAAGCAAATAGGCAGCTGGACAGGATTACTCCAGGCATTGAATTGTTCCCGAGAAGTGTCGGGTACCACGATTAGGGACACCCTAATCGGGGTACTACGACCGCTTTAAAAACGCAAACACCTGTTAAGGCAGCTGGGCCCACGAAGGCCCATGGCCTCCTTCCAGCCTGGAAGAAAGCAAAGGACTCAAAGAAGCCCAGCGTGCGGCCCATTCGCATCCCCCTCGAACCCGCGGAACGATCTCCGCCTCGCTCGAGGGTCCCTCTCGGGCCCGCTGAACAATCTTCGCCTCGCTCGAGGGTGGTGGATCTACCCTCGAGCGGGTGACTCATCTCCGCCTCCCTCGAGGGCTCCCCTCGGGACCCTCGACCGCGCAACATATCTCCGCCTCGCTCGAGGGTAGCGATCCTACCCTCGAGGGAGTAACTCATTTCTGCTTCGCTCGAGGCCACACCTCGTCACAAAGGACAAACGGACCCGCCGCCCAACCGCTCGCCGTACGAAGGCATTAAAAGCCAGCCACTCCACCACGGCACCCAGGACAGGCGGCGTTAGGCCGCCATTCCCACAGTGGATGTGACCGGGGTCCCATCCGCTGACTCCGGTCACCGCTCCGCCATCCCGGATGCTGTAGCAGCACTTTGGGACCTGCGACGCGGGACAAGACAGGCTCGGCACTGCTCCCGTTACTTTTCTGCCTACACCGACCATCCGGACCTGCCTCCCACTGGGGAAGGGGTTCGGCAACGTCACGTGTCCTTCCGAGAGGGGCGCTCAGAACACACGGACAGAGTCCCAGACCTCCCCCCTTTAGGAGTCCGGGACCTCCACGTGTCCCCCGGACCTTCTAGTGTGCACGCCCGCACTCCGACCAGGGGTCCGGGGCCGTCGCGCGCCACCACAACCGCCAGTGCATGCAGGACCCTAGTTCGCAGGGCCCACTGAACGCCACCGCACCGTATATAGAGGACCATGCACCAGCAACGACCACGCCGACTGCAAGGGCTAGCACGGCGACCGGCACAATCTTCACAGGACCAAGGACGATATCCAGGACGACTGCAACGCCCGCTGCCTTCCCACAGTGTACTTCCCACAGTGTACTTCCTACAGTGTACTTCCATGCCCTACCACTCATGTACGCCGCCCCTCCTTGTGACTATAAAAGGAGGAGGCGGGCTCCCTTTAGGCTCTCTGGTCTCTCTGGCTTCTCTCTTCCAAGAGGACATTCAGGGACTACTGAGCACTCATCTCAACCGACTCCACTTCTAGCAAAGACTTGGGAGCCTTCCTCCCTCTCTCGCCTCGCTTGTATCCCCTACAACAAGCACTACGGGTGTAAGATAATACAGTGCCCTCGCACACTCCCTTTGCTGGACGTACGGCCCCGCGGGCGGAACCAGGATAAACCGTGCGTTACTGTGTTGCCTCTTGCATCATCATCTGGGACGAGGAAACACGCAACATTTACTGGTTGGGATCCGGGCCCTCGGGTCGGGACACCGACAGTTGATGCGCCATGTAGGGGACCTGCGTGACATTTTCTTTTTTTTTCCATTTGATCTCCAGGGATGGCGAGCAGATCCAACCCATACCCTATGGGTGTTTCGGATCCGCTCCTGGCGGGACATAGGATCCGGTTCGGGAGTCTCGAGTTTAGAGCAACCGGCAACGGTTACCTCATGCAGCTCCTCTCACCCGGACGCAACCCCGTCACCCTGACTTCACCAGCCCGGCGCAACAGGCGCTCGGGCCTATGTTCGCGACAGGCACGGGCGGAGCGGCGTCGCGCGGCACGCCACAACTCCCCCACGTGGGTCGAGGCTGGCATGTCGCGACTCAGCATCATGACTAGCGGGGCCACCGCTTCGTCATCACGTGCCTCGGCGTCATCTGCGCCGGCATCGTCACCAGCTGCAGCACTAGTGCCTCCCAGGAGGGGCTCGACTTCGGCGTCGCCCTTCCCCTTCAGGATGCGCAACATTGCCACCCACGCCTCGTCAACCAGCGCTAACTTCATCGAGCATGAGGATCTGCCGGGTCATCATCTTCTGTCGATCCGCAACCTCATCGCATCGTCTCCTGACGAATCCTACCCCGAGACGGCGAGCTCGATCGCCGACGACGTCAACTTCTTCATGAACAACTTCATGGCCGAGGAGGCCGAGGACTACTCCGGGGTTCGCGACCCCGACGCACTTCGCTCGTTCCAACTGGCGACGGCTTACTGCCTCACCTACTCCGAAGACTCCAGTGAGGAGGATTTCGATCCTTCCCGAGAGTGCTTCATGGCGGACCTTGCGGATGAGCAAAATGACAACGCCCCGAGCAACGGCGGGGACGGCGGGGCGGATGCGCAGGCAAACCAACTGGTGGTCCCGCCTGCAGCCCCTTCCTCATCAAGCTCGGCGGCGCGACAAGCTCAGCTGGCGCAACTCAATGAGCTTCAAGCCAAGCTCGACGAGCAGCGTCAACAAACCCAGGAGCTGCGCGCCGCACTCGAGCAGCAGCGTACCGTGCATGGTACACACGCCCAGGCGGCGGGACGTGTTGCCCGGGAGCGCATCCTAGCCGACGACAACGTCGACAAATCTCCGGAACTAAAGACGGCCGGCGAAAAACTCGTCGCTGTGGCCTATCTACTCCAAGCCATGCCCGAGCCATCGACGCCTTCAGGTCGCAACCTGCGCCACGAGGCACAGGAGCTCATCGAGCAAGCTGCCGTGCAACAGGCCGAGAGTTCTGCGTCTCGTATGCGCTCGAAAGCCTCGGAGCAGCCTGGTGGGACAGCGCACTAGGACCGCGAGGTATCTGTGCACACACCACCAGCAGGGAAGGGCAAGACAGCCGTAGCGCCCGGCGCGAAGGCACCCTCGATGCACGAGCGCATCGGGAGAGTTCCCGTAAGGGAGCGAATCCGTGACATGCGTGGCCATGCCGGCGACGGCGACGCCCGCTGCATCATCGACGGCAGGAGGTACACCCCTCGACGGGGTGGACGCTTCGACCCCGAGCACGACAGGGGTGAGTCCCCGGAGCCCCCGGGCACCCGGGTGTTTAGCCGGGAGATCCGAACTGCATCTTTTCCCCCGCGCTTTCGACAACCCAACACCCTCGTCAAATACTCGGGCGAGACTGATCCTGTAGTCTGGCTCAACGACTACCGCCTAGTGTGCCAGCTAGGCGGTGCCACGGAGGACACGGTCATCATCTGCAACCTTCCTCTTCATCTTGCTGACGCCACACGAACGTGGCTCGACCACCTGCCTGCGGATCAGATCCACAACTGGGCCGACTTGGTCCATATCTTCGTGGGCAATTTCCAGGGCACGTACGTGCGCCCTGGGAACTCCTGGGACCTCAAAGGGTGTCGCCAGAAGCCCCGCGAGTCCCTGCGTGACTACGTGCGATGCTTCTCCAAGCAATGCACCGAGCTCCCCAGCGTCACCCATGTCGAAGTCATCAACGCTTTCCTCGAGGGTATGACGTGCAGGAACCTGGTGCATGAGCTCGCGAGAAGCCGACCCGTCAACACCAATGAGTTGTTCGACGCTGCCACCAACTACGCCGCTGGTGAGGAGGCCGTTGGTGCCATCTTCGATGACAAATCGAGCAAGCGCAAGGACGATGTGCCCGCGGATGGCAGCAACGTCAAGCCCAACGCCCCCGCCAAGAAACTGAAGCGGGGGAGGAAGGGAAAGAAGCCGGTCCCACCGATCCAGCGCAGGTCGGGACAGGCAGAGGACTCCGAGGAGGCCTTCGCTGCCGCCCCAGACCGCAAAGGACCTCGAGGCCCCCTCGAGGTGGTGGTGGCCAATTCGACGACATGCTTAAGAAGCCGTGCCCTTACCACAAGGGCCCGGTCAATCATACTCTCGAGCAGTGCAAAATGCTCAAGAAATACTACAACCGTGTCGCGCATCGCGATGAAGACAAGAAGAAGGATGCTGACGACAAAGGTGGAGATGACGAGTTCTCCCCAGTGGAGAACGCCTTCTTCATCTTTGGAGGAGCAACAATGAACATGACTTCTCGGCAGCGCAAGCGTGAGCGCCGGGAAGTTTTCTCCGTTACCAAAGCCACGCCATCCTACCTCGATTGGTCGAAGGATACCATCACCTTTGGCCGCGAGGACCACCCCGACTACGTCCCACATCCGGGACGGTATCCGATCGTTGTCGACCCCATCATCGGCAACACCCGCTTCTCCAAGGTACTCATGGACGGAGGCAGCAGCCTCAACATCATGTACGCCTACACCTTGGAGCTCATGGGGATCGGACTGGACAAGCTCCGCCCCAGCAAGTCGCCATTCCATGGCGTTGTGCCGGGGAGGCGAGTCCAACCCCTCGGCCAGATCGACCTGCCTGTCTGCTTTGGCACGACGGCTAACTTCCGCAAGGAGGTGCTCACTTTTGAGGTGGTGGGGTTTCGAGGATCCTATCATGCCATCCTTGGTCGTCCTTGCTATGCCAAGTTCATGGCCGTCCCCAACTACACCTACCTCAAGCTCAAGATGCCGGGTCCAAAGGGCGTCATCACCATCGGCTCTTCGTTCGAGCACGCCTACGAGTGCGACGTTGAGTGCGTTGAGCGTGCGGAAGCTCAAGCGGAGGACGAGGCCCTCGCAGCCACCCTCAACAAAATGGTAAGCGAGGCCTTGGACTCCACGCACCGACACGCCGGGAGCTTCGAACCCGCCGAGGGTATCAAGAAGGTGCCCCTCAATCCGAGCCACTCCGACGACAAGGCGTTGCAGATCAGCGCCACCCTCGACGGCAAATAGGAAGTGGTGCTCGTTGATTTCCTCCGCGCCAACACAAACATCTTTGCGTGGAGCCCCTCGGACATGCCTGGCATACCGAGGGAGGTCGCCGAGCACTCCCTTGATGTCCGACCCAACTCCAAGCCGGTGAGGCAGCGCCTATGACGCTTCGACGAGCTCAAGCGCCGGGCGATCGGCGAGGAGTTGCGGAAACTTCTGGCGGCCGGATTCATCAAAGAGGTATTCCATCCCGAGTGGCTAGCTAATCCAGTATTAGTGAAGAAAAAGAGTGGAAACTGGAGGATGTGTGTAGATTACACTAGTTTAAATAAGACATGTCCGAAGGTTCCCTTTCCTTTGCCACGAATTGATCAGATTGTAGATTCTACTGCGGGGTGTGAGCTTTTATCCTTTCTTGATGCTTACTCCGGTTACCACCAAATCAAGATGAAAGAGTCTGACCAGCTCGCGACTTCTTTTATCACACCTTTCGGCATGTACTGCTACGTTACGATGCCCTTCGGCCTCAGAAATGCTGGAGCTACCTATCAACGGTGCATGCTCCACGTTTTCGGAGACCATCTCAGGCGCAGCGTAGAGGCATATGTCGACGATATCGTTGTAAAATCCAGGAAGGCGGATGACCTGGTTGCCAATCTCAGGATCGCATTCGATTGACTACGGGCCAAAGGGGTGAAACTCAACCCCGAGAAGTGCGTGTTCGGGGTGCCTCGAGGCATGCTCTTGGGCTTCATTGTCTCCCAGCGGGGCATCGAACCCAACCCTGAAAAAGTCTCGGCCATCACTCGGATGGGACCGATCCGAGACCTAAAGGGGGTACAGAGGATCATGGGGTGCCTAGCGTCCCTTAGCCGGTTCATCTCGCGTCTCGGCGAGAAAGGCTAACCCCTGTATCGACTCTTGAGGAAAACCGAACGCTTCACATGGACCCCCGAAGCTCAAGAAGCCCTCGAAAGGCTGAAGGTGTCACTCACTCGCACCCCCATTCTCACGCCACCCACGGACGGCGAGCCCCTCTATCTGTACGTAGCTGCAACGACCCAAGTGGTCAGCGCGGTGATCGTGGTTAAAAGACAAGAGGAGGGCCATGCTCTGCCCGTCCAACGGCCGGTGTACTACATCAGCGAGGTGTTGTCTGAAACTAAGACACGCTATCCGCAGATTCAGAAGCTGCTCTACGCAGTGGTTTTGGCTCGGCGCAAGCTGCGCCACTACATCGAGGCCCACTCCGTCACCGTGGTCTCGTCTTTCCCTTTGGGAGAGATAGCCCGCAACCGGGAAGCCGAGGGTAGAATTGCCAAATGGTCTGTGGAGCTGATGGGAGAGACACTCACCTACGCCCCCCGCAAAGCGATCAAGTCCCAAATCTTTTCCGACTTCGTGGCTGAATGGACGGACATTCAGCTACCTTTGCCACAAATCCAGAGCGAATGCTGGACTATGTACTTCGACGGGTCGGTGATGAAAACCGGCGCCGGTGCTGGCCTCCTCTTCATCTCACCCCTCGGAGAACACATGCAGTACGTGATACGCTTGCATTTCCCTGCTTTGAACAACATGGCGGAGTACGAGGCCCTCCTCGGTGGCCTCCGCATCGCCATCGAACTCAGCGTCAAGCGCCTCGACGTACGCGGGGACTCTCAACTCGTCGTCGATCAAGTAAAGAAGGAGTCTAGCTGTCACGACCCGAAGATGGAGGCGTACTGCAATGTAGTGCGCCGCCTCGAAGACAAGTTCGACGGCCTAGAGCTCAATCATGTCCCGCGCAAGTACAACGACGACGCCGACGAATTAGCCAAGATCGCGTCGGGGCGGACAAACCGTCCCCCCCCCCCCGAACATCTTCGCTCGCGACATCACCAATCCCTCCGCCGAATTCAAGGATCCGGCGGAGCCGGGGCCCTCGTCCACCGGGTCCCCCGGCGGACGGGGTCGAGCCCATGAACATTGACTTCGAGACCACCTCCGTGGACGAGGCCGAAGCAATGGAAGTCGACGAGGCCCCCACTTCGCGAGACTAGCACATCCAGTACCTTGACTGGATGATTCGAGGGGCCCTGCCCTCGAACCGCGCTCAGGCGCGGCGCCTCGCTAGGCGGGCCAAGTCCTTCATCCTAATCGACGACGTGCTATACAAGCGTAGTCCCTCGGGCGTTATGCAGCGATGCATCCCCGTCCCTGAGGGCAAGGAGCTGATCCGCGACATCCATGCCGGCATCTGCGGCCATCACGCCGCGCCGCGCACCCTCGTGGGTAACGCGTTTCGGCAAGGTTTTTACTGGCCCACCGCGGTCGCCGACACCACCGACGTTGTGTGGACCTGCGAGGGTTGCCAGTTCTATGCGCGAAAAACACACCTCCCGGCCCATGCTCTGCAGACCATCCCCATCACATGGCCGTTTGCCGTGTGGGGACTAGACCTCGTCGGTCCGTTGAAGAAGGCGCCCGGGGGCTTCACCCACTTGCTGGTGGCGGTCGACAAATTCTCCAAGTGGATCGAGGCTCGACCCATCGGCAAGATCAAGTCCGAGCAAGCAGTTCTATTTTTCACCGACATCGTCTTCAGGTTCGGGGTCCTGAACTCGATCATCACCAACAACGGCACCCAGTTCACAGGCAAGAAGTTCTTGGCGTTCTGTGATAGTTTCCACATACGTGTGGATTGGTCAGCTGTGCCACACCCACAGACGAACGGGCAAGTGGAGCGTGCCAATAGCATGATCCTCCAAGGACTGAAGCCGAGAATCTTCAACAAGCTGAACAAGTTTGGCCGGAGATGGATCACGGAGCTACCCTCGGTCATTTGGAGCCTGAGGACGACCCCAAGCAGAGCCATGGGATTTTCCCCGTTCTTCCTCGTCTATGGCGCCGAGGCCATTCTCCCCACTGACTTGGAGTACGGGTTGCCAAGGCTCAAGGCATACAAGGAGCAAAAAAACCAGCGAGATCGCGAAGACTCGCTGGATCAAGTGGAAGAGGCTCGAGACATGGCACTCCTACACTCTGCGCACTACCAGCAATCCTTGTGAAGGTATCAAGCGCAGAGGGTCCGGCGCCGAGACCTCAATGAAGGAGACTTGGTGCTGAGGCTTCGACAGGACAACAGGGGCCGCCACAAGCTCTCACCACCATGGGAAGGACCGTACATAATCGCCGAGGTGCTCAAACCCGGCACGTACAAGCTGGCAAACGAAAAAGGCAAAGTCCTCACCAATGCTTGGAACATACAACAGCTGCGTCGCTTCTATCCTTAAAATTTCAAGCTATTTGTACATCGTTTGTACTCACATTTTTAATTTCCCGAAATAATAAAGAAGTACGATTTACTTGTTTATTTTTGGGAACCATCCGGGACCTCGAAGGCTAGGATGCGCACTAACACTGAGGTATGCTCGGCTTTACCCTTGGCAAAGCCGAGCCTCCCTCGGGGGCTACAACGGGGAAACCCCCGAACGTCCCCAAAAAGTCGCCAATGTTTTTCGAAATATTTCCGTCTCGACCCTAAGCTTCTCGTATCCTTGGAAAAAGCGGACGCGAGGTGTAAGCAACTACGGTACGGGGTCGGCCGAGTCGTGGGGCCGCCTACGCCTCCGGGATACGGCACCCCCCTCACCACCCTATGCCTACGTTGCTTATGAACGCGAACTTCCTCGCAGATGTTTATCTAAGTCGCATACGAAGAACACGTAAATAAAGTAAAGAAACATAGGCTCGAACGCACAAGGCCTCGATGGGCCACACATTCAAATTACGAAAATAAATCTCTTATATTCATAGGATGCGATTACAAAGCGCGACTATGATATATTCACTAATCTATTACATGGGCTTCGAGGCCCCGTTTTCCTACAGGCTACCATCCCCCCTTGCGGGCCCTCAAGGGCGTCGAATTCGGCGATGGGAGGGATGTCTGCTTCGAGCTTCTCGGCGAGGACAGAGGCGAACTCCTCCGCGGCTGCGTCGGCTTCATCCATGATGGCCGACGCAGCATCCGCATCAGCATCATCGGGAACGACGTACCCCGACGACACCCTCTGGAGATCCATGAGGTAATGTGTCAAGGCCACGGCGAGAGCCCGCAGGACACCGAGGCGGAAGGTGCTCTTGGCGTGTTCGGCAATCCGACCGCCTAGCGCGCGCAGGCGGCTGATCACCGAACTGCCCGAGACGGCACCCTCCCCCTCGAGCTCTTGACACACGCTCACGGCGGTTTGCTCCAGCTCAGCAAACTCCATCTGCGCCGCCGTGAGCGCGGTGTGGACCGCTTCCTTCGCCGCGGTCTCATCCCCCACCTTCTGCCTCAGCTCTGAGCCAAGGAAATCAACGTCAGCTACGAAAAGAAACAAATCGACGAAAACTCGAAGGTACTCACCCGTGATGTTCCTCAGCACCTCCTCCCTCTGGGCTCGAGCGGCCTCTTCGAGCGAGGACAAGGAGGCTTCCTTCTCCTTAAGGGTAGCCCCCATGTTCTGGAGGGCCACCTCCTTCTCCTCGAGGACCTCGCCCTGTTCCCGGAGGGTCCCGGTGAGCGCAACCACGGCCACCTCCTTGTGGAGGAGCTCGGCCTTCTGCTACTCGAGCGATGTCCCGAGATGTTGCAGCTCGGCACTCTGCGCCTCGGCCTCCCGAGCCTTCTCCTCGAGTGTTGCCCGGAGGCGCTGCAGCTCGGCAGTCTGCGTCTCGGCCTCCCGAGCCTTCTGCTCTGCCGCGGCCCTCTGGACGTCCCGCTCACCGGTAACCCGCGCCAGCTCCTCCTCTAGCACCTACGGACGCGCTCCCAGATCCGCCATTTTCGTGTTGGCTTCGATGTTCTTGAGCACCAGCTCGGCGTTGTGCTGCCCAAGCTGGCTCATCTGGGAGTACAGCCGGGTCATCTCGGCGCCCTTTTCGCGCGAGATTTCCCTCAGCTGCTGCAAAGGGGAGGGCGTGGGTAAAGACACGTTAAAGTTAAACCGAATCCGAGCAATTTTCGGGGGGAAGTATTTACCTGGCCGGCCTCCACGGCGTCGGCGTCCTGAGCGGCTGCTTCGGCACCGCTCTGGCCAGCGTCGCCCTCCTCCTGAGCCCGAGCTTGCTGCGCCGCCTGGGCCCCTCAAGCTATGGCCTCCCGTAGCTTCGCGGCCGCCCCCTCGAGATCCACAGCAGGCAGGGGCTGCGGCGCTGTGTGCGGCGTGCTGCGCGCCCCGGTCTTGAGGGCCTTAGCCAGGGCGAGCTGCACCGCATCCTTGGGGACGGCCCCGGGGCTAGAAATCAAGGAACACAAGTTGAGGACAACAGGATCGAGAAATCCACCAAACACGCAACAAAAACGAAACCCAAGTTCACTTACCCGGATCGAGCGCTCATGCTCCGCTTCCTCGTGGCGCTTCTTCGAGCCCTAGGCACCGTGCTGCCCCTCGAAGACTGCCCCGAGGGTGCCCCCCTCGTGTCGGCCTGGTGACTCGAGGCTGGCAGCGCGGACGACTCCGCGCCCGCCGCAGCCTCGTCGCCACGGATCGACACCTGGGGCGCGGGCGTCTCCTCACCGGCTGCCGGAGGCGACGACTCCCGCTCAGCCCCCTCGAGGGATGGGTGCGCCGAGGCCACGACCCTTGTCTCTTCCGGCGCCGCCGGCTCCCCCTCGTCATCGTCCCACAGGTAGAACGGCGGGGGGCTCGCGCCCGCACCTTCCCCATCACCCCTCGGAGCGTGGTCCTCGGCATCCGAGGCCTCCTCCTCCTCCTCGTCCGAGGATTTAGGAGTGGCAGGCCGCGGCTTCCCCTCCGCACGAGCAAGCTTGCGCGCTTTGTCGTGCTCCGCCTTCCTCTTCCTCTTCCTCTCGACCTTTGCCTCCGCCGCGTCCTTTCGCCTTTTCATCTTCTCCGCGTGGAGGTAGTTGATCAGGCGTTGTTCCGGGACCGGGGGCTTCGAGATGCCGCTCCTCAACCCCTGCAAAGCACGCCCGAGATGGAGTCAGGAAAAGAGGGCTACACAACGCACGCCGGATTCAAAGTCAAAACTTACCAGAAAAATGTACCCCGGCTCGGGGCGCATCTTGATCCTCCAAAGATCCTCGGGATTTTAGGGGAACTCCGCCACCGCATACTTTGCCCTCCGGGCGGCGGTGGTGCGGGAGAGCAGCTTGTTCGACATCCTCGAGCCTTCCACCTGGCTCCTGGGGATAAGCTGGAAGATCGGCAGGGCCCTTTCCACGAGGGGAATCACCCACTGCCGATGGAAGTTCGCGATGACGGCTGCCGCCGTCAACCCCTTCTTCGCCAGATGTGCCAGCGCGTCGGTGAGGCCCTCGAGCTTGGCTTGTTGCGCTAGGGGCGACACCCCCCAGTCCCACTTTGGCGGTCGCTCCCGGAGAAATCTATTAGTGAACACTGAGAGTGCGCCCCTGTAGTTCCGAAGGTAGAACCACCCTCGACTCCACCCGGCATTGTTCGTCGTCATCTTGCTCGAGATGTAAAAATTCCTCCGGGTCGGGCGGACGTGGAGCGTCAGGCCACCGGTGCGCGCAAACCGCCTCGGTTGGCCCCGCGCGTTCTCGACGAAGAGTTCGCCACGGAACAGATGGATCCAGAGGTCCTAGTGGGCTTCGATGCTGAGGTACCCCTCGCAGACAGCGACGAAGACCGCCGCCTGCGAGATAGAGTTGGGGCTGAAGTTGTGCAGCTCCACTCCATTGTACTCACACAAAGCCCTCATAAACCTGCTGACGGGGACGCCGAAACCTCGCTCGTGAAGACGCACAAAGCTCACAACGTAGCCTTGCGGGGGCTTTGGCTCGGTCTCGGCCGGATGCGGGGAAATCCATGCCGGCGCCCCCGAGTCGGTGTTCCACGGCAGCAGCCGATCGGCGACCAGCTGCTCCAGAACTGCCACGGTGGCGGAGGACTTGCCCCCACGGCAAAGGCTCCTGGATGTCCGACATCTCTACGAGTCGAGGGGGGATGTGGGAGTGAAGGCTCCAAAATGGCTAAGGTGCTCTCTCCCTCTCTCTCTTTCTCCTTCTTCTTCCTCCTGTTCGCTCTTGGCTACTGGTTCAGGATGCAACGGAGGTGGAGAAGGAGAAGTGGGATGAAGGCAAATGGCCAGGTGAGCCCAAACAACCCCCCTTCTCTTCGTTTTTATTCACCACGACGGGCGGACTTTTCGCCATGACCCAAATCCACTGCATTGAATGCGGTAGAGTTCGCTGTCGCTGACGGCTGGGCCCCACGACCGCGGAGTCTCCCACGCGCGCACGCAGCAATAACTGTGGCACGGTAACCGGCGGGCGCGGCGCGACTGTCGCACCATCCCATCCGTCAGCCGCCGCCCACGCCGCTTCGTCTGCCCGAGGCTGTCGCCTGAAAAGGCATGCCCACACCGCACCGCACGAATCCGGCCACGTCGCCCACCACCAGCGGAAGACCTGCGCACGTGACTCGCGACCTTGCGTCGTTTTCGGATCAAGACGGAATATTCCTTCGGGGGTCTCTTTACCCTCGAAGAAATCGCATTCCGAGGCCTTACTGATCAGGGGTTCGAAGCCTGGCCCTTCAGGGGGTTCGACAGGCGCCCCAGATCACCAGAGTCAGGGATTGCAGGGATGTGTCGTACAAGCTACCCTCGAACGCGGAGTTCGAGACATCCTACGCAGTGTTCAAGGCCAGTCGAGGGTGCCTAGAAGGGGGACCCCATCGAGGGAGAGCATCGATCCCTCGAACCCTACCGAATGGGTCCGAGCCCCGCCTAGCGAACCCTCGCGAGCGCTTTATGACACGTGTCCATGGACCACGAGCCGACCCCTATCGAACGGGGCACGGACGTCCGCTTGAACAACCCGCTAATTGCTCACTGAAGCAGCCATAGCTCACGGCCCGGGCATGGGTAGCATGGTGCGCTTCACCCCTCCTCCCTGCGGAAGGGCGACGAGGGTTGTAATCGAAGTCGAGGTTTCCCCTAAACGCCTTCACACGGGCCTAGGCTCAGGGGCTCCTTGCACACCACGGTTCCGATCGCACCCTCGAATAAGTCGACGACTCCCGACTACGAAGCTCCACGTGTGTAACCAAATCCTCCGCTATTTACGTGCGCTCTCCCGACGGTTATGCTAAACGCCGGGTCGTCGTTCCAGCACTGAGAATGCCGAGGCCGGCTGAAAGAGTGCCGATGCCGGCTGAAAAAGACGCTGGACGACCACCCCAGTAAGGCTACCTAGTGGGACAACGTTTATAGCCCTTGGACGAGCACAAACTCTCCTCCAAGGCCTCGGGGGCTACACCCGCGGGTGCGCTGACGCGCCCCCGCGGAGGAGACTTCACACATATTCGAGGCCTGTAACCCTCTGTATGCTCCTATACCCTCGATCACACTCCCCGTAAAAAAGAAAGGGGGATTTTTTTGCTCAATGCAAATAAAGATTACAAAGGGTCACCGGCGCGTGGCCGTCGAAAGATACAAACACGTTGCCACCTATGTGGCAATTTTCCCTATCTTGGGGAGGAGCGAGCAACGAAGAAAGGCAACGAGCCCCTGGTTGACACAACAGCGAGGCTGCTAGGGATGCGAGGAGCAGCCCCCAGGCCGCACGGGTCCAGTGGGAGGCTCTCCTCGCAAGCCTTCTCCTAGCATCTCTTCCACCAAAGACCACGCGGGGGGGGGGGGTCGAACTGGCGGACAGCGCCCTCCGCACCGTCTCCCCAAGAGCAACATTGTCGCCGGGGGGGGGGACGATGCGAAAAACAGCCGACAGACCTAGCGCCAGCGCCATGGTCAGGCGTCTCCATCCCCCTTCAGGCTAGGGGACATCGCAGGAGCAGGACCCTACGTTCCCAATGCTCTTCTGCTGATCCCACTTAAGCTGAGGGATGGAGCGCACGCCCACTCCGGTCTTCCCCCACCGCTCGCAAGCATTCTTCTAGCGCCAAAAGCCTAAAAAAGCCAGGCCACCCCATCTGGGGGCCGGTCACAAAAAGGCAAAGGAAACATTACAAGAGTTGGGCAATGCTGGAAGAAAGAGCTGGGAGGTTGGAGAGGAAAGGGAACCCCACGACCCCTATTTATAGCTGCGCCGGGCACAAAGCTTGAAGCTTGTTGAAGAGCGGATGCTTGTAACGCCCGTGATGATGCGGCACTCCATGAGCAAAGGATGCCCTCGGTCACCGCGCCGAGATGCGACTGAATGAAATAAAGCGAAGCTGAGCCCCTGGACGCTAGATGGCACAGCGTCAGCTCAGGCCGACCGCCCTCGAACGGCGCGCCGCAAGGCAACCAGGGAAGGCAGGGCCAAGGCCCTGAGTGCGAGACAGTGCGACAAAAGCGCCAGCTGCCGAGCAGCGGGCACCATCGTCACCCTGCCCCCTCCCCCCCTCAGCGCGCGGACACGTCTTGTCCTTTAAACAAACAAACAAAGAGGCGCGCACCTAAAAGTACTCTCCCCGCGGGCGTACTACCCCGACCGGCGCGTTGTCACATCCGCCAGGCTGACGATCAGGCGCGTCTGGCAGGTGCGCGGCATTGACTAATCACATCAAAGGGGAAAATTGCTGAATCACCCTTTGGCCGAATCCCCTGACTCGACCAAAGCCTCGGGGGCTACTGTCGGGTACCACGATTAGGGACACCCTAATCGGGGTACTAAGACCGCTTTAAAAACACAAACACCTGTTAAGGCAGCTGGGCCCATGAAGGCCCACGGCCTCCTTCCAGCCTGGAAGAAAGCAAAGGACTCAAAGAAGCCCAGCGTGCGGCTCATTCGCATCCCCCTCGAACCCGCGGAACGATCTCCACCTCGCTCGAGGGTCCCTCTCGGGCCCGCTAGACAATCTCCGCCTCACTCGAGGGTGGTGGATCTACCCTCAAGCGGGTGACTCATGTCCGCCTCCCTCGAGGGCTCCCCTCGGGACCCTCGATCATGCAACATATCTCCGCCTCGCTCGAGGGTAGCGAACCTACCCTTGAGGGAGTAACTCATTTCCGCTTCTCTCGAGGCCACCCCTCGGCACAAAGGACGAACGGCCCCGCCGCCCAACCGCTCGCCGTACGAAGGCATTAAAAGCCAGCCACTCCGCCACGGCACCCAAGACAGGCGGCGTCAGGCCGCCAGTCCCACAGTGGATGTGACCGGGGTCCCATCCGCTGACTCTGGTCACCACTCCGCCATCCCGGATGCTGTAGCAGCACTTTGGGACCTGCGACGCGGGACAAGACATGCTCGGCACTGCTCCCGTTACTTTTCTGCCTACACCGACCATCCGGACCCGCCTCCCACTGGGGAAGGGGTCCGGCGACGTCACGTGTCCTTCCGAGAGGGGCGCTCAGCACACACGGACGGAGTCCCGGACCTCCCCCCTTTAGGAGTCCGGGACCTCCACGTGTCCCCCGGACCTTCTAGTGTGCACGCCCGTACTCCGACCAGGGGGTCCGGGGCCATCGCGCGCCACCACTACCGCTGGTGCATGTAGGACCCTAGTCCGCAGGGCCCACTGAATGCCACCGCGCCATATATAGAGGACCATGCACCAGCAACGACCACGCCGACTGCAGGGGCTGGCACGGCGACCGGCACAATCTTCACAGGACCGAGGACGATATCCAGGACGACTGCAACGCCCGCCGCCTTCCCACAGTGTACTTCCTACAGTATCCGACCACTGTACCCCCGTGATTCAGGGGGAAATGACGACTTCCACGCCCCTACCACTCATGTACGCCGCCCCTCCTTGTGACTATAAAAGGAGGAGGCGGGCTCCCTTTAGGCTCTCTGGTCTCTCTGGCTTCTCTCTTCCAAGAGGACGTTCAGGGACTACTGAGCACTCATCTCAACCGACTCCACTTCTAGCAGAGACTTGGGAGCCTTCCTCCCTCTCTCGCCTCGCTTGTATCCCCTACAACAAGCACTCCGGGTGCAAGATGATACAGTGCCCTCGCACACTCCCTTTGCTGGACGTACGGCCCGCGGGCGGAACCAGGATAAACCGTGCGTTACTGTGTTGCCTCTTGCATCATCATCTGGGACGAGGAAACACGCAGCATTTACTGGTTGGGATACGGGCCCCCAGGTCGGGACACCGACAAGAAGTGCAGACGATGAATCATCAGGTCCTGCCCCACCAGCTAGTGGATCGATTGAGCAATCTGGTAGTGCTGGCACTAATTTAGCACCATCTTCAACTCCGATGCATGCTGGGATGGTGCTAATTGAGCCGCCAATGTCACGCACAAAGGGCCGGGGGCCTGGGAAACAAAAGAAAAATGATGTTCAGGCTCCGCTTAATGGCACCTCGCTGAGCACATACAAAAGGGTGAACTATGGTGACAGACAATGCAGCATATGTGGAATACGAGGTACACATTACAGCACAACATGCCCGATGAACCATGATCAAAGCAAATCAGCAGAGATGCATGCAGCTAGGAAAAATACCAAAAAGAATGATGGGCCTCCAAGGAAAAGAGGCCGGCCAAAGATCGTAAAGGATCTGTATGATGAAAGTGATCTGAGTCAGGATGAACTGAGTGAAGATGAGCTGCCCGTGATGCTGGCTCGCAGCGCTGCAACTAATGGGCGTGTGGGACAAGTAGGCACAGAAAACAGTGGCCGTCGGCGGAGAGCTAAGTGTGTAAAATACCAGGAGTAAAGTGATTGCATTGGGCAAAAAACACAAAAGTAGTGATTTATTCAGTCCTTGTGTGTGTTATCTTGGACTGTAAAAAAAATATGTTGCAACTATGATCAATAAAAACATTGTTATGTTTCTTAATTACAACTGTCACGCACTGCTAGATAGTTTGTGGTGTGCAGTATTGTTCTGTGCAGTATGAGATGAGCAACTATGATCAAATAAAAAATGGTGCCTTAAAACATGTTTTAACCAAATTGCAAACAATGTGTACACCGGATTGCAACCATGTATGTATACCGGTTGCAACTTTGACGACAAACCAATATAAAAATGGGCGCAAACATTATAGCTGCTTTGATTACATCTAAAGTGTACTTATAGCTACTCATAGAATTGCGAAGCATGTGTGTACACCGATTTCAAAAAAATATGTATAAAATGCAGATTGCAACATCAGTTCGGGGTGATTGCAAAATATGTATAGATGCCGGTTGCAAAAAAATCAGTGATGACGACCAGATCACAGATATTGCGAAGAAAAGATGAATAATATGAGCATAAACTAGAAAGTGGATGAATATCTTGTTAGATATATTTACATATCACGATTTGCGACACTGCTGTGTAACAGTTGCATAGTCGGGGGTGTGCACAGTTGCTACTACATAACAAACAGATACTTTGGTCCAGTTGCGTGAAAAAAGAAAAAAAGGATAGAGAGTATCTACAGCGAGAGGTTTTTTGTACAGCTGATACTACGTCATGGCACGCAACACAATTCCAGAGAAAGACAAAGAAAGAGAGGAGTCATCAATGGGGCCCGCTCCAGTCAATCTTCCTCCCGCCAAGTCTGTAGACATTCAGTTCATTGGGCAGGTCGGCTTGGTTCAGGGGATGGAAAATGATGTAGTGCATCAGCTCAACCCTGTATATCATCCCCTTGAACTACAAACACAAAAAAAAATACAAAAAAGAAAATGAGAAACACACACATGGCTAGAGGCCGAAAAAAAAGACAGAAAGAAAGGGCTCACCGGATTGATTGCAATGTTGAGGCGCTCGCCGTCCCAATATTCCATGTATTTCCAAAGGAAGAACATGCAATCGCAGGGGCCAGCTTGGTTGGGCGGATCGATCATCGGCCTGCTCCAGTGCTCAAAACAAGGGAATTTGTTATTGGTGACCCTCTAGAATGCAGCACTTATGATTGGTATCTTATTGTAGACCGGACGGTGGCGAGTTTCAAGAGAGGTGTTGCCCCAAATGTAATCAATTGAGTCCAGAATATTAATACAATTGTGTATGAGATTGATGCAGTACACAAAGTAGTATTTCCCTGAGCATGCAGGCATGAATACCTGTATGAAAAAAAAGAGACTAAGCCCCCAATTGCAAATAACTTACAGAACAGTTGCAAAAGCATAGTGAAAAAGCAACAGCAAAAAAGTGGTGGCTCACAAATCACTTGCAATGTGGGGGGCTGATGTGAATTTGAAAAATAGTTGACCAATTGCAAAGTAAGCTGGCAGCAGTTGCAAGTGAATAGTTGGCCAAGTGCAAGTAAACTGACGGCAGTTGCAAGTAATAGTTAACCAATTGCAAAGTAAACTGACAGTAGTTGCAAGTGGATATTTAAACAAATGCAAAAGTAAACTAACCAGCTTTCTCTTCAATATGTCCTCATAATGCTCAATTTCTGATTCCAGGCACTGCCACAATGTCTTGAAGTCGTCGGTCTCGGTTACTTTATCGTCCATGTAGATGCTCTGAACGGACATTGCTTGACACTAGGATATATAATTTGAATCACAATGGGAAGAGAGAGAAAAAAGACAAGTGAGATAAAAAAAAGAGGTTAAAACAGTAGGTGAAAAAATGTTGTATAATCAGGGGGCTGGGTGTGGGACTCACAAAGAACCCGGTTGTCAAAAACACCTTGTATCCCATCGAGTCTTCCTTGTGGACAATGTCATCGAGGCGAAGGCAATGCACAGTAAAGTCAAGTACGGAAGAGTCTTCATCTTTGTCATCAGCAAAACTGGTCAGTAGATCATTCCCATCAAAAGAGCAAAAAATGCTGAAGTCAATCAAAACTTTCCTGAAAAACACAAAAGCAAAAAAAAATGTATTAGCAACTGTATGTGCAGGATTGTACTGCTGCTTGCAGGCAAAAAAAAGAAAAAAATGCCACTTGATTTGTGTTTATGTTTACTCCTTCAACGCTGGATCAGCAGCAATCTTGTTCCGCAATGCAAGTGCCTTAGTCAATGGAACATTCGGGCGACATCCTGGCAGTTTGAAGGGCGATATGTATTTCTTTGGCCTCTTCTTCAACCTCTGGTCAATTTGCTTGTAGATCATCCTCTGTAACTGGTTGAAATCCTGTGAACTTTGTTCCATTTGCTCTTGAGACAGCCGAACAGGTGGAGTCTGGGAGTTAATTTCGTCAATTGGATCCTCTGGGAACCCTAGAGCACCTGTGGCACTGGGGCCTGCCTCTGCATCAACTACACTGCTCTTCAACCTTTGAATTTCTTCATCAGCGTGCTGGCGCAACAAGATCAACTTTTCTCGTTTTCATCGCGTAAAGCTTGGTTATCTTTTGCTAGCTGGGCCTTCGCCCTCTTGTTCTTTATAGCCTCTTTTGCTCTTTGTTGTTTCAGCTTCCTGGTTTCCTCCATCTTGTTCTTTTCAGCCTCAGTCTCAGCGATCTTTTTTGCTGCATCATCACCTTCCTTGTTTTGAGCTTCGCTAGTGGAGCACACGCTTATTCTGTTGTATGCTATTGGACCGGTGTGAATGTTTCCTGCAAACTGAATGCCATATATTGAAGAAAAAAAGGAAGGATTAGCTGCATCAAAAATTACAAAAATGAAACTTGTCAGTTGCAGACAACAAAAAAAAAGAATAGTGTGTGATGGGGGGGGGCAAAAGTAACTTACGTCTGAAGTGCCACCACTTGCAGATCTCTGGGCTTTGGATGCATCTTGGGGGGTGCGTTTATCTGCCATCTTGTTATGGGATGACTCCTCCTCATTCTCATTTGTTTTCACCTGTAGACACACAGATTGCAACACTGTAAGTCACAAAAATGCAAACACGTCCACTGCGAATTGCTACAAATGTGAAAAGGGGCCCAAGTTGTGTTACTTCAGATGTGGCCCCAAGTACAGAACTCTGGGGTTGGGTGCATGCTGGGGGGCATTTGAGTCTGCACCCTTGTTATGGAGTGCCTCCTCTTCAGTGTCATCTCTTTTCTCCTATACACGTATAGATAAATTGCAAACACTATAAGTCATGAATTGCAAAAAAAATCCATCATGTGTGAATTGCTGGAAAAGGGTGTGTGAAAAAAACACGATGCTATGCTGTAAAAAACATGGAAACATGCACATTTCATCCTATTTTGAAAGAAAAAAATGTCTAATGTGAAAAAAATAAAAAACATAATACTTACAGCATGGTCCCTCTCCTCGTCGTTGCCATCTTTGTGGATGCGTGTATCGCTGAAACCATCTCCATCTGGCACTTGTGTTCCATCACTGAATTCGTGATTTTGATTTTGCAAACACAAATTGCAACTCATTATGTATAGGAATTGCAAATGTATGGTAGACAGATTGCAAAATAAGCTGTCAGAGTATTACATTTGATTTTGGACTATCATCAAGGAAGTGAGTCCTCAATTGTGGGGGGTTCTGGGGGGAGGGGTGCGTTGAAGAAAAAAGTCACAAAAAATAGTGCGTGGGAAGAAAAAAAAAGAAATAACTGTTGCATTAATGCGTACTAGGGCATCCGGGGCAATAAGCAGTGAGCTGTAAAACATGTCACATGTATTATCCATATCATACATAATGTCTCTGTCTTCGGCATCATCATTTCCGTGGCTGGGCGCTGGAGAGCTGTGATAAGAATCCTCTGACGGTGATTCCAGAACTTCATCTTCTGGATCTTCACGTTCCAGCAGGATCTCGTCCAGGGGGCGATCACGTCCATCGCTAGTTTTTGAATCATCATCGTCTGCTGCGCTGTCATCATCTGATTGTGCCCCCTGCTTCTGGCTCTTCGCTCCTTGGTCTAGCCCCCTCCTAGCCTTATTGAAAGAAGCCTTATCGGCATGGGCATCAACAAGTAGCTTCTGCATGGAGGTGAAGCACTCGTGGTGGGCTTTTGCCATGAGCTCATTTGCCCTTGATGTATACTCGACAGCCTTCTGCATGAAATCCTGGACCTGCCTGGTGCTGTCATCAAATGCCTTCAAGATCCTAAGCGCATCTGACTTCCTGTTTCTTCCAACTACATCAATAATGCTTTGGCCGAAAGAACTGCTGAAACTAGGGTACCGGTACATGGGTGGAGGCTCCGCGTTGGCAGCGGCATGACCGCCAAGGGCATCAGAGGTGCCAGCCCCCCTGCTGGGAGCAACTGGTGCTGGCCGGGAAGAAGCTGCCAATGTCGCAACAGAGGGACACTGTAGCATGTGTCAGGCAAGCTCCTCAGCTGCCAAAAATTTTTTTTGTAAAAAATAATATAAAAGTTAACCAACTGGTGAATGGATGGGTAACAAATTACAATGATGTATGTAAACAAATAACAACTTTGCCTTCAATGCAGTTGCTAAAAAGAAAGCTGAAAAAAGAAAAAAAAGAAAAGGGATGTGTGCCAAGAGGGTGTGAGTCCGTACCATAAGTTTACCAAACTCAACAGTCTCACTAGAAACATCTCGCCTGCGATCCATGTTCGCTATAGAATCAATGATACTCGTGTCGAGGAAGACACATCGAGGCAGCGAGGATGGGTTTGTATTTAATCCATCCTGCAGGTTGTCAACATATAGCATCTGCAAAAAAAAATAGAAACAAAAAAGTTAGAAAAAAAAGTACTGGCTATCATTGAAGAAAAGCATGAGGAAAAAATGTGTGCAAGTTGCAAACTAAAAAGGTGACAGCAGTTGCAATATGATAGCTGCTCTAGTTGCAAACACATGCATTATGGGAAGTTAAAATGAAGCACAAAACATGATAGCTACTCTGGTTGCAACATGATAGCTACTCGGTTTGCAACATGATAGCTACTCTAATTGCAAACACAGACATTATAGAAGGCTAAATGGGCACAAAACATTATAGCTACTCTAGTTGCAACATCATATCTACTGTGGTTGCAACATGATAGATACTCTGATTTCAACATTATAAGTAAATGGACACAGTTACACAAAAAACAGAAAAAAAAAGAGAGAAGAAAAAGTATGGGGGAAACACTAACCATTAGGAAGATTCCATAGCTACTTATCGGTGTCATAATACCTTTCTCCGGGAAATCCTTTCTATACAAACGAGCAGCTTTCTGAAGATGATCAACTACTGCTTTGCACTAGTTCCTATTGCCAATGTTCTCCAAATCTCCGGTGTACTTTACATCCTCCAGCCAGATGTAGGCGTCAGTGTTGGAGAATAGCAGCGACTGGAATGCGCACATGAAAAACGCTCTAAGCCCCAAACTTACTCTGAGCGTATTTTTGTTCAAACCATCCAAAATGTCTCTAGCACTGAACCCCGCCTTGGGTTATACGCATTACCACAAATTTGCAATCCCAACTCCCTCCGAATAATACGAGCTTCATCGTTCGTCATATGGGGTGGGTCACTTCCAGCATTGGGGATCTGGAACACACACCATACACTGTGCTCGGTGATTGCAATCTCTTTTCCACCACCAATCTCTTATTTCATTGTTTCTGGGTTCAGCTTCCGCATAAGCCAGCTAAGCAAATGCCTATCAAGTTCATGAGGCTTGAACTGCAGCAGACCCCCGAATTTTTTTGCCACAACTTGACCTTTCAAAGTATCGCTGAGAGCTGCGACAATTTCTTTGAATTTCATGAGGGAGCATCGAATGGAAACAGGCCTCCTCTTCGTCACGTCTTGCCCACCAACAACACCGCGAGGGGCTGCAGCGGCGTCAGCGGGGGCGTGACAGCGAGCCTGTTTGCGACGCCTCTTCCTATTATTGCCCTCTGCTGCAATGCCAGCCTGGACAGGAGAGGATGGCACATAATCCGAGTCGTGTCCATCACTCTCATCACTGTCTCCGTTGGGTGGAGCAGGAATGTTCAGCCTTAATACTTTCTTCCTATTCTTGAACTTCATTCTATCATTGCTCTTATCTGTACCACGATCTTCACCATGATTACCGCTGCGCTGATGATCCGAATCTGCGTCCATTTGTAAACACTGCAACAGAAAAACACAAAAAAAAGCCATGAGAAATCTTTGGATAGACAAATTGCAACCAGTGCTTAGGTATAAAATGCAGCACATCGTTAGCTAAAAATATAGCACATGCTGATTTCTGAATTCTGATGACACAAAAGCCAATCAAAGATATTATTCTTGCACAAAAAAAGATATCCCAAAAATAAACGAACACAGACATGTTTGCTGTTCTCTAGACTGGTTAACTAGGCCAAAAATGCAAGTCAAACTGGAAATATTCTACACTTTTTAATACTCTGCTCACAGTGTTGCAACCATTTAATCTCCTATAGATATATAACCAGACATAGGACAGCACAAACTAACCAAGACGAAAAGAAAAGCACAAACATTCATAGGCCAGACAAAAATTGCAACCAGCACTTAACTTTAATTGCAACAAAAAGTTGGCTAAAAAAAGAGATGCAAAACTAGTTGATAACACAAAAGCCTTCAGAGAAACAAATTGCAACCATTGCTAACTGCAAAATGCAACACATCATGGACTAAAATTGTAAAAAAGTTTAAAAACAATAGCTGATAATTATTATTGCATGGATGGCATTCCCACCCTCAATGTATCATACTGCATTGTAAAAAAATCTGAAAAAAAGTGCATCAAGGGGTAAACCCGTCTGCCTAGTTGCAGAGTTGCAACCCCACTCCCCCCCCCCCCCCCCGCGCCCCGTTGGCCAAATTGTATCGTTAGCTAACAAATTGCAAAGGTGGGCGTAGAGCAATTGCAAAAATGTACGACCCCCATCGTATAATCCATCAATAAACCGCAACACAAAAAACTCCCCATGCGCGCGGCATCACTGGGGCCCATCCCCCCTCCCCTCCCTCCCCCTATAAATTACGCGAGATTTGTGTGATTTTTGGGTGTGGAATGTGCAATGAAAATGTGGGGGCGCAGCAAATGCGGAGGAGGAGGGGGGAGATATAGAGGGGTAGGATGGTGTTCAAATCACTTACCACGCCGGAAATGGAGGGCGCAGCACACGAAATCCTGTGTCTCGATGCAGTACGCATGATTGTGAGCCCAAATGTGGTTGAGGGTCGAGGTGAGGGGGGCATTGGAGCAGTGGAAGGCGAATTAATTTTAAGCGCATGTGTGGTGGAGGATCGGGGTGAGGGGGGATGGGAGCGCAAGAATTACCACGCCGGCGAATCCTCGGCAAGCGCGGACCGGCGAATGAAGCAAAATGCGGTGAGGGGCAACGCGCGGAATCCCCCCCCCCCCCCCTCGCTGCAATGCTTCCTCCACCCCCTGCTTGCTCCGCTCCTGCTTGCTCCGCCCCACGGAATCAGTAGCGCGGGGAAGCACTCGGCAGTGCTTCGACGCCGGCGGACAAAATGGCGCGGCGATGCGTAGGCACTGCGGAATCAACGAGGGGCGAGGCGGCGGTGCGGCGGAGCGGAGGAAGCAAAAAGAAACGGTGCTTTCGAAAAATATGGAAATGTGGGGTGCAGTTAATTGGGGAGGGGGGGAGGGGGTGGGGGTGCGGTTAATCGGACCAGGTGGGCGTGCGGGGTGGTTCCGGCTCGGACCAGATGGGCGCGCGGGGGTGGTTCTCGCTCAGACCAGGCGTGCCAATTGGCCTGGATGCATTTTATGTGTAGAATACACCCAAGTGTAATATAAATATATAATATATATATAATAACTCTATTTAGCACCCTAGGTACGGAATAAGCTATTCCATACCCGAGCCACCCTCTACCTCCACCGACCTGGCGTCCCTCGGGCCCGACTACTCCTGGGATTGGATTTGGAAAAAATCCAAGATCCAATTGGATTTTACACTTGGATTCAACAGGATTTGGATATAGTTGGATATGGACATCCATATATTCTAGATCCAATATCGTTGGATTCAATTGGACTAAAAAAAAAGTAGGATAATCCAATGTCAATTGGACTTGTCTGTAGACATGCACGATAGCTAGCAACCACCAAGCTTGGCGGTGGGATTGTGTGCAGCGGCCATGGGCATCCCGTCTCCACCTCAATATTGAGCATCCCTGGATGATGGCGTACAGCGGGACAGGTCCTTGCTTGAGGTTGGATGCGCTGGCGCACAGCACCGCCTGCAGCTCCCGCCATGCCCCGGCGTCGGCGAGCCGGCTTCACCCGCTAGAGGTTCCGCATGGGGCCCACACCTCGGCCTCGGCCTCCTCGCTGGACTGCTCCGGCAGCGTGATGCACAGGTCGAACATGCCGGCTGCGGCGCTGCTCACCGCGGGCGCCAGCAGTCGGGACGCCAGGAGCGCCGCCGCCACCGTCGCTAACCTCCAGCTGGTGGTGGTCAACTTCTGTTTCTGGGGCCGCTGCACTATGTTGCTCAACGGCGGCTTGGGGCCAGGGGATACATTCCCGGCCCGTCGGCCGTGGTTCTAGGGTGGTCATAGAGCGATGCCAGCGAGCGAGGCTAGCTTGAGAGCAGGATGCACGAGACGGCGGGAGTGCATGGAGCTTGCCACTGCTGAAGAGGAGGCGGACTACGTGATCTGCTTGAATGTTGGATTATATTGGATGGATTTGGATTTATGGGGAGTTGGATTGGACTGGATTTAGATTTCAGACTAATTGCTAGGATTGGACTGGATGGGAGCATGCTTTTAGTCCAACTTTAATTGGATACTTTTGAATTGGATTTGGATGTCTATCCAATCCCAGGTCTAGGCCCGACCCACCCCGCGCTCGTTTCATTTTTTTTCTTTGGTCGCCGCCCACGATCTCCCATTAATCCTTCTGTCTGTTTCGCGTTCAGCTTCTCCCGTCACCGTCCCCGTCCTGCGACCCGCTGTTGCCGCCGCCCGCCCGTCCTGCGACCCGCCGCCGCCGCCCGCTAGTCAGATCCGATGACAGGTGCCGCCCGCAGCCAGGCCAACACTGCGCATCCTCGCATTCAAGGTGACCTAGCTTCAGATCGGGATGTGGGTGGTGGTTCCTTCGATTTGGTCACCAGGATGGAGTGCTCCTTCTTTCGACCCGCTACCTCCTGCGGGATGGGGCAAGGACGCAACGACGACGGCGACCTGCAGGAGCTCAACTTCCTCACCGTCTCCTCAAGCTTGCATTTCTTCAGAGGTTTTATCCCCTGTGTGCAAAGTGCCCTCTCATCGCCTCCACCCTATTCCCATGGTTTTGCTTTATTTCACACGTATGTGATGATTATTTGTGTCGTTAGTAGCTGTTAGTAATCCCCGTGAGCCAAAGGGGACATGCATATCTTCTTGATTCGTCATCTACCTTGTGGCGACGAGTTGCCATTTTGGATCTGGCCAAATCTCCTTTGGTTGCCCATTCAATCAAGGCTCCGTAGCTTCTTCTCCACATAGTGAACTTTGTGAATTTTGGATTCCTCATATAATTTTGTTGTTAAATGTTGATGTGCCCAATCTGAACTGCTGATCATTTGAGTTTCTTCATGAGATATCCTGCTGCCGACGCACGTCCCTTACCAACGAGCTAGGGGCAATGAGCGTCCCCAGCCTTAACTGCCTCCAATCTGAATACAGCCTGTAGAACACCCTCCGTCGAGCAGCTGATCGCCAACACCATCCTTTCAACCCCCGATCATTTTGTTTTTACTCTTGCATGAGATGTGTTCAGCGAACTGCTCTGTGGTGGGAATTATTTTTTAAATTTAATACTACTTCAAGTTATGCAGTAAAGGTGGATTAGATTGTTGATCTCATGGCTTTGGTAACTGAACTAGACTTTGTTTAGCTTTCTGAAATCCTGCTGTCAGTTTCTCTCTTCTTAATTTACATACATTGAACTTTAGGCTTAGGTACTTTTCTCTGCAGATTTGTGCACCTGATGATAGTGCTAGATTAGCCATATGTTTTGATGGATTAATATCACGGCTTGTTCGGCTGGAGGTAATTAGTGGAATGGAATGGAAGTTTAAATGTGAGAGCATAAAAAAATCATGTTTGTTTGGTGGGAATACAAGTTTTAGCGGGATGGGGAATGGAAGCTTAAAAATCCCTTTCACATCGTGTGCCAAACACGTTGTTAGTGCACAAATTGATCAAAAAGCTTCAGTTTTCAGTTATTTGGAGATACAACAATTATCTTGCCATGTTCGTTCTAGTTCCGTTAAATAATTTGTGTCCTTTGCTTTCCAATTTTAGACTAGACTCTTCAGTTGACATGCTAGAAAAGAAAATTAAAACTGGTATTATAGGTGGTCTGATATATTGCACGAATAGTCCGCACCAATTTTGTTTCTGCTGCATAGTTCTAGGAAGTTAGCTTGGCAATGACATGTGAATTAATTATTCCTTGGGATTAATATTTTTCTTACTTATTACTAGTAGTTCACAGTGTTGATTCCATGGTTTGCCATCTGAACTACTAAGTGAGATGCAGCTTGGTGAGCCTTATCCATGTTTTGTATCTGCCTATATAAGATTTGAGTGCATTAGTAAACTATATAAGCAGTAATTTAATATGTGAGGCATATCCACATTTCGTTTCTTTCCAAAATACCATAAATGGTTTCCCTGTTGTCAGTTTATCTCCCTCACTTGTGGGTAGTCTGAGGACACAAGGAGCATATTCTGTTGCACCTCCTGTTCACAACTTCAGATGCTCATGGTGCACGCCCCTTCAGCAGCTCAGTTTCAAGCATGAGAGGTGAGCTCTCACCTCTCAGTTGTTGATGATTGGTCGCTTTATGAATACTTGATCTTTCCTGAGACATAGGCATGCTTAACCTGTTTAATTGATTTACACTTTCAGTAGTTTCATATTAAAAAATTCTTTATCAGTAGAAAGATTGCATAGTAGCTGGATTTGTTGGCCTCTTGTGTGGTTCATGAAGGAGTTTTTCAGGTTAGGTTTGTCACTATATTCTAGTCAACCTACTTCATAATTCATTCTTTGTATGTCTTATATGGAGAAGAATGTGCATAATTGAAGCACTTCCTTTGTGCTGTTCATAGCCTTTTACTTAGTGTAGTCAGTCCTTTCCTTTGCCATTAAATTAAGAAATTTCTGGTACATGTAAATTCTTTTTTACATTTGCTAGCTACCTAGCTCTGCTCTTAGAACCTGGTCCCAGACTAGTCCAGTTATCGCTCAAGTTCTAATACTTCAACATGACTATGCATTTTGAAAATTCTGAAGTACATCAAAATTGATATCAATTCTTATCAGGTTTCAACACAGTTATCCTAAAATCAGCTCCACATTTCTACTATTTGGATTTTTTTTTCTCTTTCTGAGCTATCCATTATACTAATTATATAAGATTGTGTTCAGGGATCTTATTTACAAGTGGGTGTTCTGATCAAGCTGTGCTGAAGATCTTTCGCCTCAGAATAAACTATGGCGGCAGATGATGCCAGATGATCATAACTGCACATGCCACATGCAAAAGACCCTCGGATGCAGTTATGCATATATGGGGATTCAAGATTTTGTACTGAACTTTTACAGTAAAAAATTTCAAGTGCAACTGTCCAGTATTGGACTATAGAAGTAGTTTAATGTTCATAATGTGTAAAAACATTACTTAAAAACCTACTCGGATGACTTGTCAATGTTGTGCAAATGTTAAGCTGTTTCAGAGCACGTGTGTAAAACCTCAATATTCAATATTTGTAGTTTGGTGACTCTGTTTTTGTTAAACTTTGCTATATGCCTAGTTGTATGCCTAATTGGCTACTGGTGTATTGAACTATTGATGGCCACGGTTGAGAAACAATACAAGTGACACGCCGTCAGTTTTATCAGCCACGTCAGGCCCGTCATACGTGCTGGCAAAAAACAAAACTGCATGCCTACCCAGCTTATGTTCGCACTTTGGAAAAAAAAAAACGGACACCACGCTCCCACCTACACGGTGAAACTGGACAGGCAGAGCGGGCGAAGAAAAACTTAATGGAAACCATGACAGCCACTATGCGGTGAAACCGGATAGGCACAGCGAAGAATAAAAACGGAGCCGGATGGGAGGTGAGCGGACGCGCGAGCGCAGCGTGGGAGGTGGGCTCGGGTATGGAATAACTATTCCATACCCACCCAGGGTACTGAATAGCGGTGTCCTATATATATATATCGGAAGATTATACATCTCTGTGTTGCTAATAAATCTCAAAATAGCAGGCAGTCCAAGGTTGGTACATTAATCCAGTGGAAATTGTGATACTAATGGAAGTTTTTTGGAACATAAATCACAGTCAAATTCAACTAATCTCAGAAAATCAAACAAAAATTGGTGCGCAAACTGGACCTTCATTCACTACAAATTAACACCCTCAACTCCTAATAGAATTGGAGCAAAGTGGAGCTTCTTTTAAAAAGTGAGGGTAAAATCGTACAAGACAAAAAGAAGAGGTAAAATCCATTGGCACTCAAAACAGCAGAAAGAACACCAGAGCTCCTAATGTTTATTGACTATCACTAACGATGTGATGTGGCCATCACAAGTTACTAGTATATTCCCTCCGATCCAAAATCTAGGACATTTTAGCTATTCTATATTCATAGAATATAATAATAACATATATTTATGTGCACAGCAAAATTAATAATTTTAGAAAAGTTAAAACGACCAACAATTTAAAATAGAAGCTGTACATCGCGGTTAGAATCATACTAGCATCCAGTTAGGAGCAAAATCGGATGCCCAAACCTTTGACCTGAACACCGAGCACGGTGTCGCGTTCGAGGGCTCTGCTCTGCCGCCGCCCGTCGCCACCTTGCACCACATCCATGTCGGTTCGGCGCCGGAGACATCGCGCTCCGCGAACAACTTCACAACGACCTCGAGTTCCACCGTGCCCGACGCACGCCGCTCTGCCGCCATGCGGTCGCGGACCGGCATGGGCAGCCCGACGCCGTCCGCCCACGCCACGACCGGCACGTCCCGGCTGCCCCCGGCGCCGACGCAGAAGGTCCGCGTCCGGCCCCACGCGAGGGTGAACCCGGCGTAACGCACCGCCGCCTCGCCGTGCCGGTAGCATGCGGCGAACCTGCCGCGCTTGTTGCTGGCGTGCAGGGTTATGTTGAAGACGGTGGTGAGGGGCGCCGCCGGGGCCGCCGTGTCCAGGCCCTGGATGCCGGTGAGCTGCGCGGAGAACTTGGGAGGCAGGCTCGCCCAGAGGTAGAATACAAGCGGCGACAGAGCCACAGCGAGCAGCGCGTACAGGATCGTCCGTATTTCACTCGGGGCGATCTTCATGTTGTGCGAAAGTAAGTTCTTGATGGCGGCGACCTCTGTGCCACAGCTGA
Source organism: Panicum virgatum (assembly GCF_016808335.1). Lineage (NCBI taxonomy): Eukaryota > Viridiplantae > Streptophyta > Magnoliopsida > Poales > Poaceae > Panicum > Panicum virgatum. The sequence continues at coordinate 53,834,875 of NC_053149.1, forward strand.
TACGTACTTCGACGAGAACCTAGATACGTTCTCCTTGGTAACCGACCTCTCCGGAAGTATACAGATCAGGGCTCGGCTTTATTTTTGACTCTGCATCTGTATTTGCACATGTTTAATTAATATATTTCTCTGATTCGGCCCCGTACCTGGATTAGTATATTCTTCCGTTTGGGACTCCCATGAACCTGCCATGGGAGACATTGTACAGATTACACACCGTGTTGTTTTTAGTCGATGCATCGGTCTATTAGAGTTTCTCCGGCAGATCCCTAACTTCCAATAATGTGTCCGCATTGACAGAGTCCTAATGTCATGATGCCTTTTAAGTTTGGGTACCTGTCACCTGAAATTAGATTCTGTTAAGCATGCACCTCAACTATCCCCAAAGTTAATTATTATCAGCATATTAACATCTTTACCTCTAACTTGGCATGTTACCATGATTTACATCTAATTGAGCAAACCCTTTTTCTGAAAAGTGTTCAGAACATTTGCCCTGTCAACTACTGTACTTTTTATTTCCAATCAAGATGGTACGTATAAAAATAGCAGTTAAATTTTCAAAAATATAGAACGACTGATAGGATTATATACAGTATCCACAGAAGTTCTTGAACAAATTGGTATGACATATTTTAGGATCCACCGGGTATAAGAATCATCATACTTTCCTGATAAACTTCAAGAATCAACAGAGATGAAAGTAGTTACAAACCTTGCAAAATACATTATTTGGTTTACGCTGTTTTCTTTCTGGAGTATACAACGTACATTGGGTCAGTTCGTCCTGGATTAGGAGATATATCAACTGCCTGCAGGAATTAAAAAAAGAGAATATGTGTTTCATGGGATTGATTTGAGCACGTTAATAATAGTATATATTTCGATTCCATCGTGTTGCACGTCTAGAAGTCCATTAAATTCTCGATAGCTAGGGACATGTTCATGCAAAGGAGAAAAATAAATAAAAGCGTCATTTCTGGAAGCTGCTAATTCTTCTTTACAAATTTTGGGAACGCCGCCAAATATATATATATTCACTAGAGGACAACTGCACAACAAATTACATACCTGAGGAGGTTCAAAGCCTCCAGCATAATGGAAGTAAGCACCCACTATCCAAGCATGATCAGCATCACCAGTTGATGTCCATATAGATATAGCTTTTGTCCAAAAGCACCGATTTGAAAAGCTATATCCAAAGTTAGAACTAGAATTTAGGGTCATGACCACTCAAAAGATGGTAAATGCTACAATTATCCGGAAGTAGTTCTCATAAATGGCATGTGTCATTCTGGACAGCATGTTACCTCATTATGGCTAGGCCGGCTGGCTTGAGTATTCGCCGCATCTCCTTGAAAACATCTATGGGTTTTGTCAAGTAGTCTACACTAACCTACTAGCAAAGAAGCGCTACTATCAGATAGAGTAAACAATCTTAGGCCTTCAATTCACAATATTAATACTTATATATATATATATATATATATATATATATATATATATATATATATATATATATATATATATATATAATTGCTTCTTTTAACAAGACTATGATATAGAGGACACAGTACCACATTGGTGATGACATCGAAAGTGTTATCTTCAAAAGGAAGCTTTGGGTTCACATTGAGGTCTTGCACAACATACTCGGTCAATACCTATTGCCATGATTAAACAACAAAAAAAAACTATGTCAAAATAGCAAAGTAACAAAAGGAATAACCACTTGCTGACACATATTACTACAAAAGGTGCATGCCGCATATCTATAATCATTTAACCTGATCCCAATGTAACGATTCTGAGTTCCAACTAAACTCCAATATTACTGCATCTAAGATACGTTTTTATGGTGTGTAAAATAAAACCATAGATTCTAGAACTCATATTTAACTTAAACATGTGTAAGCCGAAACTATCATCGAAGAAATAGTAATTTTGCGTTCAAACTGTACTTCATAGAGCTCTATTTTCACATGTAGAGACTGATCTGTCAACAGCTCTTTCTTCTCCTTTCTAGGAGCAACTAAGGACTGACTTGCAGAACTAGAGTGCTACCACCTCTTCTCGAGCAACACAAGTAAATTGGGAAACTTAATTGAATAAAATGAGTGTGACACATTGAACTAATGTGCTAAAAAAACTGGGAAACTTAAGTGAATAAAATCGAGTGTGACATATTGAACTATAATATAGGAAGCTATGCATATGAAGCACTACAAACATTAAATTTACTAAATGTAAGAATTTAGTCAAAGCATAATACCGAGTTCCTTTTCAGTTCATCTTCATTCATACCCATCCCCACAATCTTCTCCTGTTTGTAACTGGGAGGATAATGGCTCACCTTCATAATGTGGACAATGTAAGAGATTTCATAGTGTAAGAGATTGGAAGTGGTGACTTACAAATTTTTTTAAAGAAAAAGAAATCCTACCCAGCTGCTGCACATGTCCAGAATGGCCACCCCAGGAGTATTACTTTGAGGAAGAACTTCAGAGTAGTACTCTGTGAGAGCTCGGATTGCTTCATCATCAATGTGAGTGACAAAACGGGGAACTGAGTAGAACAGAGTATCTGATGATCTGCCCAGGTAATCAAAATGTATCATTCAATTCACTAATAATTAAATGCATTTTCAGGTTTTTAAGCTAAAAGCATGCAGTGCTGAATTATCCAACAGGTTAGTGTCAGATATAGTGACTACTAAAATAGCAACAACAAGGCCTGCTGCCAGCGGGCTAACCGAATCCAGGAAAAGTCTGCGCATGAACTAACAGAATGCTCTAAAGGGCTGAAGCTTACTCGTCGAAGCGGCTGAAGTCCTCAGGCTTGAAAGGGAACTCATCGGGCCACTCCACATTCTTCAAAATCTTCAGTAGATTCCCATGAATCAGGTTCGAGAACCAAAATTAGCATAGCATTATAGCAATATTTTCGAAAAGGAAAAGGAGGAAAACGAAACAGAGCAAGGGACACCAGCGCCTAAAATAACCTGCTCGACTGGGGAAACCCCTTGCCTCGGCCGCGCTCCGGCAACGAAAGAGCGGGACGAGGTGCCGCCGGAGGCCACGCGGGCGACCTGGTCGATGACGGTGGCGCCAAGGCCGAGGAAGACGCGCCGTGGCCGCGCGGCCTGCGGTGGCACGGGGGCGCGGCGAGCGCAGGGGGCGGCGGCGCAGGCGCGGAGCCTTCTAGGCTGCGGCCTTCTCAGGGCGAGGAGAAGACGGGGCCGTGGCGCGAGGGTGGCCATGGATGGACTCCTGTCGAGACGAACGGCGGCCGTGGCGCGGTGGGTAGGTGCGCCAGGAGCGTAGCGCGACGCGAGGCCGTCGAGAGCGTCATGTCCGCGCGCCCCAGGCGGCCAGGGCCCAGGCCACGGGGCGTCGTGGCGCCACGCGCGTCGCAGGAACGCAGACACATCTCGGATGATTTGCCCGGATTGGGGTCGGGTTGGTCGTTCGGTGTCCGTCGCTCGCTGTCATGCGGGTCCACGAATTCAGTGACGGCACGAGAAAATCGTCCTCCGCTTGTACTTCCGTCGGGTCCGTAAGATGAATTTCAAATGCCAAAACGGCTGCCGATGTTCTTCCCGCTCCTCCTAATCTTCTGCGTAAACTCCGTTTAGCTTAGATGGTGTCACTCTTTTTAAAAGGAAGATTAAATGTATATATTCAGAAATTTGGCTGGGGCTGTGGAATCTGCTCATGCTACCTAGCACTAGCAGGCTAGCACAAACTTGATTAACCATCAACATTGGGATTGCAGTCAGTTCGAACTGTATAATCGTGAATCATCCAGTCTGGACATATCGAACGAAAGAGTAAGCTACTGTGCTCCCTAAGTGAAATTAGGTATTTTGTTTCATCTACTCCCTCCAGCTAAAAATTTACTATGATGGTTTCTAAAAAAGAATGTACTTAATTGATCATATTATCTGAAGTTCCATATTGAAAATATAGCATTTAAAATAAAGATAACCTAACATTATAAAAGTACTTTTCAGTATAAATCTTGCAAAGTACCTCTTATATAGTTAATCTGCACAAATCTTTTGCACGGAGAGGGAAAAATACTTGCAACCTTTACACATGTGTCATCTTCTTTTAGGAAATTTAAATCTACAAATTAGACCCTTAAACTTGGTAAATGTGTCATCATGTCCAACATGGCCAAAATACCCCTATGTTTTTTTATTTTTCAATGAGAATCTCCATGCTGGCCCGTGACATGAGCGGATGATGTGTCATGGCAGCGGACTTTGGGCAAATTAGACCTAGATGATACATTTAAAGAACCCCAATTTGCACCTTCAACAATTATTAGACTTGGATGACGCTCCATGACAAGTTTAAAACCATTCATGCATTTTACTCTATATTTTAAGCTAATGTGCGCTTGATTGCGCGTCTGGCAGTCAAAACACACATTAACAAAGCCCATTTGAGTTGGTTGTAGAGTCTGATCAGGCAGCATAACCAGCAAAGTTCAGAAAGCAATCAGTACCAACCAGCAACAGCAACCATGCACAGGCTCACGGTCAACATTTTACTGCTGCAATTTTCTAAGATGGGTCAATGTGGCTAACTTGTTTTACTCCCTCATACTTTGCGGGTAGACTAACTTGTTACTCCCTTCGCCCTAGTCCCTCATGGGGCATATCGTTTTCTATGTCCATTTGTTGTTTTTCCTCATGATACTTTCTTTATTCTAACTAGAACAATAAGAAGATGACAGTTTGATTGTAGCTTGCCGCTCAAAAAAAAAAGGATTTCTCTGGAAATTAATGAAATAACTGCAAGTGCGGAGTATATTATTAACAAGACCACAATCGCACTGTTCCGTTGGGTTTTTTTTCCCGTTGTTTGTAGCACCTACTAGCTGAGAAAGGGACTTTAGCCATCGCATTTTTTTAGTGGACTTTAGCCATCGCTTTTATCTAATCAAGAACAGGTTAATGCCCACCATTGTTTCATTCCGTGGCCAAGTAACTACGCCCATTCGGCCCCACCAAGAGAAGTTCATAAAAGCGATCGGTCATGTGTTTGAGGCTTGCAAGGAAGAGGAACCCCCCGTGCATGATTGGATGACCAATGCCGTGACCATACAGGTCCCATACTCGCCCATGATACGTGCTGCTGCAGCAGCTACATTAGTGTACTGATTACCGATTTCTCAGTCATAAGCCACTATCTGGAGTGCAAAATCATGCAAAGTTCAAACACGTAACAGTAGGACTTACACAAGGGAGAACGTGAAGCAAAAGGGATGCATAGCTTGCAAGGCAAGTATAGATTTGCATCATGTAAATACATATATTATTTATTTAATACAACTATTTCATCTTCCATTTCATTGTTTATTTTTTTTCAATAACACACATGACAACAGAAGAAAACTAATCACTCTGAGCAAGTAGGCCCCAGCTCCCAGGCTGGCTTGCTACTGCTAGTCAATAGCCCAGCGCCATGTGGAAGTAACAGCTCACCCAACTGCACAGGATTTGTTTTCTCAGTTTATTCTTAAATCATTTTTTTATGAACATTATCTCGATCCCATCTACCGCCACAAGGTCCCGACGGGGCTCCTCACGCATCGGACGGCCTGTAGTTGTACACGTGGAGGCTAGCATGTGGGGCCACGGAGCCCAGGAAGATCCTGGCCGTCGTCTCCTGCGCCACCGCGGCCCGCTCCTTCTCCACGAGGGCCGCCGCCACCACGTCCCCGGCGGGGCCTCCTCCGGCTGCCACCATCGCAATGATGGCCGCCTGGATGGGGCCCAGCGTCGGGTTGTAGGCCGCGGACTCCAGGCAGCCGCCGGCGTAGATCCTGCCGTCGCCGTCCGCCACCGCGAACCCCGACGGGCACTCGCTGTACGGCGCGTGCGACGCCCGCGCGGCCGCCTCCGCGGCCTCCCTCAGGCGCGCCTCCAGGTCGCCGGCGGCGAAGCCATTGGCGACCGCGGGGACGGGGTCGCCCAGGGGGTTGTCGTGCGGCTCGAGGACGAGGGGCACGTCCTCGGGGAGGAGGTCGTGGGGCCCGAAGGGGCGGAGGAGGAGGGACGCCACCGTGCGCCACTCGGGCGCGCAGCCTTCCTCGGCGTCGGTGGTCACGAGGATCTGGATGCCGGAGGCGCCGCGGATCTCCTGCAGGAACTGGCGGCAGTGGCCGCAGGGCATGTGGGAGACGGCGACGGCGCGCAGCGCGGACTCCCCCGCGGCGGCCGCGTTGGCGACGAGGAACTGCTCCGCGTGGACGGAGTGGCACAGCGGGAGGCCGCGGAACTCGAGGTTGACCCCGACGTAGACGCGGCCGCTGGCGCCCAGCCCCACGGCGCCGACGGGGAACCGCGAGATCGGGACGACCGCCCGCTTCATCGCGGACGGCACCAGCAGCGGCAGCAGGTCCTGCACGGTGGCCACGCCGGCCGCCGCCGCGGCGCGCTCGGCCTCCTCGGCGCTCATGACGAACCCCGTCAGCTCCGGCGCCGCCGCGGCCTCCGGCCTCGTCGCCACCTGCTCCTCCCCCATTGCTCAGATCCGACTCTAACTAGGCTATCAGTAAACGATTCGCTACCTCCTAATCGCGTTTAGCCTCCTAATGAGGAACTGCTTGGACGTTTCCTCGAAGTGTGGAGGAGAGGAGAGGAGAGAAGGGGGAGCTTTACTGGCTCTGGGGCGAGGCTATTTATAAAGGACGCAGCAAGTGTCCCGTTTATTTCTTTTTCGACTCTTTTTTTCTTCTTCTCTCTTCTGCGCTCTGCTTTGGAAACGAGAGCGATGGACACTGACAAATGGCCACCGCAAGGTTGCGTTCGACGTGTCACAGTGCAATCTGATAACTCTGCCACGTTGGTAGCCGAGATGATATGGTTGCGAGATGACGATAAACAGGTGCTTGAGATGAGTTGGGGGAAAATCACCACATGCCACCAAAATTCAATTGGTTTATAAACCCGTCCAGCAATCCAAGTTTGATTGATCTGAACCCATCCATTCCTGACAGCAGCGGAATACAACTACAGCTACTCTCTCGGACCTCTCGGTAGTGCATACAAAAATGTTTCCAATTATTGGTCAGTTTTGACCGATGACATTATGTTTATCATATGATAATACGATACGATCCAAACGGCGATCCATCTCGCTACCGCCCACACAGCCTGCGCCCCACGAGAAACGCACGGCTCTACTTGGCGACGTCGCCTTCGCGGCCCTTTCCCTTTGTGAACGAACGAGTGCGCTGCTATTGGGCGCGCGGGCGACGTCGATGGAGCGGGGTTTTGGCACGTACCGGCTGCCGGTCTCAATTATGCACTTTGTTAATGGTGTCTCGTGTTTTCCCGGTGCGCCGCCGTCTGGGTCGGCCTGCGCGCCTCGTGTGATTCACGTTCCGGTGACTACATAAATTATTGCTCGTTTGCCGCGACGATAACGCAGGCCATCGTGCAGACTTGCGAGGCCACCGTCCGTCGCGTCCAGACCCCGATCAGATCCGATCGCGGTGCCGTCTCGCCGTCGCGTGCGAGATCCGGCCGGCCAGTTCCTCGGCGGCGAAAACGATGCCGCCGAGGCGGACGAGTCGGTTGCCGCCCGCGCTGCTCCGTCCGGCTCACTGCTAGCTAGTACGACCGGAACGATTAATGGTGGGAGCGTTGTCCGGCTGGCCGACACGCTACGCCGCTAGTGGATCGGGGCTTGTGGTCAGACGGTGTGCTCCGAGTTAGGCCGTGGGCGTTGAACTCGAGAGCTCCTCATCTTCGTGGCGATCGTGCCTTCGCCGGGAGCAGGACGTATTCCGCTCGGCGCCGCTTTCCAGCAAAGGCGACGGCGACAGGGACCCCTCAGGCGCCTCTGCTCCTCGGCACATAGTATTAGAGAAGAGAAAAGGCCAGTGAGGCGTGCAACGGACTCGCACTGAGCTGACGGGGGAGAAAAGGCCCCGCCCGGAGCAAGCAAGCGTGCACGTAGCGGGGCGTGGATTTGCGGCACGGGTTGCTTAGCCCGGCGCGCAAAGGGAGCGCACCGAAGCAGTGGCCGGCGGCGACCCGGTGCTTGGAGACGGCTGGTGCGTGCTGCCACTGTGGTTTAAGTGGCCAGTACGGCAGCAGAGCAATGCATCTGGGCTCGGGAGTTTCTGATCATCATGACAATGCCAGAACGAGCCTGGATTTAGGCCGTGTTTAGTTCCCGTGAGATGTAAACACAAAAAAAAATTTGCGACGGAATCTTGCTAATTTGAAGTATTAAATGAAGTTTATTTATAAAATTTTTTGCACAGATGTGTTGTAAATCGCGAGACGAATCTAATGATGCTAATTAATCTATGATTAATCAATAATTAGCGGATGGTTACTGTAGCATCACTGTTACAAAATATGGATTAAGTAGACTCATTAGATTCGTCTCGCGATTTACAGTCCATCTATGCAAAAAGTTTTGTAAATATACATTATTTAGTATTTCAAATTAGTAAGATTCCTTCGCAAAATTTTGTGTTTTTGCATTTTTGCGTTTACGGGGTGGAAACTAAACAGGGCCTTAGATGGGTTGGTGGGTGCACAGCTGACAGCTGTACTGGCTGCTTTTGTTTTGGACTTTGGATTGGAGTTGAACTTGGCTGCTTCCGACCTTCCATAGGTGTGAGCTGTGACCTGTCTGGGGATCACAAGAGCGAGAGCTGACGCTCCTTTTTTCAGAGTAGCTACTCCTGTAGCTGTCTTCTACTTCCTCAGTCGCAAAATAAATGTGAGTACACAAACTAATACTAGTTGTAAAATTACAAAAAATACTTTGTCTTTTATGATGAGTGAATACGGTATTAGTTGTCTTTTACGAGAATTTTTTTGAAATTGTCTTGTCATTTGTGGTAGGTGGGTCAAAATTAGCAATTTTATGGAATAAATTTTAAACTTTATGGTTGCAATTATTTTGGGACGGAGAGAGTACTCCGTAGAGTTTTTTTTTCCCTCCAATGGTATGATCTTTTTTTTAGGCACCAATGGTATGATGTTGGGACAGTATTGTTGTGATAGACTGAGGTCGACTTCGGGACAACTGAATACTCTATTAAAAAAAGATTGAATCCAATAAACACCGATCTTGGTACAATTTTTAGATAGTATGATGATAGATTGAGATCGACTTGGGGCCAACTGAATAATGGTTTTGATATGAAGTATTTCTTTAATAGCCAATACAAAATAAATAAAAAGCCCTTTCTCTTGAAAAAGATTAAGAATTGTTCGTGATAGCTATCAAAAGTTGTTGGGGTCAAGTTCAATCAATCATTTCTAAGAAAATGGCCACTGAACTGGTGGGGAGAAGGAGGAGATAAATAAAGCTAGAGTGGAAAGTGTGTGGAAGAGCAACGTGGGGTTTAACATATAATCCCAAACAAGTTTGATCAGCGGACAAGTCATTTCAGAAGGCGATACCCAAATCCGACCTTCAGCTCCATAGCTGTCAATGACAGCGCTAATTTCATTTTAGTTTCCTCCATGGGTCGGTTGTCACGCAGTGATGCAGCAATTCCCAGCAAGAATCCTCGCCCGTGCTACGTCACGATTAGCAGCAGCTTACCATGAGTTGGACGTCAGTTAAACTGGCCAGAAACCACCTTTGACCTTCTACTTGGAGTAATAGTATGGTAGCGAAGGTGTGGTGTGGTTTCACTCACCAAGTTTCAAATAAGAGCACCCACAAAATGGTCTGCAGACATACAATAGGAGACTGGACACACATGTATCGTGGTGTTCGTGCATATGAATATCCTTGTTGTTGAAGAGAAATATCAAATTGGTTACGCGGATAGAGCAAAATATCCTCTTTCACTAGAGGAAAATTCTTGAGCCTAATTTCTGCGGAGCATTTGGTGTCCCATCCGTCATCCGAAGGTTGGTCTGTCTGTGCAGAAAGGCATGTGCTCCTTGTATCAGAATCACAACTTGATGGCCACACGATTCCTTCGCTAGCTTTTCTTAACGCTTTTCCCTCCCGCGGACATCGGATCCTGCCTGATTCCTGAGTGACCTGAGGCCCTGAGCCAAGACCCAAGAGGCCAGAGTAGCGAGTGGTAATCAGGGTTTTAAAATCCGACCGGACCGGCCTAACCGCCGTCCTCCGGTACCGGTTTACCGGACCGATTAGGCCGGTAACCGGTGGAAACCGGTTGAATTCAAATCTAAATTCAAATAAATTCAAAAACTCCCATGCAACCGGTTCCGACCGGTTTACCGGCCGGTTTTACCGGTTTACCGGTCGGTTTGACCGGTTTGAAATTCAAAAGCTCCCGTGCAACCGGTTTACCGGCCGGTTTGACCGGTTTACCGGCCGGTTTGACCGGTTTGATCGGTGGGCCTTCATGGGCCGTCCCATTTTTTTCCTTTTTCTTTTTTGATTTAACTTTAAATTCCCACAAACTATACTAAATGAATGAATTTTTGAGAAAATTTGACACCATTAGATTCATCACACCTTGAAGTATTTTTAGGAATTTTTGGGAATTTTTTATTTTTTGAATTCAAATTTAAAATTTGAATTTTGGACGGTTGGGTACCGGCCGAAACCGGAACCGGACCGGACCGGTTTGACTGGTAACCGGTCAAACCGGACCGGTTCCCACCGGTTAGGTTAACCTTGGTGGCAATAGGTACTCGAAATCCGAAATTCGATGGATTTTTACTTTATTAAGGTACGGTTTAGATTAATTTTTAGATCCGTGGGTTTATTAATGGGCACAAAATCTTACCCGTTGGGTTTATGGACACGGGTTTATTCCTACAATACTTGAACCCGTGAACCTATGGGTTTTTTAAACCCGATCCAACATATAGCAATTGTCATTTTATTTAGTGAGTTTATAACAAATTCAACATTTGTTTCCTTCAATTCTTATTTTGGTGAATTTTAAATGGTGGGTATGGGTATTGTCACTTTGCAGTTGTCGTGTTTGGATATGCATATGATGGATTTGTGACTTTGCATGGTGTTATAATTATTTAAATATAGAGCTTGTTATTTATATTTTTATTTTCTTTTGTAATTTTTAGTGAACATAGATTTCTTACTCATAATACACTACAATGATATTTACTATATTAAATTTATTGATCATAATAAAAAAATATAATAAAGTGTAGACCCACGGGTGACTCGTGGGTACCCGTTAACTCGATGAGTTTGGATTTGGGCGAAATTCTAAACCCGTCATGGGTTTGGATTTTTTAATGAGTTTAAATATTTTTCATGGATTTGGATTTGGGATGGTATATGGATTTAGATCCGTTGCCATCGCTAGTGGACTAGTCCTGGAGACGTGCTTTGCGTCATGCATCGAGCATGCAGAGAGAGAAGACGAGATCGCACAAAATATTCATGCTTATCTCCGCTGAGGGAGAAGAGCCGTTCCCCTCGCTGCGCTGGATAAGTTCTTGCTCTCAACTTGATTCTATCCTCTTTCCCTCTCTCTTTCCCTGCTTGATCTTGGATTTCATGCTAAAGATTCGCCGATCGACCGGACCACGCCGCGTTCCGGCCTGCCGCACCCTCGCCGTGTTTGCCGTGTTGCCGTGTCTCGCATAAACTCGGCAGGACCGCCCGCGGCCGCGCGAGTTGCCGGCTGCGATTCGACTCGAGACAGCGCGCAGCGCGGACGTCACGCGCGCGGAGGAACGGGGACGCGGTGGATTTGCGAATGCTTGACGCCGCCACGCGACGCGGTTACCGTCAGCATAGGGGTAGATACCCATCCGATCCCGCCGGCTAGCTTGCCACCGCCGCCCACCGCCCGTCCTGCCCCGCTCGGCCGGGGGTGCTGTCGCACCCCTCGCCCACCGCCGCCGGACGAACCGCCGCCGCCGCCGCCGCCAAGCCGCCGCCGCCGCCGAATCCTCTAACACCGGTGGACCTCGGCACCCCCGGAAAACC